>NC_063156.1:11411590-12013863 GCF_020921035.1 Rhodamnia argentea
AGATAAGTACAAATAGGTACAAGAAGCGGAACCACGTCACCCTAAAGTACCGTGAACATAGACATATGCCAGATCTAGCGAGGAAATAAAAGGAAAACATTAAAAAAAAAGATAAAAGAAAAGATAAAGTAAAAATGAAAAACAATATTAAAATGATTGCACGGAGGAAAATCAAATTGAATTTTCTATACCAAACGATAGAAAATATTTTCCAGTTTGTTTTCAAATTTCAGTCAAATGCGAAAAGAAAATCGTCATTTTCCTAAAAAAAAATGACTTCTTGAAAAATATTTTTCAGAAAAAGCCATATTTTCAGCGAAATAAATGGAGTCGGAGATCGAGACAATTATTTTTTTTTCTCAAGCGGGAAAGTTAAACTAAAAGTGAGTAAGGTTTCTCTACGCGTTAAGTTTCATGCATGTCAAGTTAAAAACAAATAATTTTTATTGGCTTCAATTGAGGCTCCTACAATTGGTACTAAGCCAAGGTGTCTTGCCAACAAAAGATTATTTGGACAAACAAATCATTCTCGTGCTGTGCACGGAATTGAATATATGGTGTAGAAAGATTTTCGTTTGTTTTTTTTTTTTTATTGTCTGAGTTCAAAGTTTTAGCTGGTATTAAAAATCTATTGTGTATATTTAAATATAACTCCAATTTTAAATGCAGCTTCTATCCAATCAAATTTATATTGTCATTATTTATTTATTTCTTGGTCAGAATATTGGCATTATTTATTTCAATAAATGATTTGTACGCAATATTTCCTTTTCCACATTTCAATATTTTCGATTAACAGTGATTTAATTGAAAAGTTACTGCTTATTTTCTTTGAGTTCAAAATATTACTTTATGTGGATTTGATTTGGATTAATCATATTGCCAGACATCTGATTTATTTTAAATGTTTCACGTTAATAGAGCTGTTGTATTTCGATGATATTTTCTGAAGTACTCGAATTAGACTCTCCGTTTGTTAGTATTTCTTTTTATTTTCATCCTTTTGAACATATCTCATGTGCTATTTTTGCTAGCATTAGATATAGAAACCATCAATGAAAGGGTTGTTTGTTTCATGAAAATGAATAATTTTGAAAACATTTTTCTGAAAATTAATAATTTATATCGCTTATAAAAATGAACGAATGAAAAAATTTTTTATCGTCTTTGAGGATGTTTAGACATAAATTCTTAGCGATAATGAAATCATCAATGAAAATATTTAGATATAAATTGTTGGCGATAGTAAATTTATTTTTATTAAGTGATTCAAATGATTATAAAATATTTTTGAAATTATTTATTTTTCGAGAAATAAATGCGGTTAAAAAAAAAAAAAGTGGAAAAGATCTCTTTGGTGAATGATTTTCTTTTTCCTCCCTTCTTCTGAAGATCGGGCTTAAAGCGCAGCCGCGGCGTGTCCCTGACCCAGCTTCAGGGACTCTGCCTCTCGCTCTTTCTTGCTCTCTCGCAGAGTCTGTCGTCTTTGAATGTTTGATCGATTGATCTGGCCTAAATGAATTACGCCATAAAAGCAGCAGCTCTAATCAACGTTCAGGCACCTTGCAACCATCTCCGAGCCGCCTTCTTTCATTCGACCCCTTTCCTCGAACGCAAAAGACGCACTCATTGGGAACCAGTGAGTTTTTCCGTTTTCGTTATTGCTTCCGCTCTTCTTTTCTTCTTTTCGCGGTTTCTGCTCATATTCTTGCATATTACTCTGTTGGGTCTTCTTGATTGCATTGGAAATGGCCAGAGCAGAGATTGGATGAAGTTGTGGCTCTTGGTTGTTGTCATTGTTTGTTTAATGCTATGTTGGAGCAGAGTGGGTTGTGGGGGCAATGTAATTAAAGTGTTCATGCTTAAGCTGGATGTGACTTGGAAAATTTCAGCTGGAATTGGTTTTCTGGGATTTCATTTGGTTTTTCTGAATTTGTTTAGTATGCTGCTCACAACAATTCCTGAGGTTCGAATACTTCTATTTGCCATTGTTGGATGAAAGATCCATTTTTCCCCTTTTCGAAAACATGTCAATTGGGTGTCCAATGGCTGAGGGTAAAAGTTGTCAATTTGATAGAATATGAGACAGGTTGGTTGGATTTTGTTTCGTAAAAGGTTTGTCAGTAGAATGAGGGAATACCCGAGGATCTTGCTAGTTCTTTTGTGTGATTCTGTACGACGTTAGTTTAAGAATACTTCGGGTCATTCTGTTCCTTGTTTTATAGACTTATAGGTTATTTGGTCGTTCTGTTCCTTGCTGGGGCTTAGTTGCTAAGTTTCTCAGTTCGCTTCTTGACAATTTAGATGACCTTTTAGTCATGATTACATTTTCTTCCTTGTAACACGATTATGCTTGAACTTAAACCATATGATCGACTTCAATTACATGTGCAGAGATCTAACCAATATTCAAGAAGGTTCCGAAGATTGCATGCAAAGCAAACATTGTTACGGAATGTAGATGCTTATGCTGACTTCATGTTCCAGGTTTGTTCCAGTTGTACTTTATGAGTATCTAGCAATTTGCCAGGCTGTTCTGCATGGTGGGCATTGCTTCAACTTTCAATATTGAACTTCTATGTCAATCTTACAAGTTGCAACCTTTCGCCTAGGATGAATAATGGCTTGCCTTTTTAACCTGATTCATTTGTTCTCTGACCTTTGAAAGCACAAAATGCTAGGTCTTGATAGAAATCATGCACTTGGTTTTTCCCCCATTTGTTTGGGATGCAATTCTTATGAGCAGGGGAGTGAAATTTTTGTGATATGAAGTTTGACTTTGTTAATGAGAAGCTTAGGCTTTGCCTGGCGTCTTTAGATGTTATCAGCTCATATGTGTTTTTCGTTTTTCGTTCTTTTATTTTCATTTTAGTTTTTTCCTATGTTTATATTGTATAATAGGCCTTAGATGTTCCTTTGGCTCTGGTAATTAATGTTTTAACACTGTCAACTTCAGTCAGAGCTGCGTACCAGAGCTCTTCCATGCTATGTAGATCATGAATTTTTGCATGTGGGAGACCTATATATAAAGTCAAAACCTTGCATGTGGTGGAAAAGACTGAACATGAAATCTTCTTATTATTTTCTAATCTTTATTAGCTGGTTAAGTCGTGAGTATGTTTGAAAAACTGCTCCTTTTACGTGTATAAGCCTTTGAGAACTTGTTGGAACAAAACTTGCCCAAGGAATTTTCCCCTATTTTAACTTCAGTTAGCTGTGTAAGTTAGAAGTATGTTTCCGGAACTCCTCCTGATACATAATTAGGCAGATGGAAACTTGTTGGAGTTTTATCTTCTGATTTACAGAACATGCATTTGAGTTCAGCTGAATCTTTTCAATCATTTGCTATGTGATTGTTGCTAACATTTAGTAATTTAACACGAGGTTCTTCATTTGGTTGTGTCTTCAGAAGTGGCAAGATGAGGCTGATGAAGATGACCCATTCCTAGGTAGAGGCTCCTCATGGTTTAAGCAGTACTGGACTAGGGGACCGAGGAGTGATAGGAGCAGAAGACACGGACCCCAACGTTGGTGTAGAGGTAAGAAAGCACAGAATTTCTGTATACAGCGAATAATGTCTATTTGTAGCAGTAGCACATGTGACGAAAATAATCCTTTCTTTATGGCCTTTTGTCTTTATAATGTTACCAAAGTGAGTATTTGGGTGAATTAGCAATCTGAATAGTTGAAGTGTCCTACACACAGTTCTTAAGACATCAGAAGTTGGATTTAAAGTTGCATGTTGATAGGAAAAGGCCATTGGTTATCTCACTGTCCAATTACTTGTTAATAATCTTTTGTGGTGTCATATTCAATTGGTTACACGATCTTTGACTTACTATTTGTTTCTAAGTCTTAGAATTTTTGGACAAACAAGTTCCCATCAGCTTTCCTCATGCATCTCTTAAATACTTGTCAGTTTCATATATAAACAACTTTCAAACTCGTAGACGGTAATTTCTTTATTTGTCATGATGCTGTTGTACTCTTTTTAGGAGGTTTCCAATTCTGTGAAGAAGATGATGATGTTGATACAATTTTCAAGTCTCCCTTTGGTGGGAATAAATTCTACTTCTGGTCATTTATTAATGATGAGAATCTCCACTGGTGGGCAAGCACGTCGAGCGACACAAATAGTTATGGGAGATATGGGAAGTGGAGATTTTCCAGCTATGATGAATACGACTCCTCATCAGAGTGTGGGAATTTAGAGACAGAATCTTCTGATAGAATGGCCCTTGGGTTGAGGGTATCGGGTCCTTTAAAGCTTGAAGATGTCAAGAATGCGTGAGTCTTCACCGAGATCTCTTTCTGTCGAATGCTTTGCTTTGTTGTGTTTCTAGATCTGAGCATGTTGGAGGGTGTTCACCATGTCTCTGATTTTGACCCTTTGCTGACAATTCCAGATATCGAGCTTGTGCATTGAAATGGCATCCTGATCGTCACCATGGCTCTTCCAAGGTAAACTGAGATTTCCAAACTTAATTTTCAGGATGTTTCAATTAGTAGTATACGATGGAGAGGGATCATGTTGCATCCATTTATGTGGTTTTAGTGAAACACCAGGAGAACTGACCTGCTAAGAACTTTGTAGTATCATTAGTCTACGAGGCTCGTTTTGGCTGTATACTTGGAACCTCCTCCACTTTATAGCTTATGGTTTGGGTCGAACATTTCAATTCATGGCATCGTAGCCAAGTCTCAATAATTCACCTCCAATTATTTATGTATTTTTTAATTAAATTTTCTCAAGAGTGGTTATGGTCTGTCTCATTTCCTGAGCGTCAATTCCACTCGTTTTGCTTCATCTAGTTTATAGTGAGCAGTGGTGTTCAAAGTATCCCGCATCGCTTGTCCACGAGTTTCTTCCGATTCTCACATTCATGTAGTCAAGACTCCAGCTCCGACTACTATTTTAACTTTTTTGGTTGGGGACTTTCTAATTCTTCCTACCCTGGATATATTTTCAAAAACGTATTGGCTGTGAAAAATATTATTCAATTTTGCGAAAATTTAAGTTTTTATCCCCTCCTTTGCTGATGTAACGTGATTGATCAGGCCGTTGCTGAGGAGAAGTTCAAGCTATGCAGTGCAGCATATCAGTCTCTATGTGATAAGCTGGCTGTAAACTGAGGATGCATCAGATGGTTCTTCAGGTTCTGGACCCCGGAAGTGTGAAAATCCATGATAGATGCGAGGAACATGTGTTACGCGCTAACAAATGCACAAAATACGTCGGTCCCCATGCATCTTCATGGTTATCATTGACATAGATCTTTCGAGTAGAGGTGTCAGTGCTGCCTGGTTTCGTTGCTGCCGGTCACTTATTCTGGAAGCGGCAGCCGAGGCTTTGCTATCTTTGATGTATCACCATTTGTTTAATTGGTTTACAAGGAGTATGTCTTGGCAGACATCAGGAACTAATTAGCTTTTCTTTCTCATTCTTTACTGCCTAGGATCTAGCATAAAGATAGGAGCAATGTGTCAATACTGTCTCTAGCCGAGATTGGGGAATTTTAAGGTTTCATGAATCTAATGATTTCTCAAGACTTTTGTCCAGTGGATGGGAACCGGGTTGTGGTTGGCGAGTTCACGGAATTTGTTTATACATATATATACGCGCGCACGCGCGCAATGTGCCGTGGAAAAAAAGAACTCCATCCGATGAAAGTAAGATCATTATAATTTAGACTTCGTTTGTTTTGTTGAAAATAAATGATTTTAAAAATATTTGCTTGTATCATCTGCGGTACTTAATCAATTAAAGAATATTTTCGTTCTCGAATATAGTTTACATTTGAATATTTTTATGAACAGTAAAAATGTTATTTGTTCATTCGTTTTCGCAAAAAAGATTACAAACTCTACTTTAGGATAATGTTCTTACAAAGTGTTTCTCGTAAGTTTATTACACCCCTCGCAAAATTTTCCGAACTTTGAGCAGGGGACCAAACGCCAAGCTGACGTCATCTGAGCCAACCAACGATTTTGCTGTTCCCTCCGGATACGAACGAAGCCTAAAGACGCAGTTCTCCGTCGAGCTGGCTCGCTCGATTCTGGAGACGAACAAGGCGCAAAAATTCGCGCGGGACTCGGTTGGGTTCGTCCCGATTTCGACCACGATGATTTGATTTCAGTCCCATTGAGCTTCCTGCTACTTCTTCCCCCTTCGAATCGAAACCGGAAATCGAGCATCGTCTGGTTGAAGTTGAAGATTCGGGAATCGCTTCTCTCTCTCACTCTGTCTCTGCGGGAAGTGGGAGCGATGCTGCTCAAGGCGATGCAAGCCCTGGGTCACTGGAGGAGACCCTGCTCCTCCTATGGCTTCTCCGCCCTCTCTCTGTCCAGCCCCTCTCTGGGAAGAGGGCGAGGCTCGAGCCCTTCGCCCCGGTTCCCGGCATTCTCGGTCCGGAGGAGGCATCGCGGTTCCGGAGCAGTTCGCGCGCGCGCCACCGCTCTTTCCGGGTCGAGCCCGGACACGGCTCACTCCGCGACGCCCGTTGGGATCCAGACATCTGTAAGTTGTGCTCCTCAGCTCCGCAGTTTCAGTCTTTTTCGCTCCGTTTATGAGGCGTGGCCGCGTAATGTGGGCCGAAGTTTGCCGGGCTGGGTTCGAGTGCTGATACTGTCTCTATTGATTGGGAAAATGATTAGGGATAACAATTTGGTTGTGAAAAGGTTGAGGCTTTGGTTACTCATGCAGTTGTCGTGATTTCGTGTGATGATGGAGCGAGGTCCGTGTGCATTGCCCATTTCAGTTATGCTGCGGATAGCTTATGTTTGGCTGTATCATCGAGTTATTACTCTTGTAGCTGAACTTTTAATCCCTTCTTGAAATTTCATGAAGTACCTGCGCGGACGCTAGGAGTATCAGCTTACGGTGTGGGCAGATACTGTTGAGGAGAGAAAGTAGAATGTGGTGATTTATGTTCAAAACTTACCTGCGCTGCGTTTCATGTTTAATATTTAAGCTCTTGATCTCTTGGTGTTATTTCTCTAGAATGTACTCCATCATGGCATTCGGTAGTGGGATGGCCAGTAGTACTAGTTGGAAAGAAGAATGTAAGTTTTAGTTGGAAATATTCATAGGTTTTTGAGAGAATAGAGATTAAATCAGTCCTTGACTGACTAATATTTCAGTTTATCCCCTGGTTGGATGGGGCAGAATGATGATTCTTTCAATCTGACTTGTAATTATCTCTCTTTCTTCTTTTTTGGTAATGAATAATTATCTCTCCTTCTTAGTTTGATGAGAAGATGAAGAAAAAAGATGAAAGGAGATGTCTTGCTTGCCTTTAATACCTGTCATTAATTTGCTTTTGCTTGCATGTTTGAGTGCAGGGAATTGTAAAAAAGATCAATTTCTGTCAATGGTGTGGTGGACCAACTAAGCATGAAATACCCGATGGAGAGGAGAAGATGAGAGCTATTTGCACTCTCTGCGGGAAAATTGCTTACCAGAATCCAAAGATGGTAGAGATGTCCTGTTCCTTTTACTTGATGATTCGTATATTATTGAACTCATGCTCGAACCAAGTCAATCTTTTCTGTTCCAAATATTTTGTGAGTCTTCCTCTTGAAGGAATTTGAAGTTAATAGTAGCATCATATGTACGTTATGCCTTTCTCTCAGAACAACATACAGATGCTATTCTTGTATTTGGCAAAGGCAAGACTGGCTGTTAACTTCTGGAAACTGATATTCTAGGTTGTAGGTTGCCTCATTGAGCATGATAACAAGGTCCTCCTATGCAAGAGGAACATCGAACCTTCCAATGGTCTATGGTGTGTATTCATATTAATGAGTTTGGGTTTTAGAAGCTTTGCCTTTTAATCATCTTCTGCTGAGGGAGAAGGAATGTCTTTGCTAAGAGTTGAGGCATTTAAGGAAACAAATTCCATAGTACTAATCTTCATTCTAAATTCCTATCCACATACACTGTTGAATAGGACTATTCCTGCTGGTTACATGGAAATTGGGGAATCTGCTGCAGAAGGGGCGATTAGGGAAACTTGGGAAGAAGCATGTGCAGAAGTGGAAGTTCTTTCACCTTTTGCTCAGCTGGACATACCTCGTATTGGTCAAGTGAGGAGAATCAATTCTATCTATCTCCTTATTTATCGTGTGTGTTGCCTACAGATTTTTAAGCATGCGCTCTTTTGTGTGGGCAGACCTATGTAATTTTCTTAGCTAAGCTGCGGAATCCACACTTCTCACCTGGTCCTGAATCATCAGATTGCCAGCTCTTTGCCCTTGACGATATACCTTTTGATTCCTTGGCATTTTCATCCATTTTGGTCACCTTGAAATTGGTAAAAAGTCTTAATTATGATGGTGCAATGAATATCCATATAATTGGATGATCTCCAGTAATTTCCATAAATTGAAGACACAAATACTTGATTGCAGTACGTTCAAGATGTTAAGAACGGAAGGCCGAGATTTCACTATGGTACCATCAATAAAAGGTATTTGCCTTAATGCAGCTTCTTTCAGTTCTTATCGCTCTGTGAAGTACCTTTGTTAGGTATTTGCCTTAATGGAACTGCTTTAAGTTCCAAGCACTGTGTGAATTACTTTTGTTATCTTATTATCTTCTGAAAGTGTAAGAAGTTTTTAAAGCCTGTTCTGATATATCATGACAGGCCTGGATCAAGCCCTTCTGATATTCGTGCCTATACTCTGGACTATCATCTGCAGTCCTGATTGAGGCTGTGATGTTTCACTATATCTTTGGTGAGGATAATCTTGCAGAACTAATTCCTGAATGGTAGTTGTACAGTTTAATCCTGGTGATAGTATCTCTTAGGAGGTCTGGAAGTTAAAAGTTTATTTGTGCTTCATCTTATAAGTTATTTATGGTTGGATGTAGCCCATTTGGTTAGTGTTTCCCGGAACATATGAGGTTTAGTGATAAAACTAAGGAGAGAAATAGTTCGTGTTGCCTTCTATGGTTTTCAATAATAGATACAAGGGTTAATGACGCCACAGATCTCTGAACTTCCACCCACTGTTCAATGTGGTTCTCAACCTTTTATTTTCAATGTAGTCCATAAACTTTTCAAAATTGGGTTCTGTTAACTCTAGTGCTAAGTCTATAACCAAAATAAATAAATAAATAAATAAAAACACCTCTAGTGCCTATCATATACTTTTTTGTTAATGTGGCAGTCCATATCAGCAATGAAGTGATCCAAGAATGCCACATTCTTTTTTTATCCAAGTCAGCAGAATATACCTTTATTTTCCTTTGTTCTATCTTTTCCTTTGTCCATTTGTCCTTTCTTCTTTTTCATGCCAATGCCGCTGTCCTTCACCACCACAACCACCATGCCACATTGTCCATCGGCCCACTCTCTCTATCACGTCTATCGGCCCCAGGTTTGAGGCATGATGCCTCAGCGCTGCCTCAAATCTGAGACAGCCATCTCAAGTCCGAGGCCTCGCACCTCAGATTGAGCCCACGCCCCCTCAAGTTTGAGGGAGGGAGGGAGAGGCTGGGTGGTGTGAGATGGTGGGTCGACTGCCATGGCGAGGATGGTGGGTCGACTGCCATGGCGAGGATGCCGCACAAGCGTTCATGGTGGGATGATGTGTGGTGAAGGATGTGTGCAAGTGCAGATGGGGATGATGGAGTACTGCAGGGAAGTGGCAAAGAAGAATGGAAAAAGGAAAAGAAGAAAAAGAAAGGAAAAACAGAAAAAAAAAAAATTCTGATTTACTTCTTGTGGGCCCTTCAATGGCGGAGATGGAAGCATTTGGACCAGTCACTTCAGTGGTCTACTTAAACGGAAGGATGACATTGCATTGATCTTGAAATGTTTAAGGATCATATTGAAGAAAAAGCTCAGTGATTACGTTAAACAATGAGAAAAAAGTTCAGAGACCCGTGGCATCATTACCTCTAGATACAAACATTCTAGGGGCTTTATACAGCTAGTAAGAAACCTGTGACCTTGAGGTTTGAGGTTCTGTTTAAGTTAATTGTAATCGTTTGGTTCTAGATCAAGTGCAAAAAGGTTATTTTGTCTAGTTGTTTTGCCGTGGATGGTTTGTGGGATTGACGAGGATGACTCAATTTGGTTTGTGAAGGCTTAGCATGGACATCACCTAACGGGAATACAGAGAAAACAGAGAAACGATAGAGTTGCATGTGCTCTTTTTATAATAGTGCCTGCTTTGTTCGTCATGCTTGGGATGAGTGATCATTTGTTTATCTGTCTGTTGTTATAGTATTGGTGTCTCAGTCTTGAACTACGGCAATGAAAAAGATGTGTCAATCAGACGCGGGCCTGTTGTGTTCTCTCCGCTCTGCTCATCTTTAGTCATCTCCCTGCTAGTGCGCAGTAAAGAGAAGAAGTTTCGGAGAAATCGATGGAGGGATGCTTCTCTACCCAGCGAAAATCAGGAAAGGCCCTGAATGCAATTGCTTTAACTGGAGATACTTTGTGTTTAACGAGAGAATATATCGTTATTGAGATAGCTGGCCTTTCCAGCGGCACAATGGCGGAGCTGCTTCCCCTGACAACACCTGTAAAACACTTCTCATGGAGGGCCTACAGGGCGGATTTTAGTTTAATCACATCTGAATATAGATTTTACTGTAATTGGAGTTTAAGATGAGACCCTTTTTGTCTAACTGTCAAAAGACATGCCAGATTACTGAGGCTCAATTTCGTTTGTTGGAATAAGGTAACTAGAACAAAACGCAAGGAATTGGAATAATATTCTAAATGGTAAATAAACGTTCATAACACATCTGAAAACTTGTTTTTTTGGTCGAATCTGAAATCAACTTGAAATTACATTTTGGTGATGCCTCATAGAAGGCAAAAGGCATTTATGGTAGTCAATTATGCAAAATCTCGCATTTAATGCTTTAATGTAATGAGCAATTAATATTTGGATTGGATATGCAAAAGAGATCATGACTAACCCATGAAGGAACTTTACCATAAATCCTTTTCACAGACTAGATACATCGAAAAATAAGTAATCTCTTAATTGTTGTGCTGCTTATAGTATTTATAATCACACACCAGCCTATTTGACATGTAAGTTAATCATTAACCTGAATGCTATTTACTTTCATTATATGTCATGGTGTTCTTTCAAACATAAATCATTTTCTTCTCTTCATCTACTATCTACTCTCTTTCAATTGCCAAAAGATACGCTTTTTGGCTTGCAATAAGGGTCGACTCTAGCAGTGTCATTCAAAATGGCAAATCCTCATATGCAAACTTGCCTACCTCACCTAAAGGGCAAATGGACAAAGGATTATCTCGATCGATGTTATCATCTCCCATCACAGTGCCCATCAATCCGTAATGGATAGGGCAAATCACAATATACATGGCCAATAATCTATTACGAAGGTTGATTGAGATAACACAGATTGAGATAATCAGTAGGAGATGAGAACATAGATTGAGATCATCCATCTTGCATTTTCTCTACGGGTGAAAGGGGTAGAGTTTGCATTTTGGAGTTTGGCATTTCAAAAGAAAATGGTTAAACCGATCAAAGCATTTCCTCTCGCGGGTTACTGTTCATCGGTTTCTCTCAAGCCTCTGCCCGATTATTACTGTTTACGTTTCGGATTTCGGTGTTTCCCGGTGATCCGACCGTCGGTTTCGGCTGATCCTTGGTGTCAAAGGTCGCCCCACCAGCCTCTCCTTCCTCACCATTGGGATCTTCGGTTGGATCGCAGGTGTAGCCTCTATGTCGGATCTACGGTAGGTTATTTTCATGGCCGCCCGTCTATTGAACCGGGAGGATTCTCTCTCGGCTAAGCCTTCTGCTGTGGCAAAGGCTAAGACTTCGATGCTCCCTACACCTTCCGACCAAGGTGAGGGCGTTCGGTTGGTGTTCGCCGAAGGTGCTATGCACCAGCCCGCAATCTCCGACCGTCCGGAAGGAAAATCTGCAGGCATCATGAGGCTGTCGCGACCTGTGTTGAATCAAGCCAAGGGCCACAAGTCTCGCGTGCGAAGAGACGGGGATGGTCCTGGGAAAAAAAACCCCGATTCCCAAGCACACTGTGAGTGATGATCCAGTGTTGGCGGATGGGGTGATGCTCCCATCCGAGAAAGGTAAAGCTGCAGAAGTGGTATACACTCCTAGGAAACTACCCGAATCGAGCCGAGCCACCCAAAATCAGCAAACTGGTGGGCGTGGGCGAAGCAAAAGTAGGAGCTCCCCTAGGACTCCACGACCATCCAACCATGCTCCCAAGGAAGCAAATCGACCCCCAACTTGTTCCTAGGCAGTTGTTGCCAAGTCTGCAGTGAAAGGGTACGATCTCACTTTTATCCCGCCTTACGTTATTGGTACAAAAGGGGTAACGCATATTCCGGATGAGATTCTAGAAGCTACTGACCCGAAATGGTCGGAGTGCCTTGTTGGGTATTATATTGGGAAGAAGCTTCCTTTCAAGCTTACCGAGGCGTCTGTTAAAAATGTATGGGGTCCCCATTTGTCAGAAGTCATGGCTAATGACGAGGGGTTCTATTTCTTTCACATTCCTAATGCGGAATTTCGGCATAAAGTGCTGGATGGGGTGCCTATGACGGTTGCCAAAGTGCCACTAATCCCGCAACAATGGTCTCCATCGATGAAACTTAAGAAAGATAGTCATGAATCAATCTCGGTGTGGGTGAGGTTGAGGAACATCCCCTACTCCTTGTGGTCCGCTCCGGGAATTAGTACTTGTGGCAAGTTGTATCGGTAAACCACTTTACGTGGATCACCAAACGGAGCAAATGAAGATGATATCGTATGCTCGTGTATGTGTAGAGATCAATGGAAAGCAGCCTCGGTGTGAGTCGGTTGATGCTGTTGTTAATGGTGAAACTCATTTTGTGAAAGTGGAATATGAGTGGAAGCCTAACCCATGCCCATCTTGTGGCACCTTTGGGCATAAGTGCGTTACTACCAGCAATTCTGTTATGCCACTTTCTAACCCATCGGACACGATGAGAACTCAAGCTGCCCAATCCCTTGATGGATGGCGGGAAGTTGGGAAAAAGCGGGAGCGCCAACACACCGGACTAGGGTCCAGAGCAAATGAGGTGGCTATTGACTCAAGGCAACTTGTGGGGACGCCCATGATTTCTAAGGTGCCGGACCGGGCAATTCAATCAGCCTTGACTAGGCCTGGTGAATCAATGAATACTAATGTGCCTATGACAACCGAGAAGGCAGGTGAGTCTATCGAGAAGATAGGGGCCCTAACAATCTCCTCTGCCTCGGCCCTACATACCGTGAGACTAGGGTGCCACCTCGGGACGTCTCAACGACCTCATCCGACTCGGAGAATGTTCTTGATGATGAGGTGAGTAATGTGGGCAGTGATGATGAGGATCATGCCCCCCCAACCACCACAAACATTCATATGCAAGTGGAAACTCCTCATCGGCCGGAGAAAGCTGCAGAAATGCAATGCCCGGCTCCACCGACAGCTGCTCACCATGATACAATCTCGCATGCCAGCCCCAGCTACGGGAAGAAAGCTAAGCCAACCGCTAAGAAGAAAAGGCGAGGTGGCTCTCGAAAGTGGTAACTCTGATCCCTCTTTGTACATATGTATATAGGTGTTTGGAATATAAGGGGTCTTGTTCACCCCCTTAAACAGGCTGAAATTTGGAGTCTAGTTAGATCCAACAATCTTTGTTGCGTTGGCATCCTAGAAACAAAAGTATCGGCTACTTTATTTCCTATCATTACGGCTACCCTCTTGCCGGGCCGGGAGTGGTATGCTAACTATGATCATTCTCATCGTGGGAGAATATGGGTTGGGTGGAACCCGGTGCATGCAGATTTTGTTTTGACGTCCTCCTCTTCGCAGGCTATACATGGACGCCAACACTCATGGCCATTGATAAGAGTTGCTACCTATCGGTTATATATGCAGAGCATACCTTTGTACCGAGGTGGTCCCTATGGATAGATCCGGTCCAGAATAGTGGATTGCTAGTGGATTCACCCTGGCTTGTTGCTGGGGACTTCAATGCCATTCGGGACCCCACAGATAGATTAGGGAGTTCAAACAACTGGATCCCGGCTTTTGATGAATTCGGACAATGCCTGGCTCAAGCGGGCTTAGAAGATCTCGGGTATGTCGGGCATAGATTTACGTGGGCTACATCCTCGGGGGAAAATCGGAAACAGAGGAAGATTGATAAAGTCCTTATAAATGCTAAATGGGGCGTTGAGTTCTCTTACTACGAGGCAACATTTTTGGCTCCCGGAGTATCCGACCATACTCCAATGGTGATCAAGATTTTGAATCCGTTAAGATCCGGAAGGCCTTTCAAGTTCTTCAACTTTTGGATGACTCACCCATCATTCTTGACAATGGTGGCTCGGATTTGGGATACAAGGATTGACGGCACGCCTATGTTCTCCTTATGCCGGAAATTAAAGTTGCTGAAGGAACGGCTCAAACAACTTAACAAGGACTCATTCTCGGACATTTCAGCTAGAACTGCTCAAGCTAGGAGTGCCTTGATGGTTGTCCAGAATGCCCCGGTGTTGGATCCTCGGAACCAATCTCCGGCCAATCGGGAGAGGGACCTTCTACGTGGCTTTTCGGATCTTCATCTTCAAGAGGAATCATTTTATAAATAAAAGTCCCGGGTGCAATGGCTTAAGGAAGGGGACCTCAACACTAAATACTTCCACCTCTCGGTAAACAAAAGGAACCTCCGAAACGGAATACTCTACGTGTCGGACGGCTCGGGTGCTCTTATCACCGACCCAACTCTGGTGCATCGGCATATCACCTCCCACTTCGAAGGCTTGCTATCACACACGACTCCTCCGGCTAGGCCTACGGTGCGGGAGCTCCAATCGGTTATGGAAAGTTTCCTCAATGATGACCGGGTAACGTTCCTATCTCGGCCTGTATCTGACTTGGAGATTCGTAATACTATGTTTTCACTTGCCTCTGGCAAAGCCCCCGGACCGGACGGTTTCAATGTTGAGTTCTTAAAAAATACGTGGGATATTGTGGGCTCGTCGGTTATAATGGCGGTAAAGGATTTCTTTGTGTCCGGGAGGCTACTTCGTGAGATTAATACCACGATCTTAGCACTTGTGCCAAAGGTTCCTAATGCTTCGGCCATGAATGACTATAGACCCATTGCATGCTGCAATACTATCTATAAATGCATCACGAAGATCTTAGCTAATCGATTGGCTAGTGTCTTGCCTACCCTCATTAGCATCCCACAAAATGCATTCATGAAAGGTCGTTGTATTAGCGATAATTTACTGCTAGCCCAAGAACTTTTTTGTGGCTTTCATCATGAGCCCTATTTACCCAAATGTGCTGTCAAAGTTGATTTCCAAAAGGCGTATGATACGGTGGACTGGGATTTCGTGGAGCTAACCCTCGTAGCCTTTGGTTTTCCCGGAGAGTTTTTTAAACTCGTTATGGTATGCATCCGCACTCCCAAGTTCTCCATCTCTATCAATGGGGAATTGCATGGCTTTTTCTCTAGTGGGAGAGGCATTCGGCAAGGTGATCCTATGTCTCCGTATATATTCACATTGATTATGGAGGTATTCACGGGCATCTTAAATGTGCAGACCCGGCAGCCGGAATTTAAGTTCTTCTCGCGATGCAAGGCTACTCGGCTCTCACACCTTTTCTTTGCCGATGATGTACTTCTTTTTGCGGAGGCAAATGTAGCCTCTATCATGCTTTTGAAGGTTGGAATTGATAGGTTCTCTAGTTGGTCGGGCTTGAAACCGAACATGAACAAGAGCGAGATATTCTTCTCGGGGGGATCTACCGATACTTGGAATCAAATCATGGGTATCCTTGGCTTTCATGAAGGCATCTTGCCCTTTCGATACTTGGGGGTGCCTGTCATTGCGTCACGACTTGGCAAAGCAGATTATAATGTGTTGGTGAACTCAATCATGGCCCGAGCATAGTCTTGGACGCAACGCTGTCTCTCCTTTGTTGGACGGCCGCAGCTCATAAGGTCGATCCTTCATGCTATCCATGTCTATTGGGCAAGTGTTTTCATCTTGCCTAGATCAATCTTAGACCGCATCGAGCGGATCCTTAGGCAATTCTTGTGGAAAGGCTCGGGTCTCGAAAGTGGTGGGGCGAAAGTTTCTTGGCATGATGTTTGTCGCCCAAAAAAGGAAGGGGGCCTTGGCATTCGCAGGCTGCGGGATTGTAACAAGGCAGCCATGCTCAAACATATTTGGCTCCTATTTATCGACAAGGAGTCCCTATGGTCCAAATTGATTCATTCTACCTTTTTAAAGAACAAAAATTTCTGGATTGTCAAGCAGCCAGCCTTTTGTTCATGGGCATGGAAGAAGATCTTACACCTTCGTGCGGACTTCCAACAATCTTTTAAATGGCGGATTGGTAGTGGTCGTCAAGTGTCCTTCTGGTTTGACTCGTGGCACCAAAGAGGACCACTCAATAAGATCTTCCTGGATAGAGACATCTATCGATTTGGCATATCCCGACTTGCCACGGTGGCGGACTTCATGTCTTATACTGGCCCTCCCTCTTATGTCTCGGCCACTATTGCAGCTTGGCCGGAGCCTCTCCCCGTGCTCTCTCGGAGCACCGATCGTTTCACCTGGATCGATCATCCCTCAGGAGTGTTTTCCATTGCATCAGCCCGGGAGAACATACGTCCTCGAGGGCAAACAGTGCCGTGGCAATCCTTTATATGGGACCGTGTCCTTGTGCCTCGCCACTCGTTTCATTTATAGCCGATCACACGGAATAGGCTGCCAACCTAGGTATTACTACTAAACTATGGAAGAATTGTCGATGCTACCTGTGCGTTCTGTTCATGTAGACCAGACTCCATCGACCATCTTTTCTTTGGCTGCCGGTCCACCAGAAGCCTTGCTCTCTTTTGGGCAGCGAAGTGCAACCTTGCTTGGTACAATGGGTCATGGCGGGAAAACCTACAATGGGCCATGAAATACATCTCTGGTCGGAGCTTTCACCAATGTATTGCCCGCTTCGCCTTTGGAGCCTTGTGCCACGTTATATGGAAGGAAATGAATCATATTCTTTTTCGGAATCAAACTTTGTTTGTGCCAGCTATCAAGAAACACCTTGAGAAGGTGGTTAGGGATAAGGCACTCACGTATGAACATGTTGAAGATACCTCTAGGAACCAGAGGATGCAAGCTAGCCGGGGCATCGATCCGACTATTTTTTTGTGATCGGAGGTTCGTCCCGGGTGCCCTTTTATTTGGCCGATTGTTTTGGCCTTTTTTTGTGCTATACTAGGGTACATACCTATGCTTTTGAACCCACGACACCCTTGCACACTTAGTGACATTGCCTAGTGTCACCTTGAGTGCAAGCTTCTTTGTTGGTGTCGGGTTTCGCCTTTGTAAAGTTTGCGTTTGGTTAATGCTAATACAATACTTACTTTTACCACACAAAAAAAAAGAAAATGGTTAAACTGCTACTACAAGACCTTTAAGTGACTTTTGCAAGATGCTTTATATGCTAAACTTTGATATCTAGATTTGCCATTTGCCAACCTTCCTAACAAAGGTAGCTATATCGGAAACTTGATTGGTCCTTCTCAGCAACAAGCAGTGTCTGATAGTGAAGGGTATCTTGCCACAACCTATTAAATACCCAAACCGAAGAAGCAGCTTTGGAATCGTCCATTTTCGTAATAAACCATTTTTTGCTTAGGTTATAGATGGCGCACTCTTTGCCATCAGCTAGCCTTGTCGCGACATCACATAGGCGGAATGAAAATTCACCGAGGTGGTTTAACAGATTGCCAAACGGAGGCTAATAATCCCTTTTGCTAGGTGGCTTCTACGCTTGGCTCGGGTTCTTTCAAGCCTACTGTTTGCAACTTTTTTTTTTTTGGTAAAGGTAAGATATATATTGAGTAAAGCGCAGATTACAAAACAAACCTCCGCCACACACCACCGGAGTGTCGCTAAAAGCGTAAAGGCAGCTCGGGTAGAAAAAGTCTAACTAGATAAGAGCCACAGAGAGGCCATCAACCGAGACCAAACCGTGGGGACTATACAAGAACTTGTACAAGAGTGACGCTAGTAGCTGTATAAGATAAAGCGGACCAATCACAGTGGTCCAAAATGATAACGGGAAGGGCAAAAATTTCCAAAAATCAATCAAAAATCGCGGAGGAGATGCCCCAAGAAATCTGCATTCTTCGATTTACGGGGATGCCGTCAACACGCTTGAAGGTGGCAGCCTTATCCTTGACCACCTTCTGAAGACATTCCTTGATGGCGGTCAAATTAAGTTGCTTGTTGCGGAATAGGATGTGATTCCGTTCCGTCCAAATCACGTGGCAAAGAGCGCCAAATGAGAATCTTGCAATGCATTGATAAAAAAGGTGGCCCCGAAAGTGCTTCATCACCCACCTAAGGTTGTCTTGCCAAGAAGCATTATGCCAAGCAAAGTTGCACTTAGCCGACCAAAACAGAGCAAGGGCATTTGTAATACTACAACCAAAAAATAAATGGTTAATAGAGTCGGGGTGATAATTACAAAAACCACATAGACCTTCCGCAATACGATGATAGGCAAGGAGGATGACCCGGGTGGGTAGTCCGTTAAGGGTAATAAGCCATAGAATGAAGGAATACCGCG
Organism: Rhodamnia argentea; assembly: GCF_020921035.1. Taxonomy (NCBI): domain Eukaryota; kingdom Viridiplantae; phylum Streptophyta; class Magnoliopsida; order Myrtales; family Myrtaceae; genus Rhodamnia; species Rhodamnia argentea. The sequence goes on from NC_063156.1 coordinate 11,430,228, forward strand.
GAGCAAGATGACGATCCCATATGAACGAGTGCCATTGAACGACTTGTCCCTTGCGCCGAAAAAGATCCCAAGCCGAAGCCGAGGAGAAGACACGGGAGGAATGTCCGAGCCAGTTAGGGTATCCTATTGGCTCTCGGGGGTGATGGACAGCATAGGGTCAGACCAAGCTCTCATGACGGTGTTTACCCTTGAGGGGAAGTGAGTTGTAGTTAGGAAATCTCGAACCGTGGCCTTTCGAGATATACCGGACCGATATATATCCAGGTCGGAGAACAATTTGTACAAAGGACCCTTCGTATGCCATGAATCAAATCAGAACGATATATTACCACTGCCAACCCGCCAACGAAAGAGATGCTCACTATCCTTTCTAAGATCGAGGATCTTTTTCCAAGACCAAGAGCATAGAGTCGGTCTCGTAGTAACCCAAAAGCTCTTATACTTGAGGAAGTTCGAGTGTTTCCACTTACACCAAATGGATTCTTTATCCGTGAAAAGGATCCATATATGTTTAAGCATTGCCGCTTTGTTACAATCCGAGAGCCTCCGGATGCCAAGGCCTCCCTCCTCTTTAGGTAAACATGCCTTATCCCATGACACCTTCACCCCTCCGGTGCCTAGCTCCGGGCCTTTCCGGAGGAATTGCCTTAGAATTTGCTCAATACGAAGCAAAACAGACTTTGGAAGAATAAAGACACTAGCCCAAAAAACCTTGGTCGCATGAAGTATAGTCTTTACTAGCAAGAGACGTCCCGCAAAGGAGAGGAATCGCTGCATCCACAAACGAGCAGTAGCTGTGATAGTATTAACCGGAGAAATGCAATCTCCTTTGCTAAGTCGGCTGGATATGAGTGGAACTCCCGGATAATGGATGGGCAAAACTCCTCCCCGAAAACCCAGCAGAGAAAGTAGGTGGTGCCGAAGTTGGGGCGAGCCACCCGAGTAGAAGAGTTCACTTGTACTCATGTTCGGTCTAAGTTCGGACCAATCGGAAAACCTATCCGATCCCGCTTTAATAATAGCAACCGAGTTACTATTAGCTTCGGTGAAGATAAGTACATCATCTGCAAAGAAAAGGTGGGAAAGCCGAGTGGCTTTATATCTCCAATAGAACTTGAAGTCGGGCTGTCGAGTTTGGAGGTTGATAACCTGAGTGAAAATCTCCATTACAAGTGTGAACAAGTAAGCCGACATTGGGTCCCCTTGGCGCAGTCCTCTACCACTAGCAAAAAATCCATGAAACTCTCCGTTGATGGAGATGGAGAACTTAGGAGTCTTGACACAAGTCATGATAAGGTTGATAAAGCCAACCGAGAACTCAAAAGCATGCAAGACTAGTCGGAGGAATTCCCAATCGACAGTGTCATAGGCTTTTCTGAAATCCACCTTAATAGCACATTTTGGCAAGTAAGGGTCGTGATGGAAGCCACTAAACAGCTCCTGTGCCAAAAGGATGTTGTCACCGATACGACGACCTTTGACGAAAGCATTTTGCATCGGACTAATAATAGAAGAAAGAACCCCACATATCCTATTAGCCATAATCTTAGTGATGCATTTGTAGATTGTGTTGCAGCAAACAATGGGTCTGAAATTAGTCATAGCACTAGCAATTGGGACTTTAGGAACCAACGAAAGAATGGTGGCATTGACTTCCCGAAGTAGGCAACTTGTGTTGAAGAAGTCCTGGATTGCGAGGACAACCGACCGACCAATAATGTCCCACGCAACCTTAAAGAATTCCACGTTAAATCCGCCTGGTCTCGGGGCTTTACCGGTAGCTAGAGAAAATAGCGTAGCACGAATCTCACCAGCAAAAACAGGGCGAGCTAAAGAGGAAATCTGATCGTGACTCAAGGGGTGTTCAATCACTGCCCTGATATCTTGGATAGAAGGCCGAGATGCAGAACTTGAGGAGGACAATAGCTCCTCATAGTAGGCGACAATGTGAGCATGCACCCGTGATGGTTCGGTTATAACGGTTCCCGAGCTATCCGTAATAGAAAGCAGACTGTTGCGGAGTTGCCTTTTATTCACATAATGGTGAAAATATTTGGTGTTCAAGTCTCCCTCTTTTAGCCACAAGAAGGACTCTTCCCGTAGCCGAAGTGTGGAAAAGAGAGTATGGCGATCCTTCTCAATATCAGCCAGCCCCTGATTAAAAGGGTCTAATTGTAGAGCAGCTTGAGCCGACTCAAGAGCTTCTCTGGCCTCCAAGGTCCGAGCCGAAATATCCGAGAAAAGCTGTCTATTAAACCGCTTAAGGCGCCTTTTAAGGATTTTAAGCTTAGTGCACACCTGAAACATAGGAGTCCCATAAATGTTAGTATCCCAAACATGACTTACTAGGGGCAAAAAGGAACGATGCGTGGTCCGGAAGTTGAAGAACTTGAAAGGCCGCCTAGCATTCAAAGGGGCCAATACACGAATGATCCTAGACTCTTGGGAGCAAAAAGGAGGCATCCGAGTAGGAGAAGTCGAGACTCCAGCGTGGGTTAATGAGCACTCTATCGATCTTTCTCTGTTTGCGAGACTCACTAGAAGAAGTAGACCAAGTAAAATGTTGGCCAGTGTATCGAAGATCCTCTAATCCAGCATCGGTTATGCATTGACCAAAGTCATCATACGAAGGGAGCCATAGATTGGAACTCCCAACTGCGTCTGATGGGTCACGGATTGCATTGAAATCGCCAGCCACCATCCAAGGGTAGTCCACCAACATCTCACTACGATGAATAATATCGGTCCAAAGATGACGCCTATTCACAAACGTGTGCTCTGCGTAGACAGCCAAGAACCAACATGTTTTGTTTGAGGATAGCAAATGTAAGTGTCCATGTATAGCTTGGGACGAAGTAGAGGACATAACAAAGTTCGTCAATAGTGGATTCCAGCCAATCCAGATTCTACCACGATCGGAGAAACCATAATTTGCAATCCACTTCCAACCCGGGAGCAGGGCGGTTGAGATATCAGCAAAAAGGGATAAGGGTACCTTAGTCTCAAGGATACCGAGGCAACAAAGTTTATTAGTCTCAACAAAATTTCTAATCTCGGATTGTTTGAGAGGAGCCATAAGTCCTCGAATGTTCCACACACCAAAAAACATCACAAAAATAGGGAAGGAGTAAGTTGTTACCACTTTTTGTGGCGATTTGGTCTCTTTTTCTTGGAGTCCACTTTTTCTTCGCGCTAAACCCCGGGCTGCTATCTGAGGTGGTATTGCCCTGTTGTTGCTCTAACCGAGGGGAAGGGCCAATGATAACTAGCTTGCTGGTATTGGGTTTTGCGCCTTGAGAGGCAGCAGATTGCAATCTGGTATTATGAGGAGGTGGAGGATCCGCTTCAACATCACTACCAATATTACTTTCTTCGACTTCCTCCTCATTTGATTCCGAGGAATCATCCGATGCAGCACGAGAGCCCCTTATAGGCACTGGATTAGGAGAGGGATGGTCGGCACATCCGAGAGGGCCGAGAGACTTCTGAACCACTTCGTCGGTAATTTCCTGTACAATAGCTTCCCCAATATCGGTAGCATCAAGAGGGGATGTACTACCCTACTTCCCGCCAATAACACACCAAACATCTGAGTCATCGGCCGGTGCGGGATTAATGGGGGGAGCAGCAAGAGGCTCCGTAGGCGTGGGGGGGCACCGATGGCCAAAAACACCACACTTATCACGGATAGCAGGCTTCCACTCATACTCTACCTTGATAGAATGGGAAGTTCCCTCTATTAATGCCTCAACCAATTTGCGAAGTGGCTGCCTAACATTAATCTCAACACAAACTCTAGCAAATGAAATCATCTTCATATTTTCTGTTTGCCGGTCTACATGGAGGGGCTTTCCAATGCCACTAGCAATAGCACTTATACCCGGGGCGGACCGGAGGGCATAAGGAATATTCTTTAGTCTAATCCACACTGGTATAGAATCATGATGATCCTTTTTTAGTACCAATTGCGGATGCCACTGTTGTAGAAACATAGGGACTCGAGATACGGAAATAGGACCGATATCAAGTATTTTCCTACGAAAATCAGCATCGGGAATGTGAAAGAAGTAAAAACCGTCTTCATTGGTCATAACTTCCGCCAAATTTGCGCCCCACGGATATTTGGCGACCGTTTCCGTGAGCCTAAAAGGCATTTTCTTACCCACAAAGTAACCAACCAAGCATACATTCCACTTTGGATCTGTGGCCTCCAAAATTTCTTTCCAAATTTCCACAACCGCCTTAACATCATCAACAGCAACAGGAGGAATGAAGGTGAGAGCGTACCCTTTTTCCGCCGCTTTAGCTACTGCCGCCCAAGAGCGCTGTGTCTTTCTTGCTTCTACAGCACCCGCTTGAATTGAATCGGGGGCCGGTTGAGTAGAGGCAATTCGGGACTGCCGAAGTTTGTACGAAGCCTTGCTTCGACTTCTACTCCTTCCTCTATTCTGGCGAGCTTGAGGGGTCGGAGACTTAGCTTTTGAGGTGCCCGCAACACCTTGGTCGACAATGGTTTTCCCCTTTGGAGAGGCGACATGAGAGGTCAAAGCAGGGGCACCTACCGTGAATCCGGGATCACCTTCACCGGGATGCCGAGACGACGTGAGGAGCTCATGGGTGTTGGCCGTGGCCAAAGCTACACCCAGCTGCCGTTTGCTCTCTACTAGAGTCGAGGGACGAACAACCATGGGTTTTTCTCACACCGGATCTGCCATTCAGGTTAGGAAGAGGCACAACTCGAGAATCCGAGCGGTGAGAAGATCACTCCTAGAGGGGCGACCAGCAACCGTGAGTTTCGAGCGGATCCAATGGCGGCATCGGGAGGAAAACGCCATGAATCAGAAGCCGTGAACAGTACAGGGGGGGGAAGAGAACAAAGAGGATTTGGAGAAACAGTACTCTGCACGCGCTTTTAATTATTGTTTGCAACTTGATTTTCTCGGTTATTGATAAAAATTAGTTTTTACGTTTGGAGTCAACACTAACTCATTACAGGTCAGTTGGAGGTCGAGTAAATGCGGGAGGTGGTTTTACTTTCAAGAACTAGAGATTCAGGTTTAGGGATTTGATTACTCTGGAAATTTATCTAACGCCCAACATTGGTTCCTTTTTTTTCGATCTGAAGACATTCGTTCATGCAATGTTGCTCATTTAAGTCCTAAAATACATACGATATCATTAGTGGGACTTGGAGAGAGATTATTACTTGCAAATCAGTCATCATTACATTTTAGAGGTTTTACGAGATCTGATACAAGAGAAGCCTATTTCTTTTAATTAAACATGATGGAGGAGGAAAATCGTCCTCAAGGGATGCAAACCAGTGGTCGAAGCGGATGATACTCTCTTCGGCCTAAATTTTTTCTTCGGACATGTTTTCCTAATATTACTATTTCGAAACAATGGGTTTATCACACACCCACTATAACCTACGTTTTCTGTGCTTTTTGCTTTGCAAATCTTTATGACACTTGAAAATTAACCACTTTGGATTGCGATCCATTTGACATTCCTACTCTTGATTTAGATATGACAGAGCATGTATTTGAATCATAATGTTGCCTACTTAAAAGAAACATTAGCAGGCTACATAGGTCATCCAATTGCTACAGCCAATGTATACTGACGGAGCGGTTGGCCTGCACTCAGGTTGAAAGGTCTAGATATCCTTGTTATATGTTCCTGAAAAGTAGATAGTAATAGCATATGTACTTATTAGCATTTCAAGAAAATGTATGATCTCCTTTACTTTTAGCGAGCCTACAATGAAGCTTTTGCCTACCATGCTATTAGAATATGTCTGACCTTGCAGACGTAAAGGTCTTTTTTTTAAAAAAAATTAATCTTACACTGAAAGAGGAGTTCATTTGCATTTTATAGTAAAATGTGGCTATATCAATGAAATAATCAGGCCACATTGATCGTTATTGCAATTTATGTGGATGTATTGTGTCTTAGTGATGCCTCAAAGAAAGCAAAAGCCATTCATGGTTAAGCATATATGCAAAATCTCGCATCTAATGCCACGGTGTAATGATCGTTTATTGTTTGGATTCAGTATGCAGAAGAGATCAGGATTAATGCATGAAGAAAGCTTATCTTACAACCTCCTCACAGACTGGATATATCCATAAAATAAGTAATCTCTTGATTATTGTACTGCTTAAAATATGTCTAGTTTTCTACATCTAAATTTTGACGAACCCGTTAAGCATTCACTGCGTCTGAAATTAGGAGTCGATTCTGACAACCAATTCAAATACCATTAATTTTTTTTTGGTCGAAAGAATTTCATTAATTTGCATTTCAATATTTGAAGCATTTAATACATTAAGCCACATATACTACATTCTCGTTGGACTGGAGCTAATGAACTCAAGCAGGTAGACCAAAAGTTTAATTGAATTATATGAGTTACAAGAACCATGTTACATTCTTGATCAATCTTGTCTTGTCATATCGCAATTATTCATGAATAAGGATGCCATAAGTGTCATAACTTTCGTATGACACTCACTTAAGTGCCATGACTTTTTTTTTATTATTGCTTCAGTGATATAACTTAAGTACAACGCTTACTTAAGTATCATAACTTGTTTTTTCAATCACTTGAGTGCCATTTAAATTTTCAATCGATCACTTGAGTACCATAACTTTTTAAAAACGTTCACCACAAGTGCTATGCCACATTAGATTTACAGCATTTGGGTGAATGTTTAAAAAAAAATTGGCACTTAAGTGATCGATTGAAGTTATGCCACTCAAGTGAACATTTGTTAGAAGTTATGGCACTTAAGTGGTTGACAAAAAAGTTATGACACTGAAGTGAGTCTTGTACCAAAATTATGGCACTTGTACTGTACTTATCCCTAAATATTCTTCCATCTATGAAACTATGATTAAATCACATATATTCATTTTTATTTAGACTCACCTCCTCCTGCTTCAATGACAAAACAATCTCAAGAAAATCATTCATGCCTGATATTTATTCGCAATAATTATGAAAAGCCACCAACAACAAAAGGAAGAACAATATGGCTTGAATACCATTCCACTTTCTCCATTCCCGGCTGACAAACATGGATTGATGTTTCATGGTTCAAACAACAAATGCTTTGGGAAACAGATATCAGTTTGGGAAACAGATAACCCCCAACAAGTTTGATGAAATTGAATGTAAATTTTTAACCGATTTTCATGAAGGGATCGCATCAGATAATAGAGAAAAAATATTTGAAGTGGATGTCATTTTGGCTCTTCTCTTCAACTATGTATGCTTGAGCTGGTTATCTAATTCTTTCACTGAGTCTCTTCATCACTAGATGCATAATCCTCGTTCTCATTGCTTGGCTCCAAATATTTCTCCCATTCTTGGCTTTCTGTAAAGAGAGTTAAATAAATAAGTAGATATGAGGAGCTCATGTCTCGATTAAACTGTAAAGTTTTCTTCAAAAGGTAAAACCTGGTGCCACCCATTTGCTACCACTAATGCAATTCAGGTTCTTGTATGATTCACCCAAAAAACGTTCAACGGTGATTTTCTCTGCACTGGAGATCTTCAAGGACTTGGATGGTGGATATTTTTCTTTCTTACTCCTTTTCTTCGATGTACCTCTCATTACGCTAGCAGGACCTTGCTCCTAAATTGTCACCCAAATGAAGTCATACACTTTGTGTAAAGTTAAAACAACTTTAATTCACATTTTACGTATTTCGGGTTCTTCATAACTCACTTGTAGAGAACTACTCTCGGGTGTCTCCTTAGCAATCAAGACCTCCAATATAAACTCGACAACCTCGACAGTTGAGCGAAACATCTTTCTTGACTGTTCATGACGATAGTCCTGCAAAAATAATAGGTTGCAGTTATCTTCATGAGCATCGGAAAATTTCAAGATAGTCATATGCAAAGCTATTACTCATAAAAAGGTTGTGAAAAAATTTCAGCACACTTAATAATAAAACAGGCCATAAGGTAATACTAAGTTTTTTCGTTAATCCTCTCGGCTAATATGCATCACTAGATAATCCACGTCATCTCCTTGCAATATTTATGGAAACTAAATCAGTCGAATCTACATTAGCTTTTTGGATATGCAATTACCATGTCTAATTTTCCGTTTGCACGTCGTTTGAAAGTAATATGCCAACCTTGAAGCCTATCTTCAAATGTAGATTGATGTTGGATGTTCTGCAATCAGTAAATAATAACCACATCATAAAAATCAAAACAATTAGACATTTAGATATACAGATTGCAATATTTATATGCATTCGACGCAAAAATAAAGAAGAAATTCGAGAAGCCACCTTGTCCAAGTTTGTGCCAATCAGACAATCCGGGTGGAGTGTGAAAGATACTGTCTCTTCCCCTAAAAGTGTGGTTTTGGCCCCGGTTTTGACTTCCGCGGATGAAGATGGATTTGTCTGTGCTTAGGATTTGATAATTTGTCATTTCTTGTGAGAATTGTCACAAATTCTTACTAATAAAAAGCGTGCTTTGATATGAAAAGAAAGATGAAACCTTGGCTATCCATCACCATACACTTAGCTCAAGAAATGTTTGTTAAGACCTTTCAGAATGCATCTGTGAACAATGTACAAGCAAATAATTCACAATTATTATTACCTTATTGGCCGAGACATTAATCCCATCATTATTTTGAGGTATGTGATACAATATAGGATCTGGGTTGAGCACCTCATCGAAAATACTTTTTCTCAATTGAGCAACAACTTTCTGCAATCACAAATTATCAATGTTAGTATATCTTATGGTTAAAGCACGGACTATTCTGAATTATTGTCTAAGATTCTGAATTATTGTCTAAGTCAAAGGATTGGGAGATATATCTATTCTGTTTATATATAAATTGTGCAGCTGTAGCTTTTTACAAATCAGTTTCAAGTGGGTACTTCGTAACTACATCCAGCTATCAAATATGTTTCAAGAATCAAGATGAAGAAATTTTGAGTACCTCTCAATATATTTTGAGGATCATTCATCTCATGTGTTCTGTCAATCTTTTCACGAAGACATCGGCATTCAAGAACTAAGTGTTGAACCTCATGAAAGTGAATAGGAAAAAATCTTACTCTATAATTGTAAAATTACATTTATGTCATGCTCTCTCTCACGAAATTTCACGGAACAAATACATCAACTATTAGTATTCGTATAAACTTAAGAAAAAGTTAACTTACATTATATCGACCATCATTCTTCATGATGTGAACCATACTAAATGGTACAACAATTGAGGTTATGCAGGTTATGCGATCTACCTCTCACAGTTTCAAACGACAATATAAAACTCACACTAACTACATATGTATTACAAAAAAGGGAAGGTTAACTTACAGTGACTCGTGCTCTAAGGGATGTATACAATCGATCAAGTGGTGCTTCTGTATTAGGAATGTCTAGTTTCGTCGAACCACATGATTCATTCATTTCCATTGAAATACGAGGGTTGACAGGAGTGGAGAGTGACCTATAGACCTATAAGGAAGAGAGACAGAGAAGGTCAAGACAAGAGTGAAGAAATACATAGGCATATAAGATTATATACATCATTAAACACTGCCAAGCGATTCAAAATCGGAAAATATGTATGCTGCGAAACAGGATCTTCAACTAGATTCATTATATCAAAGAAATGAAACATTTGGGAAACTATTATAAAGATTTTAAGCAACTCATTCTTGAGAAGATCCATAGTAAAATTAAAACAACAAAACCAACCACATTCGATAAAGTTTAAAACCCGCTCCTCCTATCAAGGAATCAAACTCACGAGGTGGGATAAAAATGATAAAGGACTAGATGAGTAGATAAACACAGTGCTATAAAGAAAGAGAATTAGCAAATCATATCATGTGGAGAGCATCATTTAGTCCTAATATTTTCCGTGGAACCCATAAGGTTTGAGAGGAAGAAAATTGAATTATTAGCAAAATAAAGAATACATAGAATCTAGACGTAATATAAAGCAAAATAGATTAGAGAACGTAAAGGGCTATCTCCTTCTTCTTTTGTTCAATTTGGAAAAGTTGCCCATCCGGGGATAACCACCAGACCTACCATATGTTCGTGGGCTTGGAAGAAAATCCTAGATTTCCGGTCGGATTTCTACTTGCAATTCAGATGGAGAATAGGTAATGGTCATTCCACATCCTTTTGGTTTGATCATTGGCACCGCAATGGACCGCTTTACAAACACTTCACGGCTAGTGACATTTACCGCTCTAAAATACCCCGCGAGGTGACGGTCCGGGATTTCTACCGCGTGGAGTGGTCTCCCTCTACTACACTGGACGGCATTCTTCATTGGTTGGGGCCTTCACCTACCTTTGTAGAGGATAAAGAGGATAAAATTTCCTGGACACCCCACTCATCCGGGGATTTCACAGTTTCCTCCGCATGGGACTTCCTTCGAATCCAAGGACATCACGCCCATTGGCACTCCTTTATATGGGACAAAGCATTTGCGCCAAGACATGCCTTTCTAATGTGGCTTGCTTCCCACAATCGACTACCTACTCGGGTATTATTACTCCAATACCGTAAGATTGACAGGGGTGCATGTGCTTTTTGTCAATGCAGACCGGACTACGTGAACCATCTTTACTTTGCTTGCCCCATTACTCACGCCCTTGCGGCGGAATGGGCATCCAGGTGTAACTTGACGTGGTGCAACAGGCCATGGCTGGATCACATTTGGTGGGCTAAACGGCAGATAGGTACTCGATCCTTTTGGCATCGCATTACTAGGTTTTCTTTTGGAGCCTTATGCCATATCATCTGGACAGAGCGCAATAACATTATTTTCCGTAATAAACCACTCTTTACTCCGGCTATCATGCTGCATCTCAACAGAATGATCAAAGACAAAGCTGTATCTATTGCCCCTATTCGTGACAGCCCTTGCAATAGAAGTCTACAGATAAATTGGGGTTTATCTACCACCATTTTTGAAGATCGCTGAGATTCTCCACAGACTAGTCATAGCCAGTTGACGCTACCATCATATCTTCCTGCTGGTCGTCTCCACCTTCCACTATTGGTGGCTCTTTTCTGCTGATGCTCGACACATCGTTCACCATCGCATCACGTTCCTAGGTGTCTTGAGCTCTTTTGTACCTAAGCACTTTGTTCCTTTATTCCGTGGTTTCTCCTTTGTTTGGGCTACATGTTTAGCCTTCTCCTTTCTTATTTTTGTTGTTTGCTTTAGGCTAATGCGGCCTTCTTGTTCATATGTATTTTGCAACCAGTTCACCCTTGATCCATCTCTGGCACTCATGGTGTCACCCATGGTTCTTGGTTTTTTGTGTCCGGGTTTCTCTCTTGTACCTAGCCCTTTGAAAAGTCTAATACACACTTACCTTACCAAAAAAAAAAAAAAAAGTTGCCCATACTCTGAATAGTAATACTTTAGCTAGTCATTATTTTCTGATGTCGAATGACGGTCGACTTTCTTTATCGTTGATCTTAAACAAAATTTCTCAATCAGATCATTGGTCTTCACTATGACATCTATTGCTTATGAACTTACAGTACAACAATGAACATTGCATAATAAGAATATCAATTAAAGGAAATGAGTTCAATATATATTGATAGTGTTTACCATAAAAGTACTAACGGTCTGATTACATACAAAAACTAATAACGGCTTTACCATTTCAAACAGCTGCCGTTAGTTTTATTGTCCAACGAATAACAATTCACGCATCGATCTATGGAAAAAAGCAATCTATCCAGACCTTCAACCCTAGAGAAGTATAATCTATTCTTCCAATGTCTATTAGAAAAACCTATTGCAACTTATGTTTTGTCATCCTCAAAATCATATTCTTGGACTCATACAAATGTAATTTTGTAAACTCAAAAAACAGATCTGAGCGAAAGAAAGATGTAGAACATATAAATTCACAGAAATATATAACTCCTTCTTTGTCAATAACAGATTTAAGAATATTTCAGACATTTTACGCAATGGTAAAGCTCAACAAACAATTATTCGTTAGTTTCACAAAGTGTATAAACAATTAGATCTGCATGCACTTAGACAAGAAAAAGAGATTTTAACACGATGGATGTTCTAGTCTATATAAACTTTGTCGAATTAAAGTGCAGATCTAAATGATAGATCATTTTCAGCAATTCAACTTGTAACTTTAGTGTAATCCAACAAGAACCCTAGAGAACATTGAAATTATGATCTATCACCATTCTTCACTTTGATTTTTTCATTGAAAAAAATGACCACCTGGGTCGTATGATCCCTGGCAAGGGTCTTGCAACACAAGCGAGGGCCGCCTAAGGTTGATCGAGACTTAGGTCACTAGATTTCGATGGACCAAAACCTAGCACAAAGGTTGATCGCAACTTACCTCACTCAATTTCAATGGACTAGCACTTGTTGATGGAGATGACAGCACAGGTTAAGAAGATCCGTCCGCCAATTGATCTTTGGAGATGGAGATAGAGTTTTCTTCTTAGGGTTTGCAAATTTCAAAGGCCAATCTGAGAGAGCTTAGGCTTATTGCAAGCCAAAATATGTGTGGTACACCAACTGAAAGAAAGAAGATGGAATAAAAGAGGAGAAAATGGTGGATATTTGAAACAACGAGGTGGAATATAGCCAAACAAGTTTGCTAATTTATTATTTTGAACCGTGTTCATCTGTATTTTAATAACCTAAGTTGGTAACCAAAAGAGAAAACTAGCCTTCCATATTTTCGTAAAAGCTAAAAAGAATCTGATACTACTCGATTATTGTCTTTTTCATAAATGTAAGAAACCCATAAAATCAGTAAGTGGATTTTGAGTATAGCATTAACTGCCAGATTTTGAGTATTTTGATTTCCATAAATGGGTTTTGCTTCTTTTGAGACATCATTAAATAGAATCTGATTATATTAACCATATTGAACCATCTAATTAGCCTGATTATTGCATTCACTTGGCCAAGACATCTTACTAACAAATGCAAATAACTCCATTTTTAGTGCAAGAAAAAGAACAAACCCTCACTTATGCGAGGTCAGAGATATACATTTCTTGAAATGATAATAAGTAGTCAAGGTGTTAATATCTACCTAAGAGATATAGAACGTGATTTGTAATGCATTCAATCAAATTAAACAATACGAATGCATTTCAATCGCTCTGTCCATACACATTAGGTAAGGCTCCATCAGTTGGATGACTTGTGTCCCAAAGCTACTTTAAGTAGGCGACATGATTTGAATGTGGGATTTGTCATATCTAAATCAAGAGCTTAACAATCCAGCCACTCTTTTGTGATTGAATAAGTAATCTCCAACATGTCACACAACAATCTTATTCATTTAGTTAGATACTTGTAAAGTCCAGTTGCTAGTGTGTCGGTCCATGCATCACAATGCTTTAATTAGTCTAAGGGTGTTGATGGGCTTGTTCTATTCGGTTGGGTTCCCCACTATACTGTACCTGTGGAAGACATAAAGGTGTATATTGGTTGTGATCCAATTGGAGAACCTACCCGCATAGAATCCGAACTTAAAATACAGGTCTAAGTTTAGTTTGTTTTTTAGGGGCATAGTCATCCTCAATTATCTTAACCCAAACTTTTAGCATAATGAATGAATGTTTAATTACACAACACCTTGACCAATTTATGTGCTGATTTTTAACTTCGGAAACATGCCTTTAAAGGAATTTTCACAAATCCGTCGTCTCTATGCTGCGTTGACCATCACACCCCTCTTATTATCGTATCCATAGGCCAAAGATCTTAGGCCCCCAAGGAAGCGCGGTCTTAGATTGAGGTCGTGACCGCCGCGGCTTGACATTTGAGGTAGTCGTGGAAACAAATCCGAGACAACCAACTCAAGTCCAAGGCCCCGCAACTCATATCGAGCCCTCGTCACCTCAAGTTTGAGAGAGAGAGAGAGAGAGAGAGAGAGTTCGGTTGGTGCAAGATGGTCGTGGTGGATTGCGGCTTGACCACGGTGGCGAATATGGCGAGGCAATGGAGCACGAGCGTTCGTGTGTGAATGTGCAGATGTCGATGGTGGAGTCCTGCGGGGTAAAAGGGTAAAGAAGAAAAAGAAAGGAAAAAAGGAAAAGAAAACAAGAAAAAAATTGGTCCAGCCCTTGGGACAACATCATTTGTCAATTTGGACACTTAAATATCAATTAAAATTCAATTGCCGCATAAGTAATCCCAAAATTTGTTGGGCCTCCAATCGATTTAGAACCTGCAATTGTATTATCCCAATTTTGAGAACATAAAAGGACGAGGTAGAAAATTTGTTAACCCACCCATGGATGGCTCGGTTGGTTAGGGAGCGTTTGGGATTGTGTGGTTAGGCGCACTAGTCCCATATTCGATTCCCCAACCGAGCACCTGTGATTTAAATGAGAGATCATGGTGGTGGGTTGCTATGCTAGTCTCCCTTGAGGAATATGGGGTCATGGCGGTGTGTTGCTGTGCTAGTCTCCCCCGAGGAATAGTCGAGGTACGCGTAAACCGGCCCCGACACCTCGGTTATAAAAAAAAATTAAAATAAAATAAAATACTTATCCATTCAATCCACTAGAGTCTTTATCTTAGTATAAATTGGTTTCGTAATCTTTTATATGCAATCAACCCATTAGTTGGATATCCATTTAGACAAGTGTGTCATGGCACGTATCTTTGCCAACATGATTTTGGCGGGAACTTTTCTTTCTCTCACCCGTTTTAAGCACAACAGAAATGAAGTTTACATGCACCCATTACACTTTAGCAAATATGATTCCTTTCCCACGTCAAAGAGTTTGGTCTTGGCATGGGCATACAAGAGATTAGTGATCACAATTGTCTAATCAAAAAATTTCTGCAAAAAGTGACATCCGTATTGACAAGATCTTTTCTCGAATGGTAAGTTTTTTTTATTAAAAAAAAAAATCCCTCCAAGAACATTGTCAATGGGATAGCCGGTGGAAATCAACGAAAACTTTTGCAAGTCTAAAGAAGAAAAGAGAATCTCCATCTGTCTCCGGTTCTGCAAGTAAGATGCAAAGAAATCTTTTGCAACTTTTGAAGTTCTCTGGCTCCATTTTTCTCGTCAAGAGTAAATAATGTTTTCATTTGGCCAATTGCTCATGGGAATGACTGCTGTTTCCTGCATTTAATATCAAATAGACAATGGTAAAGGAGGCCATTCTTTTGGTTTTTCCCGAGGTCAGAACTTGTAGAGGGTGGAAACTGTTGGTAGCCGTCTTATGCAGTACTAGCCGAGTCTCAATGTTTGCACTCAGAGCCCTACCACACTAAAGTCCACACTAAAGTAATCATTTCACTAGATTTGATGTCCTACTCAGTTCAGTTCGCGTACTTTTATCACTTACTTCGAGATAACTTTAGTATGCCCGCAGGGTGTACCGGCCGCAACCAGCATAAGCAAGGACAGTGCGGGTTTCCTCTTCGGTCATCTTAAAAAATAAAAATCTCTAGGATGCATATACCATAAGATGATTCACATTGAGGCACAAAAATGACAAATTCAAGTGATCGGATTGGGCAATGGAGCAATCCAAGCCCTCTTTAAAAGATGGAGGCATTGCGGGCCAGATGAAAGCTGGCCTTTCCAGCGGCACAATTGGCAGAGCTGCTTCCCCAGACAGCACCTGCAAAACACTTCTCATGGTGGGCCTCCAGGGCGGATTTTAGTTTAATCACTTCTCAAAATGGATTTTACCGTAATTCGACTATAAGGTAAGACCCTTTTTGACCAACTTTCAAAAGGCATGCCAAATTACCGAGGCTCAATTTGGTTTAATGAAATGAGGTAACTAGAATAGAACGAAAGGAATAGGATAATATTCTAAATGGTAAATAAACGTTCATAACATATCTGAAAACAATTTTTTTTTTTTTGGGGGGGGGGGGGAGGAGGGGAGGAGGTTTGAATTTGAAAACAACTTGAAATTACCTGCTTTTATAATTATATACACCACCGTAGAAAATCACCAGAAAAGCCTATATCAATGTAAGAATCAGGTGAATTTGATCATTCATTGTAATTTTATGTGATCAGATTATGTTTTGGTGATATGCCTCAAAGAAGGCAAAAGCCATTTATGGTAATCAATTCTGCAAAATCTAGCATTTAATCCTACAATGTAATGAGGATTTAATGTTTGGATTGGATATGCAAAAGAGAAAATGATTAATGCATGAAGAAAACTTATCATAAAACCTCTTCACAGACCAGATACATCAAAAAATAAGTAATCTCTTAGTTGTTGTGCTACTTATAGTATTTCTAATCACAGACCAACCTATTTGACATGTAAGTTAACATTAACTTGAATGCTACTTATTTTCATTTATATTCCATGGTGTTCTTTCAAACATCAGTCATTTTCTTCTCTTCATCTACTATCTACTCTCTTTCAGTTGCCAAAAGATACACTTTTTGGCTTGCAATAAGTGTCGACTCTAGCAGTGTCATTCAAAATGGCAAATCCTCATATGCAAACTTGCCTACCTCACCTAAAGGGTAAATGGATGAAGGATTATCTCAATCGATGTTATCATCTCCCATCACAGTGCTCATCAGTCTAGAACGAATAGGGTAAATCATGATATACATGGCCAGTAATCTAGTACGAAGTTCAATTAAGACTTATCTCATTCATTTTGCATAGATCAGCACTTGTTGCAGGAGATGATAACACATAATGAGATAATCCATCCTGCACTTGCTCTACGGGTGGGGAGGGTAGAGTTGGCATTTTAGGGTTTGGCATTTCAAAAGAAAATGGTTAAACTGCCTGTACAAGACCTTTCAGTGACTTTTGCTAGATGCTCTATACGTTAAACTTTGACATCCGGATTTGCCTTTTTGCCATCCTTCCCAGCAAAGGTAGCTGTTTGAGCAGAGCTTGATTGAATTATTCTGGGCAACAAGCAGTGTCTGATAGTGAAGGGTATATATCTTTACAGCCTATTAAATACCCAAACTAAAGAAGCAGCTTTGGAATCATTCATTTCTGTGACAAATCATCTTTTGCTTAGGTTATAGATGGCACATTCTTTGCCATATGCTAGCCTTTATTGCGACATCACAGAGGCATAATGAAAATTCCTTGAGTTGATTTAACGGATTGCCAAATGGGGGCTAATAATCCCTCTTGCCAGGTAGCATCAACATTTGGCTCAGATTCTCCCAAACCCTACTATTCGCAACTTGGTTTTCTCGATTATTGATGAAAATTAGTTTTTACTTTTGGAGTCAACACTAACTTATTAGAGGCCAGCTAGAGGGCAAGTAAAATGCGGGAGGTGGTTTTACTTATAAGAACTAGAGATTTAGATTCAGTGATTTGATTACTCTAAAAATATATCTAAAGCCCAACATTGGTTCCTTTTTTCTTTCCGAGCACATTCGTTCATGCAATGTTGCTCATTTAAGTCCTAAAATACATATGAAATCATTCCTGGGACTTGGAGAGAGATTTTCACTCGCAAATCAGTCATCATTAAACATGATGGAGGAGGAAAATCATCCTCAGGGGATGCAAACCATTGGTCGAAGCGGACAATACTCTATCTGAACTAAATTTTTCTTTGGATGTGTTTTCCTATTACTATTTCGAAACAATGGGCTTATCACACACCCACTATAACCCACATTTTCTATGCTTTTCTCTTTGCAAAAGTTTATGACATTTGAAGATGGAGGTGACCCATATATTAACCACTTTGGATTGCAATCCATTTGACATTCTAACTCTTGATTTAGCTATGACAGAGCATGTATTTGAATCGTAATGTCGTCTACTTAAAAGAAACAGTAGCATGCTAAATACATCATCCAATTGATAGCGCCTTAGCCAATGTATACAGAGGAAGCAGTTGGCATGCACTAAGGTTGAAAGGTTTAGATATCCTTATTATATGTTTCTGCAAGGTAGATAGTTTTAGCATACGTACTTATTAGCATTTACAGAAAATGTACGATCTCCTTTACTTTTAGCGAGCCTAAGATGAAGCTTTTTCCTACCATGCTATTAGAATATGTATGACCTTGCAGACGTAAAGGTCTTTTTTTTTCCTCTTAGACTGAAAGAGGAGTTGATTTTCATTTTATATCACTACAAAAAAACGAGGATTTAGCGACGAATTTTGCCACGAAAAATTCTGCAAAATTCGTCGCTAATTGACTTTTGTGACGAATTTTGCCACGAAAAAAAATTCGTGGCTAATCCGGCGTCACAAAATTTAGCGACGAAATTTTAAAATTTCGTCGCTAAATTTTGCGACAAAAATATATTTCGTTGCTAAAGTCATAGCTAAAATTTAGCGACGAAAAGTGTGTTTCGTCGCTAAATGTAGTGACGCTAAATTTAGCGACGAAAAGTGTTTTTCGTCACTAAACTTTTCGTCACTACATTTAGCGACGAAACACACTTTTCGTCGCAAAATTTAGCGACGAAATTTAAAATTTCGTCGCTAAATTTTGCGACGCCGGATTAGCTACGAATTTTTTTTCGTGGCAAAATTTGTCACAAAAGTCAATTAGCGACGAATTTTGCCGAATTTTTCGTGGCAAAATTAGCGACGAAATCAACTTTTCGTCGCTAAATTTGATTCAACGAATTTTTTTTTTTTTGCCACGAATATTATTCGGGGATAAATTTGACAACGAAATTTGTTCAGCCATGAATTTTGCGACAACCAGGCATGGGACGAATTTTGCAGAACTTTTACAATTTGTGATCGTATAATAAAATAATTTCTTTTAATTTTCAATTTTAAATCTAATTAAAAACAAAATTAATTTCTAGAATTTGTATTTAACATTGATAAAGCAAGATCTAAATATTATAATAATATGCAAACAAAATACATTCATCCACCATTCACCGGAAGAGAGAGTTTTTTGAAAAAATAAAATACCATTCGTCTACCATTCACTTAACATAGATTCTTAAGTACTGAAATAACGCCATCTCTAGCAGACAAGTGCAGCGAGTTGGGGTAGCCTCTTGAGGTGTGTTATTGTTACTGCAGCCGCCATCTGAAGACACTTCAATTGAGGATGCGCATTTTCCAGCTGGAGAAGAAATACCTTGTGGCGGCGTTTTTGGTTTTGCCTTCAATTGACTTTCTAATTACACCTACAACTGCAAAATACTTGTAGTGAGAACAACATTGAGATTGATTATAAGCAGCACACTTTTCTTAGAAGCTCCTTGAGAGACATACTTTGTATATCACCTCCTACTTGAAAAGTGCCATTGGTAGGGGTAGAAATACCATTCAAGACATGCAGAATAGCACACGAGAAAACAATGAAGATGCCTTTAACGATACCTTGGAAGCTCCTTAACAGATCATCTGGACATTGACTCCATTGGTTCGTAGATCATTAAAAGCCTGGCACAAAATCCAGCAAGAATAAGGAGAACAACAATAAGACTGAGTTAGGAGATGTTTGGTTAATTCGCAGCAGATTGTGTGGCTGCAAAAATGCACCACCATCTTGCGGTAGAGATCTACATATCTGTAAGGAACCAGAAAAACAAAAGACTATTCTCAAGAAGCCTTCTATTTCTGTTTGAGACTTCAAGTGTTTTTGCTCCACCGACCCAACTAAACGAGAATAATCTTGTCATCATTTACTGGGCCAGCTAAAAAAAGTAAAAGGACACTTTTTATTCCTTTCAGCCCGCATTTCAGGCTTCACATATTCAAAAGAGTGCACTTTCCATGTTTGTATGCCATATGGATGGTATCTATAACATCCCTATAATATCCAACTTTGGCTTCACATGAACCAACAAAGCACCATAACATAATCACGTGGAGTACCAGCGGCATGAAGTTCAAAAGTCCACTAATCACATACAAGCACAAACCGTGTTCTTTTAGCATATAAAGAAAACCCTTATTCTCAATTGAAGCACAACAATGACCAATCATCCAAATTAATCCATTTATACGTTACACAACAAATCGAATAGAAGTCAGATCTGGCACCAACAATAATCTAAGTGTCACAACCGAGTGCACTCACAATTCCACAAATATTAAGCATAAATCTATTAAGTTCCTCACCCATGAAAATGCCCACATAGCTCTCAATGAGAGGGAAACAAAATAAGTAAATTTAATAAATCCAGAATACTAATTCGTCTTTGCACATTTCTCATGCTAAGAGCCAAGACATAATTTGGTCACTCCCAAGAAATAGCCACTATGCTTTTATTTCTTTCAAAAGCAAACTCCGTGTACGAATTCATATACATTGCACTGAAATACAACTGCAGGATTAGCTTTAGATAGTTTTGATTGCTTAGAATGGCCTCCCCATTCTTTAAATAGTTAAATGCAAACCATAGACAGAATACACATGACTCAAAATCAACTAGCTCACCACTTTTTTCCAATGATAGCCGATATAGGTGATTTAAAAAGTGACATAAAGACAAGATTGATGCTCACAGCCAAATTTGACCAATATTTAAATCTACAGAACTAAATTCAATCCACACTACCTGAAAAACAATATTTAGTAGGGCAATTTACATGAACATCACCACCTTTGACACAAGTCAGAATCTCAATTTCATGCTTAAGATACAAGATGAACACTCCTAGCACCATCCTTTTTTATTCAACTGTAGCTCAAACTGGGGAACTAGAGAACAGCTCCAGCACAGACTCCAGTTGTCAATTCTCCATATTAGCTTGAAACAAGCTATTTGAGTGCACACATTAGCCAGAGAGACCTACATATTAATAACAATACACTGACCCACTTCCCCTTAAGTAATGATTAACTAAATAACAGCAATTAAGTCCATCTAATCATCTGATGATTCAGGATTCCTAGTCATGAAAACTCCAGAAAGACATGGCGACGCATTTTACCCATGAATAAAGTACACATTCTAAAACCCTCTCCAGACCAACAATCATTAGGCGCCCTCGGGTAAATTTAACCACCCATGAATTGGAACTTCAGAGGCCGGTGTTCCCACACTCAAACCCTAGCCGAAATACAACCCACTGCAATCCACTAAACCAACGAGCGGATCCCCACATTTCCCAACACGAGGGTCGACTGGAGACGGCGGCGTGGAGGCGACAGCGGTCGGTGCTGGCTTTGGCGGCGAAGGTTTTGTGTGTGTGTAGAGAGAGAGAGAGAGAGAGAGAGAGAGAGATTTGGGCTGCGTCGCAACCAATGAACACACTGTGGATTGTGAAACCACGGACGCAAAATCAGATGACCCCATGATCAAAACAACAGCTGATGATTTCGCACGAGCACGAGAGGGAGAGAGAGAGACTCACCAATTCCTGTTCCTCCACGTCCTTGAGGTACTCCTGGATTGTGACGGTCTGCTCAGCTTCTTCCTCGAACGCGCCGGCCATTTCCACTGGACTACGAAGCACGTCAACGACCCGACATCAGCGAAATTACCCAAAAAATCAACCTTCAACGACCCGTAAATCGAAGCGACGAACCCCCGAACAAGTAATCGAGATCATTCCCCGGATCCTTGAAAACCAAACGGAAAGGGGAGGGGGCAAAAGAACAGAGACCTAAGATTGCGAAACAAAAGGTAGCATAAGTTACCGGGGAAAAGGAAAAGAAAGAACAGGGCAAAAGCTTTTTGTCTGGGGACTTTAGCGACGAAAACATATTTTCGTCGCCAACTTAGTGACGAAAATATGTATTTGTCGCTAAATTAGCGACGAAAAAAGGATACGTCACTAATTTAGCGATGAAAAATTTCTTTCGTCGCTAAATTAGCGACAAATAAACGGATTCGTCGCTAATTTGAATTTTTTTTTATTTTTATTCATATTCCATTAGCGACGAATAAACTTTCCGTTACAAAATTAGCGACAAATCACTTTTCGTCGCTAAATTGAATGTTTTCTTTTTAATTTTTTTCATATTATATTAGTGACGAATCACTTTTTCGTCGCTAAATTAGTGACGAAACAAAGAGTTCGTCGCTGAATTAGCGACGAAACAATTATTCGTGGCTAAATTGGCCACAAAAAATCAAGTTCGTCGCTAATTTAGCGACGAAAAAATAATTCGTAGCTAATTTGAATATTTTCTTTTTTTTTATTCATATTCAATTAGCAACGAATATTTCTTTCGTCGCTAATTTAGTAACGAATAATTTGTTTC
Source organism: Rhodamnia argentea (assembly GCF_020921035.1). Lineage (NCBI taxonomy): Eukaryota > Viridiplantae > Streptophyta > Magnoliopsida > Myrtales > Myrtaceae > Rhodamnia > Rhodamnia argentea. The sequence continues at coordinate 11,452,422 of NC_063156.1, forward strand.
GTCGCTAAATTTGTGACGAACCCGATTTTTCGTCGCCAATTTAGCCACGAATAATTGTTTCATCGCTAATTTAGTGACGAAAAAATTGTTCGTAGCTAATTTCGTCACAAATTAGCAACGAAATTTTTTTCGTCGCTATTTTAGTTGCAAATTAGCGACGAATATTTTTTCGTCGCTATTTTCGTCGCCAATTTAGCAACGAATATAGTTTCATCGCTATTTTCATCGCTAATTAGCGACTAATTTTTTTGTCTCTAGTTTCGTCGCAAATAGCGACGAATTTTGTTTTCGTCGCTAATTTTTTGTGGCTAAATCCTTATTTTTTTGTAGTGTATAAAATGTGGCTATATCAATGAAATAATCAGGCTAAATTGATCGTTCATTGTGATTTGTGTTATCGGATTATGTTTCAGTGATGCCTGAAAGAATGCAAAAGCCATTTATGGTAGTTAAATATCCAAAATCTGGCAGTTAATGTTACAGTGTAATAAGCATTTAATGTTGGATTGGATATGCAAATGAGATGAGGATTAATGCATGAAGAACACTAATCCAAAAAGCTCTTCTCAGACAAGATGTACATAAAATAAGTAATATCTTGATAGTTGTACTGCTTATAGTATTTCTAATCACACATCAACCTATTTGACATGTAAGTTAATCATTAACCTGAATGCCATTTACTTCCATTATATTAAATTGGAACGTCCTATTATTTGCTGCTGTAAAAGTGGATTTTTCTATTAATTCTAAAAAAATATATTGCGTAAATCAATTAAAAGTCAAAAAAAGTGAATTCATATCTTTTTCTATTTTTCACTTAGCCCAAGTCATTTGAAAACTCCTTTATAGCAAACAATATACTTTAGGTTAATGTACTTAATGATTAATGGGTTACACATTCATGAATTATGTTCTACTTAGTTTTCATGGGACTATGGAAGGCTAATTAGCTCTTTTGACTACCTAACTTCGATAATTAAAATACAGGAGACTTGCATTGGTATACATATATTGGTACCAAATATAAATAGCCAACATTTTTTGGCTTTGTTTCACAGTGTTCTTTCAAACATCAACCATTTTCTTCTCTTCACCTACTATTTTCCCTCGTTCGAATGCCAAATAATACACTTTTTGGCTTGTAGTAGGCATCGACTCTAGCAGTTTACTTCAAAATGGCAAATCCTCATATGCAAACTCGCCTATCCTAAATGCATGAAGGATTATCTCAATCAGTGTTATCACATCCCATCACAAGTGCTCATTAATCCAAAATGAATAGGGTAAATCATGATACACATGGCCACTAATCTAGTACGAAGGTCCAACGAGACTTATCTCATTCATTTTGGGTGGACCAGCACTTGTCGTAGGAGAAATAGGAATAACAATATACATGGCATATAACTGAGGCTCAATTTGGTCTGTTGAAATAATATAACTAGAACAAAACAAAAGAAATAGGAATAACAATGTAAATGGTAAATAACTTTCATACCACATTAGTACGGCTTTGTCTAGCCGAGTCACTGCCGAGCAATTAAAGGTGAGTCGAAGGTAGCTTCCCGCTTGACCGATTTCGCTAAGTCATCCTATTCCAATTTAGCTGAAAGTAAATGTTTTTGTAATTATACACACAGTAGAAATTCACTCATAACAGCATATATTAGTGAAGTAATTGGACGACATTGGCCGTTCATTGTAATTTATGTGATCAGATTATGTTTTAGTGATGCTTCATAGAAGACAAAAGCCATTTATGGTAGTTAATTACGCATAATCTGGCATTTAATGCTACAGTGTAATGAGCATTTAATGTTTGGATTGGATATGCAAAAAAGATAATGATTAATGCATAAAGAAAACTTATCCTAAAATCTCTTCACATGCCAAATACATCCAAAAACAAGTAATCTCTTAATTGTTGTGCTACTTATAGTATTTCTAATCACACCCCAACCAATTGACATGTAAGTTAATCAGTAACCTGAATGCTATTTACTTTCATTATATTAGATTGTGATGTTCTATTTTATGTTATTGTAAAAGTGGAAATTTCTACTAAGTATATAATAATTTGTTGAGTAAATCAAAAAGTCACAAAAGTGCAATCTTTTCAATTTTCACATGCCCCGACTCATTTGAAGCCTTATTTATGACAAGCAATAAATGTTCTTAATGACTAATGGGTTATACATTCATGAATGAGATTATATTCTATTTAGCTTTCAAATGAATATGGAAGGCTATTAATTCTTTTGACTGCCTAGGTTAGATAACTAAAATATATGAGATTTGCAATGGTGTACATGTATTGGTACCAATCAATAAATAGCCAAGATTGTTTGGCTATATTTCATGGTGTTCCTTCAAACATCAAGTATTTTCTTTTCTTCATCTACTATTTGCTCTCTTTCAATTGCCAAAAGATACACTTTTTGGCTTGCAACAAGCGTCGATTCTAGCAGTGTCCTTCAAAATGGCAAATCCTCATATGCAAACTTGCCTACATCACCTAAAGGGAAAATGGATGAAGGATTATCTCAATCGATGTTATCATCTCCCATCACAGTGCTCATCAATCCAGAATGAATAGGGTAAATCATGATATACATGGCCAGTAATCTAGTATGAAGGTCGATTAAGACTTATCTCATTCATTTTGTGTGGATCAACACTTGTTGTAGGAGATGATAACACAGATTGAGAAAATCCATTTCTCTACTGGTGAGGGAGGTAGAGTTTGCATTTTAGGGTTTGTCATTTCAAATGAAATTGGTTAAATCTGCTGCTACAAGACTTTTCGGTGACTTTTGCGAGATGCTCTATACGTTAAACTTTGGTATCAAGATTTTCCATTTTGCCAACCTTCCCAGCAAAGGTAGCTGTTTCCGCGGAACATACATTGTATGATAGTGAAGGGTATACTATCACAGCCTGTTAAATACACAAACTAAAGAAGCAACTCTGGAAGAGTTCATTTCTATAGCAGACCATTTTTTGCTGAGGTTACAGATGGCACACTCTTTGTCATCGACTAGCCTTTCTAGCCACATCATGGAGGCAGAATGAAATTCCTGGAGGTAATTTATTGGATTACCAATTGGGGGCTAATAATCCCTCTTGCTAGGTGGCACCTACGCTTGGCTCAGGTTCTCCCAAACCCTACTGTTCACAATTTGTTTTTCTCGATTATTGATGAAAATGTATTTTTCTTTGGAGTCACCACTATCTTATTAGAGTCCAGCTAGAGGTCAAGTAATGCAGGAGGTGGTTTTACTTCTAAGAACCGGATATTAAGATTCGGCGATTTGAATACTCTACAAATGTATGTAACGCCCAACATTGGTTCCTTTTTATCACTCTAAACACATTCGTTCGTGGAACCTTGCTTCATTTAAGTCCTAAAATACATATTGATATCATTACTGGGACTCTGGAGAGAGATTTTTACTCGCAAATCAGTCATCATTACATTTTGGTGGTGGATAATCGTCCTCAAGGGATGCGAAACAGTGGTCGAAGCAGACGATACTCTCTCTGGACTAAATTTTTTTCTTTGGACATGTTTTCCTATTGTTACGATTTCGATTAAATGGGTTGATAGTGGGTTTATCACACACCCACTATAACCCACCTTTCTTGTGCTTTTTTCTTCGCAAATCTTTATGACATTTGGTAATTGAGGTGACTAGTATATTAACCACTTCAATATATTTGAGCTAAAATATGGATTGTGATCCATTTGACATTCCTACTCTTGATTTGGATATGACAAAGCATGTATTTAATTTATAACGTTGCCTCCTTAAAGGAAACATTACCAGGCTATTTCCGTCATCCAATTGATGGTGGCTTAGCCAATGTATACAGACGGAGCGATTGGCCAGTACTCGTGGTGATTAATCGAGTTGAAAGGTATAGATATCCTTGTTATATGTTCCTCATGGTAGATAGTAATAGCATATGTACTTACTAGCATTTCAAGAAAATGTATGATCACATTTACTTCTAGCGAGCCTACGATGAAGCTTTTTCCTACCATGCTATTAGAATATGTCTGACCTTGCAGACAAAGGTTTTATTTATTTATTCATCTTAAACTAAAAGAGGAGGTCATTTGCATTTCATGGTAAAATGTGGCTATATATGGATGAAATAATCAGGCTAAATCAGTCGTTCATTGTAATTCATGCCACCGGATTATGTTTCAGTGATGCCTCAATTAAGGCAAAAGCCAATCATGGTAGGAAAATATGCACAATCTGACATTTAATACCATGGTGTAATGATCAATTAGTCTTTGGATTCGGTATACCGAAGAGATAAGGATTAATGCATGAAGAAAACTTATCTTACAATCTTCTCACAGACCAAATACATCTATAAAATATGTAATCTCTTGATTGTTGCATTGCTTACAATATTGTAATTTTTAACACCTAAGTTTTAATGACCCAGTTAGGCATTGATTGCATAGAAAATTAGGACTCGATTCAGACAACTGATTTAAAATGTTAATAATTTGCATTTCAATATTTGATGCATTTAATAGAATTAAGCTTGCATATACTATGTTCTCGTTGGACTGGAGCTAATGAATTCAAGCAGGGAGACCAAAATTTAATTGAATTATATGAGTTAAGCCCAAGAGAGATTGAAAATTGGAAAAATGGAAGGAGATAAATGCCCTGTCACATTCTTATTATGTGGTTGTCTTGCCATATAACAATTATTCATCCATGTATGAAACTATAATTAAATGATATAAACTTATTTTTAGTTAGACTCATCTCTTCCTGTATTGATGATAGAACAATCTCAAATAAATCTTTCATGCCTGATATTTTATTCTAAATAATTATAAAAAGTCCCCAACAACAAAAGGAACGAAAATAAACAAAAACTTTTGTTGTTTGAACTATGAAACATCAATCCTTGTTTGTCAGTAGGCAATACACTACAAAAAAACACGGATTTAGCCACGAAAAATTTGTGATGGAAAAAATTCGTCGCTAATTTCCGACGAAAATAGCGACAACATGAAGATTCGTTGCTATTTGGACGAAATTAGCGACGAAAAAAGTCGTCGTTAATTAGCGACTAATATAGCGACGAAAAAAAATTCGTTGCTAATTTGCGACGAAAATGCCCACGAAAAATATTTCGTCGCTAATTTGCGACGAAAATAGCCACGAAAAATATTTCGTCACTAATTTCCGACGAAAATGGCCACAAAAAAAAATTCGTCACAAATTAGCAACGAAAACGGTCATGAAAATATTATTCGTCGCTATAGCCTTTGCGACGAAAATAGGCTTTGTCGCCAATTAGCAACGAAAAGGCCACGTTTTGTCGCTAATTAGCGACAAACTTTTATTTTCGTCGCAAAATTAGAACTATGAATAAAAATAACAAAGAAAATATTAAAATTAGCGACGAAATGTATTATTCGTCGCTAATATGATAGAAATAAAAATAAAAAAAAATAATTCAATTTAGCGACGAATTACCTTTTTCGTCGCTAATATGATATAAATATAAATATAAATAAAATAGAAATAAAAATAAAAAAATAATTAGCCACGAGCAATGTTTTTCGTTGCTAATTAGCGACGAAAACCATATTTCGTTGCAAATTTGTTGCTATCATTTCGCGACGAAAACCTATTTCGTCACCAATTAGCGACGAACGACGTTTTTCGTCACAAATTCTCTTCTTAAAAATTAGCGACGAAAATTGTCGTTCGTCGCTAATTAGCGACGAACATTGATTTCGTCGCAAAATTAGCGCTATGAATAAAAATAAGAGAGAAATTATTAAAATTAGTGACGAATCACATTTATCGTCGCTAATTTTACAGAAATATAAATAAGGAAAATATTTCAATTTAGCGACGAACTAATTTTTTCGTCGCTAATTTAGCGACAAATTAATTTGTTCGTCGCTAATTTAGTGACGAACCACGTTTTTCGTCACTAATATAAAATAAATCAAAATAAAAAAAATATTAATATTAGTGACGAATTTGTTTTGCGTCGCTGATTTAGCGACGAAATTATTTTTTCGTCGCTAATATGATATAAATAAAAATAAAATTAAAAAATAAAATATTAAAATTAGCAACGAATTATATTTTTCATCCCTAATTTAGCGACGAACAATTTTGTTCGTCGCAAAATTAGCACTATGCATAAAAATAAAAAAGAAAATATTTCAATTTAGCGACGAACTAATTTTTTCGTCGCTAAATTAGCGACGAATTAGTTTGTTCGTCGTTAATTTAGCGACGAACCACATTTTTCGTCGCTAATATGACATAAATAAAAAAAAATTAATATTAGCGACGAATTTGTTTCGGCGTCACTAAATTAGCGACGAAATATTTTTTTCGTCACTAATTTAGAGACGAAAAAGTACTTTTCGTCGCTAATTGAAGTGAGTGCTTCGCTTATCAACACCCCCAACCCCAAAAAGAAAGCCCCGCACGGATTGCCAGCGTGTCACCACCATTGAAACGTCACCATCTTATCTGCTGCTCTGATAAATGCTCCTGGCAATGACGAAGACAAGAGGAAGCCGCTCCCGCCTCAAAGAGCAGGCCTCGTCGGCTTCCTCGCCACCGCGAACGGGCTGAGCAGGAACTTGAATCTGCACCCATTTTGAAGATCGCTTCATCTCGGACTCTGGTGAGCGAAGATTTTTTGGGGCTGCATCTTCTTCTGGGTAGATTTCGTAGGTCGATCTGGGATTTAAAGTTTGGATTTTTTTGGCTTTGGTTTTGGTTTTGGTTTTGGGGTGGGGCGGGGTGTTTATATGTGTAAATTACGATTAAACCAGAGTGATTAACAGCAATCGAAGTGCATAAATCCCACTGCGGGCGGTGATTGTTCCGTCCTCTTTATTAAAGCTGCAAAAGCAACTGCGATCATGTGTAGTCGCTTTCTCACATCTCCACTCAACGAGAAACCCAGAAAGCTTCGTTGTGGTTGTCTTCAGATTGTGCCATCTTCGGAACCAGGAATGGAGGCCAGGGGCGCTGGAGGAAGCAGAGAGAGGAAGAAGGCAGTTTCCAAGTCCATCAAAGCCGGCCTCCAGTTCCCTGTCGGCTGCATCGCCCGTTTCCTCAAGAAGGGCCGCTACGCCCAGCGCACCCGCACTGGAGCTCCGATATGCCTCGCCGCCTTGCTCGAGTACTTGGCCACCGTTCGAAGCTCTGAAGAAACCATGGGGCCGAAGGATTCGAGTGAAATTTGAAAACAAGATTGGTTTCTTTTCAATTCAAACTCAACTCACTCTTGGCAATCTACAGGAGGTGATCCTATGTGCGAAAGTCCGTGGCAACATTACAGAGAGGCCATAAGATTATCACGTGCGATGCACGAGATTCGTTTGTAGTTATGCAAATGGTACTTTGTTTATGGGTCGGTTCAATCCCTAATTTTTTTCTACTGTATATGACTAAATGAACTAGCCAAAACCAGGTGTCAAAACATTTGACCAATGATCATTAGTTTATCTGTTGTGTTAAACATTTATCTTTTATTAAGTTCATAATTTTTTTTAAAAAATTAATATAATGAAAGTATCTTAACAAGCGAAGGTTGAAACTATAATGAACTTTTTTATTTCTTCGCATGTGTTTGCTATGTCGATGCTAAACTTTTAAATTCATAATTGGCAATGACTTTTACCACGAATTCAGGCAAATTAGTGATGAATTTTGCCACTGTTCGTGGCAAATTAACGACGACTAATATTTTCGCGGCTAAATTTGATTCGTCTCTAATTAACAACGGAAAAAATTCGTCGGAAAGTTCGTCCAAAAGTAAATCAAATTTAGCAACGAAATCAAAATTTCGTCGCTAATTTTGCCATGAAAAATTCGGCAAAATTCGTCACTAATTGGGTTTTGCGACCAATTTTGCCACGAAAAAAAATTAGTAGCTAATCCGGCGTCGCAAAATTTAGCGACCAAACGTTGTGTTTTCGTCGCTAAATTTACCGACGAACATAAAATTTGTCACTAAATTCGTCGCTAAATTTAACGACGAAATTTATTTTCGTGGTAAAATTTGTGGCGGGTAAGTTTCGTCGCTAATTTGCCACGGAGTCTAATTCGTCGCAAAATTCGTGGCTAATTAGCGACGAAACTTATTCGTCACTAATTAGCCATGGATAAATATTCGTCGCAAAATTCGTCGCTAATTAGCGACTAACTTTAGTTTTTCGTCGCTAAATTTTGCGACGCCGAGTTAGCGACGAATATTTTTCCGTCGCTAAGTTTCGTCGCAAATCCATTTAGCGACGAATTTTGGTCAATTTTTCGTGGCAAAATCCGTGGTTAAATCCTTGTTTTTTTGTAGTGATAGAGAAAGTGGAATGGTACTCAAGCCTTTATTTTCGTTCCTTTTGTTGTTGGCAATTTACATAATTTTTGTTGTTTGAACTATGAAACATCAATCCTTGTTTGTCAGCCGGCAATGGAGAAAGTGGAATGGTACTCAAGCCTTTATTTTCGTTCCTTTTGTTGTTGGCAATTTACATAATTATTTAAAATAAAATATCATGCATGAAAGATTTTCTTGAGATTGTTCTATCATCGATACAGGAAGAGGTGGGTCTAACTAAAAATGAGTTTATATCATTTAATTATAGTTTCATAGATGGATGAATAATTGTGATATAACCAGGCAACCACATAATAAGAATGTGACAGGGCATTTATCTCCTTCTATTTTTCTAGTTTTCACTCTCTCCTGTGCTTAACTCATATAATTCAATTAAATTTTGGTCTCCTTGCTTGAGTTCATTAGCTCCAGTCCAACGAGAACATAGTGTATGCGGGCTTAATTCTATTAAATGGTTTAAATATTGAAATGCAAATTATTAACAATTCAATGCCTAACTGGGTCGTTAAAATTTAGGTGTAAAAAATTACAATATGGTAAGCAATGCAACAATCAAGAGATTGCATATTTTATAGATGTATATGGTATGTTAGGAGATTGTAAGATAAGTTTTCTACATACATTAATCCTTACCTCTTCGGCATGCCGAATCCAAAGACTAATTGATCATTACACCATGGCATTAAATGTCGGATTCTACATATTTTCCTACCATGAATGGCTTTTGCCTTAATTGAGGCATCACTAAAACATAATTTGGTGACTTGAATTACAATGAACGACCAATTTAGCTTGATTATTTCATCCATATAATGATATCTTACTATAGAATGCGCATAAACTTTTCTTTTAGTGTAAGAAAAGGAAAATACATTTTACTTGTGCAACGTCAAATAGATTCAAATGGTAGGAAAAAGGGTTACTGTTGGTGCTAGGTAGGGGTGAGCAAAAAAGACCGCCCGGACCTGACCAAGACCGATGGTCCGGTTCCCGGTTTTAGGGGGATCCGGTCCAGTTCCCGGTTCCTAAAATTGGAACCGGTGATCGGGCGGTCCGGTTCCGGGTTCCCAGTCCGGAACCGAATTGGACTGCCGGGACCGAACCGGTCCTTTTTTTTTTAAGAAAAAAAAAAGTAAACCTCACCTTTTTACTTGTTTAGGTTTAGGGTTTCGTTCTTTGCGTTTGCGTCACTCGAGTTCCAACATCATCTTCTTCTTCTTCTTCTCCATCCTCTGTATTCCCCCCTGTTTTCCCTTGATCATTCTTTTTCCTTTCCTTTTTCCCCCTCTTCAATTCGTTTTCTCTCTCGCATCAAGCCAACCCTCACGCGATTGCAAGCAATTTTCGACCCGATTCCCGCTCGACCTAAGCACGAAGCTTTCCATACTCGGTCTACAGAGTTGTCTTCCGTCTCTTCGCAGCCCATAGCTCAACCTCCGGTTAGTGCTTCCATGTACTTTTGATTGATCAAGATTGAATTTTTTGTTGATTAAGTGTAGTAGACAAAAGACCTCTCCACTTCTCTCACTACACATGACATAAGTCCATTCGCTATGTGCCTTCGTCTAGGAGCCCAACTGCTCAACCTTTGTCTCTCACGCATGCGTGCACCTATGCTCGACACCTCCAAAGGCTTTCCCCCACACGCTCTCTCTTGATCGATCGATCGATCTCTCGATCCCTCGGTTGTGTAGCTTGGTGAGTCTTTTTCTACGATGATTTGTGCGTTTTCATTCTTTGAGGTGGATTCGTTCTTTGAAGTTGGTCCTCCTTCACGATCGCTTCTTGTTAGTTTTTGGGGAGTCCCGCTTATTTGTTCTTGGGTTAAAGATGTTCGGCCTGTTTTTCTGCGATGCTTGCGTGGCCTTTTGGCACATTCTTACCTACCTATGGTCCCGTGTTGGTCGCGATTGCAATTGTGCTGGTACTTTTTGATGCATTAAAAGCGCTGCAGAACCATTGCCATGTTATTTCTCATAACTACGAGCGCCTTTTTGGGCTGCCTTTTCCGGTGGAGCGTTCTTTCTTTTCTTTGGCAACTTAGGAATGAAGGCGATGGAATTTCGCGATCTTCATATTTGGTATCTCTTGCTGATTTTATAAACATACCGTGGATGCGCACGTTTCGAAAATTTAATCACTGGATGCTGTTCTTCTCTTAATGAGGATAGGAAGTCCGGTAGTATTAGTCCATAATGGAATGTTTCCGAAGTTGATGGCCAGCCTCTTCAGAACATATAATCATTGTTTCGCTTTAACGTGCGACTATCCAAGTATGAAAGCAGTCCACGATTACCGAGCTACTAACAGATAGCCCAGTTCTTCCCGCATTTGCTTCACTATCTCAATCCTTGAAACTGCGAGCATTAATATGTTTGGATGATGTTGCATGTCTTGATTTGTTGTTTTTCAATTCTCTCAATTTGATGTTGTTCTCATTCTTTGAAGGTTTTGCTTGTGGTGTCTTTTAAGAATTGGAATTAAAAATCGATCTCCCTTAACTTTTATAACTTATAATCTGTTTGATTCAGGTGATCTACCTATATGTCAATGGAAGTGGACAAATCCATTGATGAGATGACTTCGCCAATGGACTCACTAGAACATGAAGGTGAAGAAGTCTTCGAAGAGGAAGTCGACACAAATAAGGTATCTCATGGTTGCTCAACTACTACTGGTAAACGAAAATCATCACAAGCTTGGCTTCATTTTCGTAAAGGCAACAAAAATAAGAAGGGAAAAACTGAGGTGTTTTGCAAATAGTGTGGCGCCATGTATTGGTATTGTGTTAATAACGGTACTTCTGCTATGTTGAAGCACTTGAGCAGATGCAATAAGTATCCTTGAAATATAGATAAGAAGCAAAAGTTTTTTGTCCCACGTAGAGTGGATAGGACTCAAATGACAACGGGAAATACCAGCACTGGTAGTGCTAATGACTTATCAACATGGGAGTTTGATCGGGAACTTTGTATGCAAATGCTTGTTCGAATGATTATAGTGTATGAACAACCTTTTTCATTGGCCGAGCGTATGGGATTCTGTGATTTTATAAACCAGCTACAACCTCTTTTTGATCCCATCTCAAGATTTACAGTGGCTAGAGATCGTATGAAGTTATATCTTGCTGAAAGAATAAGTTTGAAGAATTTTTTTCAAACGCTTAAGTCTAGGGTCGCACTCACGACCGATACATGAAGCTCCACTCAGAACTTGAACTATTTATGTCTCATTGCTCATTTTATTGATAATGATTGGAAATTACACAAAAGAATCATTAGTTTTGTGGTAATGTCTAGTCACAAGGGCAAGAAAATTGGAAAAATGATTGAGAAATGCATCTACGAGTGGGGAATAGAGAAACATGTGTCCACGATCACCATGGATAATGCCAGCTCGAATGATGTAGCCATTAAGTTTTTAAAAGCTAAGTTCCTAAAAGATAAGCTGTTGATCTTAGATGGTGAAGCTTGACACATGAGGTACACGGCTCATATTTTAAACTTGATTGTGAGAGATGGATTGCACGAGATACGTGATTCTATTACACGTATTCAAAATGCTGTTAGGTATGTGAGGGGTTCTCCCATGAGAGCTAAATCATTCCAAGCTTGTATTGAGAGTGCAAGATCGGTTATAAGGGTTCAGCCTGTCTTGATGTTTCCACTAGGTGGAACTCCACTTATCTCATGTTAGACACTGCATTAAAGCTAAGAAAAGCTTTTGAGAGGCTAGAAGAAGATGATCCTTTTTTCTCGGCTGAGCTTGAAGATGAAACTCCTAAAAATGAAGATTGGAAAAATGCCAGAGTTCTTATCATATTTTTGAAAAAGTTTTATGATTCCACCAACAAGATGTCCGGGACTTTGTATATCACTTCAAATGATTATTTTGTCGAGATAGCTGGTTTATATAAAACTTTGAAATAAGCGGCGAATGCTTCAGATGCTAGAGTGAAAGTCGTGGGGATGAAGATGAAGGAAAAATTTGACAAATATTATGGGAGTTTCGAAAAAGTGAACATGATGGTTTTGATTGCGGTGATATTGGATCCAAGAAAAAAGATGAAATATGTGCGATATTGTTATAAACTAATCTATGATGATGATGATGAGATAGTAAATGAGAGGTGCGATTATGTGAGGACTTATCTGGAACATTTGTTTAGTTTTTACGAGAAGTCTTGTGGTTCCGGACCTTCTGGCGACAAAAATTCATGTGGTCAACTTTTAATTGATGCTGGTGGTAGTTCGGGCGGTCAACATGAGGAAGGTCACAAAGATGAGATTGGTCTCACTGTGGATTTCGATGTGAGTTTCAATGGGGATAAGGCATTCGAATACTTTATGGATGAGGAGAAAAAAGTGGCCGAGGGCAATTTATCCGAGATCGAAAAGTATCTTCAAGCTGCACGCGAAGAAGGTCGTACTCTTGATATTTTGATGTGGTGGAATATTGTTGGCCAAAAGTTTAAAATCCTCTCTTTGATGGCTCGGGATATCTTGGCTATTCCTGTAACAACCGTTGCTTCAGAGTCTACTTTCAGCACATCCGGTCGTGTGCTTGATAGCTATCGAAGTTCTTTGACTCCTAGAGAGGTGGAAGCTTTGATTTGCGCTCAAGATTGGTTGAGAGTGGTTTATAAGCCGGTCAATATGGAGGAGTGCATCGAGAACGCAGAAAAGTTCGAGTCGGGTAAGTCATGGATATATCTTTTCTTTTGTATCTTGTATTTCTTTTGTATATCTAATAAGTGAATGCTCTTATTAATATCTTGTTTTTTCTAGCTATGGATGATGCTTGTTCGGAGCTTACCGGTAAATAGAGTTTATAAGTTGGTGGAAAGAATATATGGTGAGATTTTCATTCACTAATTTTCGCCTCAGTTTTTGCATCTTATTGGCTAAAGCCCGTGCTTAAAAATCAGTCCGCAACTGTTCTGCACTTTGCTGTAAGGGGAAGCATTTAAAACAATTTCGCATGCCATGTGATGCATATGTATGACTGATTTGAAACCATTAGCATAAGCACATTGTCTTAAGTTCTCCAAACCAAAAGCTCATTACTTGTTAATTTGCTGCTATTTAGAGTTAACTTTGCAGGAAGATGTGAGCTGTTTTATTGCTAAATCCCAACTTACAAGTCACCTATACCTTCCCGATCAACATCATCTTTCTCCAGGTATGATCTCTTTGAGTTCGCTTTCTATTAATTCCATTTCTAATTCAAAACTAATGTACGTTGCTTATATATACTTATTGCAGGTTGGCCGCACTTTTGTTTCATCCATCAAATATCAAGAAAGGACTTGAAGTTTAGAAATCTTCCCATTTTTCTATTTTACTGTCATTTCTGTTAATTTTCTGTGATCAAGTGTACGTTTTTTTTTTTTTTTCCTTTGGGTATGCTTTTAATGAGCTTTTGATGATCATATGGGGACACGTTGACTTGTTGTTGAGTTTTTGAATTTGGACTAGACTCTGGGCGGTGAGCAGCCTCTTTGAATGGTACAAGTAATGAGTTTTTGGTGATCAACCTCTTTATTGAAGATGCCTACTTGTAAATAGAATTTACTTGTTTTTAGAGCAAGTCGGGACCCTTGTTTGGAGTTAACTTTCCATTAATGTTCTGCGAACTTCAAGTCCTGGGCGGTTTCACAAATATGTTTGGAGAACCCGACCAAAAGTGGGAACCGCCCACTTTTGATGAGCTTTCGTAAATTCTTTTTACAAGTAATGAGTTTTTGATGATCAGCCCCTTTATTGAAATTTTTTTTGGAACCGCCCGGGAACCGGACCGGACCGATGGTCCGGTCCGGTTCCCGGTTCCGAGGGTGGCCGGTCCGGTCCACGGTTCCAAAAAGTGAGAACCGAGACCACCGGTTCGGTTCTCGGTTTTTGATGGGAACCGGACCGGACCGGGAACCGCTCACCCCTAGTGCTGGGAGTGCGTAGTAGAAGTCTGATACCTTCATCCGAGAGATTGCCAAGAGAGAGCCTAAGTTTGAGCACATCAACATATCCAGTCGGACCCACATTTACTCGAAAGTTTAAGCCAATGAGTTATGAGCCAACTATGATATATTAACCGATTCACACCACACCAATTCTCCAATGTGTGACTTCTCTAACACAACTCACACGTGCATTCTAATAATCTTTCCTTCACATTTGAGCTCCAGTGTTAGGTCACGTGAGCTCCAATGGTCACCACTTAATTCAAGTGTCCTTTCGCATCAACGTCCATCGAACTTGAATCTCCATCAATGTCTATCGGACCTGCATCGCTACACCACAATGCCACCGACCCGCAAACAGCGTTGGTCACAAGATTCTTTCCTTAAGCTATTCACCAAACACCAATTCATATTGGGAGTGGCCCTCCAGTGTTAGGTCACATGAGCTCCAGTGGTCACCACTTAATTCAAGAAAAGACTTGAAGTTTAGAAATCTTCCCATTTTTCTATTTTACTGTCATTTCTATTAATTTTCTGTGATCAAGTGTACGTTTTTTTTTTTTTTCCTTTGGGTATGCTTTTAATGAGCTTTTGATGATCATATGGGGACACGTTGACTTGTTGTTGAGTTTTTGAATTTGGACTAGACTCTGGGCGGTGAGCAGCCTCTTTGAATGGTACAAGTAATGAGTTTTTGGTGATCAACCTCTTTATTGAAGATGCCTACTTGTAAATAGAATTTCCTTGTTTTTAGAGCAAGGCAGCACCCTTGTTTGGAGTTAACTTTCCGTTAATGTTCTGCGAGCTTCAAGTCCTGGGCGGTTTCACAAATATGTTTGGAGAACCAAACCAAAAGTGGGAACCGCCCACTTTTGATGAGCTTTCGTAAATTCTTTTTACAAGTAATGAGTTTTTGATGATCAACCCCTTTATTGAAATTTTTTTTGGAACCACCCGGGAACCGTACCGGATCGATGGTCCGGTCCGGTTCTCGGATTCGAGGGTGGCCGGTCCGGTCCACGATTCCAAAAAGTGAGAACCGGGACCACCGGTCCGGTTCCCGATTTTTTATGGGAACCGGACCGGACCGGGAACAGCTCACCCCTAGTCTTGGAAGTGCGTAGTAGAAGTCCGATACCTTCATCCGAGAGATTGCCAAGAGGGAGCCTAAGTTTGAGCACATCAACATATCCAATCGGACCCACCTTTACTCAAAAGTTTAAGCCAATGAGTTATGAGCCAACTAGGATATATTAACTGCTTCACACCACACCAATTCTCCAATGTGTGACCTCTCTAACACAACTCACACGTGCATCCTAATAATCTCCCCCTCATGTTTGAGCTCCAGTGTTAGGTCACATGAGCTCCAATGATCACCACTTAATTCAAGTGTCCTTTTGCATCAACGCCCATCGAACTTGAATCTCCATCAATGCCTATCGGACCTGCATTGCTACACCACAATGCCATCGGCCCGCAAACAGCGTTGGTCACAAGATTCTTTCTTTAAGCTACTCACCAAACACCAATTCATATTGGGAGTGGCCCTCCAGTGTTAGGTCACATGAGCTCCAGTGGTCACCACTTAATTCAAGTGTCTTTCTGCATCAACACTCATCGGGCCCGCGTTATTACACCACAACGCCTACCAACCTGTAAATCGGGTTGGTCACCAGATTTTTTCCTTGAGCTATTCACCAAACATCAATTCATATTGGGAGTGAACCACTAATCAATCATCGGATCTAATACCATTTGTTGGGAGCGCGCAGCAGAAGTCCGATACTTTCATCCAGGAGATTGCCAAGAGTGAGCCCAAGTTCGAGCCCATCAACATGTCTAGTTTGACCCACCTTCACTTAAAAGCTTAAGCCAATGAGTTATAGGTCAATTAGGATATATTAATTG
Source organism: Rhodamnia argentea (assembly GCF_020921035.1). Lineage (NCBI taxonomy): Eukaryota > Viridiplantae > Streptophyta > Magnoliopsida > Myrtales > Myrtaceae > Rhodamnia > Rhodamnia argentea. The sequence goes on from NC_063156.1 coordinate 11,468,704, forward strand.
CTCCACACCACACCAATTCTTTGGTGTGGGACTTTTCTAACATACCTCGCACATGCATCCTAACAGTAGACTCACTAAATGCAAAGGAGGTCATACATTTTCTTGAAATGCTAATAAGTACGTATGCTATTAATATCTACCTTAGAGGAACATATAACAAGGATATCTAAACCTTTCAACCTGATTAATTAGCGTGAGTGCAGGTCAACCGATCCATCTATATACATTGGTTAAAGCCCCGTTAATTGGATGACGCGTTTAGCCTGCTAATGTTTCTTTTAAGTAATGATGTAAATACATGCTTTGTCATATCTAAATCAAGAGTAGGAATGTCAAATGGAATACAATCCATATTTTCACTCAAATTTGTTGAAATAGATAATATATGGTCCCCTCAAATTTCAAATAAAATTATTCGCGAAGAGAAAAACACAGAAAAGATGGGTTATAGTGGGTGTGTAATAAACCCACTATCAACCCATTTAATCGATATAGTAATATTAGGAAAGCATGTTCAAAGAAAATATTTAGTCCTGAGATATCATCTGCTTCCACCGCTGTTTTGGATCCCTTCAGGAGGATCATCCACAGTCATATTTAATTAGAAGATAAGGGCTTCTCTTGTATCAAATCTCGTGAAACCTCTAAAATGAAATGATGATTGATTTGCGAGTAAAAATCTCTCTCCCAGTCCCAGTAATGATGTCAAATGTATTTTAGGACTTAAATGAGCAAGATTGCATCAACAAATGTTTTCAAAAAGAAAAAAGAAACCAATGTTGTGCGTTAGGTAAATTTTTAGCATATAATCAAATCGTCGCATCTGAATCTCTGGCTCATAGAAGTAAAATGACGTCCCCCAATTGACAAACGAATTTTCATAAAAAATCGAGAAAACCAAGTAGTAAAGACAGTAGCTTTGGGGAGAATCCATGTCAACCGTAGGCACCACCTAGCAAGAGGGATTATTAGCCCCCATTTGGCAATCCGTTAAATTAGCTCGAGGAAATTTCATTCCGTCTCCTGGACATCGACAAAGGCTAGCCGATGGCAAAGAATTTGCCATCTGTAACCTTAGTGAAAAAAAAAAACAGAAATGAACTATGCCGGAGTTCCTGCTTTAGTTTGTGTATTTCGTTGTGACAGCATACCCTTAACTGTTATCAAGTGCAAATCCTGCCTACCTCACCCACAGAGCTAGCGAATGATGGATTATTTTGTATGTGTTATCATCTCTGACGAGAAGTGCTGATCCACCCAAAATGAATGAGATAAGTCTAGATTGACCTTTGTCTTGGATTATTGGCCATGTATTTCGTGATTTACCTTATTCATTGTGGATTGACGAGTGGGAGATGATAACACCGATTGAGATAATCCTTAATGCATTTTCCCTTTAGGTGAAGTAGGCGAATTTTGGATCTGAAAACTAATAAAACATAATCTTTTTCATGAATCATTAAGTGCATTACCTTTACTTAATCTTCTCAATTGCCCTCTGTATCACTAGCTCGATAAGACGGCCCCTCGTGATGCGAATCCCCATGCACTCCTTACGTGACTTGGTTTGTATTTCGTTAGGGTTAGATGAGAGACTTGAGCACTATTTATAGAGTTTTCAACCAGGCTCTCTCATCACGGGCTAGATTCAACTTGGCTCACATCAACCGGGCCCATGTTAGACTGATTAAAATTTTTTATATCTTACCTTATTAGACCAATCCCATAAAATAGTTACAATCTCGATAGATATAGTCCACATAAAAAAAAACTCTTACAAAGTATTCTTTTAATCTTGTTCAGAGTGTTTCACCTTGCAACTCAAAGATGCATAGCTTAAAACTGAAGATCCTCAAAGAGTATGAAATTTCCAGTATAGCAGCGGCTCCATTGGTAAGAGCCATGGTTGCACTGGTGCTCATCTACCAACTGGTCGCGCACTACCCGCGATGCCATTTCTGTCCGTATCAATCCGTGCTGCAAGACCTATGTGGCCTAGACGCAGTTGCCGAAAAATTTCTGCAGCGTTCAGATAAGCAAAAAGGCTGGGACAAGAGTTTGTGCAATTACACTTCAGTTCATAGTTGATGATGGAATTATTACGAGAGAGCGATCACTTATGGATTCTGGATATGTAATTTGATAGTTTTGAGGAGCTGCCAAGTTTTCATATGTAACCTAAAGCAATAGAGGTCATTATACTCGTGACCACAATGATTGAAGAGGTTTCCGGATACCATTGATGAGTTGCAGATTTTGCAACACTTATTCCCTAAGGATGCTTAGAACCAGGCGATTTACCAAAAAACAAGAAAATGCTCGTCAGCCTTATATATCTCTACTTAACCGCAAAGAGTAACGATGTGCAAGGAAGTAGAATATTATACCCAGAAAATCCGCAATTCTTAGGACTCCATGGATGCGAATTTCTTATAATATATTGAAACGGTTTTTGTTCACGGACTCAAACTTGAGAAATAATTAATAAAAATTATCGGAGACCATTATCTTTGCCATTTGGTTAATTAATCGGCCGAGAGTTGTAAGTGATTCATAATTGCAAGCTCATGGAGACCCAGGAGAACAAGTCCAAGTATGTTTTGAACCTTCGTATGTTGTCAATATCACAGTCCTAACAAGTGATGGAGCTGCTATGATGTCTCAAACGATCTGCCTACACTTTTGGGTACTTTTTTGTCTATGACTACTCAAGCTTGACGGTTGCACTCAAATGGCTGCCAAATCATACACATCTCAAATTAATCAGCTGTAGACGATGTCGCTACATCTCGTCTATGTTTCAAGAAGTCTAGTCCCTCACTACCCTTCAAGAATTATGCATCAAACATTGTGGTGAACCAAGCGAGAGATGTCGACAAACAACTGGCAAGGATTGGCCCCAAATTGCTCATATTCCTCGAATCCTAATGGATCTGCTATAACAATGGACCGAGGATTTTCTAGGTCTTCTTTGTTCTTAGATGTTATATAACCATATGTTGAGATTCACTTGCTACTTCAATTGAATTAAAATCTAACTAAAGTAATCCCATTATGAAAAAAGAAAAAATGATATGAAAAATTTACTAAGATACAAAGCAATTATGGGCCACTAGATTGCAAAAGAATTAAATATTAAATATTTCCACTGAAAATAATTTATCCACATCAGATTTATAAAATTTAATTTTTTATACTCAAAGAAAATGAATCCAGAAATGGTTTGTTTTCTAACGAGACCATTCCAGGCAAATATAAGGACAGATACTTGAATAGAAGGAGATAAATGTTCCATCACGCTCTCGATTTTCTTGTTTGGACTCACCTGCCCCTATATTGATGACAACAATTTGAAGAAAACCTTACATGCCTAATATATATTCTCAATAAAGATTAGAAGTCACCAAAAACAAATGACAAGAAAAAGCAGGCTTCATTCCTATTCCGCTTTCTCTATTCCTGGCCAACAAACGAGGTTTAATGATTCATAGTTCATATAAAAAAAGTTTCAAGAAGAGATATCATCCAACAAGTCTGACGGGACGGAATGAAATGTAAATAAACTCAGTTTACTTTTGCACTGATTAGATGAACCAAGTTAGATAATTGTGAAGAAACATCTGAACTAATGCAAGTGGATGCTTGAGCTGGTGCAAAGCGATGGTTGTCTTTCTCGACGAATCAAAGCAATCCTCCCCTCAAGAAGATTTGCCTGTTGTATGCATCTCTTCATGAATAAATGCGTTATCCTTGTTCTCACTGCTTGACTTCAACGATTTCTCCCTTTCACGCTGGCTTTCTATACAGAAAATAATCAAATAATTAGCAGATATAACGAGCCCATTTTTCTCTTAAGTTGTAAGATTTGCTTCAGAGGAATAACCTTGTTCCTCCGATCCGCTACAGAAGTTCATGAGGTTGTCGTATGATTCCTCCAGAAAACGTTTAACATCGGCTTCTGTATTTGCCTTTTCAACACAAGTATTGTCAGCACTTCTGCTAGTTTCAGATTGAGCGTTCGGAAACTTCTCTGCACTAGAGATCTTAAATAACTTGGATGGAGGAATTTCTTCTTTCTCACTGGAAGATATACTTCTCTTCGATAAATCTCTTGCAGCAGTAGCAGGACCTTGCTCCTGAATTGGCACCCAAATGAAATCATATACAAAGAGTCCAGAAAAAAAAAATAACTAATTCGCAGTTTACTTGCTTAGGGGTTTGATGAGTCACCTGTACAAAATGATTCCCTGATGTCTCCTCAGCAATGAAAGCCTCCATTATGAACTCGAAAACCTTGACGGTTGAGCAAAACATCCTTCTTGAATGTCCATGACGATAGAACTGCAAAGACCATAGATTTGTTAGCTTCCTTAGCATCTGAGAAATTCCCGAAAGTCATGTGCAAAGTTGTACTCATCAAAGGGTATAGAAAAAAGTTTGAGGACACTTAGTGATGGAATAGGTGATAAAGTAGAATTAAGATTGTTACAATCCTTTCAGTTAACATACATTACTAGATAATCCATTTCATCTCCTTGCAATGTCTTAAAGAAACCAAATCACTCGAACTTACATTAGTTCTATCGCTCGAATTTCTATTAGTTCTTTTGAAACTCTGATATTATAAATGAAAGCAGAAGCAATAAAAGTTTTGCATACACGATTACCAAATCTAGTTTTCCATTTGCACGCCTCTGCATTCAATATGCCACCCTCGAAGCCTCTCTTCAAACGAAGATTGATGTCGGATACTCTACAACCAATAGTTCATAGTGGCATCACAAAATGAATGGATTCTAACAATTTTTAGATACTTAAATTGGGATACTGAAATGAAATTCAACATATAAACATAACGAAGAAATTCTAGAAGCCACCTTGTCCGAGGCTCTGCCAATTTGACAATTCAGGGGTAGTGCGAAAGATACAGTCTCTTCCCCAACTAGTGTGCTTTTGGCCTGGGCTTTGGCTTCGGCCGAATAAGATGGATTTGACTGTGCCTAGGATTTAATCATTTGTCATTTATCAATCGATATACAATTCAACTCAAAAACTATTGTTCAGTTCTTCACAATGCATATGGGAACAGTGTATAAAAATATTTGAAATTATATTACCCCGATGTTCGGGACATTTATCCCACTAGAATTTTCAGGTAAACAATACGATATCAAATCCGGGTCGAGCGCCTCATCTAAACTTTTTCTCAATTGTGAAGCAACTTCCTACAATCACAAATCATCAGTAGTATACTTTATTATCAAAAAATGGACTATCTACGACTTATACTCAAAGTCAAAAGATTTAGGAACATATGTGCTGTATTCATAGGTAAGTCTCTAGTTGTAACTCTTTACGAATGAAATGTAGTTGCGCAATTCATAAATACATCCAAGTTTTTCAAATGTACTTCAAGAAATGGAGTCATGTGCATCGCGATGTTATACTATGTAAATCTTTTAGTGAATTTGAAAAGGCCATATTGTATAATAGTAAAACTGCACTTATGTCATGGTCTATCTCACAAACAAAATAAACCTTACACAATATTTGTACAAGAAAAGTTATAGAAGATTAACTTACATTGACTATTGCTCTAACTGATTTATAGACTTGATTGCGTTGTCCTTGATTAGGAAGGTCTGGCTTTGTTGAACCGCGTGCTTCATTCAATCCGATTAAACCGCATGAGTTGTCTGTAGTAAAGAGTGACCGGTTCACCTACAAGGATGAAAGAGACAGAAAAGTTTGAGACATAAGTGAAGAAATTATCAAAGCATACACAATTATATTCATCATTCAATGCTGCCCAACGATTTGAAACAGGACAAAATTTATGCTGCATAATAGGATCTTCAATTATATTCACTAAATTATCCTGATATAGGATTCTTTTCACTTGAGAATTATCCTGTAATTGTACTTATGCATTTAGATATTTTTCTATGTTGGACTACATTTCTATACACTGGAAGACTATCTACTGATCCTCTAGGGTTGTTGGTTTCACATTTCAAATTTGCTGTTAGTGTTTTTGTTCAACGAATAACGAATAACAGATAACGACTCACACTGTTGAACTATGCATAGGGTAATACATTCAAACCAGCAACCCTAGAACATGGTTATATATTTCTTCGGTGTGGATTAGCAAAAGGTACCTGTTGGCAATTTCAATTCTGTCATCCGCAAAATCATACTCTTGGATACATACCTTTTATAATTCTGCGTATTCACAAAAAAAAATATGGATACACAAAAGAAATATTCATGTTATCCTCTTTTTGAAATAAACAGGGTCTTTCTTGGTCAGCCCAAAAATCCCCAAAAATTGCACTTCCTCTCTCTTCAGCCATCCATTTGTTGGAGCACCTAGCAGAAGTCTCGATACTTCACTCGAAAAGTTCGTCAAACTCAAACCCCGACCAAGGAGGCACATTGGGAGTGGACAATGAAGTCCCGATACCTTCACCCATAAAGTTTGTCAAGAGAGAGCTCAAGTCTATGCCCATCAATATATCCAGTTCAACCCGCTTCACTCAAAACTTTAAACCAATAAGTTATGAGTTAAATATTAATTGCTCAGTACTATATCAATTTCCCAATGTGAGACTTTTTTAACAAAACTCATACATGTATTCTGACACTAACAACATAGAATAAAGAGAGAAATAACATTTCAACGCACTAAACATTGTATGGGGCATCGACGAGTCAACGGCAAATAAATTCTCCTGCTTTAATGAACATATAAATGTATAGGCACATTGATTAATATTAATATTAATATCCGTGGTCTTCTTTAGTGATTTCCATAAGGATGGATTTCACGCAAAAATAAATTTTATCGAAAGGATCATTGGCTATATATACAAACATATCAATAAGAAAACATGGACTTTATTATAGAACTACTAAAGAAAATCAAATCAGATTTGTATCATCTAAATAGAGATAGAAAATCAGAAATATCCTAAATATCTCCAGAAAATATTTAAAACATCTCTAACATTGTTATTTCCGCACTTGCTCTTATATTGATGACAACAGTTTGAAGATACCTTCCATGCCTGATGTATATTCTCAACAAAGATTTTAAGTCACCAAAAGCAAATGGGAAGAAAACATAGACTTCATTCCCATTCCACTTTCTCTATTCACGGCTGACAAAAAAAGGTTTAATGATTCATAGTTCACATAACAAAACTTCCGAGAATAGATATCATCCAACAAATCTGACCGAATGAAACGTAAATGAAATTCAGTTTGCTGTTTTACTGATATGACGAACCAAATTAGATATTTGTGAAGAAACATTTGAACTAAGGCATGTCATTTTAGGCTGTTCTCTTGAATTATTGATGCTTGAGCTGGTGCAAAGTGATGGTTGTCTTTCTCAACTAATCAAAGCAATCCTCCCCTCAATCAGATTTGCCTGTTGTAGATGTCTCTTCATCAATAAATGCATCATCCTTGTTCTCACTGCTTGACTTTCCAGATTTCCCCCTTTCATGTTCGCTTTCTATACAGAAAATAATCAAATAATTAGCAGATATAAGGAGCTCAGTTTTCTCTTAAGTTGTAAGATGTGCTTTAACGGAATAACCTTGTGCCCCTGAACCGCTACAGAAGTTCATGAGGTTGTCGTATGATTCCTCCAGAAAACGTTTAACATCGGTTTCTGGATTTGCCTTTTCAACCCTAGTATTGTCAACACTTCTGCTAGTTTCAGATTGAGCATTCGGAAATTTCTTTGCGCTAGAGATCTTAAATAACTTGGATGGAGGAACTTCTTCTTTCTCACTGGAAGATACATTTCTCTTCAATAAACCTTTTGATGCTGTAGCAGGACCTTGCTCCTGAATTGGTGGCCAAATGAAATCCCATACTAAGGGTTAAGAAAACAATAACCAATTCACATTTTATTTGGGATTTTGATAACCCACCTGTACAGAATAACTCCCTGATGTCTCCTTAACAATGAAAGCCTCCATTATAAACTCGACAACCTCAACAGTTGAGCGAAACATCTTTTTTGACTGTCCATGACGATAGAACTGCAAAGACCACAGATTTCGTTAGCTTCCTTAGCACCAGAGAAATTCCCGAAAGTCATGTGCAAAGCTATTACTCATCAAAGGTTGTCCAAAAAAAATCTTGACAAAAAAACGGTGTAAAAAATGTTTTTTTTTTTTTATAATTGAGGTGTCCGTGCGGCCGGCGAGCTATGGCTCAAACCAGCGGTAGAGCACGACTATTCTTCGGGGGAGGGGGCTAGCGCAGCATCCCACCGCTACGACCCCCCGCTTAAATCACCAACGCTTGCGAGTTTCGAACCCATGACCTCTCGTGAAAGGAACTGGGCTCAAACCATCGCGGCCACCGATGGGTGGGTCGGTGTAAAAAATGTTTGAGTACACTTTAATGATAAATAGGCGATAAATCAGAACAAAGATTGTTTTAATCCTTTCAGCTAACATACATTACTAGGTAATCCGTTTCATCTCCTTGCAATGTCCTAAAGAAACTAAATCGTTCGTACTTACATTAGTTCTTTTGAAACTCTGATATTATAAAGGAAAGCAGAAGCAATAAAAGTTTTGAACACACAATTACCAAATCTAATTTTCCATTTGCACGTCGTCTGCATTCAATATGCCACCCTTGACGCCTCTCTTCAAACGAAGATTGATGTTGGATATTCTGCAACCAATAATTCATAGTGGCATCACAAAAATGAACGTATTCTACAGATTTCTAGAAATATAAATTGAGATTGCGACATGAAATTCAACATAAAAAATAAAGAAGAAATTCTAGAAGCCACCTTGTTTGAGTCTCTGCCAATTTGACAATCGGGGGGTAGCATGAAAGATACAGTCTCTTCCCCTACTAGTGTGCTTTTACCCCTGGTTTTGGCTTCGGCAGAAGAAGATGGATTTGACTGTGCCTAGGATATCATCGTTTGTCATTAATCAACCAATATACACTTCAACTGAAAAAATGTGGTTCAGATCTTCACATGCGTGAACAGTCTATAAAAAAATCAAAATAATATTACCTCGCTGTTTGGGGCATTTATCGGACCAGAATTTTCAGGTAAACAATACGATATCGGATCCGGGTCGAGCACCTCATCTGAACGTTTTTTCAATTGTGAAGCAACTTCCTACAATCACAAATCATCGGTAGTATATCTTATTACCAACAAATGGACTATCTGCAACTTATAGTCAAAGTCAAAAGATTTGGAAACATATGCACAGTACTTAACTATTTATACATAAGTGTTTTTTTTTTTTTTTGGTCAAATATACATAAGCCTCTAGTTGTAACTTTTTACAAATGAAATGTAGCTGCGAACTTCATAAATACATCCAAGTTTATCAAATATACTTCAAGAATCAAGATGTAGTCATGTGCATCGCAATGTTATACTATGTCAATCTTTTTGTGAAGATAGCCGCATTCAAAAACTAAGTCTCGAACCCCATAAACAATGTGAATTTGAAAAGGCCGTATTGTGTAATAGTAAAATTGCATTTATGTCATGGTCTATCTCATGAACAAAATAAACCTTACACGATATTTATATCAAAAAGAAATTATTGAAAATTAGCTTACATTGACTATTGCTCTAAGTGATGTATACACTTGATCACGTTGTCCTTGATTAGGAACGTCTGGCTTTGATGAACCACATGCTTCATTCGACCCGATTAAACCGCATGAGTTGTCTTTACTAGAGAGTGACCAGTTGACCTACAAGGATGAAAGAGTCAGAAAAAGTACAAGACATAAGTGAAGAAATTATCAAAGCATAGAGTCGTCATTAAATGTTGCCCAATGATTTGAAACGGCACAAAATTTATGCTGCAAAATAGGATCTTCAACTTTATTCATTAAAAGTTCAGACCAAAATAAAAAAAAACTATATTCATTAAGTTACCCTGATATAGAATACTGACTATTTAAGCATTATCATGCAATTGTACTTATGCATTTAGATATTTTTCTATATGATGGACTAAATTTCTACACGCTGCAAGAATATCTACTGATGTTCAAGGGTTGCTAGTTTCAATGTATACACTACGGAACTCATTTCCTTTAATTGGTATTGTTCCTTATAATGAACACAACGCTTACTAGAGAACAATGAACTCTAGTAACACAATTAAAGGAAATAAGATCGGTATTTACTACTAATGTTTACCATAATGGAAATACAGGTCTAATTAATTACAAAAGCTAATAAAGTTTCACATTTCAAACTTGTCATTAGTGTTATTGCTCAACGAATAACGAATAACTAAAGAATAACAGATAACGACTGACACATCGAAATGTGCAAAGGGTAATAAATTTAAACCAGCAACCTTAGAACATCGTTATCTATTTTTTCAATGTGGATTGGCAAAAAGGACTTATTGGCAATTTCAATTCTGTCATCCGCAAAATTATACTCTTTTATACATACGTTTAATAATTCTTCAAACACACAAAACAAATATGGACGCACAAAAGATATATTGATATCTAGATACACATAAATGTATATGTTTTTTTCTTCGAACAACAAAAGATTTTAAGAGAATTTTAAACATTTTATGCAATAACAAAATTGAAAAAGTTGTCCAAAAAATCCTAAACCCAACGGCCAATTCAGTCCAAACTTTTCAATTTTGTCAATTTTTTCCTAAACCTTTTAACGATGTACCAATATAATCCTTCTAGACAATTTTAGCCAAAAATCGCTGAAGTAAATGCTGCCATCTTAAGGGGCTTGACCAGCAGCCAGTGTTGTAGTGGACATTTCTTACAATTTTTAGTTTTTGTAAAAAATCTTTAAAGTTTTCTCTCTTTTTTTCTTTTCATGTTTCTTTTCTTTCCTTTTTCTTTTAGTTTTTTTTTTTTTTTTTTTTGCCTTCATCAGATTTTCGGCGGACAAGGTTGCTAGTCACAAGGAGGGCGTTGTGGTCCTTGGCTGGAACAAGGCAAAAGAAAAAGAAGAAGGAAAGAAAGGAAAAAGGGAAAGGAAAAAAATACAGAAAATTCTTAAAAATCACAAAAATAGTTCACGTCAGCAATTTTCGGGTAAAATTGGCCAGAAAGACTACATTAACAAATCATCGAAAGGTTTAGGAAAATTGACGAAATTGAAAAGTTTAATATCGAACTGGCCACTGTACAATTGGTTTAGGACTTTTTGGAGAATTATCCCTAATAAAATTCAACCACCAATTTTTGCCGTGGTATAAGTGTTTAGATTTGAATGCACTTAGGAAAATTAGATTCTAACCCTATAGATGTTACGATCTATGTAAAGTATGCAGAATCATTCACAAATCTAGATGATGGATCATTTGTTGCAAACCAAATCTTAACTCTACCATAAACCAAACGACACAGCTAGAGAGCTTTGGAACTATTTTTTCTTATCTATCATCAATCTTCAATTTTGGTTTTCCTTTTTTTTCTTACAAAAAATCCATTTTTGTATTTGAAACACAAATAAATGACCAATAACCTAGTACAAAGGTCGATCCAGACATACCTCATTCAATTTGGAATGATCTGCACTTGTCTTTGGAGATGATACTCCAGATAATCCCTCTTGGAATTGCTCTTGGGTTGATGTTGATGGGGTTGGCATCTTAGGGTTGGCCATTTGAAAGAGAGAAATTAGGGGCGGATTGTTGGCTTGGTTAAGTGGATGAAGAGAAGAAGAAGATGGTGAATACTTCAAAGAACGCAATTATATAGAGCTGAACAATTTTGCCAATTTATTATGTTGCACCGATACATGTACATCATTGCGAAACTAATGTGATTTAATTACCTAAGTTAGTGGTAAAAAAGAGCTAATGAGCCTCCCATATACGCATAAAAGCTAAATTATATCTAACCCTACTAAAATATAACCTTTTTCCATAAATCTAAAGCCATATATAATCATTAAGTACGCTAACCTGCCTTATGTATGTTGCTTAATACAAAAGAAACTTCAAATGAGTTGGGGCATCATTCAGGTTAACATTTAACTTTTATGTCAAATGCATTGATATGTGATTAGAAATACCATAAGCAGAATAACATTTAAGAGATTACCAAGTTTTATGGATGTATCTGGTCAATGTTTCAGGATATGCTTGATCCTTATATCTTATGCATATCCAATTTTGAACAAAAGCATTAAATGCCAGATTTTACATATTCGACTTCCATAAATGACTTTTTCCTTTTATAGGCATCATTAAGCCACAATCCAATATCGTTAACTACAATGAAAGATGAATTTAGCCTGATCATTTTCAATTATGTAGCCACGACATCTTATGATAAAATGCAAAGGAAATCCATTTCCAGTGCAAGGAAAGGAACAAACCCTTACTTCTGCAAGTTCGGAATAAAATTTTATTTTAGACTCACTAAGAGCAAAGGAGATCACACTCTCCACTGGTGCATATGCTATTAATATCATGATAATTGTCCAAAAAGTCGTATGCCTATTGTACAGTTGCCAATATATATTCTTAGGATAAATTACAAGTCACAAAAAATAAATGGAAAGAAACAATAGGCTTTATACTTTCTCTATTCATGGCTGACAAATAAGTTTAAGAGTCATCGTTCAAAATAGTTCCGAGAATAGATATCATCCAACAAGTCCGACGGAATGAAATGTAAATAAACTCAATTTACTTTTGTACTGATTAAAAAGAACCAAATCAGATATTTGTGAGGAAACATTTGAGCTAATGCATGTCATTTTAGGCTCTTCTCTTGAATTATGGATGCTTGAGCTGGTGCAAAGTGATGGTTGTCTTTCTCAACTAACAAAGCAATACTCCCCTCAAGCAGATTTGCTTGTTGTATGAGTCTCTTCATCAATATATGCAACACCCTTGTTCTCGCTGTTCGACTTCACGGATTTCTCCCTTTCATGTTCGCTTTCTATCGAGAAAATAATCAAATAATTAGCAGATATAAGGAGCTCATTTTTCTCTTAAGATGTAAGATTCGCTTCAAAGGAATAACTGTTGGCGTGAGCTGTCAATTAGCTAATTGGTGTATTTTAGGAATAGATTAGCACCATATTGAAGGAATCGTTTTGTTATTTGTGAATATCTTGTTACCATATTTGTAGGAGGAAGTTTAGGTTAAGTTTGTATATGTATTGCTGTTAAGTTATTGCAATGAATGAGAAGAAGTATTCCTTCCCTTAGAAAATTCTTGTCTTCATGGTATCAGAGCCCTAGGGTTTGATCCTTGGGGTACTGTATGTCAATTATCGACTACGGCGGTCGCGGTGTCGTCGTCTCACGCCGATCGACTTCGTCCCGTTGTTGTACGCCATGGAAGGAAAGGAAATAGCAACAACACAATCCAGTGAAGGATCGACAGCCATAGCGATCCTTGAAAGTCTTACGGCTGCGATGAAGCAACTTGCAGCACAACAAAGTCCACCATCATCGACAGAAAATTCTGCCCCTACGATCGCCATTAAGTTCAACGGCATGAATTATGGCTTGTGGTCCCAAGTTGTCGAGATGTACGTCTCCGGCAAAGACAAATTGGGATACTTGACTGGTGACATTCCACAACCTGCCCGGACTAACCCCGCTTTCCGGAAGTGGAAAACTGAAGATGCCACCGTGAAAGGTTGGCTCATAAACTCAATGGAACCAGCGTTGATCGGAAATTTTATAAGATTCCCAACGGCAAAAGCAATATGGGAGTCGGTGGCAACAACCTATTTTGATGGGACCGATACGTCCCAAGTATATGATTTGAAGCGGCAAGTGTCGCGATTGAAGCAGAATGGAGGACCAATTGAAACCTTCTATAACAATCTTCGGGCTCTCTGGAGAGAGATTGATTTTCGCAGACCAAACCCCATGACGTGTGCTGATGATATTGCGAGATATAACTCTACAGTTCAAGAAGATCGAGTATATCTCTTCCTTGATGGACTGGATGATCGACTTGACAAGGTTAGAGCCGATGTACTACAAATGCAACCATTCCCCACCGTAGAGCAAGCATATGCTCGAGTGAGACGGGAGGATGTTCGACAAATGGTGATGCTCTCATTCGGAGAACATGGAATCCCGGGTGGGGCTATGATCTCTCGACGTGAGGGGGTAGACTCTCGATTCCGTTTGACAACAAGAGGAACACCGAATCGAGATATTCGACAAAAAGGGGGTGCACAACAATCGACTGCTATCTCTGGAGGGTGTTCTCATTGTGGGAATTCACGACACACGAAGGATACTTGTTTTAAACTCCACGGGTATCCCGAGTGGTGGGAAGAATTACAGAAAAAGAAGAAGGCGGGAAAAGAGGCGGGAAAAGGAAGTGCTCAAGTAGCTTTAGTCTCCTGGAGGTACTGGTTTTTCGTTAGTACCGGATCAAAAACCAATTGAAGACGCTGAAGGTAATTCAGGTTGTGCTCTTTCTGTCTCTCACTTGGATAAGAATGCTGGATGGATTATTGACTCCGGGGCGACCGATCACATGACCTTTGACTCTCAAGATCTTGTAACAACAACTTCTCCAATGCGGGATTGGATTACAAATGCAAATGGTCATAGTTTCAATGTAATTGGAGCAGGAGATGTTGCACTCTCTAAATCTGTGTCTCTTTCAAATACATTGCTAGTGCCTTCTTTATCAAATAAGTTATTGTCTGTAGGACAACTTACCAAAGATCTACAATGTTGTGTTCTGATGTATCCCGATTTGTATCTTTTCCAGGACATTCGCACGAAGGAGATTACTGGACGTGGTACTAAGAGGGATGGATTATATTTCTTACATGATTTCGGGTCGAAGTCAGGTCATGTTTTACATACTCGGGGTAATCTTGACAGAGAAAGACGCTTGGTTTGGTTATGGCACCGTCGACTTGGGCATCCTTCTTTTGGGTACTTGAAGATGTTATTTCCTGAATTATTTCGTCATTTTTCAGAGTCATTATTCACATGTGAAACTTGTATTCGAGCAAAGAGTCACCGTGTTAGTTTTCCTCCTAGTATCAATAAAAGAACAAAACCATTTGCTTTGATTCATTCTAATGTGTGGGGGCCATCTCCAATATCTACGGTTTCTGGTTTTAGATGGTTTGTTACATTTGTGGACGATTGCGCTAGGATGACTTGGCTATATCTAATGAAACACAAGGATGAGGTTCTTGCTATAGTTGAAAAATTCCATGTAATGATTAAAACACAGTTTGATGGAAAGATTCAAGTACTTCGAACGGATAATGGAGGGGAATATGTGAACAACAAGCTTGATGCGTATTTTTATCGGCATGGCATCATTCATGAAACCTCTTGTGCTCAAACACCACAACAGAATGGAGTAGCCGAGCAAAAGAATCGACATATTCTTGAGACCGCAAGAGCTCTTCTCATAGGGAGTCATGTTCCGAAGAGGTTTTGGGATTCTGCTATAGTAGCTTCAGTGTATCTAATGAACCGAATGCCCTCGCGGGTGTTAAATTTCCGAACTCCATTGCAAAGCCTTGCCGACCATGTGGAGCTTCCCGGTGTTTTGACTCTACCTCCGAAAGTTTTTGGATGTGTGGCTCTTATTCACTTGCATAAAAATCAACGGACCAAACTGGATCCATGTGCGTAAAGGTGCTTGTTTATTGGATACGGATCAAACCGGAAAGGATACCGATGTTACAACCCCAGTACCAAGAAGATCCATGTCACACTTGATGTTACTTTTATTGAATCTGAGCTCTTTTATCCAACATCACAATTGAGTATTAGTACCGAGGGAGAAGAGCTGGATAAAAATTGGTAGGATATTTCCAATATACCATTGCCTATGGTAAACATCCCGGAATCAATACCGCAGCCTACAATGGAGAGCAGTATACTAGCACAGCCAACGGTGGAAGTACCGCACCTTGCAATTGATGAACAGATTTAATCAAGCAATGGTGGGGTTCAAGCAGAATTTCAGGAGGTTTCAGAACAAGTTGATTCGGGAAAAAACCATAATGCTGCTATTGAACAAACTTCTATCCATCCATCTCCCTCTTTAGTATCCGACCAAGCTCCCGCGAATGATCCCGAGGTACCCATTTCTTCTCCACTCTGTGATAATTTAAATAGTTGCAACACATATGTCCTTCCCGATAGGCACAACAGGGGGAGGGCACCCGATAGATACTCTCCCAAAGTCAAAAATCTAAGATCCAAGTATCCTATAGCCAACTATGTGTCAACAAGAAGATTATCATAAACATACAAAGCTTTTATTGCTAATGTCTCAGTTGAGCCTGTTCCCAAGAGAGTGGAGGATGCTATGAAGGATCCTAAATGGATAGCAGCCATGAAGGAGGAGATGGAAGCTTTAGAAAAGAATGGAACTTGGAGACCGGTAACTCTTCCAACAGGGAAAAAGGCAGTGGGTTGCAAGTGGGTTTTCACGATAAAGTATAAGTCGGATGGGTCCGTTGAGAGATATAAGGCACGACTCGTGGCAAAGGGGTATACACGGACATATGGAGTTGATTATAAAGAAACATTCTCTCCAGTAGCAAAATTAAACACTGTGAGAGTTCTGTTGTCTTTAGCGACTAATTTAAATTGGCCCTTACATCGGCTTGATGTACAAAACGCATTTCTTCATGGAAATTTGAAAGAAGAAATTTACATGACAGTCCCACCTGGATATACGTGTGATGGCAACCCAAATGTTGTGTGCAGATTGGAACGGTCACTCTATGGAGTGAAACAATCCCCCCGTGCATGGTTTGGAAGATTTTGTGTCACTATGAAGAAGTATGGATATGAGCAGAGTAATGCCAATCATACCTTATTTCTGAGACGGCGAAATGAGAAGGTAACTCTTCTCATTATATATGTTGACGATATCATCATTATAGGCAATGATCATGTGGAGAGTACGAGACTCATGTCTAGACTGAATAGTGACTTTGAAATGAAGAATCTTGGAGAGTTAAAATATTTCCTAGGGATTGAAGTAGCAAGATCGGAAGAAGGAATTTTCTTGTCTCAACGGAAGTACGTGCTAGATCTTCTCTCCGAAGTTGGAATGTTGGAGTGCAAACCAGCTGATACTCCGATAATACAGAATCATAAGCTTCACGACGGTCCGGATCAAACTCATGCGGATCGAGATCGGTACCAACGTCTTGTAGGAAGACTAATCTATTTATCTCATACCAGGCCCGACATTGCATACGCTGTCGGTATGGTAAGTCAATTCATGCACACTCCCAAAAAGGTTCACATGGATGCGATTGTTCAAATCTTGCGATATTTGAAGGCAGCCCCGGGAAAAGGTTTGTTTTTCGGAAAGCATGGTCACCTGGACGTAGAAGGGTATAGTGATGCAGATTGGGTAGGAAATGTTAGCGATAGGCAATCAACTTCTGGTTATCTTACTTTGGTGGGAGGAAATCTTGTTACATGGAGAAGCAAGAAGCAAAAAGTCGTGTCCCTTTCGAGCGCAGAGGCTGAGTTCGGAGGAGTTACAAAAGGGATATGTGAACTGCTTTGGTTAAAAAGGTTGATGACTGAACTAGGTTACCCTCCAAGAACAGGAATGAGACTTTTTTGTGACAATAAGGCAGCTATAAGTATCTCTGAAAATCCTGTGCAACATGACCGAACTAAACATGTGGAGATTGATCGTAATTTCATCAAAGAGAAGCTGGAAGAAGGGGTCATTCAAATCCCGTTCATCGGATCAAGTGATCAACCGGCAGACATGCTAACTAAAGCTGTATCTAGGAGGGACTTCAAAAGCTCACTTGTCAAGTTGGGTATCAAAGACATTTTTTCACCCACTTGAGGGGGAGTGTTGGCGTGAGCTGTCAATTAGCTAATTGGTGTATTTTAGGAATAGATTAGCACCATATTGAAGGAATCGTTTTGTTATTTGTGAATATCTTGTTACCATATTTGTAGGAGGAAGTTTAGGTTAAGTTTGTATATGTATTGCTGTTAAGTTATTGCAATGAATGAGAAGAAGTATTCCTTCCCTTAGAAAATTCTTGTCTTCAATAACCTTGTGCCCCCGATCTGCTACAGAAGTTACTGAGGTTGTCGTATGATTCCTCCAAAAAAACGTTTAGCATTAATTTCCGCAGTGGTAGGACCTTGCTCCTGAATTGGCACCCAAATGAAATCACAAACTAAGTGTTAATAAAAGAATAACGAATTCGCATTTTGCTTATTTAGGGTTGTGGTAACTCACTAGTGCAAAATGATTCCCTGATGTCTCCTTAGCAATGAAAGCCTTCGTTATAAACTCAACAACCTCGACAGTTGAGCGAAACATTCTTCTTGAATGTCCATGACGATAGAACTGCAAAGATAACAGATTCCGTTAGCTTCATTAGCATCGGATAAATTCCTAAAAGTCATGTGCATAGCAATTGCTAATCAAAGGGTGTAAAAATAGGTTGAGTACACATAATGATCAATAGGCGAGAAAGTAAAATTAAGATTTTTTAATCCTTTCAGCTGACATACATTACTAGATAATTCGTTTCATCTCCTTGCAATGTCATAAAGAACCCAAATCACTTGAATTTACATTACCTCTTTTGACACTTTGATGTTATTAAGGAGAGCAGAAGCAACAAAAGTTTTGAATCCACCATTACCAAATCTAATTTTCCTTTGCACGTCGTCTGCATTCAATATGCCACCCTCGAAGCCTCTCTTCAAATGAAGATTGATGTTGGATACTCTGCAACCGATAGTTCATAGTGGCATCACAAAAATGAACTAATTCTAAAAATTTCGACGTATATAAAGTGAGATCCTATATGAAATTCAATGTAAAAGCATAAAGAATAAATTCTAGAAGCCACCTTGTTCGAGTCTCTGCCAATTTGACAATCCGGGGGTAGTATGAAAGAAACAGACTCTTCCCCAACTTGGGTGCTTTTAGCCCTAGTTTTGGCTTCAGCCGAAGAAAATGGACTTGACTGTGCCTAGGATTTCATCATTTGTCATTCTCTATCAATATACACTTCAACTCAAAAAAATGTTGTTCAGATCTTGGCAATCCATATGTGAACAATTTATAAACAAATCATTGAAATAATATTAATTACCTCAGTGTTCGAGGCATTCATCCCACCATAATTTTTAGGTAAACAATATGATATCGGATCCGGGTGGAGCACCTCATCTGAGCTTTTTATCAATTGTGAAGCAACTTCCTATAATCACAAATCATCAGTAGCATACCTTATTATTAAAGAGCTGGCTATTTACCACTTGTAGTCAAAGTCAAAAGAATTGGGAACACGTGTACTCTATTTATATATAAATCTCTAGTCGTTACTTTTTACAAATGAAATCTAGTTGTGCACTTCATAAATACATCCAAGTTTATCAAATATAATTCGAGAATCAAGTGAAGGAGTCATTTGCATCTCAATGTCATACTATGTCAATCTTTCGTGAACCTATATGCATTCAAAAACTAAATATTGAACATTGTAAAAAAAAAAAGTGAATTTGACAAAGCCATATTCTATAATAGCAAGGTTGCATTTATGTCATGGTCTATCTCACTATATATCAGAGAACAAAATAAACCTTACATGATATTTGCATCCAAAAAAGCATCATAGAAACTTACATTGACTACTGCTCTAAGTGATGAATACACTCGATCACGTTTTCCCTCTTCATTCGGCTTCTTTGGACTATATGCTTCATTCGATCCGATTAAAACACGAGAGTTGTTTGTGGTAGAGAATGGCCGATTGACCTACAAGGATGAGCGAGACAGAGAAGTACAAGACATGATTGAAAAAATTATCTAAACATATTTAAATGTCGCCCCATGATATGAAACGAGACAAGATATATACTGCAAAATAGGATATTCAACTATATTCATGAAATTACCCTAATATAGGTTTTTTACTATTTGGGCATTGTCATATAATTGTACTTATGCATATATTTTTCTATATGATGGACTAAATTTTTATGCGCCGGAAGAATAGATATTGATGTTCTAGGGTTGCTGGTGAATCTATACATTATTTATGTATACGGAACTCATTTCCTTTTATTGGTATTGTTCCTTATACCGAACATTACACTTACTAGAGAACAATGAACTCTAGTAACACAATTAAAGGAAATGAGATCGGTAAATATTAATAATGATTAACTTAATGGAATTATCGGTCTAATTCATTACACTAGAAGAATAGATACTGATGTTCTAGGGTTGCTGGTGAATCTATACACTATTTATGTATACGGAACTCATTTCCTTTTATTGGTATTGTTCCATGTACCGAACATTACACTTACTGGAGAAAAATGAACTCTAGTAACACAATCAAAGGAAATGAGATCAGCAAATATTATAATGATTAACATCACGGAATTAATGGTCTAATTAATTACAAAAGCTAATACAGGTTTGGCATTGCAAACAACTACCGTTAATGTTATTGTCCTACGAATGACTAATAACAGATAACGACTCATACATTGAACTATACAAAGGGTAATACATTCACACCGACAACCCTAGAACATTATTATCTATTTTTTCGGTGTATATTAACAAAGAGCACCTATTGACAATTTCAATTCTGTGATCCGCAAAATCATATTCTTGTGTACATACATTTTATAATTCTGCATTCTCATAAATCAAATATGGATGCACAAAAGACATATAATCAATTAAATATTTATATTCGAAAAAAATAAATATTTATAAATATATATGTGATTTGTATAAAAAATTTAAGCGTATTTTTGACATTTTATACAATAACAAAATTGGAAAATTTGTCCAAAAGTTATAAACCTATCTGGAAATTCAGTCAAAATTTTTTAAACTTTGTCAATTTAATCCTAAATCTTTTGACAATATGTGAATTTAATCTTTCTGGCCAATTTTGCCCTGAAATCACTCACATGGACATCATCATCCTACATGGCTCGCCTAGCAGCGCCGACATGGACGACGTTACAATTTTGAAAAAAAAAATCTAAATTTTTCTCTCTTTTTCTTTTCTTTTCTTTTTCTTTTCTTTCCTTTTCTTTTTTTCCTTCATTGGCCAGCCAAGGGCGCGGTGAAGGCCAACGATCCTTGTCCAAATCCAAGCAAGGACCACAACACCCTCACCTATGGCCGGCAACCCATCTCAGACCATAATCCGATGAAGGAAACAATTGAAAAATGGAAACAACCATTTCTTTGCATAAGAAACATGAATACATGGCCGATTACCTAGTACAAAGGTCAATCGGGACATACCTCATTCATTTTAGATTGATCTGCACTTGTCTTTGGAGATGATCCCCCAGGTAATCCATCTTGGAATTGCTCTTGGTGTGACGTAGGCATCTTAGGGTTTTGCATTTGAAAGACAGAAGGTAGTTTATGAACAGAAGAAAATGGTCAATATTTCAGAGAACGCAGTTAAATAGAGCCAAACAATTTTACCTATTTATTATGTTGCCCCGTTACATGTACATCACAAGTCCCATGTGAGTTAATTACCTAAGTTGGTTGTCAAAAAGAGCTACCATATTCGCATAAAAACGAAATTGAATATAGCCTTACTAAAATATGACCGTTTTCATAAATGTAAAGCCATATATAATCATTAAGTACACTAACCTACCTTATGTACATTGCTTATTACAAAGGAAACTTCAAATGAGCTGGGGCAAGTGAAACTTAAGAAATATACAATTATTTGGAATTATGTAGACGCTTTTACAGCAGAGAGAGAGAGAGAGAGAATATTCCAATGGGTTCACCCGTGATTAGAAATACTACAACCAGAATAATATTTAAGAGATTACCAAATTTGATGGGTATGCTTGGTCAAATGTAAAGAGGTAATCTCGCATTTAATGCTTTACTCTAATGCTTAGAAATGCTATAATCAGAAAAATATTTAAGAGATTACCAAATTTTATGGATGCATCTGGTCTAAAGAGGTTTTGGGACATGCATTGGTCTATATCTCGTATGCATATCCAATTCAAACCTTAAATGCTTATTAGACTAAAGCATTGAATGTCATATTTTTCCTATTTGACTTCCATAATCCGATCAAACAGTGACACAAGTTAATGGGAAAATTGTCAAAAAAAAATCCTTAACCTTTCGCACTTTTGCTAATTCAGTCTTGAACCTTTTAAAAATTTTGTTTCAGTTATAAACATTTTTCATTTTTTGCCAATTCAATCCTATTGGCTGGAAATCATCGACGTGGATGCCTGCCGGCCTACGTGGTACCATCGGCACCGACGTGGATAATTTTAATAATTTTTTGGAAATTTTTCTAATTTTTTTTCTTTCTTTTTTTCCTTTTTCTTATTTTCTAGGTTAAGGGGCTGGCGGGGTGGTCGAGGGCTGATAGAGGCCGCCAAACCCAAGGCGAGGGCCACAAAGCCATCCTAGTTGTGGGATCGCGGCAAAAGGCGTTGCGAGCCCTTGCGAGCCACGACAGCTAGCAACGTCCTTGTCGGCCTTAGTGAGGGGCTGCAACCTCATTGGCCCCTTAACCTAGAAAGCAAAAAAGGAAAAAAAAAAAAAAGGGCAAAAAAAAATAAAAAAATTCTAAAAAATTACTAAAAATTATTGACATCGATGCCGGTGGTACCATGTAGGAAGGCTTGCGTCCACGTCAACGATTTTCAGCCAATGAGACTGAATTGTAAAAAGGTGAAAAAGTTTAGGACTGAATCGGCAAATTTAAAAGGGTTAGAATTGAATTGGCGAAAGTGCAAAAAGTTTAGGACTTTTTTGACAATTTTCCCCAAGAAAATCAAACGTTTTGTGTTTCGATTCTCATGAATACAACATGGTTAGTAAATATTTCATTATTATTTTATATTAGATTAAATTTAAAATTGACACGACAAGAGTATAACATAAAGAGATAGCAAATCTAGATAACAAGTCTTCGGGGCCAACATTACGTATAGATGATTAAGAAAACAAGGTTCTTCATTTTTTTTTTTCTTTGAATCATAATGATCTATTTTGCTGATTAAAATTCACTTTATCTCATGAAGTAAAAAGACTATTGACTAATGTTCGCTATTCTAAAGTGAAAGTTAACGAATGAAATCGAGTATCGAATGGAAAGTCAAATTACACATTTATTAACCCGGTAAACATATGATGACAATAAAATAAGAAAAATATGTCTTTTCGTGAATAAATAATAAGAGAAGGAAAATTATGAAATCAAGTGATCATTACCTTAATTTTTTTTTATGGGCAAGAAGGAGTTCATATTTTGCACAAATCCCAATAGTAGAAAAACTCTAATAAGGGTTTATAGGCCACATTTTCCATCAAGCACACATTCAATTGGTGGATTGCTTCAACCAAAAAAAAAGAATTGGTGGGTTGCCAATTATCGACATAATAATGTAATTTCTCAAATAAAAAATGAGGATACGCACTTTAGAAATCTTAAAACTTGTCACAAAAGTGTAATTGAGTCTTAAAACTTTCAAAAAGTGCAATTAACTCATAAAACTTATCAAACTAATGAAATCAAGTCTTTCAGTTGATTGCATTTTTTAAAAATTTGAAAACTCGAGTAGAGCTGCCAATATAGGTCCATGACCCATTTTTTACCCATATTTTTGTATAAATAGGTTCTATATGGGTTGTTAACTTTTAAAAGGTTCAGTAAAAATGGCTCAAAAATGGGTTACACATAGAACCTGCATAGAACCTATATAGAACCCATTTTTGACCTGTTCGACCCATCAAAAAGTTTATGGTGGATTTGGTTCGGCATTTTCAAAGCTCCTTGGGACCCCAAAACCCATTAGGGAAAATATTGAGTGTTTGGCAACTATTTTGAAAGGGCTTGGGATGAAAGTTGACATTGAGAATGCTGAAGCCCCAATTAATGAAGATTACTCAATTACATATTTTGCCCTTAAAAATTTAGTAAGAATCCATTTTTTCCCTTTTTAAAAAATACAATCCTAGATCTACACATCACTCTCTACGTTACCCTTGTTCACGCCGCTCCTACTCCCACTCAGCATTTCGCCTCCACCAATCTCTTCGCTTAGTTCCTCGCCTGCCATTCGGTCGCGCCGCTCGCTCTGCACCTTCGTTCGATCTCCTCTTCGTCTCTAGGTGAGATTTTCTAATGTCCTTCTATCCGAAGAAACATCCTTTTGGAGCTTGCACTCGCATTTTCTGTTCTCGTCCCTCTGTTCGTTAGATTTGTGACTATTTCTAGCGGATTTTCCTCTCCTTTTTGTTTTGTGTGATTTGGGCCTTGTATTTGTCCTGACTTTTCGAGTTCTACTGTTTGTTTCTAGAATATTGGATTGGAAATTAAAGGGAAAATCGATGTTTTTAGAGGAAAAAAATTGATTGTTCTTTGTTTTCGCATCGTGAATTGGCGTTCATGGCTTGTGATATGTTTTAATTACCTGAGCTGAATAGATGGTTAGCTCTCTTTATTCTCTGTGCGTCGTTCTCCATTGGGTGCATCATATCGATCCTTTATTGTGCGAAAGTTTGGTTTGCTGAGAAACCCATGATGTAGAAATTCTCTTTCTTTGTTTTTTTACTGATTTTTGTGTTGATTATACTGGTTTTGTTCTTCTGGGTATCTGTCCACCATGTGATTAGTAATCTTTTATTCTCTTTGAATATATACCTTCTGTCTGATTGATTATTGCTGCTAAAACTGTTCAATTAGCTCCACTAGTATCTTCGAAGAAACAAATACATAGTTGGTGTAGTTTCATCTAAATTTTTGTCAAAATATACTAGAATTTTGCTAAATCGCAATCGCATCGGGTATCGAATTTCTTTCAAAGTGATTTTTTTTCCTTTTGAATATTTTTAGCCAAAAAAAAAAAGAAATTAATTTTATTTATAAATTTTTTAATACATATCTTTTACATTGTCGTTAATGTATAAATTTAAAAAGTTGCAAACTTCTTTTTTCAATTTTAAACCAATTAAAAATAAAAAGCTTAAATTAATCACCCAAAGGCACATTCCAAATGTGTTTCTACCAAACAGCTTTTCTCTCAAAGTTGCTTTTCAAAGCAGAGTTCATCAGACATTATTTGCATTTTCCCATAGCCCTTTAGGCTAAACTGCTTTTCGTTTCTCTAAAGCTCATTGAAAAAGTTGAATCAAGCCCACCCTTAGTCATCATTGCACAATGTACTTGAGTTGGGTCTACGGGTGAGCAAACCGGATCGGACCGGGCGGGTTGGTCCAGTCCTTGAGTGGGGTGGTTCGGTCCTCGGTTCCGGGTGAATGGGATCGGCCCGAACCGTCCGGACCGGACCACCCATAATATATATAATTATTTATATATAGATATATACAATTTAAAAAAAGAAGCTTTTATTTATTTTCAATGTTCATTTTTCGAGTCATTTTCATTGTTAGGCTATACATTCTTAAAATTCGGACGGTCCCTCAATGTTATGAATGCAATATATCTTATTTATTATGGTCTTTTCCAGTGTATCGTGTGGTGAGTGTATGCTGGCATGTTCTTTTCAAAAAGAAATGATTCAATCGGTTCATTTAATATAATTGTAGCAATTTCTTACTGTTCATGTGTTTCAATTGTTCATTTCAATGAGTAATCTTGTATTTTGTTTCTGTACACTGCTTGGATGTGGAATCCGTCTAGTGAACAACATCACTATTAGTATGTCTTCGCCAGCTAAGTTTTTTCGATTCTGTCTTTTATATATCTCTATTGTGTCAGCGGTTAGACCAATGTCATTGTTAAATCTAATATTATGTGAAGACACGCCTTCATTATGAAGTTGAGCAAACTGGATCAGCGTGTTTTTTTATTCAATCGGGGGTAAAGATTGCAAATTAACATGCAATCGAAGCATATTATATTTTAAGGGTTAGGTTTTAACGGTCCCACTCGGCCGAGACCGGGACCGGACTCGACCGCCAATCCCGATCCAGTCCGGTCCTAGTTCGGTCCTTGGTCCCAAAAATTTGGGGACCGGAACTACTGGTCCGGTCCCTAGTTCCATATCGGGACCGGACCGGCCCGGACCATGCACACCCCTAGTTGCATCACCACCTCACGCACACAGCTTCATGTCTTGCTCTCACAACTCGCAAGCAGCCGTCGCCTACCTCCTTCGTGCGCCTCCGTCACGCGCCTCTGCTCGCATCTCTCTTCCCCTCACTCAGGTCCTCGTCCTCTCCTTCCCCATTCACGTTGGATCGCGACCGTAGGGTCTTCGTTCCTCCTTCTGATTGTAATCCGAGCGACGACGTGAACGAGCACGAGCACGAGCACGAGTCCGATGAGTCGGTGCTAGAGCAGGAGGCCTGGTTTCGCCCGACGGATATGGGGGACCTGGAGAAGCCCATCAGCCTCCAAGTCGAAGAACCTGAAACCGAGGGGACGCCACCTCGACAAGTCGCAGAATACTGCAAGGCTTGTCTTCATGGTTTTGGTCAATTGTCGCTTTTAAAATGGTGGATTCTCTGTGGTCTTGAAATTGAAGAGCACCAGCAAAATTTCGTTTGCTTGGTGAAATAGATTTAAGATTTGTCTTGAACAGATTGGATCGATTTTTAACAAAAACACGAGTTACTCATATGAAATTGGGCTCATTAAATATGGGTCACAACCGATCAAAAAAAATATGAGTGACAACCCATTTTGCCAACCCTTTTTCTTATAAGTATTTTAATTTATAGATTTTTTATATTTTTTTATTGTTTAATTTGCTTTTTTTATTCAGCTAAGAGTTTAATGAATGTTTAATGAGTTGTATAAACTTTCCTAAAATATTAGCGTGTTTTGGTAATAAGGATCAAAACGAATCGGATCAGGTATGAATAGATTAGACGAGTCAATATGGGTCGTATCATATTCGATCGGACCCAACTTGATCCAACCCACTCATTTGATACCTCTAAACTCGAGAACACTTTAGCGATAAATTTTAGGACTTAATTATACATTTTGAAAGTTTTAAGATTCAATTGCACTGTCATGACGAGTTTTAGAACTTGATTACGTTTTTTTGAAAGTTTTTGAATTCAATTGCACGGCAAATTTTAGGAATTCTAATCATTCTAATGCACTTATCGCTGTCTCGATGTTTTCAATTTTAACTGTTGCTTGTGGTTATGCGACACGCGTCTTGAAACGTTTGATTGCATGACGCGAACGCTTGTCGTGGCGGGTAACATTAACAAATACAAATCCAAATAAATCCCAATCATCTGCAAAGATCGTTTCAAATTCTAATCGTTCATTGTCATAACGAGTTTTAGAACTTGATTCCATTTTTTTTTTTAAAGTTTTTGAGTTCAATTGCACGGCAAATTTGAGGATTTCTAATCATTTTAGTGCATTTATCGCTGTCTCAATGCTTTCAATTTAACTGCGGCTCGCGGTTACGATACACGCGCCTTGAAAGCTTTGACTGCATGGCGCGAACGCGCGTGGCGGGTAACATTAACAAACGCAAACCCAAATCAATCCTGACCATCTGCAAAGTTCGCTTCAAATCCTAATCGTTCACGTAGGGAAGTCTCGCTCTGTACTGTGCCTACACGACCCCACCTTCTCTCTCTCTCTCTCGCTCGCTCGCTCGCTCGCTCGCCCGCTCTCGTTCCTCTTCGCTGCCAATTGATGAGAGAGACTCCCCCAAATCTCTCTCTCTCTCTCTCTCTCCCTCTCTCTGTGAAAGAAGACGATGAGTAATTATCCACGACTCGGAGTTGGCTCGGCGCGGCGCTGATTCGCCAGTCGCCGGCGGAAGGGGGAGTCCGCCTCCGCAGCGAGCGTCGGGGGGGCCCTCTTCGGCGAGATCTCCGCTCGTGCTCAGGTCTTTTCTCCGCTTTTCTCGCCTGCCCTTTTGCTCAAGGTTCTTGATTTCAAGGCCCCCCGCTCTAATGGGGGGGCTGCCGGCATCAGTTGACTTCTCTTGGATTTCGATTCCATGTCCGTGGCTGCAATTGGCTTCGCGATCGGCAGGCTCTTTACTGTCTAGGGCTTCCAATGTTTTTTCCTCTGCCATTTGGGTTTATAGTTTGGGGCTTTTCTTGACGTCTTAGGATGCTTTCTTCTTTCTTTAAGGTTTTGGTTGTGCGCTTTCTGAATCAACACTGGCAGCGGCTAATATTGATGATTACGCTGATGTTCTGCATTTCTTTTTATTAATATTATTATTATTATTAGGAAGGAATTCTATGTCTTAGTGTTCTCAGCTCTTGAGTGAATCTGGCGCTCTTTTTTTCGCTCGTGCAGCTTGAGAAAGACTATTTAAGGTTATTTGGCTTGTGAGGAGTGAAGCTCCATCCATGGGAGAGGAGACATCCGATACAATGAACCTGGATCTGAATTTGGGACCTGTTTCTGATCAAGAAGTGGAAATGTCAACGCAAATTGCGGAGTTTGAGACCTGGTACGAAGGGCAAATTCGCAGGATGAGGGAAGCTAGCAGGATGAGAGAAGCCAGGTTGAGGGGTCGGCAGCGGTGGAGACGGCGGGCAGCTCGGATTTCACCGGAGGCTCGCAACATATCCGTGGACCTGGATCAGCTGGTGATTGACTCGGGTAATGTGACGACCTTACACACTGGTGAGGGGAGTGTTCCTGCTGAGGATAGATTAGGAGAGGGGCCAAAAGTTTGTGAGAACAACGCAAGTTTTCTAATAGACGCCAAGTCAGAGAAGAAGGATGACATGGAGAAAGGTGGTGAGACTGAGGGGAGCCTGTTTGATTGCAATATATGTTT
Organism: Rhodamnia argentea; assembly: GCF_020921035.1. NCBI lineage: Eukaryota > Viridiplantae > Streptophyta > Magnoliopsida > Myrtales > Myrtaceae > Rhodamnia > Rhodamnia argentea. The sequence goes on from NC_063156.1 coordinate 11,497,497, forward strand.
GGACTTGGCTAGAGACCCTGTTGTGACTTGTTGTGGTCACTTGTTTTGCTGGCCATGCCTTTACCAATGGTTACACATTCACTCGGATGTGAAGGAATGTCCTGTTTGCAAGGGAGAGGTAACTATTAAGACTGTGACACCAATATATGGGCGTGGGAACAGTACTTGTAGGCCTGAGGAAGATTTGACTGTCAAGATCCCCGGCAGGCCTAATGCACGTCGTGCTGAAAGTTTCCGGCAAGCTGTTCAGAGATCATCTCCCCTGCATTTCCCTATGGAGGACATCATCCGGCATCTTGGGGGTAGATTTGATTTGGCCCAGGATTTGACTCAGCCACCTGAGTCTAGTGATATCCGTGAAACATCAAGGACTGTGCTAAATCGCCTTTTGACTTCTCGTGGAATGCGTAGAGAACAAAATGTAATTGTGCCGCCTGTTGATGATGTTCATTTTCTGAGGGACAACATCCCTAATACTGATCGGAGCCGTCGACTCTCTTTATTGATTAGAAGATCACAATCTTATAGAAATGCTACGGTTCCTATGGAAGCATATTTCCGCGATCATAATCTAGGAAGAAATGAGGAGCAGCCTCCTTCGGTTGACGATAGAGATTCTTTCTCGAGCATTGCTGCTGTAATAAACTCAGAAAGCCAAATGGATACTGCTGTTGAGATAGATTCAATGGTATCCCTTTCGACTTCATCTTCAAGAAGAAGAGGTGATGCTTCTAGGACTTCAGATGTTGACAGTGGGGATTCTCGTGCAACCAGGAGGCGGCGGCTGGACTGAAAGCATACTTGACCTATCAAGTATTCGTACTCTACATCTGTACAAGTTTGAAAATTGTTGCCTAAAAACTGCTTCTGCAACTCTGCTTTAGTCTCATTTTTCTTCCGGATAATTGTGGCTCAGGTAATTAGGGAACTTTTGAACCCCTTCTGCTTTGTTTGGGTTATAAGTTCCTTGATATAGAATCTCCAGTGCCTTATGAATGGCAAATCATGCTGTGGTGGGATTGGATGTTAAGTTTTTAGCTGTTGATCAGCTTCAGGCGGTTCAAATGTGTGTCTTGGCTCATGCAATAGTATTAAACAAAAAGAATCTCATAAAGAATCTGTCGCATCTCTTTGTTGTGCAGTGATGAGTGGTGCAGAACTACTAGATAGTAGATATTTGCTTGAGCTGTTACTACTAGATAGTAGGTGTTTGCTGGAGCTGTCATCACTGTTGATCCCTCAAAATGATGTTCTGTCCTTTTATGCTGCCATGTCCGTGCATTAGTGACTTCGTTCCAACTTTCATGCACTTGTTGAGCTAGTGATCAGCTGAATTGGGTAAAGGACCTTGTTCTACCCAAGAGAATTTGTAGATCAATGTCTTGTCTTTGGAAAAGTTCATGTACGACGAATAGTTTGTTAGATGATTCCTGAGTTCATATGGACATCCATGCGGTGAGGATAACATCTTAACATTTTGCTGTTCTTGTTAAGATTCAGTTCTATTGGCTGGTTCTGATAGGTGACAACCCCTCGATGAGTTGTTCTTCGACCGAAACAGATTTTGGTGGATTGAGATGAGATGGCTTGGAGTGGGAAAGGTGGCTAGGATGAGTAAGTTCTGCGCTTTTCCTCACTCTCTTTCGAGGGCCTGGCGGACAATCGCCGTCTTTTTACGGGTACCAGCTCATGCATCCTTTTCAAGAGGCTAAAAGCACTAGGGGATGATGGTAATTCATCACTTGCACACGGGTTGTGGATGCTGAGATTGGCATTCATATATGACATGACCTGCCCTGTCTAAAATAGCAAAACAAAATTCTTCATGCTAATCAGGCGACTGAGGAACATGTCTATTCTTCATTGACGTTATAGATGCATTCTTGAGCAAGCAGCTTCTCGCTCCTGCTTTTGAATTTCATCGTACAAATTTGGTCAGGATCTCATGGTTAGAATTCTGGTCTGGCTTCGCCTTCTGCTTTGTGCAAAGCTATTATTAGGTTTTCTTCGCTGGGAAGGGTCAAGTAGGATACTTCCAACTTTTATTTTGTGCATGCAATTAAGTTCTTCCGTTATCTATCTATTAACACTATTGACTTGGTGATGTGTTGTTGTCGATGTGGTAGAAGACCTACGACGGCGCCACGTTGGCGTCCAAATTTCGAGTTTGGCTCTCGGACAGTCTCTCGAGTTTCTCTGCTTACCTTGTTTCGACCTTTTTTTAGGGTCGAAAGCCTTCCAATCTTTTAACATGGCCAAGTCATCAACCGAAAAACCGTTGCTTCTTGTGAGATTGCGAACGCCAATCCGAGATTAACATAGCCCTCCACCTTCCAAATGATATATCGACCGCCAAACCTGATCTTCACATTCCGCGAGCCGCTAGATTGCCTCCTCCAGGCTGTCGCTGTCCTCGATTCTCAAGTTGAGTGACTCGCCTCGTCGAAGGGCAGCATCCATTGAGCCTGGTTCACAGGTTCTTTACTCTAAGCAGGCATGGATTGTACCAAGTCACGGGCCAAACAGCCCGACCCGGTTTTAGGTGGGTCTGGTCAATATTATTGGGCTTACCCGGTCAAACCTGATGATAGGATGCAACTCGTGTCGAATCTTCATGTCATTGCCAAGGGAATCGAGAGTTTCAAGCTATCTTGTGGTTACAAGGAAGAAATTAACCTTTGTGCGTCCGTATTTCGTATCGGCGACAACTATATGTCTTAGACATGGCCATATGGAACCGGCCCGTTGACCAGGCCCACGGTTCCAACCCGGAACCAGAACCGGCCCGGAACCGCCGGTTCCGGGCCAGTTCCAACCCGGCTTTTTAAAAAAAAAAAAAAAAAGAGGAGGCTTGGGGGAAAAGAGTTATTGGGCCTAGGAACCGGAGGTTCCGAATCGGAACCGGAACCGGCCCGGAACCGGCCCGGAACCGGCGGTTCCACCTTTTTTAGGAACCGGAACCGGCGGTTCCGTGGAACCGGCCACGTCTAAATTATGTCTTATACAAGTAACATTAGATTAGGATATACTCTATGCCCCACCCAGAATTACTAATTCATAATCAATTTGAAGTCTCTAACATATATCTTTATTTGAAATTATAATTGTGAGGTTGAGAAGCTATGAAGCCATGGCTCAACGGGATGGCGCCTTTCTCTCCGTGATTATTTATTTTTGTATTTGGGAAAGAAATTAGCGCAGTGCTATTTTCACGTTCTTTTTAGTCAAGGTACATCAATTTTTATGTTAATTGAGCAAATTACCCTTCAATTACAAGATTTGTTTCAGTATTTATAATTAACATTGCCCTCTCTCTCTCTCTCTGTCTCTAAATTAATCCCATCCTTTCTTTCATTCAATAATGTATTTGTGCTAAGTTTGCAAAAAGAAAAATTATCAACTTATATCACATATCATTTGGAATCAGTAAACGCAAAAGAAGTAATTTTTTTATTCTAAGTAAAACTGTGTTACGAAGTCGGAAAACATTTTTCCTTTTTGGGATCTCAAAAGTATTAATTTGTTTAAGATGTAATGCTTTTAATTTGACTTGTTAGAGAACCATTCATTTGTTCTTTTCGCAAAGTTTGAAGTGATTTTGATGGAAAACCGAATCTCATTACAAATTCTTTTCATTCGAACTCATATTTAATCTGTAGGAAAAAACTCTTAACGACATGGTTCGTGAGCAACATTGATAAACTTTCTTCATGGTTGAACGATAAAAAGTTTAGTCTCAATCTTTCTCTTTTGCTTTTTCATATATTTTTCTAGTCTGTATGTTGGACGATTGAAATGAACAAACGAATTAAAATGTTGAATTGAGTTTCTAGTCGAATACCCATACGGGTTTTGGTTTTGCTATCTTAAGAAAGCTCATTTCAAATCATGCTCAAGAAAGAATAAAATAGGGAAATTTGAATTAAATGGAAATACGAAAATCGCATCTAATAAATCATGGGAAAATTCTAAATAAGGGCTCGAAGTCCTCTTATTTTCTCAAATAAGGGCCCCAAGTGAACGTTGTTTCAAATAACGGCTTGAAATGGCATAGTATGAGAGGGCCTCTGTATGTTTTTTTTTAATTTTGTTAATTTTTAAGGAAACAAAAAAAAGAAAAATCTAATAAAAAAGAAAAAATAAACAAGGAAAAAGACCGAAATGCTCTTGAAATCAGACCTTTTTTTGAGATTTTATAGCCACTTCGGATCCTTATTTGAAACAACATTTACTTCAAATCTTTGTTTAAAAAAATGATAGCACTATGAGCCCTTACTTGAAACAAGGTTTAGTTAAGGCTCTTATTTGAGAAAATGAGATGAGCTAAGGCCCTTCTTTGGAATTTTTCCATAAATCATCAATTCATACATAAAAAAGAAAGCCATTAGTAAGTAATTATTAACGCATGCACAATATAGCTGAGGCTAATTAACGGTGTTCTTTAATGAAACCCCAACCCCCCCCTCCCAAAAAAAAAAAAAAAAAAGGTGTTGAACTAACGCGGTATAAAAAATTATAGTTAAAACGAAAGGGACAACCAACATCATTATGATGTTCAGAAGTTATGAAGACTTGCCGACATTCTTATTTGAAATTGACAATGATTAATAAAAATAAAACTAGTTAATTAATGTCCAATTTTTTTTGCAGTTACTGAAAGTAAAAGATGTCTTTATTCTAAGTGAAGCTTTATCTAATAGACGGAAAACATTTTCCTTTTTGAGATCATGAACTCATTACTTTGGTGGTAATATAATCTTGATTTGCCTCGTTAGAAACTCATCTCATTTGTTCTTTTGTCTAGTCTCTAAGGGGGTGCATGAAATCCATTCAGAAACAGAATTTCTGTTTCAAACCTATTTCTGGAACAGAAATCCGTTTGGTAACGCAATTCTATTTTTCTATTTCTGAAACAAAAAGTTGTTTCGTAAATAGATTTGAAGAAGAAATGTGAAACAAAAATTTTCTACTTCTCCGAGAAACAGAAATAGAAATCTCATTTTTTATCAAATACCCGCCGTCGCCAACCACCACCCGGTCGCCGCCGCCGCCGTCGCCGCCGCCGCTGTTCGCCGCCGCTGCCGGGCCGCGGCCGCCGCCGTTCGCCGGCCGCCGCCGCCGCCGCCGCCGCCGCCCGCCGCCGGCCGCCGGCCGCCGCCGCCGCCCGCCGCCGCCGCCGCCGCCGCCGCCGCCGCCCGCCCGCCGCCGGCCGCCGCCCGCCGCGCCGCCGCCGCCGCTGTCGCCGGCTGCCGTCGCCCGCCGCGCCGCCGCCGCCGCCGCCGCCGCCGGTCGCGGTCGCCCGCCGCCCGCCGCCCGCCGCCGCCGCCGCCGGTCGGTCAACATATTTTTCGAAGTAGAAATTTTATATCGTTATCAAACACATTTTTTTGTTCAGAAACTCATCCAGAAACGGAAATAGAAAAAACTATTTCTAGCCGTAAATCAATTTCTAAAACAGAATGGTTATCATTCACGCCCTAAGTGATTGTGATGGAAAGCCAAATCCACTTAGAACTTCTTTGCATTCGGGCCGATATTTATTCGTCAAAAAATACTTCGAGGACGAGGTTTACCAGCAATATTGACAAACCTTTTTCATGGTTGAACGATGACAAAGTTTAGTATTGACCTTTCTCATCCTTTTTTTTTTCTTTTGATCTTGTTCAATTCTTCACGTTTAACAATTGGAAGGAACAAACGGACTAAAATCTTGAACCGAGTTTCCAGTTGAACACACACCCGAGTTCCGGTTTTGCTAATTTGAAGGAAAAAGGAAATCGTTCTTTTCAAACCCGGTTCAAGAAAGACTAAACAATCAATTCGCGTAGAAAAAAATGTATTAGAAAATATTAATGCGTGCTCAATAAAGTCGAGGCTAACTTAATTAGTCAGCATATATAAAAAAAAAAGCGGCGTGCTTTAATTAAAAGAAAAAAAATGAAGCGCATAGAAAAATCGCTACATAAAAATCATAATTAAAATAAAAGGGACATTTAAGAACATCATTAGTATTCAATCACCACTCCTTCTCCAAAAGATTTTCTTCTATTGTTCATGTGGTGGGGGATGGAGGATTTGGTCAAAGTTGTTCTCTTCTGCCGACCAAGGCAAAATTCCGTCTCATCAACCCTAATCACTGCCCTGATAATTTTACAAAAAAAAAAGAAAGAAGAAGATATTATCCTTCCAAAACGCAACATCGAAAGCGAAATTGTGTCTCCTTCAACTTTCCAAAGCATCACTAATTAAATCCACGCATTCCGAGACGAGAATTCAAAAAATATCTTTTCATGATGAACTTTGGCAAAACAATCGAGAGCCCATAATAATTAATCATGATCTCCTTCCTCTTCCTCCTCGACTTTGACAAGCCAATGAAACAGTCGAGAAGCCATCGTTTGGAATCTCATCATCATCACCATCATTCCCCCATTTTCATCTCCTTTCTCTCTCTAGAAATTGCCTTAATTCCTTCTTGGGGGCCCTCCATGTCCGGCTCTTTCCCAGCAGTCACATAGCATCCCAGATAAGCGTAATGAAGAGAGAGAGAGAGAGAGAGAGAGAGAGAGAGAGAGAGAGATGAGGAGGGTGATGATGATGATGAGAATAATGATGATTGTGAGTATGATTATGATAATAATTATGATAATTAAGATGAGAGAGAGGGAGAGAAACAAAAGGCATTTGCATGACTAAGAGCCGAATGATGTTGTCTGAAGGGAACAAAATAGATCCTTCCAATGTCTAGGTTTTGCATGCGAACCTGTCTTCTAAGATATGCTTCTCTCATCGGGGTCCTCGTGAGGTGACTATTTTATATACATATATATATATGTACGTTTTTTCTCTTACCCTTTTGGCCAAGTGTTATGAGGTGACAATTAGTGGAAGAAATTTCTCATCTTTTATACCGAGAATATTCGAATAATTAGCTGCACGCATGCTTTCTGGCCCTAGGGTTAGGGTTAGGGACGCCATGATAATCATGAGAAATTTATATGACACTGATATGGCTTCATGAATCATCAACACGATTCCTTGATTATTGGCTAGTTGTTAATGTTTGCCAACTTGAGTATTTTAGATAAATAAATCTTCGTGCCGTGACATTGCATTTCAATATCCTCATACCACTTGTGAAGTAGCCACGAACCATAGCAAGACCGAATAAAAATTATCATTAAAGGTTGGATTGATGTCGTTGGAGAAACGAGGTTCGGCTTTTTTTTTTTTTTTTTTTGCCCTTTTTGGGGTTAGCTGTGTCAACTCAATTTCGATCTAGATAAACATGTTAAAGTGATAAAGTTTTTTTGCCTTGTGTTTATTGATTTTAGTCGTAATATTTGTTTACAGTGAAAAGAAAATGTAGAAACCGAGAACGTTTAAGACGTGCAAGCACTGCCCGCGTATATATTCCTATCACGAAGCTGAAAAAAAAACAGTCAAGGGACAGCTAACAAAAATATCATAAAGAGAAGAAAAGAAGACTGCCCAAGTAATGTGATGTGGGGCTATGGAATGTAAGCATAAACGCATTTTAAGATGCATCTTCTATGCAACATTTTGGGTACGTCATCACGACTGATCATTAATTATGGCAATCGACAATATGTATGGAAAATGGTGCTTATTTAGAAACGGTCAGTTCATGGACCTGATAAAAATCCATAAAAAAACAACCCTATCAATTAATTGTGGACTATGACCAAAAAAAAAAAATATTGGACTTAAAACGTCTTTGAATTGACTTTTACTTTTTAATTTGCACCCTTTACTTTTTAAGGACTTAGGAGGTCTAGCGACTCACGCACGTTGACTTTTGATTTTTAATCCAAAATAATCAAAACTATCATAATGTACAATTATTTGCCACATGCTAAGATTCGGCAAATAATCATAACGAAATAAAGTGTAAAATTGAGAAAAAAAAATCGAAACTTAAAGTCATATCTTGGCTCACCCTTAAATTGGAGCTACGTTCAGTAGAGGATTCCACTATAATTAGCACATCGCACCTCTTGTTGTATCGAGAACAAAATATTATATAATAATAGCTATTCATCGGCCCAAGCACAAACTACCAATGAAAAAATATTGGCTCAAACTATACAAACCATCTAGCTGCTTGGAGCCGCTGCCCCCACGACCCTCGCTACAGCAGCTCCCCCAGGCCCCCGCTCGCTCATCGGGGAGCAAGATTCTCATGCTTTCCTACCGATGGAGAGTATGAACCACAACCCAACAGCACGTAGAATCACATATAATTGTTTTGATTTTTTATAATTAACTCGTGTTTTACTTTTTCACAAGGAAATAAAAAAATAATTTCCTATTGCAAATTTAGCCACTATTTTAATTTTTTTTACAGGAAATAAAAAAATTATTTTATTTGGAAAAATCACAAAAAAAAAAAACGAAAAAAAAAGGAGACCCTAGATTCCTGCTGGCTTTCATTCAATTTGAAAATGAAAACTTTTGAGTCATTAGATATGGAATGAGTAGGTGAATGATGAGTAAAAGCAATGAGTAAAATGAGATGTATAATTATTCAAATTAAAGGATCAAGTAATGCGAGAGGCACATATTCGAGGAACGCGGCTTCCTAATTATGAGCAAATGCAATGAAGAGAGGTCATCACCTTGTCTCCAACATGATAAGGATTCAACCACCGCGGCGAAATTGAAGGCCGTTGACATTGTATTATCGAGTGGAGTTTCATAAATTTACGCAATCAAATCCTAATCAGTCATCCAAGAAATCTTTCTAGAAGTTATGTGATCTCACCCGAGTGTTCATACTATTTGAACAAGCAAACACAATTGCCAATTCAAACTCAAATTTTCACCGGAAATGTTCCATGAGAAAATCGATTAATATAGCTATTGCCCAAAAATGACCGAGCCTTTATTAGAGATGAGTAACGCGCTCGATCGGCAAGGACAAAGTTTGGTCAAATAGAAGTCATCAATGAATAGGACGATCGGTGAACTTCAAATTTGTCGACATTGAGAAAATCGACAGCACACGGTGCTAAAAAATCGAAGAAACCTTTCATCGGGAAGAGAAACCGGTCGACAAAGTCCTTGACAGCAAGTGATTCCATATTTTGATTAAGTTGAGGCAGTGTAATTAATGAACATAACAGAAGCCTGCCAACACATCCGTCGAAGACAAACAGTTATCAACACGAGCACATAACTGTTGGGTGGATATGTCGATATTGTCGGAATTCGCAATTTCGTGTAGTTAATCGTTACAAGATAATAGCAAATCGTGTCTAGCATTTGTAATTTCCTATAATTGCACGTAGCATTAGGAGGTTTTATTGATTTGAAGTCCATAATCGACGGCAATCACTTCGCAGGTAAATGACATGACAAAGTAGATTCAATACGCCATGATGAAATGACATGGCATTTCATTATCCCCATATGGCATGACATGACAAATAAAAATAAAAGCATGGTAAGTAAGCGATATAATATTGTAAAATCACATACAAAATAACATGACAATTTAGATGCAAAACAAAATGACGAATCAATGCGAAATGACAATCCATATGCAAAACACGATAGAGAAGTGACTTGACATTGCACTAATGACATGACAATTCGATGCTAAAAGATTCGCACCGCTCTCACTTTACAGCCTAAAATTTTTTTCGGATCACTTTAGCATCACTTAAAAAAAAAAAGATCACTTAAGTGTTAACTAAGATTGAAGTCATCGAAAATTTGATGTGGGCATGTTTTATTAGTATCTTTGACCGATGTGGTTAGCCTGCCTGCTCAATCAGCATATTATCCCTTAAACGACGTAGTCTACAAGTTTTGCCCCAAATTGGAAGCCCTAATTTGATTTTCCCAAATTCATAGTTCAATTTTCCTCCAAAATAAAACTCTTTTCCCTCCACGAAGCCGCCTATGCGTCGCAGTCACCATCATCCACCACGATAAATGCGTAACCTGTTGTATCTAGCAATATCACCTAGAGAGAAGTGAATATGTGATTCTAAATAAGTTTAACTTTAAATCGCGGAATTAAAAGAAGCAAATCAAATTAGTCACGTATTCAAAATCTGAATATTATGCAGGATCGATTCTCGAACGTAAGTATGCAATATTCTAAACACCATAGAAAGAGTTTAGAGATAAAGAGAATTGCACACAAAAATTATAGTTGTTCGATTTAGATCAAAGCATACGTCCACTCTCCCATGCTGACGGTCAATAAGCTGGATTTCATTAGATGAATCATGGAGGTTTACAATAAGTGATGATACTCTCTTTGATAGATCACATTATCCTCTCTCAATCACTCTTACAAAACCTCTCAATAATTGTCGTATACACCTCATGAGGATAAGTGTGAATCTGAAGTATTCTAGAATTTTGGAATTGATGATTTTGATTGCACCCAGCAAAAACACCACGAATCCCCTTTTATACTCCTTCACCCTCAAACTAGCCGTTGGACGGATCTTCAAAGGATCGCCCTTTAATCACCGATTGGATGTCATCAATTTTAATTGAACGAGACCGTATCTATGAAGATTTGGTGACCGTTAGTGTAGAATATGAATCCCTCGGATTAAGTCACTCATACAACTCAATCTTCAATTTCCATAAGTGGAGTTCTTCAAATATGAAAGTTGTATTGTTTCTTGGAAGGTAATTTCCAATCAAAGATATTCTATCAACTTAATGAAAATTTTCTTATTAATCAAATATTACAAACTTCCATGAACACCTTAGCCGTAACAGAAATATGTCGACCGCGGTCTTCAAATAAGAATAGTTTCTGAAACTTAATATCACACAAATTCTGATCAATTTTTAGAAACAAATCCAATATTCACAATTTGAATATATCGTTGTCTACGAACCGTCGTCAGAAACTAAACTAGTCTTCTACGAATCTAAATACTTCATTGTGTATGAACAGTCTTCAAAAAACAAAACCAACCTTCAAAATCTGAACAAAGATAACACTAAGTTAGAAGCTAGTAGATTCCTTGCTGATACTTGCATATAAGTCTTCTTCAAAGGCGTAGTTGAATTTACAAAAGTGACACTTCACTTAATTTAGATGACATAATTCAACTCATTCAGAAATATATATGCGATACTCTTGCCCGAACATCTAACTCAAATGAAACTTCTTCTTGTTCATGTGTATCACTTATTCATCTTATGATCAACAACCCTTGTGAAGTTATCAATCAACTTTTGATACAATATCCAGAACTTTGCTTGAGCTTCTATCTTTTGGTCCCTCCAAGCGTATTGGCAATCGCTGCTCTACCTCATTGCTTATTTATCCAAGGTCCTTTTTAAGTTTGACCAAGTTTCTCGTTCTAGGCTTGTTCACTTTCTACTCGGGTACCTCCAGCTTCTAAACACATGTCCTCCCAATGTCTTGTTCACCACCGACGGATAACTCATAACTTCAGAAGTTCTATTAATACAACATTTGCATATTGGATTGTTCATCTTTCATTTGGTTCTACTCAATCAATAAACATATTAGTAGCTTTCGATTATTTGATCATTTTCAAAACATCATAAGGGATTTTTCCTAATGTAAATGACAAGGACAACGAAATCGACATAGGAAAAGAAAGAGAATGAGCTCAGTCAAACATGCCTTGAGCTTTTGAAAGAAGAAATAACGATGCTTCTCTATCGACCATGATGCACCTGGTCCTCTACATCTTCTTCTCAAGCCTATCTGCGAACTTTAAATCGAGCAGTCCGCTGCTCTCTAGAGCATCGATAGAGGCCCGAAGGCACCAGACGGATAAGTCGATCGCAAGCGTGCATTGCTGTAACCGCTGCTCCTTGCTCGACATGCGGGCAATGTAAGCGGCAGCGACATCCTATAGCTCCTTGCCTGGTCCACCGCCCACCGGACCTCCTCCTTCACCTCCTTTGGCGACGACGTCCTGTATCTCCTCGAAGAGAGAGGGGGGGAGAGGGAGGGATAAACATGCTCAACACCAAAACCAAAAGACAAACGTACAACGTCGTTTTTTGGAATACGGCCACATCGAATCAACATCGTTTAAGGTGTCCACTTGATTGCTTTTTAATAATAAAAAAAATACCAACTCATGTTAAACTTTCTAGGGACAGGAATAGTAAAATACCATAACTTCTGTACCACGCTCACTTGAGTGTCATAACCTTTTTTCGCTCACTTACGTGCCACAAATTTGAAAAATCAATCAATTAAGTGCCATTAGCAATTTACCTCATTTGGAAATCGATGTGGATAATTTTTTGGATTCTTTTTATTTTTTTGATTTTTGATTTTATTTTTTGACAATTTTTTTGAACTTTAATCTTTTTTACTTTCCTTTTCCCTTTTTTTTTTTCATGTTCCGGTAAGGATCACCAATGACTCTCGCTAGCAACAAAGGCCTCGCCATGACTAAATGAGGGCCACCTCACCTGCGGTCGACAAGGTCATGAGGCCCTTGGAAGGCCATCGCAGCCCCCGCCGGCACAAAAAAGAAAAATAAGAAATGATATAATAATAATAATAATAATAATAATAATAATAATAATAATAATAATCCACGTGGGACTTTTATTTATTCTTAAGAATCTCAAATCGAAATAAAAATTAACCGAAAAATCCAATGTAAGTCGATTTATCGAAGATGCCACTCAAGTAATCAATTTTACTCCGATGTCACACTTAAGTAAGCAAAAAAAAGTTATAACACTCAAGTGAACGTCGTACGAAAGTTATGTAACTTTTGTTGTTCCTATCCTAAAGTTTCTAGAGAAATTCAAAATAAGGGCATGAAGTATGTTTGTTTTCTCAAATAAGGGCTTGAAGTGGATCTTATTACAAATAAGAGCTTAAAGTACTCTCATTGTCTCAAAAAAAGGCCCGGCCAAAGGGCATTATCGTCTTTTTTACTTTTTTGAAATTTTTTCCTTTTTTCTATTTTCTCTTTTCCTTTTCTTTTTTTTTTTTTTTTTCCTTCTTCCCCTGCCCTCTCCCACCATCGTCGGCTTCGGGCAACCTTCCCCTTGGTCGCCCGGGCTAGAGCCGCCTTATCAAGGGTTGACACCTCCATCTTCTTCAAACCCCAACATCTTCTCCAACCCTTCAACAGCCTTCCCGGCGAAGTACAGCGGGCGACTAGAGTTGTCGTTGGCCACGAGCATGGTGGCGAGGATGCCCCCGACGCCAATCCAAGTGAAGACGTCGAAGGTCGCAGGACCTAAGGTGGACGAGGGCAGCACTAGTGACAATACAAGTGGTCCCGCCGCCGTCGATGTAGAGGAAGCGGGTGCGCTTGGCGGCCTTGCAGTGGGACATTGGTGAAGATCTCCCAACCGACCTTGATTAGCTCCATTTGGCTTTTCTCTATGGGTCACTCTTGATTGGTAATGGTTTCTCTCTCGTACAATAGCCAACGGGAGAGAGTTAGGGTTTTGACGGATTGGGTTTGAATTGAGGATTTGTAGAGAAACCGTGGAGGGAGAGTTGCTTCAACGAAAAAGATGAACAGTGCCCCTACCGGGCTGCCCTCGTTGAATCTAACGAGGGTCACCCGACGCCGGTCCGAGCAAGGGTTGCCCATGCTTGATACCGATGATGGTTAGAGAGGGTAGAGGGGAGAGAAAAAAAAAAGAAAAAAGGAAAACATAGAAAAAGAAAAAGGGAAAAACATTAAAAGAAAAGGAAAAGAATGTGAAAAAGAAAATCAAAAATGTCCTTCAGCCATATCTTTCTTTGAAATAATTTGAGCACTTCATATCCTTATTTGAGAAAGTGTGGACACTTCATGCCCTTATTTGAAAATTTTCCAACTTTCTATTATAAAAGCATTTTGCCGGAATTTCTAGTTGGATGCACTTACGTGATCGTTTTTTTTTTTTTTTCGATTTGGTATTTAAGTGAGCTGACGAAAATTTTTGTCCTTGAAGTGAACGCCATATAAACTTTTGACACTTTTAGTGTCTTTTTTTGCTCATGAACTAAGAAACAAGGGATTTGATCCCCAAAAAAAAACAATTTGGACCTGTAGGCAAAAATTGAGCTCCATTTCTGTCTTTGTAATGACATCTCGAATCCCATGGTCATCTCAAAGAAAGACAACATTCGACACATCAAATTTTGCCGCCATTTTTTAACATTATTAAGTTCGATCTAGTTTTGACCAAAGTTTGAACGACAAGAGACAGCACTCAAAACACTTCTCTAATCCCAAAATTGGGTTTTATTCGTCAAAATGACTCTTTTGATACCCACGCTGCCATCAGAAATTCGACTACGAATTTTTTACCCCTCTCTCTTTTCTTCTTGTTTTCTTTTATTGTTTTTAGTGCAATAAATGTAAAAAGGCAAGTGGTCCATGCAAATTCATTTTACGCAAGACGCACATCAACGCGAAAAATGGTTTTATTGAGGCACTAAAAGTAATTCTCGAAAGTCAACGAAGAAAACAACTTTTGGAAAGAGCCAATTCATGGTAAGTTCCACCAGAAGCCAACAATTGAGAGAACCCATCATTTGTTCTTTAATTGCTCATGATTTTTTATCTACTCAATAACTTTTGTATGCACAAATTCCTTTTTTAAAATCACACCAAGCTTTAGGGTTTCTCTGCGAATAATTGCAACTTCTACTTTTGACATGATTTCTCAATTGTTGCACTAGCCACCCGATATGTTGCAAATCCAGTGGGTCTTATACCCCTAAAGAAAATCTCAACTTTAGATCCAATCTTAATCATACCCTATTCGTTTTTTGTCCCGTAAAAAATTCTCGACTTTTGATTTAATTCCAATTATACCTTAAACTTTTTTTGTCTCATAAAAACCATCAACTTTTACTTGATTATCAAATATGGTCTCCATAACCCCCCCCCAGGCCAAAATTTCCCTTAACAATCAAGAGATTGAAAACTCTCGAGCATGAGCTGTTTGAATGTCTCGAGCTGAGTGTCTCGAGTGCAAGCTCTCCGACCATAAGAGATGGAAGACTCCAAAGCACGATAGATTGAAAGCTGAGCGCAAAATAAAAAATTTTCAAGCGAGATGGAATGAAGAATCTCTTAAGAGTAATAGCAATTGAAGAAAGTCATCCTTAATTGCTCTAGCTTTTACCCAAATTTCAGACCCAATAAGATGTGGTCACGTGGTTTGGGCCGGCATAGAAATTCATCTCCAAAAAAAAAAATCGTCTTCTTGGGGGAAAAAAAAAAGCTGGAGCAATAATATGAAAATGCCACATCACTGCGATTTTGGACTGACGGTTAACGGAGACAGATATGAAACTCAAGTAAAAATTTGTGTCTTCTATGAGGCAAAAACAAAAAAAGAAAGTTCATGGTAAAATGGTGACTTGACTTAAAATTTGTAGCTTTTCACGAAAAAAAAAAATATATGATAAAATTGAGACTGGATCAAAAGTTTGTTCGAAAGGCAATACCAGGCAAATTCAGGACCAAGGGCAATATCTAGCAAATTTGACACCACATTTTGCTACCTGGGTTTCCTTGTTACTTCAAAATTCTCACGATTCTCCCTTGATTTTGCCAATTAGGTCCCCCTTTTTTTTACTGCAGTAATTTTCCAAATGAAAAAAAAAAAAAAAAGGAAGAAGAAGCAACTCCACTTACGAAAGGGGAGAATGAAAATCGAAATAGTCGAGGTTTTCATTTTGTAATCATTATTTTCCCTTTTTTGTGTAGCTGAGGAGTGGGACGGAAGGGAAAGTTATTTGCATGAAAAGAATAGAGATATATTTTTTTCAATTTAGTTATTTATTTATTTTGTGAGATAGATGTGAACCTCACGATGTCAGGGCTGACTAAAAATTGAACTTTCCACAGAAGCAATCATTACAAAGAAGTGAGAATGCCCCCCTTCTCTTCTCTTCTCCCTCCCCAGAATTTCTTCAGTGGGCCCCGTCATGCAGATAAATAATACGAATCAAACAATAAATGTATAAAGACCCAAAAAAAGGGAACGAAAAAACAAACAAGAAAAACAAAAGAAACCGCAGCTGCTTTCGAACCGAGAAGGAAACAACGGAAAATTTCAAATAGAGGCTTGAAGTGTCTTAAATAAAAATTTGAAGTGAGTTTTATTTTAAATAAAAACTTGAAATGCCATAATTACGAAACCGATCCATTCTAAGTCGGACAAAACGTTGAGAAAAGAGACTCTCGATGCATTGGAGCATCGAATCCATTCAAAAACAAAGGAGAAGAATGACAAGAAAATATTGGAATATCGATTTTGTAAGAGATGATGGAAGCGGGAGTTCACTTTCGTCATAGTACTAGGAAATAGAATCCTAGGATGGCACCTTATATTTCTGCCAAGCGTAAAGGTATTCATATTATAAATCTTACTAAAATTGTCCCTTTTTTTTTTTATCGTAAGCTTGTGATCTAGGTTTTGGTGAAGCAAGGGGAAAACAGTTTTTTAATTGTTGGTATCAAGATTCGATTCGTAACTATTATATATCCAACATTCAATATTGAAATAATTTCAGAGGTTTCATATATGAGCTTGCATAATTTTCTTCAATATCTTTTTTTTTTAATTTGAGAGAAGTGATCCAAGATTCGCTTGAGTTTGTGCATCTAATTCAAAATTATCTTGATTTGCGTATTCTTTTTCGACGATGCGAACAAGCCCAAATGCAAGAAGAGGTGGCTCAGCTCACCAGCTCAATAGCGGCGATGGCGGAGGAGGAGTAGTAGAGCAATAAACTGGGGGGAAGAACAGGAGGATTGCCGCTCGATACGAGCCGGACGAAAATGACGGAATGGCGAGGGGGCTTCAAGCTCCAAATTCGATCGCCTCTTCATTACTCCAGCCGGCTGTCGGGGCCCCATCCCTCGGGGCATCTCGGGCAATCGTCACCGTCCGTCCGCACACAACATCCACCCTCTCTCCTACGCTCGCAAATATCTATAATTATTATTTGAAAAAGAAAAGTTATATCTATAATTATTATATAAAGAAATAAAAGTAATTGAAGAGAGAGAGAGAGAGAGAGAGGGAGGGAGGGCGGGATACAATAGACCCGAAACCTAAAAGATCCCAACGTACAAATGATTGCTGCCGCTCGATTTGTCCCCCCGCCATGGTGCACGGCCGTCCCCACTCCCCACCCTTCCAGTGGGCCCCACCCCCCCTCTCTCTCTCTCTCTCTCTCTCTCTAGTCTACATTACTCCCGTCACGTTGCTCCCCTGATTGCTCATGCATCCGTCACGTGACTTGCCATCCACCCACCAACCCTGGCTTTCATTGATTGTCCCCCCCATTCTTTATGTGCGGTCATGTCACGTGCCTGCCTCCTAGAGGCTTTGTTCACCGTATCTCTCAAGAGGTACGGTGTGTCTACAACGCGAGGGAGATAACCCCTTTTTTCTATACAATCGAAAAGTTCGAAAATTTCCTTAATTGGTTGCTTAACTAGCTTCTTGAGCCATTCGCTAACTTCCGAGGTTCTTGTGAATCGAGACCTCTTATCCATTGACAATGCATTTTAGCCCTCGGTTCATGTAAGATTGATGACATGTCTTTTTGTATTTTCAAAAACTAGTCAATCGGGTTTCAATTTTATTTTATTTTTTATCAATTGGGTCACTAAATTTTGCAAATGGGATGGTGACGTGGCTGGCAAGTCAGTGCCTCTAACCTTGCTTACAAGGAAGATTTCAATTATTGAGAAAGGACTTGAACCTTTAATAGAGCGAAAAGAAGAGGAGGCGGCAAGGGCCCCGCCGTCGTCTCCCGGAAGCCGAGGAGGATTGCCGAGCGCTTGTCGTCCTTTAAAGATTGCATTGTAGCTTCCGCCGACTTCAATCTTTAAACGACTACGAAAAGAGAGATATGCGGTGGCACCGCTGTCTACATCTAATCCACGCGCAAACGAGATGACGCGACCCTAAGTGAGTAGTCATCTGTTTGCATTCTAGTGTTGGTGTGCTCTATGATTCAAATCTTGTCTTTGATGGGGCCAACGATCCGCTCTCTTTTTATCGAAGGTTTGTTTCAAATGTGTTCTCAAATATATAACAATTTACATATAAATTTTATTTTTTTTTAAAACAAAGCAGGATGACACGTTTGCATTCAATGGCAACTAAGCGATCACACGAACATTTTCTTTTACTTTTTTATCGATAGAATAATTTTGAACAAAACGTATATGTTTTAGGAGCCAATTTGCTGAAAGAAAAGGTTCAAGACTTGATTGCACATTATCAAAGAGCACGGAGATAACTAACAACTTTTAGATAGAAGATCGGTGTTTGCTTCATGCAATGCAAACACTTTATCTTGAGAGGTCGGCTATAGATTTTTGTCGGTATCTTTATCACGAGCAGAAACTTTTATTTCTACGGTTACCATTAGCAAGTGCCATCGAGGCACTTGTCAAGCATGTTTATTACGAATACTTCACACTTCAATATAGCGATAAACAGTGTATAGAAAATTAGCGTGCCTGAGCACCCGTTAACAAAGTCCTATATTTATGAGCAAAGCTAGACCTATTAAGAAATCTTACTAAAGTTCCTCTACTAAATGATTTGGCAACTTAGCTAATCATTTAGTCCTGGATCCATTTATGTGACTTTGTAGAATAAGTTTTTGCTAGATCTTTTTAGCACTAGGGTTTCTCATAATTCCAGTAGTCAGTCTTGCTAGCCAAGTGAAAATACTAAAAAAAACAAAAAGATAAAACCACGAGCTAAAGGTAGATAGTAGCTCCCCAAAATGCACTTTGCATACCAAAGTATCTTGACAATTCCAAAGTGTTTTTTTTCCCAAAGCTAATCATACCTTTCTATTGCTCACATGTGAGTTGGTCTTCTTCGTAAAAGGAACTACTAAGGTTTGAACCCTAATATTCAATCCAACCGCACTAGCAGAGTTGGAACATAGAAAAGGGATAAAGAGAGAAAAGAACCATTACACAGTAACAAGAAGAGGAAGCCACGGTTTTGCTTTGGCTTGCCCTAGTGCTATTTGGCCTAGAAAAGAGACCGCGGATTAAGTTAGGCGATGAGCCATGTTGTGGCTTCTTCCAAGGTGGATTTATGATTGCTTTAACTTTTAACTTTTAAGTTTTCTTTGATGAGGTACAACGACTCTTATGAATCGACTTTTATATGATTTGGAACGAACCATTACATAGCAATAAGAAGAGGAAGCCACGGTTTTGCTTTCGCTAGCCTAGTGCTATTTGGCCTAGAAAATAGACCATGGATTAAGTTAGGCGACAAGCCATGCTGTAGCCTCTCCCAAGGTGAATTTGTGATTACTTTTAACTTTTATATTTTCTTTGGTACATCCACTCTTATGAATCGACTTTTATGTAATTCGGAACGTATAATATGTCTCAATTTATATACATAATGGCATAAGAATCATATATAGTTTTCTGTAAATTTTTTTTGAATTTTACATGCATGCGCGCACATAAGTATGCATAGATATTATTTTTCATTCTCAAAATTCTTAGGTAAAATAATAGGTAGTTTTGGTCGTGGCCTTTAAATAAGAATAATTATGGCAGCGCTATTTCTCGAGACACATTGACCGATACTTATATTTGTTGTGGATAGAGCTGGGGACTAAAACACCTAATGAGAACCGGTCATTATTTGAATAATTCAGACATCCTATTACAAAGAAAAAGAATAAGGGAAATTTTAGGTTAATCGTGGGACAATAGATACGCTAAAACAAGGTTATGTTAAACAAAAATTTGATTTGTGAAATGATGTGACTTTTCATTACATGTTGGATTAAGCTCGTCCTTTTACAGTTGGACCTCGCTCTATAAATTTCCCTTTTGGGGGGGGCCAAGGCTCACTTCTCCAAATAACTATTCACCTTTTGTCACGTTATTCAACATACTAAATTCTCCATGCCGTGAAAAATTTAGCAAAATCTAACAAATCTTCAAAACGAAAACAGATCAATATTACAACACCTTTTTTTTCTTGTCAGTTAACACAAACAACAAAACGGCATTCAGGAGTTGAATCAACACGCCTCGAGATTTAGGCGATTGCAGATGGTAGAACGAGTCGTTTGGATTTTTTTTATTTTTTGTTTTGGGTCAAAATCAATATTACTTGAAAATGAGCAAATCGCCAAACCAAAAAAATTAAAAAACGATTTTAACAAGGAAACAAAGAAGGGCTGGAAAAGATTCAGGGCTCAAAAGAGCTTGTCATTGGGAAGAGAAGGTATAATGATGGGGGGACCATTCACCAAGAAACACTTGGTTTTACAAAAAAAAGTACACATCCAAAGATCTCGTCGACGCTTGCAGTAGATCTGTTCTGTTCTTGTCTCTACTCTGTGCCCCAACCCCCCCTCGTTAGCTTCAAATCTACGTTCTCCCTCCCTCCCTCCATCCATCCATCCGTCAAATCAATCACATGATGAGAGTCTCAGTCTTCTTCCTCCTGTCATCTTTCCCATTTAAACCCTAATTCGAGGCACCTTTCCCCGTGCTTGTTTTGATCAACTTTGAATCTAGTCCGACCCGTTTCCCCATCCTTGCATGCCCATTTGATCTGTGCTCAATCCTTTGTCTATATCAATGCTCGGATAATGTGACGAGATAAGCCGTTCGTTGCATCCCGCCGAGTTCAAACTCGGGTCATTTGAAAAGAAGAAGATGAAGAAGAAACGTGCTGTGGGTCATGTCCATAGAAATTTGGTCTCGTAAAGATTTGGAGCTTGCTTTACTAGAGTCACACCAAGTTGGACACTTAGGGGAAGTGCCTCTGGTAACCGTTAGGTTCCAAAAACCTATGGTGCCAATTAGGGTTTTGGACAAGGCAACACTATCAAATTAGCAGTTTATGTGTTGTCGTCAAGGATAAATAGTATTAAATTGAATATGATCGTCCTCTCACACATATAGAGACATGCACGCCGACGCATATATGAATAGATGAAGAGGAGGGGGTTAAAACTTAGGCGAGACCGCAAGAGGAGTGACATCACGAGTTCAATAGCGACGCGTGATGCCAACTGTAATGGCGCATCATTCTTTCTCCAAATGAAAATGGTTCGCTCTCATTACTTCTATCCTTCAATTCTTTAATCTTTAAATAAATGTCATTCTATCCGAACCGGATAGTTTTATCATATCCTTACATCTAAAGCATAAATTATCCAAGATCTTATTTATATATGCTATGACTTATCACATCCACACACGTATCATCAAATACAATATAAGATAACTCCTTTTATCTTAGGATTAATACCGCGAACAATCCTAAATTGGTACACCTATGACAAATTTACAATATGTTAGTTTTCGTTAAATCATGTTGATACCACAAAAAATTTCAAACAAGTACATCTATGACAAATGGAGGGTAACAATCCCAAACTGGTACACTTATTAATTGGTAAATGGTAAATTTATTATAAGTGTATCGATTTAGGGTTTTTGGTGATAAAAAAAAATAATTTAAAATAAATTTATCACATAAATACAATTTGGCAGGTTTTTTTTTGTATGAACATGCAAACCCTAATAATTTGGTGGTAACTCCTTGGTCGGGTTACCATGCAAACCCTAACAATCAAGAAGGAATTGTCATTTCTTAAGACCCGAAATGAACTGAGTGCTTCTCCATGGACGCTGCTATTTAACTTCCAAATTTCGATACTCGAGCCTTGGCGAACCTACCTCGTCCCAACAAGATAGCTAAAACGATTTTCCACACACAAAATAAATCCAATCCCAAACCATATGAACATTTCCTACAACAGGGCATAACAACACATTCATCTTCCCCAACAGTCTCACCTCAGAAACACACCTGCCAAGCCAAATAAAAACATCCTCTGCTGCAAGAACTTATACACACACACACACAATTCACAGCCAAGATATCAAGCAAAAACAGCAGAAATGTTGCAACAAATGTCAACCTATTGCTGGGCAGAACCATAATAATTGTGGGAATTTAGGGAAAGGAGTAGTGGGCACAGGGTGTTTTTTTTTTTTGTTTTTGGGTGAAACCTTTTTGGCCATGGTCATCTCCATCACAAGCTTCCAAATGGGTCCCACCAAATAATTCAACACATACCAACAGTACCACCCCCACCCTCCCCCCTCCAAGCTTATCATTAAAGCCTGCATGACTTCAATTATTGCAATGATCCCAAAAGCATGACATATCTGACCTGGTCACATCCTCTGGATGTGGCATTTCAATTTCCTCCCTCTCTTTGCCCCCCAAAAAAAAAAAAAAAAAAACACTCCCAACCACGCGCGTGGGCCCACCACCACTTCACTCTCTTTTTATCAATCTCATCCACCAAATCTAACCCCCAAAAAAAAAAACGAAAATTTCAATTTATTTCTTCAAGAACCCCCCCTATGTGGACTATACTTAGAAAGTTAGACCCACCCTAGGCGAATTTGGACCTCATTGACATTGGATACCCCCAGTTCCTTCTCGTTCTGCGAAACTTTCGAGGGCCTTTTATAAAAAGACTCACAAAAAAAATAAATAAAAAAAGATTGCACTTTGAATTTTTTCCTCTCGATCGAGAAATACAATAAAATAATAAAAAAAATCGAGATGAGGAAAAAGGAAAACGCTTTCCTTAAAATAATTGGGAAAAATAATAACAAAAGAGACGGTCGCTTTGTCTTCCCAAAAAAAAAAAAAGATTGGGGCAGACCGTGTTTCGGTCAAAATCTCGTGCTAATCTGACCCCCAGATATCTTTCCCAATGTCTTCTTGTCTGCACACGCACCACGCTTGGTCGCCCCCAGGGCGGGGGGACAGCCCAATGGGCACGCGACACGTGGCGAGCGAGGCTGGTGAGGGGCGCACTGCTCTCCGGTTGGCGAGTCAGCGGGGCCTTTAGCCATCAAAGGGGTCATTTCATCTCAATTGCGTCAGCGATTTCCGTAAGTTAAAAACAGAAAAAAAAAGAGGGATTAATTTAATTCGGAAAATCCGACATAATTGATTAAAAATGCAATTCAAAAAGAGTAGCGAAAAAGCGGGGAAAAAAAAAGGAGGGGAGAAGAATGATTGGGTGGGTCGCGAGGGTGGTCCAACGCGGACGACCCGTAGGAACGATCCCAGCCGTCGGATGGTCTGACTCCCCCCCGTCGTCGTCGTCGTCGACGTCGACGTCGTCATCATCATCATGACCATCATGATCATCATCGTTCCTCATATTGCCATAATCATGACGCTGCGCCGAGGTTCGGTACGCGGCAATAATTGATGGGGTGGGCAGGACAAGGAGGAACAGCAGTAGGGTTGGGGGGAGTCAATTTAATCGTTTCATTAATCTCGTCAATTAAGGACCTTCTTGTCAGAATTCATTATGGTGTTTTTAAGGTCATGAGTCCCTCATACGTCGCCATTCCAAAATTTTTTGTTTTAATTTACGTTTTATTTTCGGACAATGCCCGGGACGGATGATGATCGCAGCGATCATGATTTGGAGGGAAAATATGGGAATCCATCGCCGCATCGGAAATTCATTCAAGCCATTTATCGGTGGAACGAAAAAAAATAAAAATAAAATCGACACGCGATGATGAGAGGTGAAATAAACATTCATTCGGAGGAAATCATATATTCATGGTTCTTAACTGGGAATGTTAAACTTGTACTCATAACCAATTTATTTAGGTGTTTCTCTTAAGAACAAGCATCGCGGCCGATTGCTTTTCTCTTCTTCTTTTTTGTTTTACGCGAAATCCAATACGACAGTGCTGATATGTTACAAGACCCTCTATCTAGCTCAATGAAACCTCGATAGTCGATGGCGAACTTGTTTCCATAAATCGATTACCGAGCTTGGTGGAGGCTCTTATGGGAGTGTTGTGCGCTCGAAACCTCTTCAAATACGTATAAACATGGACACTTAACTCTAACTTTATATATATATATATATATATATATAACAAGTACAAGGATTGGAAATTTGTTAATAAAAGGGCCAATAAAAAGAAATTTTGTTTTGGTTTGAACAAAAGGCGAAACCCTAAAGGGCCCAAAGCCAAAGGGTGTCTTCCCTCCTTCAAGAAAGGGTGTAATGCAAAGCAAAGCGAAGAAAACATTCTGGTGCCACGGCCTTGTATTTGTACGCGTGGAAACCTAATAAATATCCACCTGAACCGAACCCACCCGGCAAAAGTCAATCCAACTACCCTTTTACGTCCGTTTGAAGTATTTTGCGAATCTCTTCCTCGATCTTCTTCTCTGCACCACTCTCTCTCTACTTTTTCTCTTCTCTCTCTAGGTGCAGGGGCATGATGATGAAGAATACTGGCGTCCCCCTTGGATTATTTAGTTATTTATATGGATTCACGTGCGTTTGTCAACCTGGGTTTGTCGGTCAATCTTTTACTACGTCGCCTCTCTCTCTCTCTCTCTATCAGAGGAGGCCATGAAAAAGGAGAACGAAAGAACCAAACGAAACCCCAAAGAGGGAGAGAGAGAGAAGGGTCTGCTTGTGTGCGTGTTTACATTTAAAAGGGTGGATTGGATTGGATTGTAGTTCTGTGTGGCCTCTCCCCCCCCCTCTTTAAAAAAGTCCATCTCGCTTCCCCCTCCTCGTCTTCTCCTTCTTCAACCCTTCTTTGTCTGTGTGTGTAATGGAGCTAGCTCTGAGTTTAGGGGATACGTCCAAGTCGTTCTCCTTCCTCGACAAGGCCCCAAAGATGGCCGACGACAAGGACGGTAGCAACAGGGAGCTGGGGTTCTGCATGGGTTTGGGAGTAAGTGGGAGGTCGTCGAGGCGCGGCGACGACGACGAGGACAGTGATGGTGGCGAGAGAGAGAGTCCGGCGGCGGATCGGCCCCGCCACCACCAACATCATCCGCCTTCGACTCTTCTTCAGCTCCATCTCTTGCCTTTCTCTCCGACCAATCCCAGGAACAACCACCACAACCGCAGGCCCTCCACCTCTCAGTTTCGCCTCCCGTGGCTCACCGATCACTGTAATTACTGCTTGCTTTCTGCTGTTGGCTTTTGGTTTTTTCGTTTTCTCTGTGACGAGGAAGTTCGTTTTAGATGATTAAGACCACGAAATGTCTTACCCATCTCAGATAAGGTTTTGATGAGGGAGGGGAAGTTTGGTGAGACGATGGTTTTGTACATCTCGAGCACGAAATTGCCAACTTTTTTTTTCTTTTGGTTTTCCATAAACATCTTGTGATGTGTTCGTGATGGCGCATGTTGCAGTGGGGTCCGAGCCGGAATCGTCGGGCGGGGCCGGCAAGAGCCTGGACGTGAACCGCTTCCCTGCGGCGGCGGAGGAGGCGGAGCAGTCGTCGCCAAACAGCGCGCTGTCCTCGTTCCAGATGGACTTCGGCATCGGAACCGGAGGAGCAGGATTCAGAAGCGGCGGCAGCAAGAGGGTCGACATGGAAGGAGACAACGAGAGGGACTGTTCAAGAGGCAGCGACGACGACGACAACGGCCTGACCCGGAAGAAGCTCCGGCTCTCCAAGGAACAGTCGGCTTTCCTCGAGGAGAGCTTCAAGGAACACAACACCCTCAATCCCGTGAGCCTCTCTCCATACTTGCACCTACAGATTTATCATGTTATTCTTCTTTTCTGTTTATTGAGAGGAAACAATCCATTCTTTGTGCTCTGCAGAAGCAGAAGCAAGCTTTGGCTAAACAGCTGAACCTCCGTCCCCGCCAAGTTGAGGTGTGGTTTCAGAACAGGAGAGCCAGGACGAAGCTGAAGCAGACGGAGATCGACTGCGAGTACCTGAAGAGGTGCTGCGAGACGCTGACGGAGGAGAACCGGAGGCTCCAGAAGGAGCTCCAGGAGCTCCGGGCCCTCAAGACCTCCCAGCCCTTCTACATGCAGCTCCCCGCCACCACCCTCACCATGTGCCCCTCCTGCGAGCGCGTCGCCACCACCACCCCCGCCGCCTCCGCCGCCGCCGCCCCCGCGGCTGCAGCCCCGCCCCTCGCCAAGCCGAAGCCCAGAGCTTACCCGTTCCCCCACGCCCCCCAGCGCCACCACCTCCCCCAGGCCCACCAGGCCGCCTCTTGATCATTGACCGGCGGGGGGCGGCGGTGGCGCACGCGCCTCCCATCCCCGATGGCTCCGTGTACATACCTTGGCTTGGTTCTTAAATTTAATGCGGGCGGTTTTTCATTTTGTATTTTTTTTTTATTTTAATCTCTCTTACATTTTGTTGGGGTTCTTTTTCTCCTGGGTTGTCTTGTCCCTACTGTGGTTTTTTTTTTTTTTTGTAGAGGGAAAGCTTGGTACTGTGTTGGGGAAGCGTCAGAGGTCATGACCTTTGTCCAAAAATGGCTAATGAGAGAAGAGATTTTAGGGCAAAAATGATTTGATTGTTGGTCAGTTAAGGAAATTACAAAAATTTTATTTGTTCTTATTTCTGGATGCATATTTTCCTCTTTTTTTTTCCTTTGGGAATACCGTAGTTTTGCCGATGATGTTTTTATTTGTCCCAAGTATTGGAATGCATGGGGGAAAAAAAAATATTTAGGGGTGGGCCCCCCCCGCCTTCCAGAAAACATGCAGAAGAATTTCTGGGTTTGTGACTGTCCATCTCCATGATGTTTTCGTGATTTTCTCTTGTGCTGACAACTGATCGTGTCCTGTCTTTTTTGACCAGCCTTCCTTTTTTCTTACGTGAGAAAAGAGAATAAAAGAAAGGAATGATTGCAATGTAAATGGGGGACCGTGAGACTAACGGCAAATCGATTCTTGGTCCGATGCAGTTCTCGAATGATTTGATGAAATTAATGGATTATTAGTAGGTCAGACGGTCCGATAGAACATGTGGATTATTAATATGCCGGCCGGTTCGACTTAATCGATAAATTATTAAGGATGAGCAATACATATTTTGCTTTTAATATATTAAATAAAAATAATAATCTATCCAATCCGGGATGTCGGTTACCTTTAGAATTAGGAACCGGACCGGTGCCCTCGGGAGCTCGACTGAACTGACTATTGAGACTATTCAAGTTTTCCATTGAGGCATGCGCAGCGATTGTTCTCGGGTCCTCTTTGGACTCATTCACTGATTTGGCCAGCTTGGGTAGTTTGGAAAGAAACATGGTTGAATTGATCGTGTTTTAAAAGTATTTAGGGCTTGACAAGAACTATGGTTGAAATCTATGTAGAAGGGTGTTGTTTTGTCTGCTTATAATGCGAAGTCATCTTGATCTTTTCCACTTTATTTTCTCCAGGATGATTTGAGATGCATGGTGTGGATTTTTGCCCTAGTCAAGAATCATACCAAGAAAAACATGGCGGCAACCACCATTTTCGTTGGCATGCTTCAGCGGTCCTTTTCGAGCCACAATAAATTGACTTCATTACTTTAATTGATCTATGTGTTGGTCATTGGCATTTGTTGGATCTAGAACGAGCTGTTGTAGATTCAGCTAGGGCAACAGATTTGACCAAACCGAGTTCAGTTTGGAGTATGATTATCTCCTGAAAAGTCTGTATTTGTAGCGGCAACTTGAAGTCTAGTTCTTCGAGGAACCCCGGCATAGATATTGAGAAGGCTCAGGATGGTTGAGCTTAGCAAATAAAGCTCATATGATTCGAGTCTTTGACCGTGCCACTTTACCTTCGATTGTAATTCGAAAGCTTTTCGGTCAAAACGGTCTGCCACAACATGAATGATAAGCGAACTTTTGTCCAAGAGCCCCGTTAAGGATCGATCGTCTGGGTTTACATATCAGACGAGCATGGTATGTCTATGACCTACCGTTTGCTTTGCTAAGTAGCATTCCTGGGACGAAAAAGACAGGTGGCATAGGTATCCCTACCAATAGGAGTGGACACCCTATCTCGTCCTTAACTCATTGCAACGCCGTGAGATCCTATGGTCATGAGTTGGTTCGAAGCGCCATAGGGGTTTGGAGCGGGGATTTTGACCTTGTCCCCTCCAAGGGGAAAATAACATAAGCATACCCGAATTTTCACCAAAAAACAAACTTACACGTCTCTACTTCATTCAAATTACATGACCGCACCGTTGCTTCGGCGAAATTGTCCACCCATCTACAATTTCGCCATCTCCCTTTTCGAAAGCGCCTTCACCCTTCTCGACATCGAAAAACCTTAATATGGTCCCGTAGAAAACCTCAATTTTCCTACTAACATCCCACACTCTTCCTATATAATTCGTGCAAGTCATTTTCCTAGTCTCTTCAATCCATTTGCATGCCGGTCCATCCGCAACCAAAACTACATGTTTTGTCCAACTACCGTTTTGTACTCTTTCTTTTTAATCCCTGCTGTCTTTTTCCATCCTAACCGACATTATTATTTTTTTCGAAAAAAAAAAAAAAAACATATATCTTTTTTTTTTGGTCTTAAGATGAAGCTTAGCCACCCATTTGTCACGATTACAAATGCACAAATAATTAAAAAGTTGGTATCGACCTAGCTTTATCATCTCTCTCTCTCTCTCTCTCTCTCGCTCTCTCTCTCGTGTGTATTATCGTTTTAGGTAAGTGTCAAGAAGAGATTTGCGACCCTTTGGTTGGTGGCGGTGGCGGCTTAGCATGTTAAGTCACGTCACAACTTTTTTTTTTTTTGGACCGACATGAAAGAGGATAATTTACTGAAATTATTCTTAATTATTTCTATTTTCAATTTGAATAGAACCCTTTCTTTTATTGGGGGAGGTCAAATATTGATTTGCCAAATGCCAATCGTGAGCAAAGCCTTAGTTTACGTGGAATAGTGGACGAATTGGGAAGATTTGAATAGGGGGACGAGTCGCTTTTAATACGTTTATCTAATCTTCTCCAATCTATCTATCTATCCATCTATATTGTCTGTGATTTTGATGGAGACGAGTTGGTAACGTGGTAGCACAACTTTTGCCCGGTCCATGGAAAAAGGCCATTTCCTAGCTTGTCACTTTACACTAATAGGGATTATAGGATTAGGTTATTTGGCTCCTGCGAGAATAATACACGACAGATGATTAATCACGTCGGGCCCCACAGTGGTAAATTGGGGCGAGCACCGTTCCAGGTTCAATCTAGGGACCGGGCTATTCTCGATATCGACAGCCGAGTAGAGGCCCCCTTCTCGGGTAGGGGGCTTGCCGGTACTTTTTGGGCTTATTAATCGAAAAATACAACGGAGCTTTCGAAGCGCAGTATTGATATGAGCATTTCAAAACCTCATCGAAAGAATCCGATTCGTATGTCCTGCAAACCAATTTCGATCTTTCTTTTAGTAGGGCACGGATTGCTTGCTATATAATAGAGTTGCTTTTCGTTTTCATGGTTTTGTACTGAACAAATGCAATTTGGAGTTAGATCTGAATAATAAGGTATGGTTGGACAGCTTGAGGTGGTCCTCCATCATAAGTGAACCTCTGGCCTATATTTGCCTCGGATGTTTGCTAGAGATTTCCTAGGCTTCTGACCTGCTCATAGGGGTTGTCGTAGACTGGCAGCGACTGGCTCACGTACCCGCAGATGGACTGAGCAGCAGTGGCTCAAACCACATTGCGCGAAAGTCCAATGTGATTTTTTCGATCAATTTTATTTTAAAAATTTTCACGTGCGGTCTAATCATCGCTGGCCATCTTACGTGGCACACCGACATGTTAATGATTTCCGGAGAAAATTTGCCGGAAAGATGACGCTGGAATTTGACGAAGGTCGAGGATAAAATTGGCACATTTCAAAAGTTTTAAGACCGAGTTTGCATCTGTACAATATGTTTAGGACTGATGGGTTAATTTTCCCATCGTTCTATAGTGGGCATGTATCACTTTGTGGGTACTCTCTTTCTCTACGATGCTCAGCGCCAATCAAGAGAAGTCCTCGGAATGCAAATCCGGAACGTGCGTCGGTCGCCTCTCTCCATCCTTTTTTTAACTCATCGTGCAAAGTCATTGGGCCATCATAAAGTCATTGGACTGCCCAAGACGGATGAGAAATGAATAGTAACCGAAGGCCCACTTGCACAAATTCCAGGATCGCGTCATTGCTCCAAGCATTTCCAGCAAAATGTAATTTGCACTATATAAGGGAATGTGGCGGATGTGGCTTGAGATTTATAAAGGATTCACTAATTCGATACAAGGCATGACATTGACATTGACATTGACATGACAATAATCGCACGTATTATGACACGCTTATAAATTCGACACAGAAATACGATGATTAGAATGACACGACATGACAATAAACAGATGTATTATTGACATGATGAATCGGATGTAAAACATAACGAGGAGGCGATGAAAATTTGAATTAGAGTTTGAAACATGAACCGAACTTACCTCGAGCTTACCTAATAGCTAATACTTCCCTATGACTTGGGTCGAGCCGGTCTAAACTCGAGTTTCGACCGGATCGCAACCCTCGAGCCAATACCCGCCAAAATCACGGGAGTCCACCGCCCAATGAAGACGAAGATGACGGCGAATCGCAATGCCAAACGACTCGGAGGACCCAGGAAATCACCGAGTCGAGCGAGCGATCGCACCGAGTCGCTCAAAACTCGGACGAGTCGGCGGACCAAGTCAGTCCCCGCCCGGGAAACGGCGAGTCCCGGGACTCAGCTTCAACCCCGGCATCGACCCAGTCAAGCCCTGCCCTCGTCGAGCTCATCCTTCGACCGGTTCAAGATTCTCTCACGGGAATTTTTTCAAATAGATGCTCTGGACCTCGCGCCACGGTTGCTCGGGAAGTTCCTGAGACGAGACGATGTGGTTCTTCAGATTACGGAGGTAGATGCTCTTCATTTTCGGTGCCCCTGAGTTTTCCTTTGGGTACATTGTGTTGGGTCGCCATTGGCCTCAGAAATGTAGGCTGCGGCAAACATGAGCAACCTGTCTTGCTTACTAGCTGTGTGGATGTTTCATCGTTTTGTGTCCAAAATCTGAAGTTGTCAAAAATGGACCCGGAATTCGGGCGTAATCCTCGAGGAATTAGCAGTTGCTTAGTGCCTTTCTGAATGTCGAATTGGATGAAAAGGTACAGATGATTGTTTGTGTCCATCAATCAGCTCAATGGTTTGGAGTAGGTTTTGTTTCCATGGTGGAAAAATACGAGAAAATAGTGTAGAGGACAGTATACTCTTCCTTTGAATTCTAATTAGGCTGCTAAGCGACGATGATGAGTTGCGATTATCGAATCGAATCGACGAAATTGACATCTGCCTTTTGCTTTGATAGTTGAAAATACCCTGATTCTGTGTGCTAACAGGTTGAAGCTTATCGGCCAAATGATTCGGCTTGTCATGGTCGATTTGGCATTACGGCAAGGACGGCACCAGTTGTAAGCTTATCACAACTTTCATCTATGATTCTACCAAGAAAATATCACTTTTCTGCAAGGATTTAGTGAATGAGTGTCGTTAGGGCACCTGAAGCACCCCTTAGGAAGGGAAGTTTCAAATTCAAACACTAAATTTTTTCTTTCAATGTATATTGAAAGTTAAGAGTTCCTTATTATGCATGCTAAACAAGTGTTCTTGGAGGTTAACATGACCCTATTTGAATTGCTTGCGCATGTACTGACTACTTCCTAAATGAGGTCTTGTAGTTTGGACCAGGAGGACATGCATATGTGTATCTCTGCTACGGTCTCCACAAAATGCTTAACATTGTAGCAGACAAGGAAGGAATTGGAGCGGCTGTCCTGATTCGCTCTTGTGCTCCCATTAGTGGTAACTGCATTGCCTAAACCTCCCTACTCTATGTCGTTCTTGACGAGTGTCAGTTCAGAGGCTTATCCAGCGCAGTAGATATGGGACTCCCTCTCCATTATTCACATTTCTTGCCTGTTGGTTTTGCATATTTCTCCAATCTGGCACATTTTTTGGAATACTGAAGTTCATTGATGAGCTTAAGAGATTAGTTGTATTTTCAATTGGTTGGTCTGGAGATGGAAGAATCTGTCCATTTCTTCATTGAAACTGCATTACTGAGTTACGATGGCATATGTTGTAGGGCTAGCGACCATCCAGAAACGTAGGGGTCAGGAAACAGAGAAGCCTGTGCTTCTTACTGGGCCTGGCAAGGTCAGTTTTAAGCACTATAAATCTTTCGTTCTGATGCTAATTTCATTCCATTTCAACTGGTGGCGGATCTTATTTGTTCCCTGCAGGTAGATTCATTCATGTATTAGTACATATAATCTGTGCATTAGCAATATTTGACTGCATACGTCCACACTTTCAAGTACTCCAAGCCTGTGTTGGAAGCTTGATATAACTGTAATTAAACTATTTTTCATGGCAGCAGCATGGTGACCTCAATTCACGAAGTAGGTGGAACCTCCTTTTTGTTTAGAAATTAAAGAATGAGGATCAAAACTATAAGTATATCACCGAGTGTAGCTTAGACACATTAAGTCTATGCTGAGTGGACCTCCAACAGTCACATAGCTCAAATAGATGGCCAAAGCTTCCACTTAAAAATGTCAGGCAAGCAGTGAGTAAATTACATGAGATTTGAGGTGTGGAAAGACTATAAATGTTGAGCGAGGTATAAATTTGGAGGGTAGTTCCTTTTTGTAGTTTATGTTCTTATGTTTTGAAAAGAAATGTGTCACCTACTTGGGATAACACCAACATTGTTCTCTCTCTCTCTCTCTCGGTCAATCAATCGGTCGAAACTCTAATAGATGCAAAATTGGCCGATTAAGCGAGATTTATCTAATCCACCAGTGGATCGCTAACAATGAAGAGCTGCAGATATGGGAAACCTGACTTTTGAAAAATGGCTTGATAGTAGATCTATTTGATTGATGGAACGTCATGAGGCGATTTTTCCTAGTTCATGATTTTATTTCAAAATTATATCGAGCTTTTTCTTAAATTGAGTAGTCGGTGATAGATCCTTAAAATTCTGCTGATTGATTTTTTGAGGACAGAGACAGTGGTAGAAGGGTGTATAGAGAAGGTAGGGCTGGAAGGTGAAACATGAGGTGATCGAGAAAAAACTCAGATAAAACAAGGTCCACTTGTTTCTTAAGTAGAAATCAGAAACAGCTGTCTACAGAGAGATGTTATGCCCATGTTTTTAATCTTTGAATACTCTAGCAGATAGCTTTGCTTGTAAAACTAATGGGATTTTCTTTGCAGAAGCTATACTTTTGGCCTGTGCTTGGTGAAAATCCATGTACTTTCTCATGACATTCTTGTATTTGTAAACCAAGATCTAGAACATGACCTTTCCCCGTACCCTATTATCCAATAAGAAGTCGTAATTTTTTGGTTGTTGTTCTCCTGTAGAATGTGTGGTATGGAAATCACCGAGCTAAGAAGTGTTTTTTTGCCAGGTTGGCCAAGCACTAGGACTTTCAACTGACTGGTCAAGCCATCCCCTTTATACTCCTGGTCAGTGATGAACCCACTTTCAACCCTTCAGTTTGGCTTTTATGGATTCTCTCGATACAGGAGGCAACTAATCTCTGCCTGACATCATAACATGTTGCTAGAAAATGAAACGAAAGAACGTAAATTGGAATGCGAGTCACCAAACAGAATGTCAGTTGTTTGCTTCTCTTTTATGTGATCCGTCACTGCATATCTCATAGAAATTTTTGACTGGTCCAGGTGGTTTAGAAATCCTAGATGGGCCAAAGCCGGAAAACATACTGATCGGTCCAAGAGTGGGCATCGAATATGCTTTGCCCGATGATGTCAACGCATTATGGAGATTCGCTGTCGCGGGTTCAGCTTGGGTAAGTTCCCCAAGAAACACTCTTAGGCTGCCCGGATTATAGACTGGACACATATTTGAAGACCTTTTGCTAGAGGTGCGTCACGATGGTAACACGGATCTATAATTGATCTAGGAATCCCCAAGATTCTTATGGGATGGTTGAAGTGTGATAAGGTGTTTCCATTTATCTGGAACTTCGATGCAACGAATGTATATATTTCTTTCTTTGCAATGCATAACAAAAGGTGAAGGACAACACTGAAATGGGAATAGTGTCTCCAAATGAACTCTAGCATCCAGATGAGTACATATGAACATTTCTTTTCCCCTTGCTTTGCCAAAGAACTCCCACCATGCTGCAATTTGGATCGCAGATGAAAGCAAAAGGTACAAACAAGTTTCTTAAGCTAATCTCAGATACTAAAGAAAAAGTTTGGTATGGCAATTCTCCAAATATTCTTTGGATTTGATTGCTACCTGGTTGAATTTTTGTTGTGTTTGTTGAATCTCTGCATACACGGTGAGAGATGGACAAATTAAGTTCTTGAATTTATGCGTGGATATATGATAGACCACGCTTTCGGAGCATTTTAGGTCATGCGAACTTTTTCGGCTGAAAAAAAGAAAAATTGAGGGAACTGACAGTTTGATGACTTCAGTGATGAAGTTGCGTATGTAGAATGTCTAATGAAAAATTGTTGGGGATAATTGGCTATGATTCCCATGTCATTCCAGGTAATGCATTGCTAATGTAAGGATAAAGAATTACCAAGTTCAACAGTTTCTATTCAAAATCAAAATTAGTAGGTCTAAATCTAGTTTTACCTACAATCCACGCGAGAACATATATTCAATTTTCTTTCTGTGGCTTGTCCCTGCTTGAATCATCTGACCTTTCATGCCATCATATGAGACATGAAATGGAAGACAAGCTCATCATTGAAATGAAGAGAATAAATTTCCATTCCAAGCTGCAGAGTGTGTTACAATATTGAATTGTCTACCAATCAAAACAGGGCAAACTTTAGAGATCTAAAACATCCGTGAGCGAGTATCGTGACCTATCTCTAACAACACGGTCATGATATCTATGTACAACGTACGAAAGAGTGGTCAAAGAAAACATAAACACAGGGAAGGCAACTACATCAAAAGAATCCATACTACTAAATTCCATTACTCGACCAATATCAACCTGTAGTTTCCAATAGGTTAAAAACTCCAAAGCAAGCAATCCCTCCTGCAAAAGAAGATGACACACTCTAATCATGCACACGACAAAACTATAAATCTTAGTAAAATGAAAAAATAAAGCTAAAATTTTCCCATACCTAAAGTCAACCTGTGAGTTGTGAAAGAACGCTCCCTTGTGACAGTATGCCCGACATAATCGACCACACGATCCCAAGCAATGAGCAATCATCTTTGTGGTTCGCCAGTCAAATGTCAAAGCAAATGTTTCCCTGTACTTGCAACTTATTCACCATGCAACTTTATTTACTAAGTCCCGACCAGCTGTAGAACTCAGTGAAGTCGAGGCGGAACAGAAGGAACTTAAGATCAACATGCTGCTGAACAGGCAACTGAGACAAGAAACCCTCGAGCAATGATGTGTATTCTTTTGCAATTGCATCGAAATCCTGCCGCATATTCTGCAGAAAATCACCTGCACGCTGAGTTAGGGCCTTCCTTCCATCAGTAATCAATGAACCAGGTTCTGAAGATTGATCGTTCTTTTGCTTTCTCGCCTTGCTTTTGTCTCGCGAAGGTAAGGAAGAATTCCCAGTCCTACATCGTTCCAAAAGAAGCGAGAATAAGCTTACGTACTTGTAACGTAAATGTCTACATACAATGTGTTCATATACGCGTGCTTGCACACATCAAGAGGAGACAAAAAAAAAAAGCCCCATACCTTGCTTGCAGTTCATATATGCCTTCATATAACCTATCAGCATGACTTCGAAATCGCAATATGAGGTCAAACAGCACAAAAAGTGACTTGTGAAGGGTTTGAGACCGTTCACCAAGAAGTGATTTCTCCACAATTGAATTGAGGTACTTGTCGTGAGCTGCAAGTAGATCATCGAGATCCTTGGCTGCTTCTATTTCATTGGAGAAATTAGACCATGAGACCTCCAAGACTTCAAACATAATATAGTATTGCAGATTTGTAACAAAATGGTTCATCTCATTCCAGAGAACCTGGCATCTCCTCAATGTTGAAAGAAGCTGCAACTTAACGGCACGCTGCAGCTTCAAGAAGGCATGGGAAGTGATACAGTTTGGTTTCATGGTCTTCCAAGCACCAATAAGTGCATGTTCCACGCGTCTAAGCTTCCATAGGAAATTAAAAATCTTTAAATATTTTGCCATTACCGATTCTGTAAAGATAGTGTCTAACGGGACCCTAGGATCATAGTGTAATGAGAAGACATCCCAACCCCTATCTCCAGTGCCATGAGGCATCATCTTGACCCGTAACCTATCTAACATATCAGGATCATCATACTGAGCATTAGAAGATCTGATTGCACTTTCCAGCAGTCCAGCAAGCTTGAAAGAGCTAATTGTGTTAGCAGGCTCAGAAAGTTCAGGCCACACAATGTCCATGAGATATTGAACAAAATCACCTTGCCCAAGAAGCAGATACTGCTTAATAGCAAGACAATGCTCCTTAAACTTATATCTATTGTACATAACATCTAACAAGTGCTTATCTATTCTCTTAGCTGCTTCATCAACCAAAGATTCAAGGGCTTCAGTTTCACCATAGCCTAGACTCCCTCTTCTCGTCGTGGTCCCGGCAGCAGATGCGGCTTCTGTGGCGGCATCAGCCCACCCACGGTCCTCGCAGCAGACGCGAAGGAAGTTTATTGATTTTCCAGTCCTTAAAATACGCTGTGCAAGAGAAGGGGATATGAAAGAAGGGAGCATCCCGGCATGAAGCCGGTAACCTTCCCTCCAAAGAGACTCAACTTTTACCGGCTGACCAACAATGAAGAGTTCGGCGAAATTGTCTTCCAACTCTCCTTCTAGGACCCAACTCCTCACCATTTCGAAAAGAGGAGAACAAACTCTCCTCAGTAGACGCTTCATAAACTCATGCACAAGCGGGTCACCATGCTGCGCATGCAAATGAATAGCCCCAGCCATTGCCCCCCCTCTCAAGACCCTGCACTTATCAACCAAAACTGCCATCAGCCTCATTTTCACCATTGGCTCCGCAAGCCATACGGATAATCTCCTCAGAGAAAGATAATTGTCCGAACTGGCCGTCTCTGAGACCAGAGGAATCGGATTCATTGACTGAGCTTCAAGCACCGCTAGCAACTTGTAGTACTCTGATAATTCATCCTGCAATGCCGCGCAAAATGCCTGCCCAACAGTCCCCACATCTTCTGCAGGAAACCGATCCATGCACTCCGAAATGTAACCTTTTACCTTCCTAAACAACCAGCCCAGTTCACAAAGCTTCCTAACCATAGTCCTGGTCGCCCTCGGGACCTTAACCAAATCCGACAAGATATAACCATCCACTATCGTACCGAATTTCACATACTTCCCATCTATTCCCTGACAAGCATACAACACATCCCTCACCAAGACCTCCTCCGACACCTCATTTTCTTCCTTCACTAAGTTCGCGTACTCCTTAAACGCCAAATCGCGCAAATTCTCGGGGTCCTTCGCGACCAACAAAACCCCATTACTCCAACCATTCCTCTCGCTTTCCCTATCCCGCGAAACCCTCGACTTACTCCCCAATTCGGTCTCGAACGAATCCAAATTGGGCAACGACCCGGAGAAATCGAGCCCGCTGCTCGCGCTGTTCCGGTCTTCGGCCACGATTTTGAGCAAATAAAGAACGGCCCACTTGTTGTTGACGCTCCCGGGGCCGGTCTTGGAGGCGAACTTGGCGTACAGATCGGCGAAGGTGAGGGCCTGAGAGGACTTATCTTGGGTGGCGAGGCGGCGCTTGATCGACTCGGCGAGGGCGGCGGAGTCGGGGGCGACGGAGGGGGCGAGCCGGCTGGAGAGGATGCGGAAGGCGTAGCGGAGGGAGCTCTGGAAGCGGAGCGAGTCGGGAGGGGCGGGGTCGCCGGGGCTCTGGGAGAGCAAGCGGAGGACGAGCTCTTTGACCAGATCTGCCACCTTGTGCTGGTCTTCTTCTTCCATTGGAGAGCGCAGTAGAGAGAGAAAGTGAAGGCGAGAGAGAGAGAGAGAGTTGGGTGGGGGGAGAGAGAGAGAGAGAGTTGGGTGGGATGGCTTCTTTTGATTGTTTTAAGGGCGGGGAAATGATGAATTTCATCCTCTTTTTTTTTTTTGTAAAAATTGATTCTTTTGGACATTTTGCTCCTCTTTTCAAAATCTTTTTTTTTTTTTTTGGGGGTTTTCATCCAGTATTCTGAAAAAAAAAAAAAACGTCAACCGTCGTTAAGAAAAACGTATGCTCCGATAGTCGCGATGACTTGAGTAAAAAAGGGTAAACGTCGTGATGTCAAGTATCGGGGCTCGTGACATACACAAATGTGAGAAGCGAGCTAGTTATGCATAAAAAGAAATGGCATACAAGTATGATGGTTATACTTTAAGGAGGAAAACACAAGAGACGGGCTTCATTATATGAAAGCATCCCAAAGATATCGGGAGGGGAGGGAGGTAACTCAATTTCGGGGACAGTTCTTTTTTGAACTTCAGGGAATTTGGATGAAAAAAATCTCTACATGGGCCCTGCCAAGGCCACCCTCTGATGGGCCTCGACAGGGCCTCAATCGGCAAAGAGGCGGTCCGAGACAAAAGCGACATCTTCGTCCGTCGAAACTTTCATCTTCATATTATGAAAGACAGAGGAAGTAATTCAGAGCGTCCGGCAACGCCATCGAGGAAGCAGCGGACCGTTCTCGCCCCTCCACACACCCAGGGCCGCCGTCGCCTCCGACGACGACGACGACCCCGCCAGCGACCCCAAGGGTCGAAGGATCCGTCTACATTCCACCTCTCGATGGAAACCGGAAACATATTCTGGTTCATCCCTCTTTGCAGGGGCCCTCCTGTGGATTGCCCCTTCTTTATCTTATCTTTGTTTTGAATGCGATTTAAATGGAATCCCTGCCCAACATGAGGCCTTGCCAGCCCAGATGACGAGGTTTCTGTCCTCTCTACCTGCATGCCCAGAAGTCTCAATCCGACTCCATGGGGAGTTGGGGGTTCTTGCTCGATCTCCAGGCTTGTTTGGCCAATGGAGCTTTGTTAAAAGTCCATCAAATCACGGAAGCCTAGTAGTCCCCCTTTGTCCTCGCTTAGCTTCAGGGTCTCCCATTTCTTCCAATGGACCCCCTTTTTTCTGTTCCATTCGTCTTCCGCCGGAAGCAATCCTTGCTGAAAAATACACCTGAGAGAGGGTTGGACACCATTTGTTTAATTTGATGCCTTTAATGCTGCCATCTTCTACTGCTGTCCTCGTAAGGATGGATAAAACATTGGCCACCAGGACAAAGATGTCGCCTTGTAGGGGCAGAGGGGTTCTCCTTGTCTTATGCCTCAGGAAGGTCTAAAAAAAGGAAGAGGCTCACCATTCACCTTTATGCTAAAGGAGACTCTGCTGACGTACTGCATAATCCAATCCACCCACTTTCCTGCAGAGGCCAACGTTTTCAAACAAGCTCTAATAAGTTCCACTCCACAAGGGTCATATGCTTTTTTTTCACGTCCATTTCCAACAACACTGCTTGTAAATTTTCTTGTCCTTTCCCGAATTCTGATTTGGTGTAAAACCTCTTGTACTACAAATATATTGTCTTGGATTTGTCTCCCCCCAAACAGGTGCACTTTGCTCCTCGGCAATGGTCCCTGGCAGCAGAGGTTTGAGTATGCTTGCAAGAACTTTGGCAATAATTTTGTAGCCAAAGTTGCAGAAGCTGATAGGCGGTATTGCTGAAGTTTCTCTAGGTTCTAAATTTTTAGAATGAGGGCTCTTTGGTCTCTTTTGAAAGCTTGTCCTAAAATTCCAATTCTAAAAAAAATTCTGGACTTCCTCAAAGACGTCGTTTTTCAAGATCTCCCAGTTTCTTTGATTGAACATTCCATTGAAACCATCGGGTCCTGGAGCTTTTTCAGCCCCAAGTTGGAAAGTGGCCTTTCATATTATTTCTTCAAAGTTCGCTTCAGCTAGTAGACAGAGAGGTTCGTCTCCTCTGTAACCACCACCCTTGGACACTATTCCAGGACTGGGGAAAAACTTTCTTTGACCGTCCGACTTGAAAAGATTACTGAAAAAACTCACTGCCTCTTGTTTTATCAAACCACCCGGGGCCTGAAATCCATGTATTATCACCTCTTCGGATCGTGGAGATTGTGTTTATGTTCCTCCAAATACTTTGTGTTTTTGTCACCCCGTTTCAGCCAATTAACCTGTGATCTCAGCTCCAATATAATTCCTCTTGCCGCCATAATGCTTCAATTTCTCCCTGAATCTTCTTTCCTCTTGCTTTTCACACTATTTATTACTGCTGTTAACAAGGTGTTGAAGGGACTGTTTCAGGAGGTTGATCTTTTTCTGCCCATTTCCAAAAGTTTTCCGACTCCAATTTGATAACGCAACAGTCGCGGCCATCTGTTCTCCATTAAACCCATCTCAGAGTGTGTGCTATGGGGTTCCAAACATTCTCAGTAACTTTTGTACATTCTTCACTATCCATCTATTCTGAAATTTCAGTCATTCTTTGGATTCTTTGAACAAATATCTCTTGGCTTTTTTGTCTCCATCAAGAACACCACCGTGGGCCTATGCTAAGCCCCAAGGGCTTTCAGCTCTTGAATTGTCAAGGGTTCATACCCCTTTTATTTTTTTTAATGGAGTGAGTTTTGGGCTCCTCGGACCTTGTCTTCTTCATTTCCTCAGAAGATTTGCCCTTTGAAGGAGCAGGCAGCATCAAGACATCCTTTGCTGCATTCTGTTCATCTTTCCCCCTTGTGTTTTAGTTTGCAAAATCGATACTCAGAAAACTTAGCCTGTTTTTTTTTTCTAATGGTTCTCCGGTTGGTTTGACACTTCATGGCGAGCCTCTTCCAACAACAGGGGCTGCCCTTGCTGTTCCTGAGTCTCAGGAACTATTTCATCAGTATCCTCAGCTTGCATATTCTATTTTTTTTCTCATAGAAAACATCCCAAAAGGGGCTATGCTCTTGGTTCTCGGCTCTTAGCCAACTCCCAAAGCAGCTGCTCATCTTTATATTTGCACTTTTCTGCTTCATGAGGAATGTCTTCACAGTTACTCGCATGGTGCCCAAATTCTCCGTTATGAATAACATCCAACCAAATTCTTCTCCCTCTTATGAGTGGACGCATGTCCAACTCTCAACTCATCGTGGATGTTCATCTCTATTTTAGCCTTTCCAACGCGTCGGTAGACCGTGCCTTTTGTCCTGAATCTTCACTTCCAAGACCTTACCAATAGAGTTAGCAATTTTTTGTGACAATGCCCTCGGATTTCCAATCAGGAGGAAGGCCAAGGGTTCTAACCCAAAAAGCACAAGCATTGAACTCATAACGATGAGGGGAGGGAGGGTGTGTGTGTGTGTGGGGTTCCCATTTCTTTGTGCCAATTCAGTCCTAAATCTTTTTTTTGTGTGCTAATTTAGTCCTAAACGTTTGACATTTTTGCCAATTCAGTCCATCCTGCCATCTTTGGTCGGCCGGCACCGACGTTGACTCGACCGGCGCTAACGGGGCAATGTTTAAAAATAAAAGAAAAATTAATTTGTTTCGTTTTTATCTTTTTCTTTTTACTATTCACCTTCTTCCTTCTTCTTCCTCTCATTAGTTATCAACTCGACGCAAGGGCCGGTGAGGACCTTGTCGGCCACTGGCACTGCTGTTGCCGTCCATGATAATTGCCCTGAATCATCAGAAAAAATTGAACCCCCTAGAAGTGGGCGTGAATTCATACTCTTTTGATTCTTCTCGTTGTAGTTCAAGCGTTTTAACAGGCATGGATGCGGGAACCACTTGGCCAAGCAGTGGCATCACCACTCCATGTTTGAGTTCCTTTAGACATTCTTTGGACATCCGTAGACTGAAAAGTTTTAAGTTGGACGGGGCAAAGGATTTAGAAACGATTCATCGTAACAACGAGGTGGGGGGTTTCTTGTTTGTTCAAAAAATCTAGCGTGGGCTCGAGGGGTGCTGGGGATTTGGCTGGAAATCCAGCTGGGTGATGGAGAGGCTCGGCCTTCGCTGTCGCTGGGCGAGGCCAGCAATGATGGCACCTACTGCGTCCAACGGGGGTAGTGCCAGTGGCCGGCGAAGACCTTCAGCCGGTTGCCAATGAGGAGGGAGGTGGAAGAAGATGAACAACAAAAAGAAAAAGAAAGAAAAGAATAAATAAATAAATAAAAATTGACAAAAAATACTAAAATATTATTAACTATTGCCTCGTCAGCACTAGTCGGGTCCATGTTAGCGCTGGTCACCGAATGGAGTAAATTGGCTAAAATACAAAAGGTTTAGGACCGATTTGTGCCAAAATGTTTAGAACTGAATTGGCAAAATTAAAATGTTTAGAATTGAATTGACAAAACCGTAATATATTTAAGATTTTTTTGACAATTTTCCCAATACATGCTAATCACCTCATCCATGTGGATAATTGTGAGCAATCCTTGATATCTATTTAGATGCTAATCCTTATTATTGTTTCAGTGCGATTTGGTTAACCGAATCGAACCGAAATAACCAAACTGAAAAAAAGTAGTTATATTCAATTACCTAAACCAAGAATCGAACCGAAATGCATGAAATTTTTAGTTCGGTTCGGTTCGATTCAATTAGCGATTCAATTTGGTTTTCCGGTTCGGTTTTGACACCCCTAAACGGGGACTTCTCGACTCAATATCCAATTTGGCCGAAAATGGGGTATGAAATTTTTAGTTCGGTTAGCGGTTCGCTTCGATTTTTTTTGGCGTGGATGTGCGTAAATGCACCCTCTCCACCTCTTCAATTATTTCATGTCTACCGATCCCATTCAAAGAGGATTTTGTTTGTGTTTTCTGCCATCCTCTCACGGAGTCATCTATGATGACTACAGACGATTCTAATTCGGGTTTTTTTTTCCAATTTAATTTTTTTAAAAAAAATATTTACGAAATTATTTTAAAAAATATATTTACAAGTTTGGGCAACCCTCGGCAGCCCAACCGCCGAGCATGGCCCAGCTCTCTAGCTGCTCGGCGGCCCAACCGCCGAGCTGGGCTGGACTTTTTTTATTTTTTTTATTTTAATTTCATTTTTTTAAGTGTTTTAATTATTTATACTTATAGTATAATATTTAGTTTATTTCATATTTTTTTTTATCATGTTTATATTTATTTTATTTACAATTTTTTTCTTGTGAAGCTTATCTTTATAACATAATTAGCAATAATTAATGTAAAAAATTATTAAGATCTATAATTAATAAATAATGTTGTAATTATGTAATTAATTTAAAATATTCATAAAATAAAATTGGTTAGATATACGAACAAAAATAATATTTTCATGATATATTCATTTATTGGACAAGCAAAAATCCAATCGGAAGGCGAAACGGTGATTTGTCAAGAATTGGCGGATCGGGTCGACGACATCGGATTGGGCTCAAATTCGATTGATTAAAGCAAAACGGCGTCCTAATCAATATTCATCGCCGTTGGCAGGGATGAACGATGGATTTTTGTGATTCGAGATCGTCTAGATGGATTTTCTTATTTTTTTAGTATTTTTGGGATTTATTAAAGAGAAATGTCCGTAATTTTGGATTTTGATATTTAAAATCCTACTAGGGCTAGGTTTAGGCTTAACACCCTATAAAATGTGTCATTATAACATTTTTGAGGACGATGATTGTTATTGAATTTTGAGATTTTTCTCTTTAATAAATCCCGAAAATATTAAAAAAAATAGGAAAACCCATCTAGACGATCTCGAATCGCAAAAATCCATCGTTCGTCACCGCCAACGGCTATGCATATTGATTAGGATGCCGTTTTGCTTCAATCGACCAAATTTGAGCCTAATCCGATGTCGTCGACCCGATTCGCCGATTCTTGACACATCACCGTTTCGCCTTCCGATTGGATTTCTGCCTGTCCAATAGATGAATGTATTATGAAAATCACATTTTTTTCATATATCTTACTAATTTTATATTTATGAATACTTTAAATTAATTACATAATTACAACATTATTTATTAATTATAGATCTTAATAAATTTATACATTAATTATTGCTAATTATGTTATAAATATAAGCTTCACAAGAAAAAAATTATAAATAAAATAAATATAAACATGTTAAAAAAATATGAAATAAACTAAATATTATATTATAAGTATAAATAATTAAAACACTTAAAAAATGAAATTAAAAAAATAAAAAATAAAAAATTAAAAAGCCCAGCCCCGCTCGGCGGTTGGGCTGCCGAGCGAGGCCCAAACTTGTAAATATTTTTTTTTAAAA
The DNA here is from genome assembly GCF_020921035.1 of Rhodamnia argentea. Classification (NCBI taxonomy): domain Eukaryota; kingdom Viridiplantae; phylum Streptophyta; class Magnoliopsida; order Myrtales; family Myrtaceae; genus Rhodamnia; species Rhodamnia argentea. The sequence goes on from NC_063156.1 coordinate 11,541,715, forward strand.
ACAATTTCGAAAATATTTTTTTTAAAAAAATTAAATTGGAAAAAAACCCTTCTAATCCCATGACTCCTTCCAAATCGTTACTCTTGGGACGCCTGTCATCACTAACAAATGGATCGCTATCATCACCCTCGGTCTTGACTCTAACCGCAAGCGGCATCCCTTTTGGGTCGACCACTTTTGCCATCTCTGTAGCATAAAGCTTGATGCCCATGGTGTGAAGATGCGGCCCATAAAGCTTACTAGCCTACTGCGAGACGAGAACTACAGCGAGCTTAAGAAAATGACGAAAATGCCCTTGATTGAGCTCTTTTTTAAAATAAAGAGGACACTTCAAGTTCTTGTTTGAAATAATACCCATTACAGACCTTTATTTGAAAAAATGAGAGCATTTTTAATCCTTATTCCGAATTTTCGTTTTTAAAATTTCAAGCGACCGATATTCAAACGTAGGCCCACCGAAACCGAGTTAATAAATGAGTTCCAACCCATACTGTCACCTCTAACTGGAATCTAACTCCTCCACACAATATTCTTTGTAGCTTTCACATTTTCCTTTTCTCTAAATAAAACAATCTTATTTACAAATCACTGTGAAGAGAAATTAGGGAAAAAGTCATTAATATTGTTCTAGCGAGACATTGCGGAAAAGGAGTGCTCGGATTCGAGGCCATGGATCTGGGCATTCATTCTGCTCCTAATGGCAAGGAACCCTCCAATCGCCCTTGCGAGATGGTGGCGCGGACGGCGGGGGAGGGCCGCGCCACTCTCTGCCGCCGTGCTACGATGGCTTGTAAGTCGTGAAGCTTTAGCGGTGCGGCCCATGTACAAAAAAGAGGTTAAGGTCCCATTGAGAAAGTTAGGCCCCGACTTGACCGGACGGCCCGTAAAGAAGGCGTTCTGCTTTCTTGCAAGGTCAGACGGACTAAGTTCCCCGATGACGTCGCCCATCCTGGGCCGTTGGATTGGCTAACGTTGGTGGCGGCTACCCCGTCCAACGGGGCAAGTGCCGATGGGCGGCAAAGACTTCCAACTGGTTGCCAATGAGGAAGGAGGAGGAAGAAGATGAACAATAAAAAGAAAAAGAAAGAAAAGAAATGAAAATTGAAAAAATATTAAAATATTATTAAATATTGACTCGTCGGCTCTAGTCGGGTCCACGTTAGCGCTGGTGGCTGAATGGATTAAATTGGCTAAAATACAAAAGGTTTAGGACTGATTTGTGCCAAAATATTTATGACTGAATTGACAAAATTAAAAGGTTTAGGATTGAATTGACAAAAGTGTAATATATTTAAGACTTTTTTGACAATTTTCCTGGTACATTCTAATCACCTCATCCAAGTGGATATTCGTGAGCAATCCTTGATATCTATTTAAATGTCAATCGTTATTGTTGTTTCAATGCGATTTGGTTAACCAAACCGAACCGAAATAACCGAACCGAAAAAGAAAATAGTAGTTATATTCAATTACCTAAACCAAGAATCGAACCGAAACGCATGAAATTTTTAGTTCGGTTCGGTTCAATTAGCGGTTCGATTGCATTTTTCAGTTCGGTTTTGACACCCCTAAGCGGGGGCTTCTCGACTCAATATCCAATTTGGCTCAAAACAGGATATGAAATTTTCGGTTCAATTAACAGTTCGCTTCGATTTTTTTTTTTTTTCACGTGCATGTGCAGAAATGCACCCTCTCCACCTCTTCAATTATTTCATGTCTGCTAATCCCATTCAAAGAGGATTTTGTTTGTGTCTTCCGCCATCCTCTCGCAGAGTCGTCTATGATGACTACCGATGATTCTAATCGCAAGTAGGGGTGTGCATGGTCCGGGCCGGTCCGGTCCCGGCATGGAACCGGGGATCGGACCGTAGTCCCAGTCCCCATATTTTCGGGACCAAGGATCGGACCGGGACCGGCGGTTCCGGTCCGAGCCGGTCCCGGTCCAGTCTCGGTCCCGGCCCAATCCCGGTCGGGTCTCGGTCCCGGCCCAGAGGGACCGCTAACTATTGAAAATCTAGTCAACTTAATAAACTATGCCATGGTAAAAACATAGCGACTTGCTATGACTTTTATGATCGACGAATTTGACCAAAATGTTCGAATTCAATATTAAATCCAGCCATTACATGATAAAAACATCACCAACTGCACTAAAAAAATGAGTTAATGCCCATGGTGGGAAGTTGCAGCCCATAAAAAGCTTACTAGCCTACTGCAAGAAGAGAACTACAGTAAGCTTAAGATTTAGCATGACAACTAGTAGCCAAAACAACTAGATATGGAGGGCGGCGACCCTTGGCCCGCGATAAAGAAAAGAAAATGACGAAAGTGTCCTTGGTTGAGCTCTTCTTTGAAATAAAGATGATACTTCATGTTTTTATTTGAAACAATACCCATTTCGGACATTTATTTGAAAAAATGAGAAGCACTTCGACCTTTATTTAGAATTTTTCCCTTTTCAAAATTTCAAGCGGCTCATATTCTACCTAGGCCCACCGAAACCGAGTTAATAAATGAGTTCCAACCCTCATCGTCACCTCTAACTGGAATCTAACTCCTCCGCACAATAATCTTTGTAGCTTTCTCCTTTTCCTTTCCCCTAAATAAAACGATCTTATTTACAAATCACCGTGAAGAGAAATTAGGGAAAAAGTCATTAATATTGTTCTAGCAAGACATTGCAGAAAAGGAGTGCTCGGATTCGAGGCCATGGATCTGGGCATTCGTTCTGAGCCTAATGGCGAGGAACCCTCCAATCGCCCTTGCGGGATGGTGGCGCGGACGGCGGGGGAGGGCCGCGCCACTCTCTGCCGCCGTGCTACGATGGCTTGTAAGTCGTGAAGCTTTAGCAGTGCGGCCCATGTACAAAAAAGAGGTTAAGGTCCCATTGAGAAAGTTAGGCCCTGACTTGACTGGACGGCCCAGAAAGAAGGCGTTCTGCTTTCTTGCAAGGTCAGACAGACTAAGTTCCCCGATGACGTCGCCCATCCTGGTCCGTTGGATTGGCTAACGTTGGAACGTGCGGTTGGTGGTGCGCACGTAGCTTCAACGTGGCTCGCTCGGTTCAGGTTTTAACGGTTAACAGACAACTGACTCAAAATTCCTGGAAAAGCACAAAAAAACCAAGAAACAGAGCACTCTGTCTCTTCTTCCCCTCTCTCTCTCTCTCTCCCCCTCCGTTTTTCTCTCCTGCAAATTCTCTCTCTCTCTCTCTCTCTCTCTCTCTCTCTTGCTGTGTCGCATTTCCATTTGCTCTGTTGGATCTCGGTTTTCACTTCCTTGGGTCGTCCGTCGGATTGCTGGCCTTCTGGTGGGTGGTGCAACCTTTGCCCCTCTGTTCTGATTCTTGAAATTTCTTCTTTGGATGTGTTTCTACATCGTCGGCAAAAATATGTTCGATGTATGTTTGGAGACGTTTTCTTTAGGGATGATGTAGGACAGAGGGAAATGGGCAATTCACGGTTTTGCTGTGATGTGTGCTGTTTGGTGTATGATTACGAATCTGTGCTCCTTCTTCGGCATATAAAACTGAACGTTCTGGCTCAATTTGCTTGCGGCTCGTCGATTAGTAATATGTGGTGATGCATTGACGGACCCTGTTAATTAGGTGGTTGGTTTCCTACGATTTCAGGAATTCAAGCCTGTCGCCCATAAAAAAAAAAAAAAAATTCGACCGAGCTTTTGGTTGATGGCGTGTTGAAATCATCCTCACAGGTTGAGTAATGTTGTGCTGCGGAGGATCCGAGGAGGAAAATTTTGGCCCTCCTGCTAATCAATATACAGCGCCGCCCAGAGGAGGCGATCCATATGGTAATAGTGCTTTCATCTCCTCATTTTTGTGCTCTATATTTGTCAGCGCGGCCAGGCAGTGTCTAGTATTAAGGGCGAAATCGCCAGTTAAATCGTCTGTGTACATTTCTCATGTGGTCTGGTATATGAATTTGGCCCCTTAGGACTCGATGACGACGGTGATCAGGCTAATGTTTTTCCAAAATCATGAGAAAAATTGCCTTCTCATTGGCCTAGACTCCTCTTGCTAGCCTCCTTTTCATTGGCAAAGTTACTTTAGCATCTTGCGCGTTATCGATATTGTTCATTCATTAAACCTGGTGCATTTCACCTCAAAGCCAGCTCTGCCGTCAGATCGATATGGTTTTATTCAGTCGATGCCGGGTCTTGGATCTGTTGCTGAACTACCATCTGCAAATGTGCTTTCTCTTCTTTTCTGCATTGTGATACGAAATATGGATGCTCTCCCTTGTGATGCAGGTAATGCGAGAGGAGAGCCAAAACCCTCTAATGTGGCTAGGAGTGGAGCTCCGCAGAAGGTCTTGCCCATCGAAGTGCCGGCCTTGGCACTGGGCGAGTTGAATCGGTTGACGGGCAACTTTGGTGCCAAGGCTTTGGTGGGCGAAGGCTCCTATGGCCGGGTTTTCCTAGCCAAGTTAAGCAATGGTCAGCAGGCAGCTGTAAAGAAATTAGACACCAGTTCTTCTGAGGAACCAGACTCCGAATTCGAGGCTCAGGTTATACCTATTTTCTGATATGTGAGTTCAATGTAATGAAGTTCAACATGGCATGATGCGCATATCTTGTCACGGACCGATGCAGCTTTCCATAGTTTCACGACTCAAGCACGAGCATTTCACAGAGTTGATCGGATACTGCTTGGAGGCTAACAACCGCATCCTGGTGTATCAGTTTGCCACTCAGGGCTCTTTACATGACATACTACACGGTACGACCGCTGCCACACCGAAGCACAATCACTGTTTCGACTCAGAAAAGGGAAATATGAATCTAATACATGGTCCTTGGGCAGGTAGGAAAGGCGTGCAAAATGCTGAACCAGGTCCCGTGCTCAGTTGGAACCAGAGAGTGAAAATTGCCTACGGCGCAGCTAGAGGCCTCGAGTACCTGCACGAGAAAGTTCAGCCTCCAATAGTCCATCGAGACGTCAGATCTAGCAACGTGCTTCTGTTCGATGATTTCCTGGCGAAGATTGCAGATTTCAACTTGTCGAATCAGTCGTCCGACACCGCAGCACGGCTGCACTCGACTAGGGTCTTGGGAACTTTTGGCTACCATGCTCCAGAGTAAGCGACTTGATTGAGAGCCATGGGAAAACTAAAACAATGCTTTGTTAGGAAGAACTGAAGACTGAAAAGAGTTTAGAAGAGTGCTGTGTTGCCCTAGAGTTATCCATAGATTGGAAACACTGATCTCCTCTCTGCAATTTTTCAGTTTCTCCGCTGTGACGTCGTGCTTTGAATTACAGGTACGCCATGACAGGGCAGATCACCCAGAAAAGCGACGTCTACAGCTTCGGGGTGGTCCTTCTAGAGCTCTTGACGGGGAGGAAGCCTGTGGATCACACGATGCCCAAAGGACAGCAGAGTCTCGTCACTTGGGTCTGCTGTCTCTTTCCATTAGAACTCATCAAGCTCGGAAAGGCAGGCTAGATCACTGATTACGTGACTGATTGAGGTTCTTGGTACTGCAGGCGACTCCGAGGTTGAGCGAAGACAAAGTGAAACAGTGTGTTGATCCGAAACTAGACAACGACTACCCGCCCAAGGCGATTGCCAAGGTTCTTTCCTTTCCTCTCCTCTTCTAGTTCTTGTTTGCGAATATGGAGATGTCATTCGGGGCAACAGGAAGATTAGCTTTGATAGTAGAAGTACTGTGATTAGGCCATGTATTGATTAGGTTAGTTTGATCGACCAGAGAATCGATAATGGGTAAGTGAAGCGATTACATTAATTAGAGTGGAAAAACCGAATGTGAATTACATGTCAAAGGAAACCAGCATGACATTCTGATGTTGCAGCTAGCAGCAGTTGCGGCGCTATGTGTCCAGTACGAGGCGGACTTCCGACCAAACATGACGATCGTCGTGAAGGCTCTTCAACCGCTCCTAAACTCGAAACCTGCTGGTCCAGACTCTCAAGCGTAGCTGTATCCCGATCATTTTGCCAAGAAAAAGAGACGGCACACTCCCCCGGATCGCTTATTTGCAACTCTTTCTCGTCTTCTTAGTAACTGTAATGTTAACGCTAAATCATTTACCCCGAGATAATCGAGAGAAAACGCTACAGCCATCTCGGGAACTCTAGGGACTGTAATGGTGGTTCGCGCATGAGAAGCGACAATGTCCGGGTGAACGGCACTGAGTTTTGCCATGTCGATCGGCTCTGATCTCTTTCCCTTCCTTGTTGCCTTACCAAGTTAAACTACTTAGATTTTCAGAGAATGTTCCCATGGCTCCGAGTTCTGAAGCCCCATAAAAACTCTAGGCACCACATGCAAAAGGGACCGGTTCCGGCACATCGGGATAGGCGCATTGGACACACATTTGAAAATCGAAGCAGTCGTGTGTAATCTCCGATGTAGTCGTCGAGAAAAATACGTATCTTGCTTCAACCATTGTCAGTGAAACCTACGTACTTCAGTGACCGGGAATTGGTACGCTCTTGAGCTATGGGGAAAGTCATCGACTCCGAAACCAGGCACTGAATACATGTGTTGCAGTTAATCTGTGGCGACGACGACATTATGATGCCAAATGAAACTCAATGAGGTTGTCTTGTTGGTTAAATGATGGATACATGCGTGGATTGGACGCACGACAACCATCGGATCGAGCCATCCATTGAGATTTTGGCTCGTGTTCTCCTAATCCAAGAGCTGGCAATTTGTTTTATTTATTTATTTATTTATAGTAATCTCGACGTACCGCGTCGCATCACTGTTTAATTCTAATTCGAATATGGAGTGCTTATTAATAATGTCACAACTTAAAAAATTAAATATGACATATTTATTAAGCGAGTTGTACGATACGACTCAATACGACACGTTAACTCACTTAAGATAAAGACCCTTTGTGTAATCGAATAAAGCTTGTCCAAATATTTATAAAGCGAGTCACACGGCACGAAATTTTGTTGGTTTTCATGTTTGGCCATATGATTTTCTCATTTCTTTTTAATTTGCAAGAGATCATTTTGGGGGGCATTAAATATGAAATCTTGAGATGCAGACAAAATAACAGCTAATAAAGGACAACCGCAGCCGACCACGTGGCAGAAATCTGCTGGTCAAAATCATTGTTCGTTCGTTCGTTTGTTTGTTTTTTATTTTAAATTTTTAATATTTTTAGTATTGCATTTTGTATGGATGACGTGGCTTCCTCTGCTTGACCTTGCTCTCTTCTGTACCCCGAAACGTCAAAGACATGCCCACGGGGCACCGCCACATGAGGAGGCCTCGAACTTGTCTTTGTCTTAATGACGCCAAAATGTCTTCACTATTTACTCATTCTTTCGTCTTCTAATTGAGTTTCGTTTACTTCGCAAAAAAAATAAATTAATTAACTCGTTAATATTATTACAACAATAAATGAATGAAAGAAAGTTCATTATTCGCAAAAGCAATTAGGCATAATTTGATAATTTGTGATCGACAATGACATATTTTTTTATTGACTAATTTTTTCAAGCAATTGATTTTAAGAAAATGCACCCATTAGATCCATCTAAGAAAATACCATGTTTTGGTATCAATTCCATTTCCCTAAGTGAATATTAGTTTTGACTCATAATTATTTAAGAATTACTTAATTGACATTTCCACTGCATCGCCATCCGATTTTTGTTGGCGGGATCATGATTTTAAGCTATTCAACATGGTCATCATACTAGATTATTTAATAGTATAGAATTTAGAGATGTAGTGTGATAAAATCGGGAAAATGTTGAGAAATATAAGAGAATCTTTTAGAAGAAAATAAAGAAGTTTGCAACTTTCCTCTCATTTATGAATTTTAGCATAGAATCAAATCGCCATGATCAAAACAACAAAATGAATCAGGACCAATCGAATCTCCGATTTTAACCTAGATGGTTCTATTGGTATGACCGGCTTAGCCTTAAACCAGTATGTTGAGTTTTTTGACTTTTAAATTAGAGATTAGAGTATTTTAGATCATGCACTTTTGTTTTAGGATTTTTTAGAAGGGGGTGGAAAAGGGATATGTTGCATAATATATTGTAACACTTGCCATGTGTCATCCAAATCAGAAATTTGACAATAAAATTTAACAGAAACTAAAGGAGGGTGAGTTTGTCACATGTATATCGGTTTGGAGTTTTTGATGGTAAAAAAATTATTTTGATGTAAATTTATTACAAGTATATCAGTTTGATGGTTTTTTGGTGGTATTAACCCTAACAAAAAAGATATCCAGACCTTATTGTAGTAAGTAAATGTGTTTACTTATGTGAATTCATTTATACTTTGACATTCTAGTCAAAACAAAAAGTTTCCACATTTTCAACTTTAAAGTACTATTTCCCGACAAAAAAAAAAACTTTAAAGTACTATTAACAAATTTCACATAGATTCTATTTAGGTTATATTCTTATATTTCTATGTTCACAAAGAGTTAATAAGCTCATCAGTAAATAAAAGTCAAATTTGTATGCTAAACCCAAAAAACGTGACCAAAATGGTAAAAGTACAAATCTCCCAAACGGGCAGATACCTTGAAAGTATTTCGCTTTTCGAAACGCCGCTCCTTTTAGATATAGTCAAACATCTTAAATTTTGAGGCATTATAAGAAAAAAATTGACTTCTTTTGATATAGTTACCAAAAAATCAAGACTAAAAAAAAATTACCCATATGCAGAAAATGATTTTTCTTTTACAAAAATTAGAGATTTTCTTGTTTGAGATTACCATTTTGGAACAATCATCCTTCTTTTTTTGGTAAACATAAAGTACAAACTATGTAAATTATCCAATTTATGTTGATATTATGATGGACGACACCATCAAGCTGAGAGTGTTTGCGTATGAATAAAGATCGATCATACCGCGAAAGTATATTCGCTCGCGTAGTTATTTTCTCGAATTTGATTTTTCACGAAGTTTATTTTATGCGATAACTAGAGTGGCAATTCGTGCCATTTGATCATTCTTTACTAATTCTTCGTGTAGTCTATTCGAATTGGTTATTTCCGCTCTCGCTTAAAGATCGTTCGAGCCGATCTAACATTAGCGGTGCCAGTGGATCATTGAAGAACAAAACTCAACCTCTTCATATATCATTCCCCTTCATTTCTTTTTTCGATTGAAAGATACGACCAGATTTCGATGTTGGTTTCTCATTAACTAGTCATTCACCTCCACATGTTAGTTACTATGATTTTTCGTATACTTTTCCGAATAAACTTCTACAATATAGTCCAATGCATACTATTGGTAGTTGCAATTTAGAGAAATAGAGTTGCAATTTAGAGAAATAGATAAGGTGCTTTCTTGCACAGGTTTTATTTCGTAGTTATCGATATTAATCTAAGGGACAACGACGATGGAAAGAAATGAAAACACAAAATAGGAGAAAAGGAACACCTTGCAGTATATAAATCATGATAATTAGATATTATTTGGACAATACACTGCATTTGATCGGCAACAAAAACACAGAAACTACAAAGCATAAAAATACATACAGGTAAAAAAACAAGGGAAAAGAAAAATCAACAAAGCTTACGTGGGTTCTTTGTAGATGATGGCAATATAGACAGGACGTGGACTCTAAGTGTGTGGCAACATTTCTATTTTAGAAATCAACTTCTAGCTACAAGTTAGTTGATTTTTCAACTTTTGAAGAGAATTAATTTTTTTTACTTTTTCAAGTGGTTCCAAAACTACTTCAGAAGCAAAAAAAAAAATAAAAAAAAAAAAATAAAAAAAAAAAAAAAAAAACTCCCGAAGTAGAAAAATGAAGTTACGTAACCAAACGAATTTTCACTCCGGAAGTTGTGTTACCAAATGGATTTATACTCTAGAAGCACTTTTGAAGCAGAAATCCTATTTCGGAAGTGTTGTCATGTGCGAGGCTCTCCAAGCCACAAAAAATGTATTCCCCAAACTTGAAAATGCCACAGAAGACTTTTCCATCTTCGTTTGATGGAGACAACTAAGGACGTGCATGGCAACACTTCTACTATACGAATCAACTTTTGGTCAAAAGTTGATTTTTTCACTTCTGGAGAGAAGTAATTTTTTGCTATTATTTCTTCAAGTGGTTCCAAAACTTCTTTTGGAGAAAAAATTGCTCGAAAAGTAGAAAAATGAAATTGTGTAACCAAATAAATTTCTGCTATATAAGTTGTGTTACCAAACTGATTTCTGCTTTAGAAGTACTTCTAAAGTAAAAATTTTACTCCAAAAGTGTTGTCATGTGCGCCCTAAGTAATCTAAAGGCACGTATATTACATCGAATAGTACCACGTCCTATTTACCTTAGGTATATATTACATCAAATAGTACCATGCCTAATTACCTTAGGTATCCAGTCTCTCGAGCGATACATACATAATATTTCAAAATAATAACTGGTTTTAGCCTGTCATGGCCTTATCCGAAGAGCAGCATTAGCTCCCGACCGGTTTGTGCACGGGAGGCCAACCCCGCCTATAGAGATCCTATCACAATCACTCTGACACTACTCCTACAAACCACTTGTATCATCTCTTCTGCATCACCTTACTACTCAGCTCGATGCCACAAAGCTTCACTCTTCAACTCATAATGGCACCGGAGAATTCAGTGCATGACATTTTCCCCAACCCAATTCCACAACGCCCTCGTTGCAAATTGCTTTGTCACTTCCTTGTGTTCCACAACCATCAATGCAATTCCCTCGGGACATACATGAATGGCCAATGTTTGCCTAATAGAATAGACCACCACACTTCATTATCTTTCCCGGATCAAAAGAGTTGTTCGTGAATATCCAAACACTTGTGCTCTCCCCGACAATTGTGGCATCCCACACCAATTGTGCTTTCTTGGCAACACACTCTTTCACCTACTGGCTCTTCTGATGTCACGACCCGAACCCCGCGAGCTCGTCCACATCCCACCCGGCCACGCTTATGTACAGTTCTCCAGGATCTAAAGGCCAACAAATTCATGCGGAAGCAAAAACGAACCCCCGTACAGAAACAATTAACATCACAATGACTTGGGACGGTAAAAACAAACTTATATACATATTCACATGTTCTATACAATTTTCCAAACCTACGGCTTCGGAGGCCACTGTACAAGCCTATGACCACTAAAACAAAAGGATTACGTGGTCGAAGCCTACTACACAACCCAAAATACAACACCCTACAACACTAACTAAGAGGACAACTATCATAACCCTCGCCCTCGCTATCTCAAGCGGCTACTTAGCACCCAAAGACTCCACAACTTCTCCTGGCGTCTCGATCTCCGGGTCGGATCATTTCGGTAGAGGGTCCGAAAAGCAACGAACCCACGACGGGGTGAGATAAAATCTCAGTAGGGAAATCTCTAACCCTAGATCGGGTCGCTAGTGCCTCCGGACACATTTTCATTGAAAAATTTCCGACAATCCCTCTTTCTTACCCAAAAATTCACAATTAAAATCGAGAAAAATTCCATTCTTTCTCCGAAAATTCTCACACCTTCTCCAATATTCTACATTACTCTTGTTTCGGCGTTTCACACCTCGGTTTGACAATAACATATTCTACGTGCTCCGGGGCCCGCGTTTAACGCATTAGACCATAATACAAATATCCACATTACTTCGAAAATATCCCCGTTACTCCGAAAATATTCCACGCTACTCCAGAATATTCCACGTACTCCAGAATATTCCACATTGCTCCAGAAATATTCCATGTTACTTTAGAATATTCCACGTTACTCCAGAATATTCCACGTTACTACACCGCCATCAAATAAGTTCATAACATTGAGCCTCGGACCTTTATGGAACACGGCTCTATATATATACCAGGGTCTCGGACACAAAGGAATACGACCCATAAATCTCAGTCTCGGACACATAGGAACATGACCGGATTAAGTCTCGGACAATTAGTCGAACACGACTCACTTTGGTCTCGGACGACTTAATTGAACACGACTTTCATACTTTCTCGGTCTCGGACAATCAGACGAATACGGCTCACTTTGGCCTCAGACGACTTGATTGAATACGACCCTCACATTTTCTCGGTCTCGGACAATCAGACGAATACGGCTCACTTTAACCTCGGACGACTTGATTGAATACAACCCTCATATTTCCTCAGAATAGTTCGGGACCACGTGATTCACTCACGTTAGAGAATTAGTAATTCGGGATCACCCGATTAATTTACGCTAATCCAAAGATTAATCCAGACTACCCGATCATTTAATACTACCATAGTATTCAATCCACGCCATGCGACCATATTATGCTAACGTAGCAATATATGAATAACGTGCAATTAAAATTATACTAACGTGGGAATTTGTCGGGGCCGAACAATAATAATTTTCTAACGTACAAATAATATTTCTATAGTACTAAACTATAATACTAATGCCACATTTAATTAGTACCATGGCATAACAACTTTATGTCACATAAAAGTAACCCTAGTTAATATATAAACTAACCATGGTTCAATAATTAACTAGAGTCAATACTAACCTAACCATAATTAATAAATAGCATAAAGTAAATATAGTTGGACATAAAGTAACTAGAGTTAGTAAAGTAACCATGGTCAAACTTTGACCAAACCAATATCCTCTTGCAATTACTATTCATCTCAAGAGAAAGCTTCTCTCTCCTCCCAATCTGCAATTTTCGGCCAGCACAAATTCAACCTCAAATTCACCAATTTCTTCTTCAAAAATTCACAATTTCATGGTCTCTTAGCAACCTAACCACCTAATTTAGGTTTAGAAACAATCATACCTCTAAAACTCGCAAAAACCTCCATTGAACGATTGCGAAAAGCTCGAACCAAGCGGCGATTCCGGCGGTCCTTGCACGGCCGGCAACTCGTCGACGATCTAGCAACTTCAAGCGGTCCAAAGCGACTCCGGTGAGAGCTCGAAGAATTTTCGGCAATGGAGAGAGAGAGAGAGAGAGAGAGAGAGAGAGAGAGAGAGAGAGAGAGAGAGAATTCGACCAAGTGAGGGAGAGGGAGAGAAAAGTGAGCTAGAGAGAGAGTGGGTTCTTGAAAATAATGAGGATGAAGAAGACCAAATAATAAACAATATAAGTTAAGAATAATTAATTAGGTCCACAAAGTCAAGAGGGAAAAAAATAATTTCCTCCCCGGAAGACTAGTCAATCTCGGCCAAAAGGGAAAATGACCAAAATACCCTTCGGTCCAAGTGAAAAATAGGGTATTTTTCGAGGACAAATGGGTCCTTTCCCATATCCAGTCCAAATCTACTTTTCCTGAACCTCTTTGGGGCGAACCGCGAAGGAATTGCACCCAGGATGAGGAAATGTCCAAAATTTTTATTTATTGAAACCCCTGAAGGTCCGACGTCAAATTTCGAAGCTTGATTCGCGATCAATCTCGATCAATAGAATTTTCAGCGTATCTCGGACTAACGGGTGGCTTTTAGGAGTTACGCGTATCGACCCGTGATTAAAATCACGTTTAAGAATTTCTCGAGCCATGGCGACTTTGGTTGTCATTCAATTGCGATGGTCAATTACTAGTCCCGATGGGCACGATCGTTAGAAAATAATTTAGGGACGTTCGGAACCCAAATGAGGTCAAACGGAATCACCCGTGATCCAAGCATAGGGTATTATCCAAATCATTCCTTAATCATTCTAGGATCGGCCTATATTAGTCCAGAATATTCCCTCGACAATTTTCATGGCCAAAGAGTCAATCCAGGATCAAGTTTTTGGGTCCACGTACTTGATTTTCCTAGCTAGCTATTCCCATTTGGTTAGTCCGCTCGAGAGGGATCAACTCCGAGTGAGATTAGACTGAAATGCATCAATGAGATATTTCATTCATTCATAGCTTCGAAAGTGGGTCGGAATTCGGGATGTCACAATTCTTCCCTCCTTACAAAAATTTCGTCCTCGAAATTTGCAATCCTCCAATCATCTTGTCTTATGGGGGTCTGATGCCTCATCGCTACCACTCTTTCCAAAGTAGTTCTTGTCGTTACTTGATACTTCGATAACGTCCCAATAAAGAACGGTTTTCATCCTTCAAAACTCGTTTTCTTTGGTCCTCAACTGTGTTCACCTTCCTCTTCCCTTTTGGCATTCACAAAATTTGTTGGTAGCGTGCCCTCGAGTATTCAAATCACCTCTTCCATTGTCTATTGGTTCAAGAATAACATGCATACCTTACTACAATCCAACCTTTTCTAATTATGGAGTGAAGGTCTTTCCAAAGCATCGCATAAGACTCATGGCCTTCATCAACTTGCCCTCTATTATCCAAATCGAGTCATAACCTTCTTGATTCCTAAAGCAAGTTTAAGATTACTTTTATGGTAATCCACTCTCAATTCCATTTGAAAACCTTCAACGATCATAGTAATCTTTCTATTTTCAAGGTCATGTCTCTTCCTAGCCAGCATGTCTCATCCTTGACCACATGTAAGACCGATCCAACCTTCAGTCCATTCCATTGGACACCGTAATTCTCCCCTCAAATTCCGATGAGGTCATATCTTTAGATTCCTCTCCACTATTGAACTCGTACACTCGTCTATTGAACTTCAAGGTTTCTATCCTCAACTTCGAGGTTTCTTTTCCAAGTACTCAGAATTCTGGATTTCCTCCTTGTTCTACTCGTTTCCACGACCCTTAGAAATCCGGGTCCATCCATCGCCACATCTTAATTCCTTTCTTACCTTCAGGCTTGATGCTTCAAGTAGCCATCAAACTAGTCAATTGGTAAACTTCAAATTTACAAGTTGAATCTCTTATTCCTCGAGGTGAGGTCTGTCCCTTTGTTGCTAAATGCAAGACGCTCAATTTTCAATTGTATGCCTCTGCTACCTAATTCACTATTCCTTAGCGATAAGGGCATTGCAATCATGGCCTTTCCTTCAATTCCCTTTGGTGCAGTCAATGTTTCTAACTCTTGTAATTCACATAGTTGCGAGGTCATTCCTTGCACAAGCAACACTCCCATCTTCGTAAACAATTTCATCCATTTGCTCTACGTCTCGTCCTTAGTCCTTTTCATCAATGGAATAATTCTTGTGGGGAATCTACCTACGATCCGTCTATGACAATCCATCAATCCCAGGAAACTTTAAGTTTCAGTAACTCAAATCGACCCTAATCCATCACTCATTCCAATCCTCAAAGGCTCCACAGGGATTTCATTTCCCACAAATTTCATAACCGAGGAATCTTGCTTCATCGGGTCTACAATTTGTCCTCTTCTCATTTAGCATACAACGAGCATCTCCTTAGAGTCCGTAGGATACTCTTAAAAGCTGTTCATGTTTCTTATGACTCCTTAAATGAGTCCATTCATCGTCTCTCAAGACGGTAACAACCAATCCAATTATTCTTTGGATACTCAAGCTGACTATCATCGGTTTCTTATCACTAGACGTAGAACGTTCAAACCGTTTTTCATACATCTCACTTAAGAGCTCAAACCTTGGCCCTCTGTTGTCAAGGGTCTCCGCTTGGACCATACAACATTTTGTTCATTTTTGTCATTCTTTCCTCGGGAAGCATTATTGCCTTGCCCTCTTGGTTTCACAACCAACTAATGCAACCCTATCTTGATTTCATTCATTCAACTGGACATCCACAGGTCCCGAAATTCAATGCCATCCACAGACAGTTTCTCGGACTTCACCTTTAGGAATTATCCAAGTTTTGTGTCCTCTTTCTCGGTTCCGATACTCAATCTTAATATTAAGACAGTTAGTATTTTCTCTTCCTTCCACACTAGGGCTCTTTCCCCATGAAGGAAACTATACACTTTAGTGGCATTCTCTTACTTCGAATCCCCCTCATCTTTCCCATTCCATAAGACGTCAATCTTGGAGTCTATGTCAACTGCAGAGTTTATACTCCAGGATTTAGATGCCACCATACTTGATATTCTTCTTCCAGAGACTCGGTCACCTCGGGTGACAAGGTTTTAAGGAATTGAGGTTCCTCCTTAATCACCATAAATCCACACTTGAACGTGCAATTTGACTTCCTCAAGTCACTTTGTAATTACACTCTAGACGCTCTTTTCGCTTACTCAACCATTCAATAAAATTACAAACAACCAGGACTATTAAGTCCATTCGCTTTCCTTTCCCTCAACGACCATCTCATGGTCCGATCGCCCTTTAAGAACGACATCCTACTCTTTAGGGGTAATAACACACAATGTCACTTCTAGTGGTCCCGATTCATCCTCAATCAATCCTATTTTATCCGACAAGATCAAACAATTGACATAACTTCTTCCTTAATTTTTCTCACGACGGAAGAAACAAAACATCAATCTCTCATTACAAGTCTTACGCCAAGGCAATAGCCTTTTGTCGTGAGCACGGTCCATGTTCCATAATGAACATTTATTTGCTCGAAATTCATGAGCAAGGGTTCTCTTATTCATATGTGTTTTAATCATCCGCTCCCTTCATTAAAATCCTTTACAATTCCTCGGACTCGGGAATAACAACTAGCCATAAGGCTTCCAAATTCAAATCTACTGCGGGACTTCATGTTTTATTCAAAGGATCCTTGACCACATTTAACACATGCTTAAACGACTTTGAGAACTCTGTCTCACACCGATCGATCGTCCTCGGATCCTTCAAGATTATTAGGATCTACACAATTTTTGCTCTCATGCAATCCCAGGAAAGTTCTTCCATTAAACAACTCAATGAAGGCGGTCATCAACAGCCTTTTAAGGCTAATAACTACCAGGGTCACTTTCTTTCTTTAGTGCACCCAAAACTTCTAAAGTTTTCTCACGAAACCCTCAATCCGGAGGGAGACAGTTTCAAATTCACTTTCTCTATCGAACCTTAGTGGACCTCAGCCTCGTGATCCACCTCACAAGCTATTCAAAGCCCTCGTGGTTCTTCCCACACCTTCAATTCAGAAATGAGTAACTCATAGTCACCTTTCTCGTGACTTCCATCACTTAACTCATCAGCACTAATATCTGTCACCATAGTGACTTAGGCACAATGGCAGCTCCTCCTCGAGCTTGCCTACCCATCAATTTTTCTCATTTCCATTTAAAATTCTCACAACCCCTTATTACACTTGGGTCTCACATAATTAACAAATCGAGCCATATTCACTTCTAGTACTTATACTCCAGTCACTTATCTTTACTCAATTCTCGTAATCCATCTCGGTTCTTGGATCTTTTCATATCTCACATAAACGAGCCAAGTGCTCTTCTAGCGATCGTACTTTGGTCGATCAACCTCATTAGGTTCTCATGTCACTTGAACCACCACAATTCCCTCTAGGAATTAAAGACTTAAGTCATCTACTCGAGTCTAGCGGTTTCAAGCTGCTCATCTCATTATTTATCACTAGCAATCAACCATCCAGTGGTTCTTAGGCAACTTTCAACTAATTGCCCATTGTCTAATGATCCCAAATCATCCTCAAACAGCAACTACATAACAAGCCAGCCTCAACTAGGTAGTTTCTCAATTAACAGTTATATACGAGGCAAGCCTTAGCTTAGCCAATGCCAATCACAAGCATCCATTTTCTTCTCTAACGGCTCCCGCCGCCAAATACGAAACTCATAATTATGCCAATCACAAGCGCCCTTACAAATGTCAAGCCATTACAAAATTCAATGTGAGGATCAACTCCGTACACTACATCTCTTAACCAAAATCAGACTCAACCCGATACATAGACTCTCACTTTCAAATTATGACTTGGGTCATTCCCGCCTCCTTGCTATCTTAGAAACCCGCCGGGAGCCGTTCTTTGTCCAGACCTCTTTGTCCCGACGATCACTCCCCGCCCTCATCGGACCTGGTTGTGGCGAGTTGTCCTAAGCCATATTTCTACGAAGAGAGTCCCGTTCCACACGACCCATATCATGCTTCATCACGGTTTATAGGTATCCCGTCACTTGTCCCATACCAAGCAACAGTTTATCAAGTCCAATCGTGATAAGCTCATGCATGCACATTAATCGACTTTCGTTTTAATGCCACAAACACCTGCACCGCATGATTGTCCTCGTTACTTGACGTACCATGTTCGCTTCCGGATCAATTCTTATCCACAAATGATCTTTAATTCCACCAATGACTCTCACGTCTCATAGATCCATTGCCTATGTTCTAGCATATTCTTCAAGTTGAGTCATTGACAAACCATAATCATAATCATATAATCCAACCGACCCTTCACTCAAAAACAATCCTCTATTAGCCTCAACCACATGTACAACCTCAAAATCCATACTTATGGCTCCTCAATTTCCTGTTTGCTCACTTAGAAACCTCAATAATATCATCGCCCAAGTTTACCAATAAAACAAAACGATACTAGAATCATTAGAATACAATACAAGTTCAAGCCTATAATCCTCAAGATTCAGAAATCAATGCCTTATCCCAAGGGTCCTAGTATCTAATCGTCCTCAAGTCATCACTCCTTATTACTCCAAGTCTCAATCTCATTTGATCGAGCTGACCTTGCTCTGATACCACTCCAAACGGGGATGTCACAACCCGAACCCCGCGAGCTCGTCCACATCCCACCCGGCCACGCTTATGTACAGTTCTCCAGGATCTAAAGGCCAACAAATTCATGCAGAAGCAAAATGAATCCCCATACAGAAACAATTAACATCACGATAACTTGAGACGGTAAAAACAAACTTATATACATATCCACATGTTCTATACAATTTTCCAAACCTACGGCTTCGGAGGCCATTGTACAAACCTATGATCACTAAAACAAAAGGATTACGTGGTCGAAGCCTACTACACAACCCAAAATACAACACCCTACAACACTAACTAAGAGGACAACTATCCTAATCCTCGCCCTCGCTATCTCAAGCGGCTACTCAGCATTCGAAGGCTCCACAACTTCTCCCGGCGTCTCGATCTCCGGGTCGGATCATTTTCGGAGAGGGTCCGAAAAGCAACGAACCCACGACGGGGTGAGATAAAATCTCAGTAGGAAAATCTCTAACCCTAGATCGGGTCGCTAGTGCCTCCGGACACATTTTCATTGAACAATTTCCGACAATCCCTCTTTCTTACCCAAAAAATTCACAATTAAAATCGAGAAAAATTCCATTCTTTCTCCAAAAATTCTCACACCTTCTCCAATATTCTACATTACTCTTGTTTCGGCGTTTCACGCCTCGGTCCGACAATAACATATTCTACGTGCTCCGGGGCCTGCGTTTAACGCATTAGGCCATAATAGAAATATCCACATTACTCCGAAAATATCCCCGTTACTCCGAAAATATTCCACGCTACTCCAGAATATTCCACGTACTCCAGAATATTCCACATTGCTCCGGAAATATTCCACGTTACTCTAGAATATTCCACGTTACTTCAGAAATATTCCACGTTACTGCAGAATATTCCACGTTACTACACCGCCATCAAATAAGTTCATAACATTGAGCCTCGGACCTTTATGGAACACGGCTCTATATATATACCAGGGTCTCGGACACAAAGGAATACAACCCATAAATCTCGGTCTCGGACACATAGGAACACGACCGGATTAAGTCTCGAACAATTAGTCGAACATGACTCACTTTGGTCTCGGACGACTTAATTGAACACGACTTTCATACTTTCTCGGTCTCGGACAATCGGACGAATACGGCTCACTTTGGCCTCAGACGACTTGATTGAATACGACCCTCATATTTCCTCGGAATAGTTCGGGACCACGTGATTTACTCACATTAGAGAATTAGTAATTCGGGATCACCCGATTAATTTACCCTAATCCAAAGATTAATCCAGACTACCCGATCATTTAATACTACCATAGTATTCAATCCACGCCATACGACCATATTATGCTAATGTAGCAATATATGAATAACGTGCAATTAAAATTATACTAACGTGGGAATTTATCGGGGCCAAATAATAATAATTTTCTAACGTACAAATAATATTTCTATAGTACTAAACTATAATACTAATGCCACATTTAATTAGTACCATGGCATAACAACTTTATGTCACATAAAAGTAACCCTAGTTAATATATAAACTAACCATGGTTCAATAATTAACTAGAGTCAATACTAACCTAACCATGATTAATAAATAGCATAAAGTAACTATAGTTGGACATAAAGTAACTAGAGTTAGTAAAGTAATCATGGTCAAACTTTGACCAAACCAATATCCTCTTGTAGTTACTATTCATCTCAAGAGCAAGCTTCTCTCTCCTCCCAATCTGCAATTTTCGGCCAGCACAAATTCAACCTCAAATTCACCAATTTCTTCATCAAAAATTCACAATTTCATGTTCTCTTAGCAACCTAACCACCTAATTTAGGTTTAGAAACAATCCTACCTCTAAAACTTGCAAAAACCTCCTTTGAACGGTTGCGAAAAGCTCGAACCAAGCGGTGATTCCGGCGGTCATTGCACGGCCGGCGACTCATCGACGATCTAGCAACTTCAAGCGGTCCAAAGCGACTCCGGTGAGAGCTCGAAGAATTTTCGGCAATGGAGGGAGAGAGAGAGAGAGAATTTGGCCAAGTGAGGGAGAGGGAGAGAAAAGTGAGCTAGAGAGAGAGTGGGTTCTTGAAAATAATGAAGAGGAAAAAGACCAAATAATAAAAAATATAAGTTAAGAATAATTAATTAGGTCCACAAAGTCAAGAGGGAAAAAAATAATTTCCTCCCCGGAAGACTAGTCAATCTCGGCCAAAAGGGAAAATGACCAAAATACCCTTCTGTCCAAGTGAAAAATAGGGTATTTTTCGAGGGCAAATAGGTCCTTTCCCATATCTAGTCCAAATCTACTTTTCCTGAACTTCTTTGGGGCGAACCGCGAAGGAATTGCACCCAGGATGAGGAAACGTCCAAAATTTTTATTTATTGAAACCCCTGAAGGTCCGACGTCAAATTCCGAAGCTTGATTCGTGATCAATCTCGATCAATAGAATTTTCAGCGTATCTCGGACTAACAGGTGGCTTTTAGGAGTTACGCGTATCGACTCGTGATTAAAATCACGTTTAAGAATTTCTCGAGCCATGACGACTTTAGTTGTCATTCAATTGCGAGGGTCAATTACTAGTCCCAATGGACACGATCGTTAGAAAATAATTTAGGGACGTTCGGAACCCATATGAGATCAAACGGAATCACCCGTGATCCAAGCGTAGGGTATTATCCAAATCATTCCTTAATCATTCTAGGATCGGCCTATATTGGTCCAGAATATTCTCTTGACAATTTTCATGGCCAAAGAGTCAATCCAGGATCAAGTTCTTGAGTCAACATACTCGATTTTCCTAGCTAGCCATTCCCATTTGGTTAGTACGCTTGAGAGGGATCAACTCCGAGTGAGATTAGACTGAAATACATCAATGAGATATTTCATTCATTCATAGCTTCGAAAGTGGGTCGGAATTCAGGATGTCACACCCGATCTCATGGAATAATGAAAGTTTCTCTTCTGTTGGAACGTGGTAATAGACATCCTCTTGAGAGTCGCCCATTGGTCCAGGAATGTTTTTCCTATTCCGTAAGCAATTTTATTCATTCTTGTTAGGGGTAAGGATGGGCCAGGTGGGTAGGGTCCAGACCTAGACCCCGAAACAGACCATGTTATAACCGATTCCCAATTTTTGGAACCGAGAACCAATCCTATTTATCTTAGAACCTGTTTTGGAACCGACCCTGTTTTTCTATCCAATTCTAGGGTCTACCCGAGAACCTGTTTTCCTTTTGTTTATTTTTTTGATTTTATTTTTTTCATCAAAATAATATGAGTATCGATGAAATGATCCAAAATAAAAGGTGAATAATAAAACTCATTGTCCGCCAAAAGCAACAATCTTTGATATGAGTAATAAAAATGACAATCCATCAAAAGCAACAATCCAAAATATAATAATAGAAGTTACAATCCACCAAAAGCAATAATAATCCTACAAAACTCTGAATTAACAAGTGCAATTCTTCCTATCGCACTACCACCAAAATCCGCTAATAATCTCTCCTTTTTGTCTTGCAAGTCAAAAGACTCAAAGCCCACTTTGAAACTTGCAAGGTTGGCAAGGTTAGCAAAAGAAGCGAGATAGTTTTTTTTTTAAATAATAGCTAAAATCAGTTCTAAAACCGGTCCGGGTGAGTCTTCACTTAGAATCGGGAATAGGACCGAATCAACTGGTTCCCAAAACTTGGAACCGGTTCCCGGACCGATTTGAGCACGAGCCGATTCCCGACCCTATTTTTCGGGTGGTCCGATCCGGGTTTCGGATAAACCCAATCCGGTTGCACACCCCTAATTCCTGTCCCCCTATTGCCATCCCAAAAGTAAGACAAGAGCTATTTGTTCGATCCCTATTAGCCTCTCGATCACTCCCCCGCCCTCATAAGATCGGATATACCACATGTTCTTCTCAAATCACCCACCTACTAGAGAGATCCTACTTCGTTATTATTTGTCACCGGCCAGCAAATTCTTGGTCACGGAATAACTCGTGCAACGCTTGATGAGTCAAAGAACACTATGCCAACCTTCATTCTAAAGATTGTTTCTAAAAACAGTATGTCGGATCGCCTTCTCCCATCGGATCGTACCGCACCTAGTTTAGCTTGAGTATCCAGTCCCTCAAGCAAGATATACAAAACACTTTGGTACAACAACTGGTTTCGGCCTCCTATGGACTCATCCGGGGGGGGAACATCGGTTCTCGATCGGTTTGTGTACGAGAGGCCAATCCCACCTTTAGAGATTAATCTAAGATGGTATTCATTCCACACCAAGACTCCTAGCACAAACACCCCGACTCGACTCCTACAAGCCATTTGTATTATCACTTCGGCATCCCTCACTCTTCGCCTTGGTGCCATAGAGCTCCACTCTTCAACTCACAACGACATAAGAGAATTCCGTCCGTAGCATTCTCCCACACCGAATTTCGCAGCGCCCTCATTTTGGATCGCTCCGTCGCTTCTTGCATTTCACAACTATCAATGCCACTCCCTCAAGACTCACATGAATTGTCAACACTTGCCCAATGTAACAAGCCACTACAATCCATTGGTAGTTTCCCCCGCGAATCTCCAATCGGTTGTACTCTCCTTGGTAAATTTGGCATCCCGAGCCAATTGTGCTCCTTCGATATCACTTTCTTTTGCCTACTAGGTTTCTCTTGGTCTCAGCAGATCAATGGAGGTTTCTCTTCTTGCTGAAAACATGGTAACAAAGATCCTCTTGAGATTTACCCATTGATCCATGAGCATTTTTCCTGTTTGGTGAACAATTCGGTTGATTACCGTCCCCCCATTATCGTCCTAGAAGCTACACAAGATCCACACCTTGTTCGAGCCCCCTTAGTCCGGCAATTATTCCTTGCTCTCATAGGACTGAGTAGACCACATGCTCTCCCCAAATCAGGCACCTACTAGAGGGATCTCACTCTAATATCATTTGTCAAGGGCCGATAGATTCTTAGCTCGAAATAGCTCGTGTAGTGTTTGACGAGCCAAGAAAATTAGGCCAACCTTTCTTCTTGTTATAAATATATTAATAACATGTGGATGCTTCACCTTTCACCATTTCATCTTCCAATGTATGTTACAAATACATTGATATACATTGATGTACATTGATACGGATTGATGTTTCACCTTTCACATTCCATGAGCGTTTTTTCCTCTCTCAATGTAATGTACCATCTAGCCTATAAATAGAGGCTTTTGTAAACTTGTTGATGCAATGAAAAGTGAGTTAACATTTGCTTCCGCTTCTCTCTTACATTCTTCTCTCATATTATATTTTCAAGTTCACTTTGTATTTCTGAGTTGATTCCAAAGATCACCGTTTACTTTTACAACACTTCTAAAAATTGTTCCTAAAAAGTGAGAGGCGTATATAAGTTATTTGTTATGACAAGCTTCATTAACATTACTCAAGTGAACCTTGTACGAAAGTTACGATAATTGTGGTGTTTTTGTCACTCAAAGCTAAGAACAAAGTTGACTTGATATTTTATCTAACAATAACGAAAGATAATTAATCTCCGTGCGTCGCGATAGTTCCAAACAATCACCTCTTTTCGAGCATTTGGAATTAACAATTTGTAAGCTAACAAATTACTTATGTCATGCCAAAAGCCATATTTTGATTTTCCCACCATATCAGATTTTCTCATTACCGCCGAGCCAACAAACTACTTTACCAAAAGTCGGAACTCATAAATGCACGCAAAGTGAATCCTAGCGTACACGTTTTTCCGTCGTATCGGGCTTTCCCCGATCATCACGATCCGCATAACAAACTCGCCGATCGGAACCCGAGTCGGATCCGCCTGATTTGGCGAAACGAAGCCTTCGCATCCGACATCAATACTTTCCGTAGAGACGGTCTCTCCCTCATGGAAAGACGGGCGAAATAAAGAAAGAGCGATCGATGCCGATTTCGCCTGAAAAGAACATTGCCCCCAATAGCCCCAATTTCTCTATAAACCACATAAGCGCTATGGCAACACAATGTGCCATCACCTTGTGATTTTATTCTTCAATGGTAATGCAATTTTTCTCACACGAGCGGTCTCTCCCCTCCCTTTTACCGTGGCCTCATTCCCCTATCATTTCTGTTACCTAAGCGCTCTCTCTCTCTCTCTCTCTATCTCTCTCTTTCTCTCTCTACACATTTCTCTTTGGGTTGCATTATATAAGCGGAGAACCAAATCTCGTCATCGAACCAAAACCCTGCATTCTTACCAAGCTCTGATCTCTCTTCGAGCTCTCTCACCCTCCCCCGACAAAAGGGAAAAAAAAATTAAAAATCCTCTCTTCCCCACAATCTCCGCAGGATTCGATCGGTTCCAATCCGCCCCGCCGATCTGCAATTCCGCCGAGTCTGCTCTCGCGATAGTTTCGACCGTCGAGATTGAGATTGGATTTCGATTTTGGTTGTTGCTGTTGTTGTTTTCTTTTTTCTCTTCTGTTTTTAATTATTGGACTGGGTTAGATTGCGATCGAGCAATCCGAATCGGAGTGGTGGGGGTTAGATTAGAATTCGCGTGAGGCAAATCTCAGTCTGCGGCGCGCGGCGGGGGATGGGCGGATTGTTATCTGGACGCAGGATATTGAATTGAGGGAGGGGAAACGATGCCTGGATTAGCTGAGAGAAATGACCAATCCAGTAATGCTTCGCCGGTGCCGTCGCCGCGCACTGCCGCGTCGGCCGCGATGGCGGCCAGAGGATTTTGGTCCAAGCAGCACGATGATGTGAGCTACGGTCAGCTCCAGAAGGTAGAGGGCTTGCGGCCGGATTTCCTGGTTGGGGAATGGTCAATTCGTTGAATTTGGATTATTTGTGTTGATCTGTGTGGATTGTTGTCAGTCGAATGAATGTGGATCGAGTCCTTGCGCGCTAATCCTCTTGGGAGCTTGTTTTGCACCCCATTAGGACGCTGTTCTTTTAGCTTCAATGGGCATTCTGTTGATTGGGATATCGGATCCTCTTTGAATGCAGTCTCTATTGCGCATACTTGTGGGCTTTAAATGGTAATTGGGTGTGTACACAATGAAGTATGAATTTGGCGTGAGCATATAGGAATGTATAGTTGGTATGTAATTTAATTTGTAAGTCAGTGTCCATTGTGGTAGTACCGTAGTATCATGTATCGACTACAGGCTGCACAGTCTTGGAGCTTCTCAACATTGCCAATGTGGCTATGAGGACAGTGGTGCAAAGTTTCTGCCCATGGTGACTCTTTTGTTTGGTTCAGAGTCCTTAGTGAAAAAAGAATGGAAGAATATCACCTTAAAACTATGAACTATGATACTGTCTAAAGTAAAGTAAACATGTAGAAGAAAATAAAAGAGTGAATAGTTTATGAGAATGAGAATTGTAGATGTCAACTTCATATGCACTTTTCTTTCTCGTATGCCTATTAAATTGTTTGCCAAGAAATGAAAATCACTAGGTAGTTTGTTCTCTAATAATGGTTTGTATAATTATGTCCCTCTTACTCTCCTCCGTCCCTTTTTATGTTTGGCTTTTGCCAGATGGATTTCTTTTGAAAAGTTAACATATGTATTGACTTATTACTAAGAGGGAGACCTGAAATTTTTATTGCAGTTCTGGAGTGAGCTGTCCCCACAGGCGAGACAAAAGCTCCTGAGGATTGATAAGCAGACCCTTTTTGAGCAGGCTCGTAAGAACATGTACTGTTCTCGTTGCAATGGTTTGCTACTTGAAGGGTTTCTACAAATTGTCATGTATGGGAAGTCTTTCCAGCAGGAGGGGGCAGTTGGGCACCTTATTGATAATAGTGCAGCCTCTTTGAAAACTCAGGATGAGGGTGGATTGAGTGTGACTAATAGGTGTCAGGAAGAGATTCAAGATCCTTCTGTGCATCCTTGGGGTGGTCTAACCACAACACGTGATGGGTCATTGACCATTCTAGATGGCTACTTGTTTTCAAAATCTTTGAAGGGGCTCCAAATTGTAAGTGCAATACTATATGACCATATCGTCAATTTCTTGTTATCACTTGCTGATAACTTGCTTGAATCAGGTATTTGACAGTGCACGTGCTAGAGAACGGGAGCGCGAATTACTTTATCCTGATGCATGCGGCGGGGGAGGTAGGGGTTGGATAAGTCAAAATACGACAAATTATGGCCGAGGACATGGGATGAGAGAAACATGTGCATTGCATACAGCCCGGCTTTCCTGTGATACACTGGTGGACTTCTGGTCAGCTCTGGGTGAAGAGACGAGGCAGTCTCTCTTGAGGATGAAGGAAGAGGATTTTATTGAGAGGCTCATGTACAGGTTTGTGGTTCTTCCCTTGTATACAACATGCAGTTAAAATGAGTGGGTTTTAGCAGGAGAACTATGTATGTTGATGAGGGGTCTGAATAAGAGCTGCGATATCCTTATGTTGACTAGAAGGTGGTTACCTAGAAATAGCTATGAATAGAGATAGGAAGCTCAATTTTGAGAAAATCCAGTTCTTCTACTAGTTAGAATACATTTAGTCCTGATTGTGTTTCCAAAAACCGACAATTACAAAAACTGACTAAGAAGGTGGTTACCCTAGCAATAGCTATGAATAGAGATAAGAAGCAAACCTTAAAGTTTTTCTTTAAGATCTCAATGTCAGGAACTTGTGTTTATAAGTGAACTATGATGCTGTAAATGAGACTTCACATGCTACCTGTTGTACCTTTAAAAGGGTGAGTCTGGAATGGAGAAGCATTAGATGCACTGCTGGTGGGTTGGCTTGACTGCTTGAGCCCCATAGATGTTTTTTTAGAGGTGGGGGGCATTGTGAGAGGAGTCAGTGATCTGGGTTTTGACTCCACAGACTCTCAAATTTTTTTGAGCAAAAATAACAGTAGGTTTCAGGGTTTGTGATACATGCTGTAATGGTGCGTATAACCCATGACTTTCCCATGTCTTTGTTCATTTGTTACCTGTTCTTTATAATCGGGGGGCCAGTATTTTCCACTGTAGAAAGAGAATTTTCTTTTCATTGCCTTTAGCTAGGATTACCTGGCCGTGTCCCAAGTATCTCACTGAACTTTCTCTTTCTTGATTCTTGAATCATTGTCTTGATCTTTGTCTTCGTCCTGCTTCTTAGACTGGTATTAGGAGAGATGTAGGCATTTTTTTCCTCTCCTTGTTGCCATGCAAAAGATTTAGATAGTTTATCTGAGGAATGGGGATTGCAAAATGTAATTGTAGACTTATGTGCTTGATTTAGAGAAATGGCCATACTGCTTAATCATTTTATAATGGCACAAAGGAAGTTCTTACATGAGGAACAGAACTTACTATGAGAGTATTTTTAATTTGGAGTGTGAATAATAGGAATTTGATTAAATCTTTTCTCCATGGAAGATTTTTATTTTTTATTTTTTTATATAGGTGTTTTCCTGTGATTTACATTCGTTGTAGATATAGTTCCTAAAATTATGAAATGTTGAAGTTTGGCTTGGATGTACAGGTTTGACAGCAAGAGGTTTTGCAGAGATTGCAGAAGGAATGTCATTCGTGAGTTCAAGGAGCTAAAGGAGCTGAAGCGGATGCGTAAAGAACCTCGATGTACTAGATGTTTCTGCGCTGCAGATACAGCCTTCCAATACGAGGTTTGTGATTTTCTATCCTCTTTGTTTGTTTTATTTCGATAATGGCTTCTAGTTTCCTTATCTGGATTGTGGTGAATCATTAAAAAGAGACAACTAGCAAATGAATCTATTCAATCGAAAAGGAAAGAAGTTGGATCTTTCATGAGACTTTGGATAAGTTTAATCAGCATTCACTATTATGCCTTGGCTGTCTCTCAGGTATCTGATGAAACTGTTCATGCTGATTGGCACCAAACATTTGAGGACTCTGTGGGATTATATCATCATTTTGAATGGGCAATCGGAACAGGAGAAGGGAAGTCTGACATTCTGGAATTTGAAAATGTTGGCCTGAGTGACAGTGTGCAAGTCACTGGCCTTGATCTTGGTGGCTTAAATGCTTGCTTTATCACTCTGAGGGCTTGGAAACATGATGGCCGATCTACTGAAATATTTGTTAAAGCTCATGCTTTAAACGGTCAACAATGTGTGCATAGTAGGCTTGTAGTTGGCAATGGTTTCGTCACAATTACAAGAGGGGAGAGCATTAGAAGGTTTTTTGAACATGCTGAAGAGGCAGAGGAAGAAGAGGTAGTTGAAGTTCTGAGCCATAAAGCATATGTTCAAATATATGATAGGCATGGCTCTAGAGCTTGATTCAACTGTATGTATGCTTTCAGGATGATGATTCCATGGACAAGGATAGGAATGAGCTTGATGGAGAATGCTCACGTCCTCAGAAGCATGCAAAGAGTCCTGAACTTGCTCGAGAGTTTCTTCTGGATGCCGCAATTGTTATATTCAAGGAGCAGGCATGTTAAATTTTTTCAAATTGCTGTCCTAGCTACATAGTCATCACTTCAATGTATCAACAATTATTCCGTATTCTACTGCATCTTGCTCATAGGCATCTTTTTCTGTTCCCTTGAGTGTTGTTGACTGCTCGGTGGATAATGTGGGTCATAAAGAGGAAATTCGAATTAGCTTAGTTGTATGTTTACAGTCAAGTGTTCTAACTCGATGGTATCGCTTAAGTTTAGACATTAAGTTCCAATTTTAATAGTCTGTGCTGTGTTGCTCGCAGAGCCATTTTATTTACATTTAGATAGCTATCGTCACTAAGCACAAGGTCAAGCTGTAATGTCATTTGCTATAATTTGAGTAGTTGTTGCCTGATTTATGAATATTGTTTAATGTTTCCTTAACTTGGAAAGGAACAGAAGAAATGTACTTTCCTGAATATGTTGATGCCAT
The DNA here is from genome assembly GCF_020921035.1 of Rhodamnia argentea. Taxonomy (NCBI): domain Eukaryota; kingdom Viridiplantae; phylum Streptophyta; class Magnoliopsida; order Myrtales; family Myrtaceae; genus Rhodamnia; species Rhodamnia argentea. The sequence continues at coordinate 11,571,120 of NC_063156.1, forward strand.
TTCTCAAGTGGAGAAGTAAGAATCATGTAGACTGGGGAGAGACAATAATAGCTGCATATGAGAGGACGATGAAAGTTTTTCATCAAATTGACAGTTTTGAGGTGTTGAAGTTTAATTTGGACTATTGAATTATGGATCATTGGGGTTCGTCCCACCATATAGAATAGATTTATCAAATATGACTGCTCAAGTCATTTTGGTCATTTGATTTTGGTGAAACCTTGTTTTGGTTCAGTTTGAATTCAGGATCTCATCTGACTTCTTTTGTCACGCTTTTCAGGTTGAGAAGGCTTTTAGAGAGGGGACAGCAAGGCAAAATGCACACAGCATTTTTGTCTGTCTTGCGTTGAAGTTACTGGAAGAACGTGTGCATATTGCTTGCAAAGAGATTATCACACTAGAAAAGCAGGTCTGTGCCTTGCTAAAGAAACACCTTTGCATTGAATATGTTTGTTCTCTGTGAAGTACCATGAACACTGCTCAAAATAACTTTGCAGATGAAACTTCTGGAAGAAGAAGAGAAGGAGAAGCGTGAAGAAGAGGAGCGCAAGGAGAGGAAAAGAACAAAAGAAAGAGAAAAAAAGCTTAGAAGAAAAGAGAGGTTGAAAGGAAAAGAAGGGGATAGAGAGAAAAAAGACATGTTGGATGATGTTCCTCCTGCTTCGTATGGCCTGAAGGATGAACCAAGACCCGGTGTCACAGAGGAGCCAAACGAGACTGCTAGCTGTGGCGATTCAATTTGTGACACTGGTGATGTTCTCACTTCCAAGTCCGGATCTTTGGATATAGAAGATGAAACATTCTCCAGTGGTGTAGAAAATTCATTTAATGAGAGTTCAGAGGTGGATTTTGCTGATGTGAAAGATGTGGCTGGTTCTTTTACGACAGAGATATCCAAGATTTCCCAGAGAAGACCAAAGTTTCAGAAAGAAGGATTACAGGATCAAATTTTCAGGTGGTGTGACAGACGTAGACCAGCTGTTGTTTCAGAAAGTAGTGCTGCGGCTAATCGATCTGAGTCAAGATATTATAATGATAATTTTGAATTTCACTCCAGGGGCATGAATGGATGGATTAGGCAGACAAGAATGAACTCACAGAAATCAAATTCTAGAAATTCTGGCTCCAAATACTGCGAGAAGTTTCTGTCTCTCAAAAACAGGATGAATGACAGATATGATATGCATTCGTGTAGCTGCAACGAGATCAACTGTCAACGAGGAAAGGTTGGTCCACATTTTGCTGGGTCCAGAGCAGCTCGCGAGGGAAAATTTGGGACCAGCTCAGAATCAGCATTTGATGTATCAAAGAATTTTCACCGCAGCAATAAGTATAATCAAGTGGATTATGCTCATAGTGTTGGAAGACCAAAAAGCAGAGTAAATGGTAGCAGCATTACTAGCAGGGATATGGTCCATTCCAGGAAAGTCTGGGAGCCCATGGAATCGCAGAAGTGCCCTCGCAGCAACTCTGATTCTGATGTTACCTTAATTGCCTCTAGTTTAAGTGTACAAGGGAAGGAGTCTGGTGATGATATTAAGTTGGTTGTTGAGTTGTGTTCAAGCGAAGATAGTCGAGATTCTATTGGAACTGATCAGAAAGTTTCCAATCGGAAAGACTTTACTGATTCTGGCAGTGGAGCCGGTGAAGTTTGCGAAAGCCGACCTGATGCTAATGCAGCAGATGCTCACCACTCAAGAGAAGCGACTGATGAGGAAGTTGGGTCATGTCTTGCAAGGAATGATGCCAGTAACAGGACAAGTGATTTTGTTACAAGTGCCACTTCCAATTCCGATAACTGCTCATCATGCCTCAGTGAGGTAGACAGCAATGCATCCTCAAACCACGGAAATATAGAATCTTCATCTACATCAGATTCAGAGGATGTCTGTCCACATTCAGAAAGAAGAGAAGCCTTAACCTGTGATAGCCGTTCTGAATGTTGTAAAGTCGAGGCGGAGGCAAAAGAGGTCAAGGACAGAATGGAGGTGCTGGGTGGACAACCAGTGTTTGGGTTTCCACTTAAAAGCATGGGAACTAGTGTTGCTTCTTATACACCAGTTAAAACTCCCCACTCCTCAAATGATATAAACGGGAACCTTAGTGTAGCTTCTGAGCATCGAGGAACGCTTCCCCAAATGCACAGTCAAAGTTTGTACTTCCAGATGTTTCAGGGTCCTACACCCATTGGTTATTACCCTCAAAATCTAGTTCCATGGCCAGCAGTTCACACTAATGGGCTAGTGCCATATCCGCATCCAAGTAATTATCTGTATGCTGGTCCTTTGGGGTATGGTCTAGATGGAAATTCTGGCTTCTGCATAGGGTATGATGCCATGTCACACTTAACTGCTGTGCCTAATACTGGTCCAGTTCCCGTCTTTCAGCCTGCTGTCAAAGCCAACAGTTACTACCCAGAGGAGAGAAACCACATTCCCAACCACAGTGTTAGTGTGAAGGACGCGAATGATGTCAACAAAGAGAAGACTGTCCAAACAGGACTGAGATCTGCGGAGTTAACAGACTGTGGGGAAAGCAGACAGAGGAGTTCTTCGGCTAAGGTGTGCCATGAGGACTCAGGCTTTTCCCTTTTCCATTTTGGCGGCCCAGTGGCTCTTTCAAACGTATCGACTCCAAATGTTGGGCCTGATGTAGGGGCGGACGGAAATATTTCTACAAAAGTTTCGACTGATCCTGTGGAAATTAATGCTGCTTGCAACAAAAAGGAAACTACTATTGAGGAGTACAATTTGTTTGCAGCTAGCAATGGAATAAGGTTCTCATTATATTAGAGTGTGCAGAGGTGGTGTGTGGTGGTCGTGTGAGAATTCAGTCCATATCTTCTTGTTTGGTCATATAGGTCTGAGTATTTTATGGTATTTTTTTCGTGCTCAATAATTTCCCATTGAATGTCACAATTTTCGAATACAATTTTCTCTTTTCGAGTTGAGTTATTTAATCGCCTTTCGATTTTTGCCCCCGGTATGAAGAAAAAGAAAACATCTGGAACTTGCCAAGCTATCATCATAGCAGGTTTCTCTGTATGAGGTTCAGATTCGTCTATTCATGGATTTAGACTTCTTTCTTCTAATGACAAAACATCTTGGCGTATCGACTCCAATAAAATTCTGTTATTTTGGCTTCCGGAAGGGTAATCATTGACAGTTGATGAGGACGATTACCGGATAGGAAGAGGGATGACAAATACCAAATCTCTTGAGAACTGTTTCTCTCTGGGAGTCACGCTAGAAGATCTCTCTCCTGAACGTGAACCTAGCACGAAGGTTCGCATGTACTCTCGCATGTCATGAGTTGTCGTGATTGTCAGAACATATGTGAAGATACTTTTGCAGTGTGCCTGATATTGTTTCGAGTCGATAAATTATGGCGTTCTCGCCCCCCCGTGTTTAGCAGTCTATCCTTGGGATCTAACCTGCAAATCTATGTCTAGGCATCCATGCGTTCAAGGTTTTTGTAACTGTCAACCCTTGGTCTCAAAACTTCCAGGGCACTGCCAACCTTCGTTCTCTTTCTTTGCTCCTTTGCTTGAACCCCCCATTGATCCCTCCACAGCTTATTTCATCCCACTTCTACAAAGTTACTCTTGCATCTGGTGTTGATCACGCTGATCTCATCCAGCATGTTTTCGTGAGCATCATGGATCGGTAGCATAGCGGACGCAGCTTAAAATACACAGCAGTTAAGGTCCTATAAAGCAACATTTGTGCAGATGGAAAAGTATATCAGCACACAACAGTTCCTCTTGTCCTTAGCTTACCAGTTACCTAACTCTGAAGTCTATCCTAGTGCTAGAGAATCCAAATGATGAAAGACCAGTTCGTTTGTAGGAGTTGTCAGTGCTGGTTATATGGGAGCCTGCTGAGCACGGAATGCTCCGGCTTGTGCTCGCACTCGAAATCTAGATGAACGAAGGCTCTTTCCACTTCAGGGAGCTCCTCAATCCTGATTTGCAATGATTCTCCGATTTCATGCGCTTCTTTCAGCGGTAAATCTTCGGACAGCTCAATATCTACCTGATATTGTCATGGTAAAATGTCCATTATGCAAACTAACTGAAATCGTTGTGTGGAATTAGCAACTCAAGCATAACAGGTTGAGGAGGTGCAACAAATCATTAGCACAAAAAACCCAAAAATTTACTAACCTCAACAAAGTAAAGGACACCAAAGGTGTATGCACGAACTGTGTCGACGCGTTTAATTTGAGGATGGTGTCTGAGGGCAAGGTATGTCAGTTTCTGCAAGACTTCAGGTGGAGCTGATTGCCCAACAAGAGACACTGAGAGACCAAACAGCAAAAGATTAGCACTGAGAAGAGATAGTGACTTTTATCTTCCTAGATCACATATATCAGTACAAAATTCTCCGCTAAGAATTGATGAAATGTTGACTTTTCTCACTAACATAATAGTTGACTTGTCATATTGCATACTTTGGTCGAACAAGGTCAATTCAAAATGAATCCCTAGATAGAGAAAGGAGAGAGAGAGGAGCTACCGGCATTTTCCAGAACTGTGCCGGACCAATTCGAAATTGTATAAACAGCGAGGACTACGGCGCCAAATGGGTCGATCCACCAAAAGAACTTATCCCCAAGAACAGCAGCAACTAAACCCACCACATTTGTCACCACATCAAAGTAATGATCCTGGTGGAATCAAAATCTTGTTAAAACGACTGAACCGTTTAGGCCCTAGTGCAGATGGCATGTTTTGTTGGCTCAACAAGCCTTGTCAATTTGGTCCGCCACTTTACCTTTGCATACGCGCGGACTATCGTGTTCCCCGAACTCCTGCAGTAGATCCAAAGCATGAGCTTCACTCCGGTTGCCGTCAGCATAATGGTGTACAACCACACTAACTGCTCTGATGTCATCCTTTCGGAAGAATGGTTTCTGATAAGTTGCTCGACGGCTTGGACAAGCACTTGAAATCCTGTATCTCATGGCAAAAGTAGATTTCTTTTTCATCTAGGTGTTTTCATCAAATCTTGATGAATCTCTAGAAATACTCTGTACCTTTTCCTTTATTTCCATTCTTCTGATGTGGCAAGATTTTTTGTAAACGTTTTGTGAAAGCTAGAAGACTGAGTTCTATCTATGTTTTTGCCTATGGCTTTACACAGTTATCTGATCAGATGTTTTCCACAGCAAGAGGATATATCCTAAAGCTTTTTTGCCTTCAATATTTAAGCACTAATAATGTGCAAGATGTCATTCAATTCTTACACTGCAACCTAATATGTCCTATTCAATGAATCCAAATAATGTGACTACAGAGTAGCAAAGCTGATAATCGGAGAAACTACTCACCTAGAGTGGCCATGACAGCGGCGAAGATGATAATGCCTACCGGCTGTACCCGAAGTTTCCCGATAGGATACTTGTATTTGTCTACCGTTTCCATCGACAGGTGCGTGAACCAGAGGATACCACCGGCCATTAGATCCAGCAACGAATCTAGGGTTGATGCTGCAATGGCTATGGACCCACTCTTTATCGTGGCATATATCTGGCAAAAAGAACATATATCAGCTCATCTAAATCATTCTTGGTGAAAAAAAAATTCTATATGCTGGACAGCATTTGGAGAACCGAATCAATTCTGACATAAACCATTGCCAAATCTATTTGTTAAGGTATTACTAATTTCCATCAATTATTTCAGATAAACAATCACAAACGTTTCAAAATAGAGACTTAGTGAAATTTTTGCTGTTTTATGCCCAATTTCACAATGTAGTAAGTTTCGTCCTTGAAGTTCAAAAGGCCATGAAGAAATTTTATGTAAATGCATACACCATAACAATGGATTCGAGTCACCGGGACGGTGGAATTAACAGTTCCATGCGTACCTTGAACACAAGCAAGAACACATTGGCCCAATTTGATATTTTCATAGCTCTTTCATGTTCAGCTTGCAGTTTGCTGCTCTGATCTTCATCGACGATATGAGGCGATTCAAGAGACTCGACCTCTTCGAATGACCTCAACGTGGCAAACTGTCTCTCATAGTACTCCTTCTCCCCTGACAAGCCAGGAAAATAAATAAATAAAGTTAACTGGAACGAGTTAGGAGTACTCGTAGTTGACATATGCATGACAGCATGAGTCTGCATCTTGGGATTTTTGGTTCTGTTCCATTGTACCCAAAAACCAAAAGCAAATCAGAAACATGAATCTCCATTTTCCATTTACGTGCGAAAACAGAGAGTGCTGAGAAGATCCGAGCTTTATCATGATATCCGGAAGAGTACGTGTCTATGCATTAACAAAAATTGAGCATAAACTACTCGAACCATGATTTATGAACAATGTCTAGAAACTGAAAGGTTACCTTCAATCAAGCCAGTGGTCTTGGAAAGGTCGAGATGGAAGGGAGACTCGGGGTCAAGCCCAGACCGGACCTTGTCTGGCAATCTCAAGTAGAACTCGCGCCTCAGAGCCGAAACACAGTTGTTGTTGAAGTCATCGGCGCCATTCACTTCCGCACGTGCACCATTCCGATTGTCCTGACCAGTCTTGTCGCCGAGACTCGGCGACAACAACGGCGTTTTCACGCCATGATCCACGCCACCGCCCCGACTCTCCATCGACCTTGAATCACAAACCCCAACCCACAACTCAAAACCAAAGCCTCTCTTTATATGATCAAAGAGCTCATGCAAAATATGAAAGCAGACCCCACCTTGAGTCATCAACTACGACATGAGTTCAAAAGAGGAAAAAGAGCAACACCCTCAGCACAACTTCTTTGCTCGTGCTTCACCGCTTGAATCAAAAGCACCTTTCTTGGTGCAATTCTTTTCGGAAGAAAATATGTGCATATCTTGAAGAAGACTACACGAGCCTATTTTTGCAGGTTTTATTAGAAGATTATCTAAGGTAACATATTAGTCAATATGTTCGCGCAATCCGGACCCAAAAAAAAAAAAAAATCATCACAGATATGCTAATTATTTCTAACTTAGGAAAGAAAATATTTTAGAGAAATATTGTAATAATCTCTAACACCTAAAATAAGCTCTCCCCAGTTACAAGCTTGAGGGAAAGTTAGGAGAAAAGTGGTTGGATATCGGCTTGTTGCTTTGCTCAGTATGACCGTGGTTGTGCTTTGTAAGTTGTAAATGCTTCTTAAATTGCATAGAACCCTATTCCTTCAGAGGCACAAAGATGCGCCACAACTTTTCTAAATTTCTATTTTTTTAAAAAAAAATTGTTAATTCAATCATTAAATAGGGTCTCGCTATCGACCCCTCTGAAGACACTTCTTAAATAGACTTAATAAGAAATAGTTTGATATTTGAAACATTTATTTTGTCTACCGTAACACGTGAAACATATTTTTTTAACTGTTTATTAAGTGTCCTGATAGAAGATATTAAATAAAAAAATTATTAACAAAAAAAGGACAAAAAGAAGACACGTTGCGAATGAGGCATTGGCTGAGTTGGTAAGATCCCCGGGCCTTAGACAGTTAAAGCGATGAGGTCCCGGATTCAAATCTTCCCGGCCGCGTCTTGGGAGACTTAAGCGGTGGCATTGGTGCTCATACCCCCACCACCCCGAGGAATAGTCCATTGTACGTGGGAAACCTCGGTTACCAAAAAAAAAGACACGTTTGTCATGCTCTTGTGGTTTGGTAGGTTGCTGCTCATTAAGGGCCTGCATAGTAACGATTTTGGTCCTCTCGATTCCGTTCCCGGAACAAAAAGAATGAGAATCATGTTTGGTAATGTAAGTGATTCTGATTTTGATTCTGTTTTCAGAAACAGTTTTGGAGCAAAAACAAGAACAAAAAAAAAAAAAATTGGTTATGGAAAAAGAATCACTTTTGAGAATTACAAAACAAAACAAATCTCTCATTTTTTTCTTTCAGTTCTTTTATCACTTTTCACTCAACCTAAAGCATAACGAGATCTCATTTTCAAAGAAAAATATATAAGATAATAAAAAATAAAATTAATATAAAAAAATTATAAAAATTTTCGAAAATCCCTAAAAGTAGAAGAAGCTTAGATTAGGCTAGTTTAACCTCATTTTCATAAATTTGGGCCAAGATTTCCTAAATTTCATAGATTTTATTCTTTTTTAGGAAAATCATAAATACCTTTGAAATTAAACATGAATCACATTTCTCTAAGCCCTTAGAGCTTCATTAGGGTTTTGTGATGCAATTTACCAATGTCATAATTCCTTGAGTGTGCACTTGATTTCATTGATTGTGATTTGCCTAGGTTTAAGAGTTTTTGGGCTTAGTCTTGTTTTAGAAAATTTAGAAAAAGATAAAAACAACCAGTGTGAACACTTAGCATTGGCTTGCCCGATAGGTTTAAAAATGAATGAACAATTTGTATGAAACACGTTTAGAAAATAATCAACTTTGGTGCCAAAAGAGCGTTGATGGAAACACCGACATAACCAAGTCTCTGGACCCTAAATTTCTTTGGTTGCGGAGAATTGAATAGTTTCTCTCGACCGTTTGATAAAGTTCTCGATCTATCTTCCTCAAAGACTGGTGATGACTCCATTTGCATGTACACATACATATGCCATCAATCACACTAAGATCAAATTTTATATTCCTTTGTTGCAATTTGGTATAGGCCCGAGAGCCCCGGTTAATCCGAAATCACACACTAACCCAACATAGTCTATTCTTTTTTAAGCTTAAAATGACTCGGTATGACATGAAAATTAGACAGAATAGCACAAAAAAAATTATATGCAATATGCAATATGTTAAGATAAGAGAATCAATATAAATTAATCTTCAATTAATTTGAAATTTAGGATGAAATTTTACAAAATAACTACATAATTATTTTACTTAAATGACAAAATTGAGAAAAGAAATTATTTTCGGGAACAAAAATTTTGTGCAATTACCAAACGCTTTTCTGTTCTAGGAATAGAAATTTTGTGTAGTTGCCAAACATGTTCTGATTATCTAAAACTCATTTTGGGAATAGAACCAGAAAAAATAATTCTAATCAGAATCACTTTTCAGAATCGGAATCGTTGACATGCATGCCCTAAATGACATGTTCCTTTTTTGCACAAGTCTAGGGAAACTTTGAACACCATTCAAAACAGTCTTTTTTTTTTCTTGGTTTTATTTTTTGGAATTTGATTGAGTCATATGGTTCAGAATATGGACAAGAGGGTGGAAGAAAAAATTGAGAAAAAAAAAACAGAAAAAAATTTCATGAATGAGCACTTTCCAATAGAGTTTTTCAGGCATAACATATGGCCAATTTGAGATTGGGCTCATGCTAAGATTAATGGATACCTTGTTTAGGACCCTGAAGAATGAAATGAAACTGAAGTAATATAGCTTGAATTCCCATAGCTAGCTTGCACATAGATATGATCTGGATCTTATTACATTTTGGCTCTCTTTCCTTAAATCAATTACTGAAAGTTTGAATTTAAGCATCTGCACTGCGCAAGCTAGTATCGGATAATTTTCAATGTACCAATTGTTCGTGTAATATGCAAAATCAACATTTTCTCATAGATTACATTGAACCAGTGAACAAATGTTCTCAATGCAGACGCTCATACACAGGAACCTTAGATGATTTTTGAAGGCAGGAAGTTGCGTGCTTGGGAGTCCATGTGGCGGCAGAAGCCAAAAATTGTGATTCTAGGTTAGATTCAAGACATAATTGAAAAATGAAAGTGGCTTACCTAGACAAATTAATTTTTGGAAGTTGACTACAAATATAGTAAAAAAATTTCCATGCTTTAATGAATTTCATTTATAATGGTGATCCTGGACAAACCATATTGGGAAGAATCCTAGGAGCTACAACTGATCATTGCAGTTGGTGTCTTGTATCCATAAATCATACTGAGAGAGAAGTAAGTGTCCAGTGGACCATCAGCACGCGCTTCCTGTATTATTGTTGACATGCCAAGAACATTTATTGACACTTCCTAAACCAGGAGTCACATGTAGAGAGAGCTATGAATACATTTCAGGAAAACGTAGGAAGATTGAATTTTTTTGACATTTGTTAAGCCTCATATTGTCGCAAGCTTTTTATTCGCTGGCTAAGCCACAAGAAGTCACCCTGCTATCTCAGGCAGGGATTCTATAGCCAACACTAAAACCCGGTACCTGTAATTCACTCACAAGTCAGCGACACTCCGCGGATTTCGATTCGAAAGCGGTTAATGTAGCTTCGCCGAATTCTGACCTCAAACATTGTCTATATGCCTGAAGGGACACCCACCTAACCGAAAAAAGTTTCGAGAGGATGTACAAGAGTGTAAAGTTTGGTGAAAGGTAACGAGTTGCAAAGCTACGTAAAAATGAACCAATTAAAGCGGCGACCTCTCTTTTTTTTTTTTTTTTCTGAAAAATTGGTACACCAAGCTGCGAGAGTGATCGGGCCATTTTATTTCTTTATTGGATTTTTAATAATCAAAACATATAAATAATCGAGTCGTAAAACTTATTTAAAAAAAAAAACATCTATTTTGAGCGAATATGCCCAAGCCCAAAAGATGGCCCAATACTAAGTTTAAAGCCCACAGAGCAAATAACTGGAAGTATCCCAGGAAAGGAGGGAAGTTGATGACCGTTTATCTTGTTCAAACTAAAAACTCTCCCTCCCACACAAGCAACAAATCACTTTACCCTTACAAGCACCAAAAAGACTCAAACTCTCATATCTAATGCCGGCATCCGGGACACTCGGCAGGCTGAGGAGGCAGATTCTCAGGAAGGGAACTTCGTGGTGGACTTCTCATCCCGGCGACCAAATACATGGTACTCGGACATAACTGTTTGGTGTTTCCCAAACCGCATCTGCAAGTCGGTTCAGTTCGCTCTCATCATAGTTCCGAGCATCGAGATTGAGATTGGCCATTGATTTTGACTTTGAGGTAGTCTTTTTTATATTGAACTATGATAGATTGCGACAGAGCAATCCGATTCTGAGTGGGGATATATTAGATCTGTGAGAGGCACATCTCACTCTGTGGCTCTCGCGGGAGATGGACGGATTGTCATCTGAACTCAGGATATTGAACTGAGGAGGAGAACGATGCCTGGATTAGCCGAGAGAAATGACCAATCCAGTAACGCTTCAGCAAAAATTCAGACGTGGTGCGAGGTGGTCGTGTGAGAATTCAGTTCAGATCTTCTTGTTTGGTCGTAGAGGTTTGAGAGTATTTACGGTATTTTTTTCGCGCTCGATAGCTTTCCCTTCGAATGTCACAATTTTCTCTTCTTGAGCTAAGACGGATAGTATGCATTCAGCACACAGAAGATACCAATCTATATATTAGCTCGGCCAACAGTTCCTCCTTCTGTCCTTTAGCTTACACATTACCAAACTCTGAAGTTCGTTTAAGTGCTAGAGAATGCAAATGATGAAAGCCCAGTTCGTTGCCGGAGTTGTCAATGCTGGCTGCTTGGGAGTCTGCTGAGCACAGAATGCTCCGGCTTGTGCTCGCACTCGAAGTCTAGATGAACGAAGGCTCTTTCCACTTCACGGAGCTCTTCGATCTTTATCTGCAATGATTCTCCGATCGCGTGCGCTTCTTTCAGCGGCAAATCTTCAGGCAACTCAATGTCTACCTGATATTGTAAGGTAAAAAGTGCATTATACGGACCAGCCGAAATCACCGTATGGAATTGGCACCTAGGGCATAACAGGTTGAGGAGGCACAACAAATCATTAGCACAAGAACCAGAATTTTACTAACCTCAACAAAGTAAAGGACGCCGAAGGTGTATGCACGAACTGTGTCAACTCGTTTAATTTGAGGATGGTGTCTAAGGGCTAGGTATGTCAGTTTCTGCAAGACTTCCGGTGGAGCTGATTGCCCAACAAGGGACACTAATACCAAAAGATTAGCACTGAGAGGCGGTAGGAAGTTTTGTCTTCCTAGATCAAACTTACCATTACAGAATTTTCAGCAAGGAATTGATGAAATCGTGCTCTTTTTCTTTGTAACATGTTAGTTGACTTGTTTTCATTTTGCATACGGTGTGCGAATAAGGTCAATTGAATATAAATCCCCAGAAAGAGAAAGAAAAGTAGAGAGAGAGACAGAGAGAGAGAGAGAGAGGAGCTACCGGCATTTTCCATAACTGTGCCAGACCAATTTGATATTGTATAAATAGCAAGCGCTATGGCACCAGCTGGATCGATCCACCAATAAAACTTATCTCCGAGAACAGCAGCAACTAAACCCACCACATTTGTCACCACATCAAAGTAATGATCCTGGTGGAATTGAAATCTTGTTCAAACAACCATGCTGTTGAAGCCCTAGTGCAAATGAAAACTTTTTTTGGCTCAACAAGTCCGGTTAATTTGGTCCACCATCTTACCTTTGCATAAGCACGAACTATTTTGTTCCCCGAGCGTCTGCAGTAGATCCAAAGGATGAGTTTCACTCCGGTTGCCGTCAGCATAATGGTGTACAACCACACTAACTGCTCTGATGTCATCCTTTCGGAAGGTTGGTTTCTGATGAGTTGCTCGACGGCTTGGACAAGCACCTGAAACCCTGTATCTTGTGGAAAATTAGATTGCTTGCTTATGTCATTGGACAGCCATTTGCTATGCAAAATACAGTGTGGTTCTCCTAGTGTTTCCATCAGATCCTGATGAATCTCTAGAAATACTTTGTACCTTTTCTTTTATTTGTGCTATTCCGATGTGGCAAGATTCACAATAAAGGTTTTGTGAAAGCTTGAAGATCGAATTCCTTCTATGTTTTTGCCATTGGCTTTGCACAGTTATCTAATCAGATGTATTGCACAGCAAGAAGAAATATCCTAAAGCTATTTTTCCTACACTGCTAATAATGTGAAAGATGTCATTAAATTCTTACACCTGTGATGAAACATGTCCTATTCATTGAATCCAAATGATGTAAGCACAGGCTAGCAAAGCCGAGAATTGGAGAAACAACTCACCCAGAGTGGCCATGATAGCAGCGAAGATGATAATGCCCACTGGCTGTACCCGAAGTTTCCCGATAGGATACTTGTATATGTTGATTGATTTCATCGACAAGTGTGTAAACCAAAGGATACCGCCGGCCATTAAATCCAGCAACGAATCTAGTGTTGATGCTGCGATGGCTATGGACGCACTCTTCACGGTTGCATATATCTGGTAAAGAAAAACAATTGATATCAGGTCATCTAAATCATTTTTGGTGCAAAATTTAATAAGAAGATTTAAATGATGCAGTAAGTTGGAAGGCGTTAGGCGAGTCGAATAAACTCTGACGTAAACCATTTCCATTTCTATTTGTTATGATAGTGCCAATTACATTTCAGCATAGAGGTTAGCGAAATTTAGCTAAATTATGTCCAAATTCACAATGTAGTAAAGTTTAGTCCTTGGAGTTCTATCGGCCTTGAATAGATCGCTGCAGTCGTAACTACTTGACTCGTTAGAACTTTCAAAGTATTGCCCTCTTCACTTGCTCAACATTTCCTTCAATGCACAGAATGCTTAAGCACAAGAGATTCCATGTAATGCATGCACCATAAAGACTTTTTCTATGACCATGTCCCAGCTCAAGAAGCCATGGAAATCCACGAATGGTGCATTCGAATCACCAGGACAGTAGAATTAACAGTTCTATGCGTACCTTGAACGCGAGCAAGAGCACGTTGGCCCAATTTGATATTTTCATAGCTCTTTCATGTTGAGCTTGCAGTTTGCTGCTCTGATCTTCATCGACGATGTGAGGCGATTTAAGAGACTCAACCTCTTCAAACGACCTCAAGGTGGCAAACTGTCTCTCATAGTATTCCTTCTCCCCTGAACAGCCAGGAAATGAATGCGTAATGACTTATTATATTGTAAGAGCACTTCATTTTGATCATAGTTCGTTTTCACTAAGACACTGTTTCTTATTCAGAACATATGTATTGTTGGTTTTGGTCATTTGATGTTCACGGAGGTTTAAATCTTTTATGTATCAGTTCTGTTTGACAAAAGCTTTTGCTGTTTGGAAACAAACTCAAATATCTAGCTTGAAAATTTACCAAATCCGACATAAAGTTGACTTAGACGAAATACACCCTTCAATAGTAAGCATATTTTTATTGAAGCACTCAAAACCAAAAAGCAAATCAGACATATGAATCTCCATTTGCCATTTATGTGTGAAAACAGAGAAAACAGAGAGTACTGAGAAGATACAAGCTTTATCATGATATTCGGAAGAGTACACATCTATGCATAAAAAATTGAGCTTAAACTGTGTAAACTACGATTTATGACCATATTCTGGAAACTGAAAGGTTACCTTCACAGAGGCCACTGGTCTTGGAAAGGTCGAGATGGAAGGGGGACTCAGGGTCAAGCCCGGACCGGACCTTGGCCGGCAACCTCAGGAAGAACTCATGCTTCAGAGCCGAAACAGAGTTGTCAACGTTGTTGTCGTTCGCTTGTGCCCGTGCACCGTCATTCCCATTGTCCTGACCATTTTTGACGCCGTTTCTCGGCGACAGGAGCGGCGCTTTCGCGTCACGATCCATGCCGTCACCCCAGCTCTCCATGGACTTTTGGAACCCAGCCAGCAACTCAAAACCTCTCTGTATCAGATCAAAGAACTCGAGCAGAATAAATGGAAGCAGACCCCCCACTTCGAGTTGGCAGCTGTGACAAAAGTAAAAAAAAAAAAAAAAAAAAAAAAAAAAAAAAACATAGGAACCCCAAAAAGAGAGAGACCTGTCGTCAAAAAGCAAAAACCAGAGGAACGCCCAAGAGAGAGAGAGAGAGAGAGAGAGCCCTCATTAGTGCAACTCACTTTTACTCGTTCACTTGCAGAGGGCCATCATGCTTCATCATTTGAATCCAGAATGACCAGCGAATAGGCAACCCACATGAAAAGGAAAGCTGGCAATCAATTCACCTCATGCAACTTTTCCTTAAAACAAAAGGGGAGAAGGAAAAAAAAAGCGCCTTTCTTGCTGCAAATTCTTTCTAGAGATCCCCCAAAAACAGAGCACTCCCCCGGCTACAAGCTCGAGGGAAAAAAGCTGGGAGGAAGTGGTTTTGATGATGATGATGATGATGATGATGATGGCCTTGTCACTTTGTTCAGTAGAAAACTGAGGCGCTGCGCCTGTAGTTGTACACGCTTCTTGAATGCATGAAGCCGTATGTATTGCTTCAGAGGCACAAAGGTGCTCCCCCACCCCAACCCACAGTTTTCTTAAAGATTCTCAATTTTAACAAATCCAATAATTAACAAGAAACATTTTGTAATTTGAAATAAGATGAAAATAATATATTGATTTCTTTTTATTTTTATTTTTAGCAAGATTGTGGATCCAATATTCGATAATATTTAGAATAATTGACAAAAGAACAAAAAAGAAGACACATTTATCATGCCTTGGTGGGTTTTGGAAGGTTGCTCATTAAGTGGACACGTAGTTCCTTTTTTGGACAAGTCTAGGTAAGCTTCGAACACCTGTCAATTTTAATCTTCTTTTTTTTTTTTTTTTTGAAATCTTCTCATGCATTGGCTTTTGGCTTCCTTTGGATTCCTCAGGCCTTACTATATTCTTATATTGCTCATTGGGTCCCCCTCATCCTCTCTGCCATGTGCTTAGCTATGGTGGGTTGCGCAAGCTGGTCACCTTGCTTCGCGGAAAACGTGATGTTTCGCAAAAAAAAAAAAAAAAAAAATCTTTTCGAGAAGTCATTTTGTGTAAAATCATTATATTTTTCCGTATTTGATTGAGACCTAAAAATAAAATAGAAAATATTTTTCGTCTTTTGGTAAGGAAAATCTCATTCGATTTCCTACGTCATCGTTTGGCCGAAAATTGCTGACGTAAATCTGATTGTCTTATGTGACATGGCCGGTGCTAACGTGGATATATTTTGTACTTTTTAAAAAAAATGACAAAAAAAATATTTTTGATTTTGTCGATATTATTTATAAATTTTTTATTTCTTTTTCTTTTTACCTCCGCCGATGAGCTCAGAGCCTTGCCCGTCTCGAGCAAGGCCGAGCCTCGTGTGAGCTCGACCTCACATGTGACCGGTTGCCGAATATCGCTGTGGCTAGCGATCGGCATAGGAAGAAAGAAAAGAAAAAATTTTAAAAAAATTAAAAATTATTAAACAAAGCAAAAAATAAAAAGGAAGGAAAAGAAAAGAAATAAAAACAAAAGTAGCTAAAAAAAAGAAATGTGAAGGAAAGCATGGAGGAAAGAGGAGGGAAAATGATTTCCTCCTCTCTTCAAAAAGAGGAAATCATTTTCTCCACTTTTGAATGTGTTTTTTCAACTGGTGAAAAATATTTTCCTTAACTAGATTATGTTCTATGAACCAAATGCCTAAAAATCTGTAATTCTTTTGCTATAAGTTTGTTTTCCGTGAAATAAATGGAGCATTTCTTTTTCTCACTTTTTTTTGGGCCAAATTTTTTTGGGAATTTGATTGAGTCACTTGGTTGAGAACATGGACAAGAGGGTGGAAGAAAAAAAAATTGAGAAAACCAGAATAAAAAAGTCCACGAAGGAGCACTTTCCAATTAGAGTTTTTCAGGAATAAAATATGGTCAATGATTCCGTACTACGATTTGGCTGAGGGACTTTAGGACACCCTTGGAGAAATGCACCGGGTATCGTAGCTAATCGAGTAGCTCTGGAAGCATGCGTACAAGCTCGTGACTAGGGACGTGATCTTGCTTGTGAGGATAATGAAATTATCCGTGAGGCTAGCAAATGGAATCCTACACTAGATGCTGCTTGTGAAGTATGCAAGGAGACCAAATTTGAATTCAGGACAATGGATACTTTGTAATCCGCTATTTCCCATTCGTTCTCGTAATATCATGATTGGGTTCATCCTAAGCTTAATGCATATCTTGTTTGGGACCGTGAAGAATGAAATGAAATGAAGTTATGTCGTTTGAACTCGTATAGCTAGCTTGCACATAGACATGAGCTGGATCAAATTTACATTTTACTTTTATTTGTGATTATCTCAGTCAACCCCTATACACTTTACCTTGTCTCGATTAATCCCTTGAGATTTTATTGCTTATCTCAATTTGGCCACGAATATTAATTTAAATGACTGCTTTGACGAAGTCCGAGACACATGGCATCACATACAGAAGCTCTGATCTGACCTTTAATGATGGTAAAATTCTGATGACACGTCGTTTTTCTATTCGATGTGTTTGTAAGTCACATGTTCATTTCACGATCTTTCTTAGTTCACGAAAAGTTGGAATTTGTATTGGAAGGCAAAAGGGTGAACACTACATGAACTAGGCTCTCTATCCTTAAATTAATCACTAAGATATGAATTTAAGCACCTGCACTACGCAAGCTAACTGTCAAATGATTATTAATGTATCGTCTGTTCTCATTATACGGAAAATCAATAAGCTCTCTCTAAGCACGTCTGACTTGTGCCCGTTCAACAATTGCTCCCAAGGCAGACGCTGAAGAACCTTACATAATTTTTTAAAGCAGGAAGTTGCACGCTTGAGAATCTGTGTGGTGGTAGAAGCCGTAATTGTGATTTAAGGCCAGATTAAGACATAAATAAAATTGTAAAATGGCTTACCGAGCCAAATTAATCTATAAAAGTTAAGTTGACCTAGATAAAAATGTAAATTTTTTAGGTGATGATGATGGAATGAAATGACTGGTAAATGGGGTTGTATCTTCATTTGGTCTTCGTCATCATGATTCATCATCGTCGTGTGCTTCTGCAGAATTAAATTTTTTTTCCATTGAAGATGGTGGGTTCGGGGCAAACTATTTTGGGAATCCTAGGAGCACTAATTGCTCATTGCAGTTGGTGTCTTGAAGCTTTAAATGGAACTTGGAGAAATAAATGGTGCAAACATTTATTGACACTTCCTAATGCAGGAATCAGACTAAGTTATGAATGCACCCCATTAGGACATGCTCCTAAATAGAGTTAACCTTCTTCAAGGTTGGCTGTGAGGATGTTTAACCCCCACCACCCTGCAACAAGCTTGTAACTTTGGCTATATAATTCAATAAGCGGGAAAATTATAAAAAAAAAAAAAAGTCTTAAACACATCGTACTTTTGCCAATTCGGTTCTAAATCTTGTAATTATGTCAATTGAATCCTAAAATTGTTTACGTTCTGCCAATTAAATCCATCCGATCAATTTTAACCGGAAATCGCTAACGTGGACAATATCTTTTATTTTAAGTTTTTTTTTTTTACTTTTTATAATTTTTTATTTTTGTTTTATTTTTTCTGATTTCTTTTTTTTACCGTGGCCAATGGTAGAGAATGCCATTTGGGCCCGTGGGCCCGGAACCGGTCCGTTGACCGGCCCGGAACTGGCCCGTTGACCGGGCCCACGGTTCCAACCCGGGAACCGTGGGAACCGGCTTGAACCGCCGGTTCGGGGCCGGTTCGGAACCGTGAAGAAAAAAAAAAAAAAAAAAGGCGGGGCCCGGGGGCGGAGAGCCGTTGAGCTCTGCCCGGGCCCCGCCCAGCCCCCCTCTCCCCCCACCTCCCCCTCTTTGGGCCGTTGCTAAAAATTAAAAAAAAAATTAAAATTAATTCTTGCCTATAAATACATATGCTCCCTCTTTCATTTTTGTCACAAATTCTCTGAACAATCTCTCGAATTCTCTACGAAATCCTCTCAAATCGCTCAAATTCTCCCAATTCTCTCAATCCCGACTCAATTCTCTCAATCGGATTTCCGATCAATTCTCTCAAAAATGGCAAGTGGAAGCGGAAATGCCGACAAGGGCAAGATGACTATGGGAGATTCCGAGTATCCCATTCCCGAATATGATCCTCGTGAGTATGCAAGTTGGGAAGACGATGACGATAATATCAACTATGTCCCGATTCCGAACGTCGAGCACATCCCAACACAAAAAAGTCTTCATCCTCCCACCGGTGTCGAAGAAGCGTCAACGGCAAATGAGCCGGACCCGAAGGGCCAAGATAATACATCTGACTTGTGGCTACACTTCGACAAGGTACGTGATGAAGGCGAAGGTAAGTATAATATAAAATGTAAATATTGTTCGCAAACATATAAATTTACGAAAGAAGACGGCTACGGAACATTCCGTCGGCATTTGACGAAAAAACATCCAACGCAAGCGGGGATCGACAATACGCAACAACAAATTTCCGGGTACGCCACTTCTAATCCTCATCCTATATTTCGTTTCACTGAAGCACTTTATAAACAAACATTAGGTGAATATGTTGCCCTTGATCATGCTCCGTTTAATATTGGTGAAAATTTTAATATGAAACATTTGATAAATACTGTGTTGGTTCCTCAAGCGCCAATTATTCCAAAAAATACTCTTAAACGCAAAGTTTTTCATCTTTATAAAAAAGGAAAAAAATCTTTAGCAAAATTTTTTGCGGAATTCAATGGACGTGTGCATATAGGTAGCGATATTTGGAGTGATCCTTGGCAAATTCATTCTTATATGGGTGTCACGTATGATTGGATAGGTGACGATTGGACGATTCAAAAAAGACTTATTGCATTCCGAGTTTTTGATGAAAAACATTCGGCTCATAATATTTATAGAATAATTAGGCAAGTTTTAGAAGAATATAATTTAATAAATAAAGTATTTTCAATTGGTTTTGATAATGCCGCCGCAAATACCGCTTCTATTCCCGAATTAGAAAATATTTGTAAACCCACTTTTGGCGGACAATTTTTTCACATTAGATGTGCTTGTCATGTTTTAAATTTATGTGTACAAGATGGTTTACGAACTCTTGACACTTCTCTCGCCCCAATAAAGAGTACAGTTAAATTTTTATGGAGTCGTCCCCATTGTATGAAATCATGGGGAAAATTTTGTAAACAAAATGGGAGAAGGGCAAGAAGATTTCCAAAAGATATTCCGACTCGTTGGAATTCTACGTACGAGTTGCTTCGGCAAACTTTTGAATATAAAGATTTATTATGTATGTTTATTTCACAAAATATTCCCGAAATTACTTTACTTCCTCAACATTAGGACGTTTGCAAGAAAATTTTAGATATTTTGAAAATTTTTAATGATGCTACTAAGACTTTATCTGGTATTTATTATCCTACTACGCATTTATTTTTAATAGAGTGTGTTAATATTAGTAGTGTTTTTAGTGAATATGAAAATGATATCGAATTAGGTCGAACTATTTTAGTAATGCGAGAAAAATGGTTGCATTATTATTTGTAAATTCCTCTTGTCTATTTCATTGGTATTGTTTTTGATCCACGTATTAAATTAGACGGTTTACAAGATTATTTGAATGTGTATTATCATGATTGTTTACATTTGGAAGATTCAATAGATATTTCAAATATAGTAGGAGATGTTAAAGAATCTATAGTAGCATTATATGGAGAATTTTGTAGTAGATATGGTTTAAGTGATTACGGATCTTTACAATCCACTGCCTCACGTAGCGAAGGTGGTAGTTCACTTAGTAGAGGGTATAATATGCTTAAGAGTAGGCAAAAAAAAAACAAAAATGGGCAACGGGTAGTATTTCTGAATTAGAAAAATATTTAACCACTCAATTTGAGTTTCGTGATGCAGAACATAGTACAGATTTCGAAATCCTGAAGTGGTGAAAGAGTCACCAAATCGATTATCCAGTTCTCGCCCTCATCGCTTGTCGGATATTAGCAACCCCTTCTTCAACGGTTGCGGTTGAACAAGCATTTAGTGCTGGAGGATTAATTTTGGATTCTCGCCATTCAAGATTAAGCCCGGACTCTGTGGAAGTTCAAGCTTGTGTCGGCGATTGGACGAGGGCGAAATATCAACACCAAGAGTTAGATCGTGAACACGAATTTTTTAGCGATGATGTTGGAGATACCACCGCCACGGGTACCACAACGGGTAGCGACGATTGACGATGAGGTAAGTTGGGGTTCTCAAATGTAAAATAACTACATAGGCTTTGATTCTTCTATCCCCAAGAAGATATGTAGGCGCTTAATGATAATTCATTAAGTTCAAGCCCATTCCTCCTCTCTCTTTTTTCCCCATATTTTATTACAATGTACAATTTAATTATATTTTATAATTTATAATTTATTATGTTTATTTTATTATTTATTATTTTAAAAATTAATATTAAAAAAGGAATCGGAATGAACCGCCGGTTCTCGAACCGGAACCGGCGGTTCCACCGAACCGGCCGTGTATAGCCGGTGGAGTCACATGGCCCTCACCAACCATAAGTGAGGCTAGCGAAGCTCTTATCGATGGCAGTGCCACAATAAAAAAGAAAAGCAAAGAAGGAAAAGAGAAGAAAATAAAATAAAACAAAAAAATAAAAAATTAGAAAAAAATATTAAGTCATGTTAAAAATTCCTCACATCAACGTCGGTCATGCCATATAGAACGGTCGGTGTTCACATTAGCAATTTTTCCCCAAAATTAATCGTATGGACTCAATCGACGTAACATGAAAAATTTTAGAACTCAATTGACACAATTAAAAAGTTTAGGACTCAATTGGCAAAAATGCAATACGCGTAGTACTTTTTGAACAATTATCTCTCGAGTAGCCAGCCTGCTATCTCAGGCAGAACTCTATGAACCAACGTAGAAACTCAATACCAGTCAATTCGTTTCTTGCTCCAACTACATCTACCACAATACCCAATCCACCACCCCCATTCATATATACCAACACATCCAACCCAACCAAATACAGAGGAACTTTTTTTTCACCCTTCTGAACAGAACGTGCAAAGAAAAAAATTGAAGATAAAGAGCTCTCATGAAACTTTTCATGTCAAACGAGTTTCACTTTGGAAGTCGCAATTGATTCTAAGTTGGCCGCCCCACCGCTGTAGTTTCGCCATGGCTTACTTCGAACATCGACTATGCCCGACGGAACATCCACCGGATCCGACAATCCCGAATGCTCAACAAGTCGCAAAATGCATGAGAATGAATCGAGTTGTGTGGCGACCTTGATTTCTCGGTTTTGAATAGAGGTGTCTATATGGGTCAACGACCTACTTTTTTTAACTCAACTTTTATATACTTGGATCATATATAAGTTCACAAAATTTAAAAAATAAATCAAATATGGGTTTAACCTTATAAAGCCTATTCAAATATGAGTTTTAGCTCAATGTACTTTCAATCCATTTTTGACCCATGGCTTATAGCTTTCTAAGTCCCCCACCGCCCACCGCCACCACCCGTCACAGTTGCCTCCCGGTGCCGCCACCGCTGGCCGCCCGCCACCGCCACCACCCGCCACCACCACCTCCCGTGGGGCTCGATCTTAGGAAGGCGAAACACCGTTACCAATGATCATCTTACTCTTCCCTCTTTCGCGCGAACACCGTTACCACTCCTGTTGCTTCTCTCTCCAACACCACGGCCTGGATCCCCACGCGTGCAAAGGCCCACCCGCACGTGTAAAGATAGAGATAGAGATAGAAAGAGAGAGCGCCCTTCCCCACGCATGGCCATATTGTGACGCCCTGGAAATTAGACCCTCTTTGCAGAGACCAAGTTCAATAAAAAAAAGGATCATTATTGGATTTTAATCGGTACAAAATGTGGATCGTAAGGACGAAAGTGACGATTATTTGGACAATTTCCGAGTTATCGTTCGGTTTAGATTAGGTTCCAATAATCTTAGTCGTCATGAATTAGGATCGAAATCTTCGCGCCCGAGCCTATTTCCGGACCGAGCCTAACCCGCGAAATCAGAATTTTATTCTCAGTCCGTTAAGCCAAAATTCCACTTAGTCTCGATTTATCGAATGACCGTTTTGCCCTTTCTTCTTTATGTACAAAATGCCAAAATATTCAAATCCAAGATGGGCCCCACTTGTCCCCTCATCCCTTCAATCTTCCACCGACTCATCCCATCACCTTTTCCCCCCCCTCTTTCACGTCACTTCCCTTTTCTCTTTCTCTCTCTCTCTTTTTCCCCTCCCCCACGTGCTATTTTCCCTCTCCCTTTCTCCCTCTCTTTCTTTTCTCTCCTGCTGCGATCAGACCCCCCTCCCCCACATTATTATCTCTTCTTCTTCTTCTTCTTCTTCTTCTTCTGGTCTCCCTGTGCGACGCCCCCCTCTCCATCAAATCTGCTGCTGCACCACCGACTGCAGCTCCCACCGCTGCTCCACCTCGCCCCGGCCACCACCCGAGAGCCGCCTCTACGAGCCGCCGAGCTACTCCAGCTCAGACCCGTC
Source organism: Rhodamnia argentea (assembly GCF_020921035.1). Classification (NCBI taxonomy): domain Eukaryota; kingdom Viridiplantae; phylum Streptophyta; class Magnoliopsida; order Myrtales; family Myrtaceae; genus Rhodamnia; species Rhodamnia argentea. Next base: position 11,594,347 of record NC_063156.1, read on the forward strand.
AACTCCTCCACCTCACCCGGCCGGATCTCGTCGCCTTGTAGCCCCGACCACCAGATCCGAGCCCGAGCTCCAGCCGCCACCGCCGCCATCACCTCGCCGGTAACCACCCGAACCAGACGCCTCAGCCGCCGAAACCCTAGATCCGGCCGCTGCCCAGTCGCGTCGCCACCGGAAATCGGCGACCCGAAACCGGACGCCCGAGACCCACCAGATTTAGGTGTTCCGACCGCCGAAATCGAAGCCCCGCCGTCGTCCCGAGAGCGTATAGTCGGATTTCCGTTCGGTGAACAGTGCGGGGGGGGGTGAATAGTGTTCAGCGAACAGTACGTATGAACAGTACCGGTGAATAGTGTTCGGTGAACAGTACCGCGTGAATAGTACCTTGCCGGCCGTGAATAGTAACCGGCGTGAACAGTGCCGCCGGCCGATCGTGAACAGTAATTCCGGCGGTGAACAGTATTTTTCGGCATCCGCCTCGAAGTTCGTGCCCGACCCGACATCAACCGCCGTTGTTGTGAGTCGACCTCTAAATCCCGATTAGGGTGCTAATTGCGCTCAGTTAGTGTAATTAGTGGTAATTAATTGTTGCAATTAGAGTAATTAGCCTAATTGGATGTTTAGGTAGCCTAATCGTGGTCGATTAAATAGAGACTGGGTTTAAGTTAAATGACCACGATTAATTAAGTCGGTTTGCTAGTTAGGAGGTCTGCGGCTATTTGGTAGTAGATCAGAGTGATTGTTTGGGCGGTGATTGCCGGTGTGTGATCGCGAACGAGCGATAGGACAGAGCCGAGTGGACGCTCGATTGGTGGTTGGCTTGGAATTTCGATAGTCGAATTATAAATTTGGATTGACTTTCATCATAAGATTATTGAAAGATATTGGCCGATTGTCCCGATTGCGTGTCTGGATGCTTGGTTTTGGTGTGTTGGATGTTTTGAACGAAAATTGTGGGTGTCGGTCCCATGTTGTCGGATGCAAAGTCTGGTGGACAATTTGTGCATCCATGCGAACCGAGCAAAAGCAAACCGCATATTTTTAGCATGAAAACGGCATGGTGCCAAGTCTTTGATCATGAATGTATGAGCATCCGGCTAAGTCTAAAGATAAGAATTTGACTGATTGTTGTCGAATGCGATTGAGTGGTCACTTAATGGTTGTTCCTGACAAGTTCGTACCGTGCTAGTCGTGCGGAACCACACGACTTGTCGAAGCCACGTCAATTCGCGCCCGTGCCGGTCGTACGGATCACGCGAATTGTCGGATGCCGGTCGCGACTTGTGACGGACCGAAGCTCCTTTGTGGAATGCCTGTTTGCTATGTCGTGCCGGTTGCACTGGATACATAGCTTTCGATCGCCGTCACCGGAAGTAAGGGACGATACACGGTCCCGCCAATAGACACTCCCGGTCGTAGTGTTGGGGCCACACCGGTCGTGTGTGCCGACCACGCCGGTCGCGTGGGTCACCGATTAATAAATGGACTTCGTGTGGTGTCCTATGCATGCAAGTGATGTGATGCCTTGCCATGCCAATGAATTGGATTGGTTGATTTGAGTGTTAAGTCGTCTGCATTGCATTATGCGTGGCTTTTGAATGGTAAGCTTGCATGTGGCTGAGATATCTGCTATGAGATGTTGTGGTTGTTTTATTAGGACGTACGAGCGAATCAACGCCCTAGCCGGGCTTAGGCGTTGACTCACCGAGATTTATTTCTCACCCCGTCGTGGGCTAACATTTTCGGGTCCTGAGTGATGGAACCCCATGGATGCCGGGATTCGGTTGCTGGATTAGTCTTTTGAAGTAGATGAAGGTTTAACCTTAGTATCTTTGTTTTGAGATCCTCGAGAGCCGCCCCGAAGTGTGGGGTTGTATGTGACTACTGTAGCTCAGTAGGGTTAAGGTTCATCTACTTTTGAGTAATGAACGAAGAAGTCTTTTGAATGAACGACTGTTAAGCTTTCCTAATATACTATCTACGATATTTGTAATTATTTGGGAGTGTAGCACGTTTCGCTTGCGTTTTAAGTACGTAGGTCGATAGCCCGCCCGGGACACTATCATCTATGACCTGTGGCGAGTTGGTAGGGATGTCGCGAGCTCGAGAGTCGGGGCGTGACACATATATTCGATTAAACTCAGATGAAAGAGTGGTATTCTTTCTCGATTCGAAGCTCAAATCTAAGCCTGGGTCATGCACGGCCTAGAGGGAGAACGCATTTACTCCACGCTTCAATCCCACAACACTCACGTCACGATGTTTCTCTCGCTCTCTCTCGCTCCTCGTGCACTCTCAGCCACCGAAGCAAGTCCATCTCCACCGGCCACCGAAGCAAGTCCATCTCCACCGGCGCTGCACATCCGCCGCCGGGAGTCCTCTGCATGGCTGCCTCATCCCTCGCCGAGGGCCACCACCCTCCACGAAAAAAGGAAGCAAAAAGTCCACGTGGAGATGAATAAATAAAACAGGGGAAAAGGGGGGTTGAGGTAGTGCTGACAAAAGGGGAATCGGGGAGAAGCAAAACGCCAGAATTGAGTTACGTAAGTTGTTGAGACGGAACCCAGACAAAGGCGCTCTCTCTCTGTGTAGCTGAGGTTGGCTCACACGCGTGGGGGGTGATAACAATGTAACGTACAGTAGTAACAACACGCGGGCGGGCGGTGGTGGGGTGGGCAACAGTGGCAGCGGCAGCAGCAGGAGGTTGGCAGTGGCAGTGGCAGTGGCAGGAGGGCGGCAGCGGGCGGTCGGTGGTGGCAGCGGAGAAGGGTGGGAGGTGTTAATATGGGTTGGGCCGGATATGGATTGAGTCGGATACGGGTTATTGAATTTTCATTACATAAATATTGGTCAAAATTGGTTAAATGGATCAATATGGATTGGATCATATTCGACCCGACCCAAATCCATCCTAACTCATTTGACGCCTCTAGTTTTGAACCGTGACCTCCTTCCTCGAGAAGTTGGTATGCGCGTGTTCTCAGGGCGATTTTAGTTCACTGGATTTTAGTTCTCAGGGCGATTTACCGAATTGGAAGTTTCGAAACCTCGTGTTATGAAAAACAATAATGGATGAAGAGCATCGGTTTTGATCAGCCTGTGCGGGAGTTGGGCATTTGGGAGTCTCGGAGAAGGAAATTCATATCAAAGAAGGCGGGACCAGGAAGCAGATTCTCAGGATGGGGAACTTCGCGGCTGACTCCTTATCCAGGCGACCATGTACACGGTGCTCGCACACAACTGTTTGGTGTTTTCCATGCTGTCATATGAGCGAATGACGGACAGTGTTTCGTTCATGCGTTCTCGGAATGCAGTCTGTTGCAGCGGAGCCAGACAAATGAAGGGCAGTGCTCATCTCGATTCGAGCAATGAAGACAGGAAAATGCATCTTGAGCCCCCTTTTCTTGTGGTGATCTAGCATTGAATTCCCCCCTATGAACATTACTTGGATGGAGAATTGGCTGCTAAATTCCGTACGCTCCTGGCATATCTAATAGAACTCAATTCAAATATTTTTTAACTTTCTTTTATGCTTCCTGCAAGCGTAGGTTGTCTCCTTGCTGATGAGACAGTGTCCTAAAGTAAATGGTGAGGCGATTGAAGTACGGTCTGCCTTCTTGTCCCTCCCAACGTCACTCTTGTTTTCGATCATCGAGACGTCGAGATGGCATTGTGTTCAGGGATTTGACAGTAGATGGAGAAGTCCTGAAGAAGATCATTACAGAGGGAGAGGGCTGGACTACTCCTCAGGATGCTGATGAAGTTTTAGATAATTGCTTCTACTGGTTAGTGTTTTACACATTCGGCCAACTGCCCTTTGTTTGGAAACAGGAAAAGTTGTCCGGTGTACACACTCGACCACACGAGTTCGAGCGCTCCTGTTTAGTCATTGTGCTGAAGTATTCTTTCCTCCAGTGGCGTATATTGGTAAATTTGAAGAAGGAAGCATTTTTAAGAAGAAGGGGTCGACCGAGGAGTTTTTAACGCATGTAGCTGTTGAAGGTACTATGCATTCATCGGCACTCCCGGATAGCAATGTCCAACTTCGTCGGACGAGTAGAAGCTGATTATATGAGTGCTTTTGCCTGCTCAGGACAAGTCGATGAGGGCCTAGACAGAGCAATCCTGAGCACGAAGAAAGGAGAAACAAGTCCTTGTGACTATCCAAGGGAACCAACTCCGTCCTCCGTCTGGATGATTGCGGTCTTGGAGAATTCACTGTTGAGTTATGAAGTCGAATTGATAGATTGTACCAAGGTCATTTTCGTGTTCTTTTCCACTTGATCTGATAACGTTGAAGAATGTCGTTACATGTACGATCAAGTGCCCTTCTTTACAGGACAAATCGTTTCGAAAGATGAACACTCAGTGAAAAGTTAGACGCATGTGGAAGCATGAAGGAAGACAGGAATTCTCGTTTCAAGACGGGAAGTTCTAGTGTGCATCCAAGAAATGCTAGAAGGTGACTCCTGAAAAATGCCATCACACAAAATGCTTTTTGGCCGAGTGATGTGTTTCACCAGATAATATGATAAGAAAGTGACCAGATTGGATTATGTTCTTCGTTCCATTAGATCTGAAAGTTCATGTTTTCCTTAATCACGTTTCTCATGCGTATGATGAATCGCAGAGATGTGGAACTCGTGTTCAAGGAGCAAAACGACAAGCGAAAGGAACATAACGTATATCGGGCAGGGATATGTCGGACAATACTTCAAGGATACTGCAAATCTTCCCATCAAACCTGTTCTCCTCTGTACAATTTGGACTGCATTATGTAGCCTGTGAACTGCATTCCTGCGTTTTAATATGAGCACATGCTTATTCTTTATCATTGTACCATAAAAGATTTGAGGGACAATGAACAGATTACATGTTTCATCCTAGCAGTTTGCCTACTCTCCTGAGTATGTGACATAGTTCCTCGACTTCAAATTGGCTGATGGTGTTGAATTTTCGGTTTGGCAGACGGCCTTCCTCCCTACGGATCAAATTGTTTCTTCGCAAGTTAAGCAAGATGGGAGAGTCAGGATGGTCTCATTGTCAGACAGCAACAAAGACAGCATGGGAAAGGTGTTTAGCAACTCTTTGCCAATAGGCTAAGACAAGATTGACGGAAACCGGTTTAGCTCGCTTGGCTCAGAAATTACGGCCTTGATGACTCGTTGCAAGATTCAATCTTCGACAACAAACATCTAATTAATATGTTTTGACACCTAGTCTTGTCCTAAAAACCAGTCGAGAGACAACTATATACGGCTCTTATGTTTGAGTTCAGAAATATCAGTCTTGTGGAGCTTAAGTGTCGCCGGTGCAGACTCTTGAAATTTCTGCAGATCGAGAAAGAAAATTGAGAAGGCACTTTTGATGAGTAAATTTGTATCTGGTGTCCATCATGAGCTATATAAGCAGCATTTCATGGCTACACCAACCTAGGATGCTTCATGAACAAACAACTCCGATCAAACAGTCAGAGCTAATATACGCGACATGCCGAGAGGTAATAAACACGGATTTGCGCGCATGAAGAATCAAGCAATAGTTGCACTGGAACTTTGGTTTTAAAATTGATGAGGTCCGGCTATGGGACTTCGCCATCTGCATAAGTGTTCCTTCAATTCTTAGTGCATTGACCTTGTGACTTGCTGGTTGCTTTGGGAGAGCAGGTAGAGCCAGTACTCTCCCTGTTCGCTGCCTCTTGGCTGTCAGAAAGAACGAACAGAGAGATTGCTTGCTACATACTAAGGCTAAGAAACAGCCAAACTTCTGGCGAAATCAATTGATTTGTTTCTGCTTGTCGATAACGTTCGTGCAAATTCGTCTTGGAGGCTTCGAATTTCATTTCCACTCTGACTACATCCCAATGTCGCTTGCTGGAATCGTCCTCAAGTCGATGGTTGAGGCCGCATTGGGCTTCACAGCGGCCTGGTGCCGGTTCCCATTTGGCCTCTGGTTCCTGTTAGCAATTGAACCGGTCTTGTTGGAGCATTTCCCTGGCTTGCGCATAAGAACTTCTGGCTAACAAGTACAGAAAACTGAGAATGGGGACCCAGATGAAGAACAAGGAAGCTACAACAACGCGTGTGAAGTAAAACTTATACCGGCAATATCCATTATGTTGCTGCAGATCCCTTCCACCATAATTTTTTTAGCAGGGGGCCTGAATTGGACAGGAAATTCATTAGACATGATCATAATCTTGCGCTTCTGATTAAGCGAAGTCGCTAAAGCACTCTTAACAGTTAACCCTGTGGCTACAAACACGAAATATATGCCGAAAAAAGAGAAAATCTGTGATGAGTGACATTGCTCGGATTATACAAGAAGCTGGCCATCGCAGGTTGACATGTTTCTACTTCTATCTGAAGATCCAGCGTTCTATAAAGTTGGATCTAATCAAGCTTGAAGAGCTTGGATAGTTGGCCTACATTGTTACTGAGAAGAACTAGCTTGATTGCATCATGTTGCAGCAGGCACTCATCAAGTGCAAGTGCCCTTTTTTCTTTTTCTGTTTTTTCAAAAAGCTATGGAATGAAAGGTATACACTTTAACCAATTCTCCAACAAATCCATAGAGACAGTCATCATGGCCTTAAAAAATCGTCAAAGGGTTTAGGACTACATTGCCCGAATTAAAAAATTTAGGACCGACTTGGCTGTACGATAGGTTTCGAAATTTTTGGACAGTTTTCCCCTTGGTATAATATAATGTGTAACAGCACGATAATCCGTCCGATTCAAATGGCATTCAATTTCAATATCAATGTGTAATTCACAACAGTGCACAATTTATATAGCATACAAGTTCAACCAGCCGAGCGCTTTCATCCAATCAGCGTACACCTCGGGCGTCCACGTGTCAATTCAAGCTTATCATGCGTTTTACCATCGACATGAATAGTTACAATACGCTAGAAATAATTTTTTTTTTTTGGGTCGAAGACATGCTCGATTTGGATGCAATATTTTAAGATTTCCAATGGTACCATACTCGCAATCCGACATATCACTTCATAAATCAATTTTAACAATGCTTGCATTATCAAATATCTTTCGGAGAGAAATTTTTTTTTTTCCAAATTATTGATCGATTATAGAGACCAATAGAGTTGTTATCGGATAAAAATGATACACCACAACATATGGACAAGAATATATTATCAGTTTTTCCTTAATAAGCAGTGTAAAAAGTTTGGCATCATTTTGTGAATTTAAAAAAACTATTATTATGAGGTTAAATCGATAATATACGCAAATAAAGAAAATTTGCAAGTAAAAGTGCCATTAAATTTATAAGGATCGTAATAATTGAATTTTCTTAGTTACCTCTCACGAGAAATTAAAAGATTAGTGTATTAGTTAATGTGAGCATAATCTTATATAATCATACTTTCTATGACAAAATGATAAATTGTAATTGACAGGTCACGTCTTTTATATATATATATATATATATATATATTATTACTATGTAATTCTAAGCCCACCGAAACAATTACCATTTAATGATTTTCCCATTTAAAAAATTATTTTTAAGGATAAAGAAAACCAAGGCCTTTTTAGATATTCCTCAATAAACATACCTAGAGATTCAAGATATTCGATTTTAACTTAAAAATCGGATATTAAACTGAAAACCATAAAAGTATGAGATCAGTCACTTTTCCGCACGCGACAGAAAATTTGAACTTTTAATGTGTTTTTTTTTTTGTTTTTGTAAAGGTAAGATTTGTATTGACTTTAACCAAAACACAGTTTTACAAGGGTGAAACCCGACACCAACAGAAAGAACTTTCAATGTTTTGTTTGTATGATAAGGAACTGATAAAGCCCTATGAGTACTGGATTGTGTGAAGAGACACGCATGGCCGAGATTCCTAGTTGTGAAAAATAAAAAATTGAACAATAAATAAATAAGAACAAGGAAATAGATTGGAAATCGAATTTATGTGGCTCGGTCAATGGTGTCTGCTCCACGCGCAAGAAGCGGGATTTCACTCTAAACCAAGCGACAGCGGAGATTACAACTAAATTAGAATTATTCAAGCACTCCGCGTTTCTCAACCCTTGTTAAATCCGATAAGTGACTTTTGATCCTCTTGATATCTCGCAAAATAATCTCTTAATCTTACGAAAAAATTCACAAATCTTACCACGAGACGGATTGACTTGAACACCAAAAGCTCCTGGTGAATGCAATTCACGAAGAAGACTTAACTTTTTATTCATAAAAGATTCGTGTACAACATAAAAAGCTCATTTTCAAATCAAGAAATATATTGGGGATTTAGGAAAATTTTCAAATAAAGACTTGAAGTGTCATTATTTTCTAAAATAATTATCTAAAGTAGACATTATTTCAAAAAAAAGCATGAAGTTCCCTTTTTGCTTGAAGAAGGAACTCGACCAAGAACATTTCCGTTATTTTTTTTTCTTTTATGTATTCTTCAGTCTTTTTCTTTTCTTTTCTTTTTTTGGTGCCCCTCCTTCTGGCCAATGGCCGATCTCCAGCGATAACCAGCCCTCGCCTGGACAAGGAGAATCCGTCGAGGGCTGCTCTCATCATGCCTAGGCAAGGGTAGGAAAAAAAATAGAAAAAAGAAAGAAAGAAAAAAAGAAAAAAGAAAAAAAAAAAGCAAATGAGAAAAATGTCCTTAATCAAGTTCTTTTTGAATAATTAGGATATTTCAGGGTCTTATTTAAAATAATCTCAATTTATGCTTTTACTTAAAAAAAATGAGAACACTCTAAATCCTCGTTCGTAATCTTGTCACCGATGTATGACGAGAGATACGGAAGAAATTAAAATTTTGGGTGTATTTTCACTGAGAGTATATGTACAATTTTGAGTCTTTGACATTCCTCCCGTCTTTCTCTCTCTCTATCTCTCTCTCTCTGACTCCGCGTCCGCCTGTCCGCCCCACCCACCCATGGCGGCGACGCCCCATTTCCTCTCCTCCTTCAAGTACGGCGACGCCCTCAACGTCGTCGGGATCTCCGTCTGCACGGCCCTGGTCTGCGAGGCCATCTCGTGGGTCCTCATCTACCGCACCGCCTCCTACAAGACCCTCCGCTCCTCCATCGACAAGGCCTCCAAGAAGCTCGAGACCATGAAGGCCACCACCGCCACCTCCGCCGCCTCCTCCGCCATCAAGAAGCCCTCCAAGTCCAAGAAGATGGACCGCGTCGAGTCCAGCCTCAAGGAGTCCTCCCGCGACCTCTCCCTCTTCAAGTTCAAGTCCGGCGCCGTCGTCGCCCTCGTCCTCGTCGTCGTCTTCGCCCTCCTCAACTCCCTCTTCGAGGGCAAGCCCGTCGCCAAGCTCCCCTTCACCCCCTTCGGCCTCGTCATGAAGATGAGCCACCGCGGCCTCCAGGGCAACGACGCCACCGATTGCTCCATGGCTTTCCTTTATTTCCTCTGCTCGATCAGCATTCGCACGAATCTGCAGAAGTTCCTAGGGTTCTCACCGCCGCGGGGCGTGAGCGGCGGGCTCTTCCCGATGCCGGATCCGAAGATGAATTGATCGATCGGCTTGGTCTCCGCCTCGGTATTTCCCGCCAAACTGTTTGATTCGAGGTCATGGAAGTAGTTTCTCTTTATTGTTCTAATTTAGATTTATGTGATATGATGGGATTCTTCAGTGAGAACAGAAGTAGGCTGATTGGGATTTGGGATTTTGCGAGATCGCAAAAGTGCGAGGCTTGAATTGATCAGTATAATTCGTGTAGCGACAATTTCCTCGTTTTCGTCAATTAATGTCTCTCTTTTGAGAATGTCATGTGTGACGATGAATCTGTGAAAATGTTCATGTTAATTCGGGGCTTTTGTGTAGTGACTTTGTACGCGGCCGTATGTGTTGTGTCCAATAGCTATAGTTTGAATCTGCTTGAACTGAATGTCCTAGTATTAATTATGACATTTGGGAATTTTCTGGATTATGATTGGAGGTGTAGTACTGAATTAAATGACTTGGTATGTGACTACTGACTAGTGTTCCTTGTCGACTCTCTCCTTGCTTCAATGCTTTTCTTGTTCCGTCCCTGCGACTGTTTTACTAATTTTCGTGTTTATGTCAGCATATCTTTATCTTTTGGTGCGAATGCCTATTCGACTTTGCCAGTTAAAGAGCTCCTTTGTCATTGCCACAGGGGAATATTGGCCTACTGCCGGTATCATCAGTTTATTGAGTTTCTATTCCGAATGTGGTTATAGTGCTCTGTTTGCTCATTCTAATTAGTTTCTTGGACTGCACTGAAGGTAAAATTACATGCGTGTTTGATGTTGTGAGATAGGAGGTGAGAGAGTTCTTTTTCTTGGTTGATCTGTTAATTACTTGAAGATGTTGAACTTCATCAACATAAACATTGCAATTGTTTTTTTTCTCTTTTTAGTCAATGCCTAATTCCAATTACTTGACTTGCATGCTGTACTAGATGTCGGGATTCTTTGGCTTGTATCTGAGCTCCTTCCCTTCTGCGACTTCTTTTCTGAGTGGATGTGGTGTTCTCTTTTTTGTGCCCATCGACCAGACTTTTCTCTTTCAATTCAAAAGAAGTTCTCTGATTCTTCTTGTGTTTTAACAGATAGTTGCATTATTAGGAGCATATAAACTAGATGTGAGTGGTTAATTTTGACTGAGTATCTTAGAGTTATAGATTGCTTTGGTACTGCACTGAGAATGAGATTTATTTTGATTCAATAATGACGAGGACTTAATATGAAGTATTTGAAGTATAGAAAAGAGAACAGTGAGAATAATTCTTTACTGTGCTCCTTTTTTCTGATTATCATAGTTATCTTCAGCTTTTCCTGTTGAGACTCCATGTGCATTTAGCATAAGTTCTGCTGGCTTTAGTTCAACACGCTGCAGGAATTATCAATGACAATAGTTAGCTAGCATATTAACCCTGGTTTGATTGAACCGCAGTGTATCATTAAGACTTAAGAGGTAGTTATCTAGCATATTAAGCCTGGTTCGATCAATCCGCACTGTATCATTAAGACTTAAGAAGCTTGGAGATCTATTTTAGTCAGTACTATTCCCAGTGCCGCTATCATCAATGTACTGCTTTCAATACTGAATGAATTGCTATTTCAGGTTCATTGCTTTGTGGTGAATTCTTATCACCTGATGATTTTGGAGTTAGTGGCCCTTTCTTGGACTGCCTTGCAGGTGAAGTAGGAGTCTGTTCTTAGATCTTCTAAGTAGGAGAGACAAGATGGTTTTGTTTCTTAGGTTTTTTAACAAGTAACCTACTAACAGACAGTGGGTTCAAAACGCCTAATGTGAGTGTTGACTAATCTGGGATTGCATTGATTATAAGCTACAATAAGAGGAGGGGGAACAATGTGGAACAAGAATCTCACCTTTTGAAGGGGATTTGTTTCCTTAGTTGATGATCTGATTATTTGTCGAATTAAAGTTAGCTAGAAATAGATGTTCAGTTACCTAATATGTAGTTCGAGTTACGTGGCTTACATGTTATATCGAATATTGGATATTATTTAGCTTTTGTTTGAACTCTTATCTCTTGAGGTCTCGTTTAAATCGAATGTGGGTTGGCTCCTTTTGTGGTACCCATTGATTAGAATTCATTCGTTGATATTCAAAAGGAGAAGATTAGTTCCCTCGTTAGTTTTTTTTCTTTGACAAAGAGCTACATATTCGAGGTCATGGCAGTAGTTTCTCTTGATTGTTGTAAGTTAGATTTATGTGATATGATGTGATTCCTCAGTCAGAATAGAAGGAGGCTGATTGGCATTCAGGATTGCGCGAGATCGCAAAAGTGCGAGCCTTGAATTGGAATTTAACATAATTCGTGTTGCAAAGATTTCCTCGTTTGTTGAATTGATGTTTAACTTTGGCGGATGTCAGGTGTGACAATGAATCTGTGAAGTAGTTAGATTAATTTGGGGCATCGTGAAAGCGTGATGCAGTCCTATGTGTTGTGCCGATAGCTATAGTTTAATGTGCTTGAAGTGAAAATCCTAGTATCATTTTTGAGATTTGGCAATTTCCTGGATGATGATTAGAGGTGTAGGACTGAATTAACTGACTTGGTATGTGACTACTGACTAGTGTTTCTTGTCGATTCCCTTTTGGCTTCAATGCTTTTCTTGTTCTGTCCCTGCGACTGTTTTACTAATTTGCATGTTTATGTCAGCATATCTTTATCTTCTGATGTGAATACCTATTCGACTTTGCCACGTGCCACTCTGGAATATTGGCCTACTGCCGGTATCATCAGTTAATTGAGTTTCTATCCTGAACGAAGTTATAGTGTTCTGATTGCTTGTTTGGAATTTCTTTCTTGGACTGCGGTGAAGATGAATTAGATGCGCGTTTGATCTTGTGAGATAGGAGGTGAGAGAGTTCTGTTTCTGGGTAGATCTGTTGATTAATTGAAGAAGTTGAGCTTCATCAATATGCACATTCCCTTTGATTTTCTTCTCTCTTTGCCCAATGTCAGGTTCCAATTACTTGACTTGCATGCTGTACTACATGTTGGGATTCTTTGGCTTGCGTCTGAGCTCCTTCCCTTTAGCGACTTCATTTCTGATTGGATGTGGTGTTCTTGTTTTTCCTGCCCATTGACCAGACTTCTTTCTTTGAATTCAAAAGAACTTCTCTGATTCTTCTTTTGTCGTAACAGATAGTTGCATTATTAGGAGCATATAAACTAGATGTGAGTGGTTAATTTTGATAGATAGATTACTTTGCTACTGCATCAAGCGAGGTTTTACAATGTGATTTGTTTTGATTGAATAATGACGAGGACTCAATATGAAGTATTTGAAGTATAGAAAAGAGAACAGTGAGAATATTTCTTTACTGTGCTCCTTTACTGATTATCATTACTTATCTGAAGTTTTTCCTGTTGAATGTGTGTGCATTTAGCCTAATCTATGCTGGCTTTAGTTCAAAACACCGCAGGAATTATCATTGACAATAGTTATCTAGCATATTAGGCCTGGTTCGATTGGACAGAACTGCATCATTAAGACTTAAGAGGCTTGGGGATCTATTTTAGTCAGCAGTATTCCTAGTGCCAGTATCATCAATGTATTGCTTTCATTGCTTTGTGGGAATACATATCACTTGATGAATTTGGAGTTAGTGGCCCTTTCTTGGACTTGCCTTGCAGTTGAAGTAGGAGTCTGTTCTTAGATCTTCTAAGTAGGAGAGACAAGATGGTTTTGTTTCTTGTTTCTTAATTTTTGTTTGGAGGAGTAACCTACTAACAGACACTGGTTCAAAACGCCTTTCGCCGATGTTGACAAATCCCAGGGTTGGATTGATTATAAGCTACAATAAGATGCAGGGGGAACTCCAATGTGGGACAAGAATCTCACCTTTTGAAGGGGGTTTTGTTTCTTAGTAGATGATCTGATTATTTGTCAAATAAAAGGTAGCTAGAAATTGACGTTCAGTTATCCAATATGTAGTTCCAGTTACGTTACCTGCATGTTATATTGAATATTGGATGTCTTCTAGCTTTCATCTGAACTCTTATTTAGTGAGGTCTCATTTTAAATCGAATGTGGGTTGGCTCCTTTGTGGGGTACCCATTGATTATAATTCATTCTTTGATATTCAAAAGGAGAAGAAGATTCGTTCCCTCGTTAGTCTTTTTTCTTTGACAAAGAGCTCTGTTGCACTTAACCGTACATTTCCGTTGGTTTTTTCCACCCTTTGGCCGGAGATTAGGATGTGATACTTATTTGTTCGAATAACGACTGAGGATTCGTTTGTTGCATCAATGAAAGAACAGATTAGATCTCTGTTTTTGTTACTCCAATGACTGATTACTGCTGAGATAGGTTCAATGATAATCTCCTCTTGCTTCAGTTTAAAAAACTGCAGTTAATCCATGACAATGGTTATCTCACTACCCTTTAAGGTGGGAGGCAAATCATGAGTCGAATGTTGACAGATTAAAAACAAAAAGTAAACTCGTGAAATTGTTTTTTCATTTTGGACGAGAAAGCGGTTTACTGATGAAATTTATGGCGTGCACGAAATTAGTCCAAACTCTAGCCGGGATTGCCACAAGAAGTTAATGAACTGAAATCTTGAATTGAGGAAAACACTAGAAGGGTTCTAGCAGCCGTATATCATGTGCTTCCTTCCATTCAGCAGCAAATCAAAGCATCACTGGTAAGGGAATATTATCAGCCATTAAGCGTAAAACTCAGATCAATGTCATTCACTCCGCGAGCTACATGGGTGCTACATATTGCACACGAGATAATTAGTATAACATCTATTGCTGAAAAAAGTGCACGGGAAACACACCTAAACAGTATCTCACCCCAGAATAAAAGGGGAGAAGAAAAACAAAGCGAAAAGACCTATGCTATTCACATCTTCCACGCCGAAAAAGCTCCTTAAGTTCCTTTTTTAAGAAATCTAAGCAGCAGACATGTTCATCTCATTAAGAAGATGGTAATATGTGTTGTGGTCCGGACTGCTCCTGAATCCAGGAATATAATCTGAGAAAAACCTGAGGACCGCAGCTAGATGTTGTGAATCACTGGAAGCAAATGCTGCTTCGAGGAACATCGAAGGACGTACGGTAGTTACCTGAAAAATTCACTTTCTACATCTTAGGAATGGATGGTCGTTTGTCCAAATTAACAAACTATAATATTGGACAGATACCCCGCTATGCCTTTTTACTAGGAATTTGCTGTAAAATCTAAACAATGTAAATTACGCAAAGATAAGAGTTATTGGCAAAGAGCAAAACGTGAGTTGACTAGAAATACTGGTGCAAAACTAGGAAAGGAAATGATGATCATGAACCAGAACTAAGGTTTGTGACAATAAAGAGGTATCATAAAGACAAACTTTTGGCTTGGCACCATTTACCTTATGCTTCTTCATGTATCGTAGAGCTTCCAGGTAATATCCATCTTGGGCCAAAAATATCACATAATCATCATGCAAGGAGAGTTGCCTTAGCATGTCCAGACCCAACTTCCTAGTTTGTCGGTTATGCCTACCAGACTCCAATAATTGCAAGGCAACTTCTTTAGAAGGTTCAAGAATCTGCAACAAAATTGTTTTGAGTCTCATCAATAATGATACTATATATATTTTACTCTAAAGCACCTATGGGTGCCTTTACATGTCAAAGCAAACACTTGAGAACCTTGTTTATGATGAATAACCCGAGTTCTGCATATCTCTCATTGCGGGCCAGCAGTAGTGCCGTCAAGGAATAAATATTTGGCCGTACCTTAATCCTTTCCGAATTACAGCTAACAATAGAAGCACATCAGTACTCATCAAACCAAATTGAATAGCATTTAAACTTTGGCAAGAAGGAAAGAACATGAACACCACTCCTCAGAAAACTCAAATTTGTTATTTGCAATCTTTCAGCCGGCTAAGATGACCAATGGCACGATCCAAGCTTGTCCGGTTGTGTTGCCCATGTTCAGGCCCAGACCATGACTACTAGGTAGAGAAAGGGAAAAGGACACCACAAAATCCATAACTTTCGTACTACTCTCCCTTGAGTGCCATAACTTTTTTATGAATTACTTGAATGTCATTACTTATGTACATCGCTCACTTGAGCACCCTGCCTTTTAGTCTCATCGGTTGAGTGCCATATAACTTCTCAATCGATCACTTGGGTGTCATAACTTTTTTAAAAAGTTCACCACAAGTATCATGCCACATTGGATTTCCGGCAATTGGGTGAACGTTTTGAAAAGTTTGGCACTCAAGTGATCAATTAAAAGTTATGGCACTCAAATGGATAATTTTTAGAAGCCATGACACCCAAGTGGTTGAAAAAAAGATCAGGGAACTCACTTGAATACCCTACGAAAGTTGTGGCAATTGTAGTGTCCTTATCCCGGTAAAGAAGTACTCGGCTCTATAACTCAGAGCTGGCTAATTCATAAAATACACACAGTGATAACTTGCTAACCCACCTACACTGGCCAACTCTCTAGTGACCCACAAAAAAGCCTAACTAAAGAGGTGGTGGCCTCATAAGGAAAAAGATTACTTATACCATGTATAAGTCTGAACTGTCAACCCAATAACTATGGACACAAAGAAGCAGGAAAAAAGGTAAAAATTCAAGAAAAAAAGGATTTTTTTCACATTAACATTGAGGGGCATCATGGACGCATTAGATGAACAGCAACGGGCCATAAATAGTCTTTGCAGAGAAGTAGGATGGCAAAGGCATTCATTGGTCAAATACCTCCGAAGGAACTCAACAATGACCGCAACCAGGTATGATGGGTCTCCAGCCATCTCTTCTTCAACCGGAGCAAATACGTATGTATACATCTCATCAGGAGAAATTGCAGGTGACGTAACTTGGGGTTCAGGCTGTAAAGTTGATCTCAAAATGTTGTTATTTGCTCCGACATATTCAGAATGTAAAGATGTTTGACCTCCAGTTCTCCGAGTTTCAGCACCCAACAACAATTTACTGCCGCTGCCGTTGGAGTTGGGCCTCACATATCCTGTATTGCCATTTTCATCTGAGTCTGTCTCTGAAAAAGCTGATCTTTCAAAAGATTCTCCACCCAATCCAGCAACATATTCATGTTCCACAGACTTTCCAGTTGTATCTGATCTGCTAACATTAGCACCAGTACCATGAATAGCAGCATATGCTGCACCAGAAGCTTGTGCTTTCTCAGCTTTTGCTCCCTTAAAATAACCTGTTTTGAATGAATTGGAGAAGGATGTAACTAATACATCTATTGCTTTGGCAACCATCGTTACAGGTCTGCGTTCTAGAATGGCAGTACGTGCCATTGCCAAACACAGGTGTTTAGCCTGAAATAATAGAAGTAAATCCATAAGATAATTGATATGGATGTGTTCACAGAGAAAAGCTGAAACGATAAAGAAAAGACACATTTAGATTCTTTTGAAACAATTATTTCGCAATTGACAGAAGTTCCCAAGTTATATGACCCAAGTCTGCTTCAATGGAATCTTACAGAAATATTGAAGTCACCTCTTGCACGAACAACTGAAGTAGCCATAATAGTACGAGATTACCTCTAAATTTGCATCATAATCATATCTCATAGGACAATATTATTCTGTTAAACACATACTTTTTCCATAGGCAGTTTAAATCTAACCCAGCACCAGCCATTGCAGCCAAATGCAGATTAGCTATGCTCCCTTTGATTGCATATTACATGTATATCAAATGTCATCAATACATCCATCAAAATAAAGTCGCTACAATGTGCACCAATCTGTATGACCCATGATCCATAATATTTTGCGATATCAATCATCATTGAGTAACAAAATCGTAATAACCATTGCAACTTTTTATGCATAAGCTCCAAAGAAGTTCTCACATGACTACTACAATTAGATCTTCTAATAGCTACTGAAGCATATAATTTTAAATTCCAGTCTGCTTTGGTTTACCTTTCAATGGGTATGTCCTTTAATAACTAGAAAGATAGTTTTAACAAATGAAGAAAACAGCAGACCTTGTAAGCTTCTAATTTCCGTCGTTGCAAGAAATCAAGTACTGATGACACTTCTGAACTACTGGAAGCAATGGCCTGCACATAAGAAAGAGGAAACTAATCCAAGAAGAAAAATGCCATAAACAGAAAGAAAATAAATTTTCGATCAGATCTACCTCTAAATCAAGATAAATCTTCCACAGCAGTTTACTGGAAACGTCACATATCAGGTCGGGCACTAGGAACATCCAGTCATCTCCGTACATGGTTGCTTCATGATCACTTGGATAGCTTGCCACCTCTGAACTTTCTCCATCTTTAAAACTGGACCGTGCACCCAAACTACTGGATCTTGGAAAACCCCTCAACAAAAGTGGAAGTGGAGCCGATATTGGTGCTCGAGAGTCCAGAAATATGTCATATAGTATAACGACCTTGGCATCCACTTGATGCACAAGCAACACATTATCAACCACACTGACTGCAACCTTGCTTGAATAAATCGGCAAAGAGCCCTGGAAATTGAAATGGACGTTATTTACAACATGAAGCATGGTACAGCATAGTAACCTAAGATACTATTATATTAAAGGTAGATGCTGAAATTTTTCCTACATAACTTGCTTTCCGTGCATTCTGAGATCAAAAGAAGATACGCTTCAATTCTAACAATCAGGAAGATCATGTGAAAGTTTGAAAAACAGCAATAACTACTGTGAGAATGTGAGGATGGGTCTGAATGCAACGAAGGGATTAAAAGCTTAGAGGTGGACTATTGACACTAACAATGGCTTTCCAGAGTACATCAGTTGTTCGATTTTATTCTATTAGAATAGAAAACAATTGATCCATTCTATGACATTTCAATCTCACAAGAGTGACCTAGTGACACCGCTCGAATTTGGCTTGAACAAAAAAGAAGAGATAAAGTAAAATAATCTTCTTTAGCCAAAACCAAAGACAGGTCTCATTAACTTTTTCTACTAGTTTACTGAAGCCTTCTCTTGTTCCAAAGTGATAGGAGTGAATTGATACACATTCAGAATAGGAAAGAAGAAAAGAGTGTATTCTCCCCTATGATTTAACAGGCAACTGATGCCTGTGAGATGCACCATGAATTTTATAAACTTCATCATCGCAGCCCAGACTGACTGACTTTGTAGTGCTGGTACATACTTATCGCTTACTCCTTTTCCAGACTGATTGATTTTGTATCGTTGGCAAATACTTACCACTTACTCCTTTTCCTTTTTCGTTTTCTTAGTCTGGCACTTGGTCTTTTACTCATGGAGTGACAAGATCTTTCTATTAAATGATACAAGTTAGAACTTTACAATCCGTTTGGGAAACTATGTGAAGAGGACGGATAGAAAGTGGGAGAGGAAAATATGGAATATTCTTTAAATTCTTGTTAAAAAAGTAAGAAGGGCAAATCTTTAATTTGTGCCAATTTTTCACTCCAAACCTCCCCAATTTTCCCCACCTCTCAAATTCCCAAAGAAAGCATAAAGATCATGACATGCGCTCTTTAAAAAAGATGGGGTAGCTCGAGAATATTCCTAAATAATGCATTGTGATTTCAAGGGTGTAAATTGAGTCTATATAAACTGAAAAGAATTCACCTCACGTCAGCAGGGGGAAAAACACGCATCTACAAAGTAGTTAGTTCCATGGCATTGTAACAGGAATAAAATTTTGTCTTCAACTTACAGGAAAATAGCCACATTTGTAGCAATAGAAACAGAATCTTAAGCAGAAACATACCTGTTGCACAACAGCATCGCGATAAAACCGATAACAATGAAGTAGCATTGCCACTCTATCGACTTGCAAGCAGTATATTCTACCATAGCTGTCAATCAGGAGAAGTATTTATTTCACACTTGCTAAATAGGCACATTAAATTCTATAGAGGGGGGGAAGAAAAGGTACACACACGGTGACAATATAAACATCTTCAGCAGCCAGCACAGGCTTGTTGTTTGCCTCAGTCTTTGCCATGGACATCTCAAATTTTGGCAATCTGATGATTCCAACGGAAGAAAGCTGAATCAAAAGAGAACTGGTTATTATATACCAATGACAGAATATGCAGGAAAGGCTACATCTCATCCAAGTTTCTTCCATAATAGAAAAAGAAACTGCACAACTACTTGAGTTAAAGCCTAGAAGACAAAACCTAATTAAAAGACAGAAAATGACCTCACAGTGTCTGAAGCAACTAAATCCAACATAATGTTACTTTGGGGAACAAGAATATGAGCAACCCAGAATTCACGGGCATGAAGTTGAATGTAACCAAAAGTTAAAACAAGAAAGCTAAAGAAGAAGAAGAAGAAGAAGAAGAAGGAAATGCTTTTAATCAATCTCCCATTCTGCCATGGTCTGAATCATATGCATCAACTCAGGCATACATCTAGAAAAAAAAACAGTGCCATTGACATCTTCAAGGCAAAGATAAATTCAAAAGACAGCCAAGTCAAAACCCTTACTTACATGATCCATATAAGCATACCACCCGAGAAAAGTATAAGTGTTGAAATGCACTGGAAGGACAGTTTTCTAAAGTTGAATATGTAGTTCCATCTAATATTGATATCTTGGTCAGTCCATGCCCCATGAGAGCTACCAAAGTCACCAGAGATCCGTTTCTACTGATCCAATGAGTCCACCAACAATTTTGTGAAGAAGAGTAACTAGATTTGTGTCAAATTTAATAAATGTTGCGAAGGAATGAATTTAAAAGAGACCTCACAAGCACTAACGAAAGGCCGCTAAAGATTCAATAAGACATGCCATTTTTTAAGAGGCATCCTAGAATCGTGCATGAATTTGTACAAATTTTCATAATATAAAGGCCCAAAATAGTTGCACAATAGGAAGATAGCAAATGGATATGTTTATAATACGAATCTAGGACCACATAAATGCAACTCTCCCAAATGACATGCAAAGGCACGTTCAGTTAAGTAAAAGTGGAGCATAGGAAATTACAGATGAAACATACTACTTTGGTAAGTAAAATTTCTTTGATCATCCTAATCACCAATCCTTGAAAAATGGATACCAATATCCAAAAAGTTAGGATGCAATCAAATATTCAGAAGAAAAGACATGAGTGCATCAGATAAAAGAGAGCATAAGCGAATTCTGGGAAGTTCATTCCCTCTCAAAATTAGACTACAAGTTGTTTGAATACAGGCACTTCAGCTCCTGCAGATGAGCAACTAAAGAACAAATGTAATGCTCCTGACACATTTTCTACCATCTTAAAGCTTTTTGCCGCTAAAGGCCACTACTTTATGTAGTGGTTGACATCTTCAGACAAATGTCCTCATAACACAGGAAAACGTAAGGATGGAATAAAAGTCACCTGGAATCCAGTGAAAATCTTGCACTGCATTCCGGAAGCTAGTAGAACCAAACGACTTTCATGTGTGTACACATACCAACTCACGTTCAATTTCCTCGTCTCCACCAAATGAAGTGTCTTTGACTCAGAATTATAAGCAAACAAATCTAGCCCACTGAAACAAATATGTAAATTTAGAGTTATAAATCTCCGTCACAATTAGGTCAAGAACGCAAAGAAGTCCAAGAAAAGAATTGAAAGGCATAAAATGACCCTAAACCTACACACAAGCAAGAAAAAGGTACAATAATGTACATGGGACCGGTAAAAGCAACATGGCGATTCAATTGCTAATTTAAAATAGCAAACATTAAAAACAAGAACGAAGTCCCGAATTAGTTTCCCTGCAACAGTAAGCTTGAGCCTGGAAGCAAAACCTTAATTGATAATAAAGCAACATTGGCCTGGCACAGGACATCACCAACTTACCAAGGTCATATATACTTTCAAGGAATATTTACCACAGTATGTCAAAGAAGATGCCAATGGTATTTTAAGAACATTGGCTCAATGATCAAATCAAAAACTTTTGCCACTCGTAGCCTGAGGGGATAAATGTCCAATTAAGTTTTGGTCAATTAGTGTGTCATTCTGTGACTAAGGGGAGGCATAAATGATTGGCACTAACAAAAAAGGCAGTATCTCCATCTCACGATTCATTTACCAAAAATTGCCACCAAAAGGATTTCAACCTGGATGCTGTTTTATCTTGCATGAAGGAATTTTCACATAACTTCCAATTACTTCATTCATGCACCTATTAAACAATGTCACAATTGCAAATATTGAAAGAATGGTATCCTAACGGATCACTCCATAGAAGCAATTAATGCACTAAGTCATGTATGAAAGTGTGCCAGCATGTTGAGATGCTTCTATAAAACAGTGACAGAATAGCACATAATTCTACCTCTTATCAAACAAAACACGCCTTTCTTTGTCTGATAAGTCATAGTACCTATTCGACATATTTCGAAGTATAAGAGTAAGGAATAAACAAATTGATAAACTTGATCAACCTAGAAACTTCATAAACTCTTCTTACTGAATATCATGTTGTAATCAGGGGAACAAGATCATTCTATTCTACCAAAAGTAAGCAAAGAAATTGAAGCCAAGGTAAAGGTTATCTATACCTGGTTTTCACAAAAACGATGTCACACAACGGACAGTCGGTCCAAAAAAATCCCAATATATTCTCTGACTCTGATTTGCATCCCTGACTAAAAGTTTCCCCAGTTTCTCTATGCTGAAATTGTATTTCATGGTTTGAACGTTGAATAGCAATTAGCTTTCCATCCAAAGAAAATCGAATTGCAAGAATCGGCCCATCACTTATTGAATCAGAGATAGGAGCAACCGCAGGATCGAATGGAACAACTTTCCACGAGTAAACCTATGTCAGAGGCAAAAAAATTAACAGGAGGTAAGAAGAGTATATTCAGTTCAATTAAATGTAAACAGGCATATTGTTAAATTTCCTGAATTGAATAGGATTACTCATGTGCATACACTTCCAAAATACAGGAGTTCCATTTAAAGTCGATTACAACACCTGATCATTGGCTGGTGAAAGAATAGTCTTATTGCCATCGTCATAAAATAAACCCCTAGATCCTGGGATGCTGCAGCGCAGAGGTGGATGCTGTATATAAACGTGTGAAAGCCCACTCGACCCACTCATGCCAACAACAGGATGAGAACTTGATGCTAAACCAGACATCTATAGGTTCCTCGCTGTTCAACCTTGAGAATAACATTATGCCTGGTGTAAGCTCCAATAATTCATGTAGTGATTAACAAATATTCAAGGTAACTTGATGGATGCGCATATTACCTTCTTAAAAAGATGCTTCAATCTGCTAGTCAGGACTCCACAAACAACAGTTGCAGTATACTCACATGTCACCTCGACAAATAGATTGACGGGAGTATGTAGTCAACCCTTTCGTTGGAGCTATCACAGCAAGGAAGAAACATGAGACACAAGCGTTTTTTTAAAAGGAAATCATACTAGACAAGATCAAATGCTCAAGATATGTAAAATTCCAAATTGTCATACTGTTCTCTGCATGCAACGCTTAAGTGCAAGAAATTCCTTCAAACACATATCACGTTCAACCTCTGGAACCTTTGCTGCGACGCAGCTCCCATACAGTTTTGCCTGCACATACGGCACTTCATGTCATATTAAGCACTAACAAAGCAGAAGTTCATATTGACCCTCCATTCTCCCACCCAGACTACTGACCCTGAAAAGAACAAAGAGAAAAGAAGAGCACCCAGAATAAACCAACAGATGATATGAAATCCTTCAAAATGTTGAGGATGCAAGAAGAAATCAGAAAATCATACTACTCTTCACAAAACAATGAGGAACACCATCCCCAATTAAACGTCTTCCATGCTAGCAAGCTTAAGCCTCTCCATCCCATCCATTAACGTCGACACACCTAAGGGAAAAAGTGAACATGGAGTCCTCTTTTTAATTCTACCATAAGCTTTATCTGTTTTTTGCTTAACAGACTTTCTTATGAACATAGGCAAAACTTGTCCAATCATGAAGTCTCATCAAGCTTCCGCAATCATGTTGCTTATAATATTTAATTTTACTTGCCAATACATATTAATCCTTTTCTTACTAAAAAGGAAAGTAGGAGAAAACATGGACATTGCCCCAAGATCTGACTATGTGGCTAGAGTACCCAATAACTTGACTTTGAATGTTTTGCACCATTGTGTTACAGAAGCTGGTAGAATGTACATTCAAGGAATAGGCACTAGCGCAGCTTCTTCATTTTGTCAATCATTACAGATAATTGTGAGGAATAAGTAAATATCATGGCACGTACTCTAGGTATAGTAGGAGGAGCCGGAAAAACACATATATTGAGAAGAAGCTGAAAGCAAATGCAGGAAAAGGTTTCGCATAGGTGACAGTACAAAATGAAAGGACACACATTTACCAAAGGTATAGTCAAGTACCAACCTGGGAAGAACAATTCACCAAGATGCGGTTAAGCAGGGAAGTAGTATTCCTCTCCTTCATATCCCCATTCCTGCCGAGAAGATTCAGCTATATTAACATCAACAATTTCGACTGATGTCCAACGTGTCCCTCGCAAGACCACAACTTTCAACAATTAAGGAACCGTCCGAATGCCTTGAACAAAAAACTCTCATTCTATTCGAAGTTTGTGAACAAGACATAACATTTTCTTACAAAATTCAGAAAATCTATGACTATCGATAAAATCTTTCGTTTACCAAATGAAATGAATTGCCCCCACTTAATGAAAATATAAGAAGGTTGGATATTCAGGGTTTTGACTCCGGGCAAAGCAAAAATTCCTACTGTTGACCGATCAGATGAACCAAGCAAAGCGAAGCCCTAAACGAAATGCGCCAACAGCCGCAATCTTCCATTCCCCCCGATGAGAAATTCTTACATATTAATTTCTCATCTTCGAAGGTACCGGCCGTCGTCTTCTTCGAAATGGAGCGCTAAAGAGAGAGAGAGAGCATTCAGAACGAAAATGCACAGGAGTTGCAGAAATCACCTCTGAAGATGTCGAAACGCATGTAGTTCAATCCAGTATCTGAA
The DNA here is from genome assembly GCF_020921035.1 of Rhodamnia argentea. NCBI lineage: Eukaryota > Viridiplantae > Streptophyta > Magnoliopsida > Myrtales > Myrtaceae > Rhodamnia > Rhodamnia argentea. Next base: position 11,618,832 of record NC_063156.1, read on the forward strand.
GGAATCGAGTTCGTTCTGCTGTGTACATTCCGGGAGCGTAACAGCGATCAGCTAGAGAGTTGAACTCAAGCACCTAAACATTCTCTAATTCCTTTCTCCTAAACAGCCAGGGAGCCCCGCGGGGCAGCGTTCGCGGGCGGGTTGGGCCAATTTCGGGTCGAACTTTTTCGACCCGTACAGCCCAAATCAAAGCGTTTGTATTTTGGCCCGGAGCGAACTGGGCCATCGAGTGGGTCCGGAGCAAACTTTTAGATTCGTAATCTCATTGTAACCGGCTTACCGGACCCGTTGAGTTCGACGTTCCACCATCCGGCCAGGACCACGTAACGATGAAAAATATTTTCTAAAAAGTATCACTTGTATCTAAACCTATCAAAATGAGTCATAAACAAATTTCTTAACTCGTATAAGATGGGTTGAATTATTATATGGATTAGTTAAATTCGATAAATACATAATAAATGTGTTTAAATTTGGGTGTTAATGGATTTAGATGTGTCATAAATGAGTTTACAACTCACTTAGACTCAACCCACCTCTATAACTTTCTTTTCATTCTCTCTCGTCCTCTCTCGATCTCGTGTTCACTCATTTTGCACTTTTCAACTCGGTTTGGGTATGGAAGTGTTTTAGGTATGTGCCAGGTATGTGCCAGGTCGGGTACGGATTACTATATTTGCATTGTATGTAAATGGGTTAAAATAAGTTAAATGTGTTTATTTGGGTCGGATAATTTTGAACCCGACTCACTCACTTAACGAGTCTCCCCGTATCGTTTACAAAAAAATGAATGAACATAAAATATTTGCATTGCTCACAAAAAATATTCAAACATAAGTTGTTATCGGTAATGAAACATATTCATTGAATAATTATCTCTAAAGAAAAAAGAAAAACGTTCTCTAACTCATTTGTTTTTTTGCTAAACAAACATAGCCTTAATGTTGTTCGCGGAGAATCTTTTGTTCAGCTAGCTCTTTATTCTACCCCCAATGCTTGAGAGGAGATGCAAATCAGAAATTGCACTCAATGATTCAAAGATTCAATTTTACGTAGGGCGGCGCTATTTCCACCCCTTATATGATTAAATCCACCCAATTTTTACTAAAAAGACAAAATCATCCTCAATCGTATTATTACAATTTAAGGGAAATTTTCAAATAATGGCCTGAAATACTCTAAGGTTGCGTTTCGTCGTCGGGATTTCGGGTCGGGATATGATAAGAAATCTAGGGATTTGGCCATATCCTATCCACCGCTTGGTGAACTACGAATTTAAAGTCGGATATTCTCATATCATATCCTATCTTGCATTTGGTAGAAATCGTATATCAATATAAAGGACATATATGCCCCTACGTGATGCTCATGAAATATTCCGATCTTATTACTATAAAAATAACGTTCTCATACACACACAAAAAAAATTGAAAATATACACATTTTATTAGATTTTCAAACCTCTTTGCAAAAAATAAAATAAAATGAAAATAGATACAAATGAGATAAGAAAGTTGTCATCATTCTAAAAGTTAGCTTTTATATATCGGATAAGAGAAATCCTATCCAACCTTATCCTACTCCCTCCCCTCGGATTTTTTTATTTAGGTTATATCCCCTCTATATCCGACATTATACTATCCGGGACACCTACCAAACACGGGATAAGATAAAACATATCATATCCCGAGTTTTATACGGACGATCAAACACAACCTAATTTTCTCAAATAAGAGCTTAAAATGGACTTTGTTTCAAACGAAAACCTGAAGTGCTCTTTTTACTTTAAAGAAGGGCATGACCAAAGGGCATTTTCGTCTTTTTTATTTTTTTCCTTTTTTTTTTTTTGTTTTCCTTTCTTTCCTCTTTTTCTTTTCTTCTTCTCTTTTTCTTTTCTTTTTCCTTTTTCTTTCCCCTTCTCTAGCCAACGTCGACCCCCCTAAGGCAGGCCACGCCACCATCGGGCCGGGGTCGCCCTATCATGGGCCGGCGTCGAGCAAGGCAACCCTCGCCCTACATCGGCCTCAAGGGAAGGGCCGGCTCACCCAATCTGGTGAGGAAAGCCCTCGCCCGCTGGGTTGCCTCGCGAAGTATTTTAATTGATCATCATTTCATGAACTTAATAACTTGAGTTAGTTGCATTGGTGATTCCTCTAATCCATGTTCCTGTCATTTTAAGGACCCAATTTTGACATTTAAAATCAGATTTGCTTGTACTCTTTGGAAATCAACACGATGAATGGGTGCGCCTGGGGATCTTGCAGGAGTGGTTTGGTGTTCGCTTGTGGAATTCCCGAGAATTTGCTCTCCTCTTCATTCTAGCATTTGCGATGCTTCCGCTAGTCTTGCTGCGTCGTGTTGGGGAGTATCTGTAGGCCATCTTTCTTTTAATGGTCCTGCAGTCATGGGAGTGAGGCGGTTGTCGCGAGGAAAGCCCTCGCCTAGGCCGGCGAGGTTGATATTGGGCGAGGTTTCCTTGCCGGATCGGGTGAGGCAACCCTCGCACGACGCCGGCCTAGGTGAGGGCGACCCTAGTCCGACGATGGTGGGCGGTCTCGGGGGAGGGTGCTGTTGGTTCGGGAAGGGAAAAAAACGGAAAAAGAAAAGAAAAAGAGGAAAGAAAGGAAAACAGAAAAAGGAAAAATAATATAAAACGGTAAAAGACGAAAAGACCCTTCTTTGAAACAAAAAGAGCATTTCAAGCACTTTTTTTAAAACAAGATCCACTTTAGGCCCTTTTTTGAGAAAATCAGAACACTTCTGACCTTTATTTGAAATTTTTCCCAATTTACGGTGATGGCCCCAAATTTATTTACTTTCCTTCTTTTTTTTTTGGAGTTTTTCTATTTCTATGTAGGGCTTAGTTACCAAAAAAGATAAAAATTCCAATGTATATTGATGGCACTACATTTTTTTAATTGTTAGATTTTACTTCCATAAAAATTGATTTTATCGAAAAGAGAAATTTCCAACAATCCTCGTTCTTTTCTACATTATGATCAAATTTATGGATACATTGTCCACGCAGAATCTAGAAATAAATTAATTTAGACAATTTTTTAGTAGTTTATAAATTTTCAATTTTGTTGTGCATATTACCATTAAATCACGTCTTATCGGTCTTAAGCGAAAACAAAAAGTTCTTTGAAAGGTTTTCCAAATAGAATCGCAATTAAATTCTCCAACACGAAACTTTAAAGATGAAATTGAACTAAATCAAAACATTTCATAAAAATAAGAAATTTTTGTTAAAATGCCAATGAAATCACATTATTTTGGATTAATAAAAACTAATATCATCTATAGGATGTTTATGAAAAGATATCAAGATGTCTTATCATGCATAATATCCCCAGTGCACTTCTAGATATTTTTATAATGTCTTTCATGCTTTGTGTAAAAATATCTAGCAAATAGTCTTAAGAGATAAATCTTAGAATAGTTAGTGAAGAGACTTGATATATATTTTAGACTAATGAAATAAAAAAATTTGGCATAAGAGAGACAAAGAATAGATAAGTTAATATGAGGGCAATGATCAAAAACATACTTTTGAGTACAATAAAAATAAAACATGTGAAATGCTTATCATAACAAATAGATCCTAAATAGAAATAGAAAATAAAAAATGAAGAAGAAGGAATGGAGCCATCACTTTGCAATCGAACGATTGAGGGTTATTTTGTCCTTTTATTGTAAATAAGGGAGGATTTAGTCATGTTGGGAGTGGAAATAGCATCGCCCGTTTACATATCTCGTGTAAATCGTTTTCTTTTCCAAATTCTGAAGCTAACCATAGTAGATTATAGTAAATGGAACCGAAATTCCTTTTCCTCGACAAATCGGAAATCCATATCTGCACAAACCCGGATCGGGGAAATCCCACTCGGCTTACAAGCCTCGTCGTTCCTGCTCCTCCACATCGAGGAGTTTGCCAACGTGCAGGATGGGAACGTACAGGTCCGGCGAGACCGGAGGCTGCTGACGCCATGGGATCGGATCTTGCACCTCTTCATATGGTCCGTGACAACCCTTTCGTCACTACCAGAATGCTGGATGAGCATAGCAAGAAAGCTTGGTGAGATTGGGGGTGGTGTTGAGCACTGATTAGCAGTAGAATGCTTGGGAATGGGCCACAATGCTCTTCAGGTCTTCTCATGATCTGAATTTATTGGCCGACAAGGCTGTTTAAGGCTCGTCCCTCCCTGTACTGTACAGCCCATAACGACTTCATTCCAGAGTAAAGACGACCCATATTTTCTTTTTATTGAGTTAATTTAACCCCAAAAAAAATCTTAAACCGATATTTTCATTCTACATTTACCTCGAATTAATTTTCGTATAGCAAAAATCTTAAATTGGAATATTCCTTCATTTGTGCAGCGTTTACCTCGAATTGATTTTCTGATTAGAAAGAAATTATGGATAGGTATAGCCGTGCCACGTTTACCCTTTGTTTATTTTTCGTGTTGCACAAAATGTCAAGCTGGTAAAAGGCAAATCTACCAAAAAATTTGGGGAAAATTGGGGCAAATAACGTGAGGGGGCTCTTAGTGCAAAATTAGCATATTTCCTGATCTCAATTCATTATCTTCAAATTTTGCTTCCCAAAATGACTTGGAGACCAACTTGTGTCTAATTCTACTTTGAATCCCTATGTCACTTGCCAATCATCTGAGTTGTTTTCCACGTGTGTTTTCACGTCAGCAATATAACTGGGACATTAGACGGAAGCTAACGAGAGAGTAGATTTGTTCGGTATACCGGTTTGTGATTTTTTGTAACACAAAAAATTAATTTTGAGTAAATGTGGCATAAAAGTACCGATTGGGGATTTTTTTGTGACTCGAAAACTAATTTTGGGTAAATGTGATACGGGTGTACTACTTTAAGAAAATATGTACCCATTTAAAAAGTACAGAGTTCGTTAAACTACAGCTGATGTGTTCTACATTGTAAAAGAGAATTCTCTTGAATATGATGTGTGAGATCATGTAACTTTAACAATCGATTCCCATTATTGGTCATTACAGAAGTTCTTCAATTCATAATTCACAGAGACGAGCATTTTAATTGCTGGTCATCTAATGAAAGTCAGTTTTCATCGTAGGTCATCTTTCATATTTTCAAACTAAATAGACTTATCATATGCTATTGTTAACATTTTACCACATTGGTTCGGGATGACCGTTACTTTTTACGTTTTCTTGGATTTTGCTGTGCAATTCGCATTTTTACTCTTTCCATAGTGCTGAAATTTTTAACAAAAACAAGTAGATGTCGACGTATAAAATCATATTCAATTCCACTTTATAATTATCTTTTAGAAATTATGTAATACCTTTTTTTAGAAGATTTTGAAGGGCCTACCTAGTAAAAGTTTTGCCCAGACGAGCAATTGATGATTTGAAACGACACACTCGCCTTCGATTTGGGACATGACGAGGCGCAGAGCCTCCCACACAGTACTTCGATTTGCTATCCCCAACCACGTTTTCAATGCCCCCTGCTGATGGCTCCTCTTCGGCCACCACCACTCAGCGGTGATCGCCACAACCACCACCATCGCACTAGGGCCACCGTCGGTGACATCTCTCGCCACAACCACCACCATCGCACTAGGGCCACCGTTGGTGACATCTCTCTCTCTCTCTCTCTCTCTCTCTCTCTCTCTCTCTCTCACGAGAGGAGCTTATTACTCTCGGCCCCGATCTCATCGTTTGTGCAGCAAAACAAAGCTTCAACACTAATCAGGAAAAAAAAAAAAACTTACAAATCTTTAACGCACCATGGCGCGTAAACAGTCTTTCGAGAACCGAGAAAATTCCAAATTAATCGTCGTCGTCGGGTGTCTTGGAGGCGCTCGTTAACACGGTATTCTTTCAAAAGGAGAGAGGGCCATAGTTAAATATTAAAAAAATTTATCAAAAAAATCATAAACTTATTACAATCATCCAAATTCAGTCCTAAACTTTTTTTTTTCTTGCCAATTAAGTCCTAAGTATTTAGCATTTATGCCAGTTCGGTCCATCCAACCAACTATTACAATAAGTTTATGATTTTTTTTTATAACTTATCCTTTAAATATCTCACCGACTTTGATCGTCCCCTCCGTGAGGGCATAAAAGGAAGGGTAAATTTATTCCTAGTCTTGGATAAATGCGGGTCTTAGTTTGGGGCGATTATCACTTTTAACTTTTTCTTGCATTTTGCGCAATTCGTATTTTTATTCTTTCATAGTGTTGAAATTTCTAACAAAACAAGTAAATTTCGACGTATGATATCGTATTTAATTTCTAATAATCTTTTAGGAGTTATGTGATATTATTATTTTTATTATAAGATTTTGAAGGGCCAACCTAGTAGAAGTTTCAGCCAGACAAGCAATTGATGATTTTAAAAGACACACGGTCCCTCAGTTGGGGACATGACAAGATGCAGAGCGTCCTAGACAGTTGTGCAAGAATTTATGAGTTGAGCTCGATGTTAACAGAGGGAAAAAGAAGGATTAATGCTGGAATAGTTGTCATATAGTCGGGATAAAGTAAGAATCGGAGCTTTGTATCGTGTTGGTTCTTGTCTAGAATCGGAGCTTAAGCGAATAAATTATGACTCGATTAGAATATATTAACTACTCCGCATCATATCAATTTCTCGAAATGAAAATTTTTCTGACACGATTCACGCATACATTCTAACATATAGAGCAAAGAACATAAAATTAATTTTGGGAAGGAATCTGAGTCTCCAACCCTTCAAATTTTAGCGTAAGTTGGTCGAAGATTTGCTATTCCCAACCACGTTTTCAAAGCCCCGTGCTGATGGCTCCCCTTTGGCCACCACCACTTAGCGATAATCGCCACGACCATCACCGTCTCGTGCCGGTGCCACCGTCGGCGACATCTCTCTCTCTCACGAGCAGAGCTTAGCGCTATCGACCTCAATCTCATCGCTCGTGCCGCGAAGCAAAGCCTCAACACTAATGACAAAAAACTTACAAAATTTTAACGCACCATGGCGGGTAAACAGTGTTTCAAGAATTGCTATAATTCCAAATTAATCATGGTTATCAAGTGTCTCGGAAGCGCTCATGAACACGGTATTCTTTCGGAAGGAGAGAGGCCATAGTTTCCTCCTCTTCTTCTTTTGTCGGAAGAGGCCATAGTTAAATACCGAAAAAATTAGCAAACAAGTCCTAAATCTATTCCAATCGAGCAAATTCAGTCCTAAATTTTTTTATTGGCCAATTGAGTCTTGAACCCTTTACATTTGTGTAGGTTCAGTTCATTCAGCCAACTTTGACAGGCAGGCGCTGACATTGCAATAGATTTATGACATTTTTTTTTGTTTGTAATTTCCCATTTAAATATTTCACCGACTTTGGTCGTCCCCTTCGTGAGGTCATATCAAGAAGTGAAAATTTATTCCTAGTCTTGGTTAAATGCGGGTCCTGGATTTCTCCTCCTTCAATTGAATGGACGCGACAAATCCGGACCAACTTCTGACTAAATGTATTGAAGAGCCTCCTCTTCTGGTGGCCTCAATAAATGACCCCTACGCTCCGGTTCGGGCGTCGGTCTATATAGCGAGCGACCTCCCAACCACGATGCACGGAACCAACATTCTGATTCAGATCCGGCCTTCATTGCTCTCTCTAGCCCGCCAGCTTACCCTGCCTCGGCACGCACGAGAAGTAGGCACAGCGACTCCGTCTCGGGTCCGGCCATGGCTACTATTAAGCTTCCTCTCTCCTCTCTCTCCCTCCTCCTCCTCGTGCTTCTCCTCTCAGGTAAAAACGCCGGTTCCCTACTCCCAACCCATCGCATCCCGTGGCGGTGATTACACGGTGTTACCGATCGACCGCCAATACCCACATGCTGAGAATTTCATCGTAATCGGTCGGTTACATCACATGTCGTTGTCACGCGAAGTTATTGGTCTAGGCCTTGATCAAGGGCACAGGTCGGTGTGGTCCAGTGTGCGTCAGGACATAGCAATTGCCACGCTCGTGTAGAATTAATCACATTCCTCTTATCCTCGAGCAAGTATTGCACAGCTCGAGCCAATCTTGGTCATGTATACATCACATTAAATATGGACTAAGTGTCGGCAATATTTTTCTTCCTGGTCCCCGTAATCCAAGTTCGCTCCCGACGCATCGGTCCTGTTCAGATCGATGGCGAAAACTTGCTCGAAAAGCCTCGTTACCTGAAAGATCAGATGAAAGAACTACAAACGTTGCATGACACTCCTGTTCCGGTAATTTGGTCTTTGTTCCGTCATGTCTTTCTGACTTCCAATTCCTGATTCATCTGTAGCTGCGTGGATGCCGCCCAAGGCGAGCGCTCAACCGAGGACTTGCTCCATCGAGCTGGACCCGACCGGGTGCAATCCCCGGGATTGCGTCGCCAGGTGCGCCAGCCAGTACCGCGGGCTCGGCGAATGCGCTCATCAGGAGTATGTGAGCCACTTCCACTGCGTTTGCCTCTACGCTTGCCTTTGAAATGGCTCCTTCCGTTTCTCCGTCTCTCTCTCTCTGTCTCTCTCGCTCCCTCCCCCCTCTCCCCCTAGTCTCCACGAAGCCATCAATCATCGAGAGAGACCGAGGAATCAAATAAACCCATTGGGAATGCGCGTTGGTTTGTTTGTGCTATCGTTCTGACGTGAGGAAATGTCGGTGGTGCTTGGCTTTTAGTTGTTCGGTTCTTACTAATAATATAAGCTCGTGATCGCGTGTTCGATTCACAATATCTCCCGCTCGGGGTTTGTTTTTTTTGAGACTGCTTCTTGCCGTCCTGTGAACTGGAGCGGGTCTTCCGCGATACTAGGGGACGAACCGATACAAGATCAAAGGCCGACGTGCCAGAACATCAGAATTCGAGCAATAATGGAGAATCTGAGATAGAGCTAACGTGTAAAGCAACGTAATGATTCAGTGGCCAAAGCTAATGCACGAGAGAGAGAGAGAGAGAGAGAGAGTAAATGAGGCACCGAATCCACTGTGCTTATGATGGGCCATGACAAACTAAAGCATTTATGAGTCAAGGACGAGTAGGAACCGCCCGCAACAAAAAATGTGACTTTGCCAGCACCACCTTCAGAACATATCTGATGAGGTTTCCCCAGGCTGGGGCGACCATTACGAGGTTGCCACCTCTCTTTAGCCTTCTTCACAGTAGAGAGAGGGGGGGATAGAGAGAGGGAGAGGGAGAGATCGGCACGACTCTCGGTGAGCAATCAATCGCCGCCAGATGCGATGGCGGCAGTGGCAGTGGTGGCGGCGACGTTGTAACGAATCGAGACACGGGTCAAGCCCCAAAAGAAGTACTCCAAGGATAACATAAATTAGAATGTCCATTTGGGTGCGGGTCTTCTGGTTATGAATTACTCAACAAGGCCGCCTCGCCCATCTAAAGTGGGACTTTGGGATGTACGAACCCTTCACTTAAAGAACGGGAAAAGCCGTACGCCTATGGCATTTTTACCAACTAAGTTATAAGACCCATCAATTTTGTCAATTTAATTTTAAATATTTTAAAACTTTGTAACTGTAATCCATCCGACCAATTTTAGTCTTAATGACATGGATGTCGACTTTCTTACGTGGTATGGTAGATGTTGTGAAACTTTTTTGAAATTATTTTTTTATTAAATTTTAGCTTTTCTTTTCTTTTTTTTAATGTTAAGGGCCACCTGCCACCAGTAGAGGCTCGACAACCCCCTCTAGCCACTAGGCAAGGGCCTACGAGTGTCGTAAATCCCACGATTGCAGCTAGCAAGGCGTTGCGGCTCTCGCCCAATGGCTAACGGGGTTGCCGGGCCTCGGCTGGTGGCTAGCGACCCCCTGCCGGTAGTTAACAATAAAAATGAATAGAAACGAAAAAAAAAAAGATTAACAAAAAATTCAAAGAAATTCAAAAACCTTGAAAAATTTCAACGTTAACATTAATCATGCCTCGTAGGACATTGGGCATCCACGTCAAGCAATTAGCAACCAAAATTGGCCGAAATGACTAAATTGATAAATTGTCAAAAGGTTTATGACTCGATTGAAGCAATCGAAAGATTTAAGACTAAATTGACATAAGTGGAATAGGTTTATGATTTTTTTGGTAATTTTTCCCTTAAAGAATAATGGCCTAATCCTTAAAAATACCTACAACTACGGATCCAGTCCAAATTCTTAAGAAAACCCAACTTTAGGTTTAGTTCCAATTCTACCATAAACTTTTTTGTCCTATGAAAAACCCCCAACTGTATGTCATGTCTCAATTCAACCATCCAACCCCAATTTTAACCTTTTTTTTAATTTAATAAAAAAAACACCAACATTTACCGAAGTTACAAATCTGCCCTGATTAACCCTCTGTCCAAAATTTCTCGTTGACAATCGAGAGATGAAAAATTCTCAAACACGAGCTATTCGAGCATCCTAAGCTAAGTGTCTTGCATGAGCTCTCCAATTACGAGAGATGGAATACTCCCGAACATGAGAGATTGAAGACCGACCCCAAAATCGAAGATTCTCGTGAGAGATGAAAGGAAGACTCTCTTTAAGAGTAAGAGCAATTGAAGAAATCTAACCCTAATTGCTCTAATTTTAACCTAAATTTAAGATATAAGAAGATGATATCACAAATCATCTCCAAACGACATATTCTTGGATACGAAATTTGGATAAAAGCTAGAGCAATGACATGGAAATGCCCTTTAAGACCGCCAAGGGTGATTTTGGATGGGAGATTAATGGGGGCAGATTTAGAACTCAAGTAAAAACTAGTGATTTTTTATGAGATAAAAAAATTAGGGTAAAATTAGAACTCGACCTAAAGCTGTGATTTTTTTACGAGACAAAAAAAAAATTAGGGTGGAATTGGGACTGGCACTAAAGTTGAGGGTTTTTTATAAGATAAAAAAGTTTAGGATAGAAAGTAGACTGGGACAAAAGTTAGGGGTTTTTATGAGACAAAAAAAAAAAGTTTAGGACAATATGGGGACTAGACCTCAAATTGGGGGTTTTTATGAGACAAACAAAGTATAGAGTAGAATTAGGATTTGGGCTAAAGTTGGGAGTTTGTGAGGGTGTTTTGCCTAAGAATAATTGATGTTCTATTTTCGGTATTGGAATGTGTCACCTAACAATACACCCTCGTTAGCTGATGTGTGATTTGGTCAATTCTTTCATCCCATACGTCTTAAAAGCTTGCCAAGACCAAGTAAGGACGACAAGTGAGTAAACTAATGAGGCCGAATGCCCCCACTAAAATTTTCAAAGTTTTTTTTTTTTTTTGATAAAAAACATCACAAGTGCCATAATTTTAGTATGGCTCGTATTTTAGCACCAAAACTTTTTTTAAAATCATTTATTCCCACTTTTGATAAAAAAAAAAAACAATCACTTAAGTATCAAATCTGATGTGGCCAATATAACAAAATTTTGTCATTTTTCAAACCGACATGGCCAAATTTTGTCATTTTTCAAATCAACATGGCCCGCCCGCAACTTGAGTAAGCATCTGTGCCCCAGGTGATGTCCTTTTACCATAGTTTGCCCCAATTTAAAACCCTAACTCGGCCAAATCGACCAAATCCCATCTTCTTCAACCCTAATTCACAACTTAGCAATTTGGGTAGAGAATTTCAAGGTGAATCTTGCAATGGAAAGTAGGAGCATGACAAGCGGCTCAATTTATGTGTTTCAAGAACGGATGTGTGAAGGGTCGAATGAGAATGGCGAGCTCTTGAAGAGCGCGAACAAAAGCTTCAAAAATAGGGCCTTTTGGTTCTTCTGTGGCATTGACTCTAGGTGAAACTGGAGCTTCTACGGCCGTCGTCTAGGGGATCCAGGAAGGAACGAGCTAAGGCTTGAACCAGAAGAGCGAGCTCTTGAGCGATGGAGAAGAGCCTCTCGGGCACAGCTCTCCATCGACAGCAACAATGGTCATCGACTGTCTTGGAAGCACACCGAAGGTAGCGTCAAAGACGAAAGAGGGCTCAGTGGTGAGAAGGCATGAAAGGAGATGAAGCCGAGCGAGGGAAAACTAGAGGGAAGGAAGATGGTGGCGATAGGGAAGATGGATGGGTCAATTGGAACGGCGTGTTTGGTTAAAAACAAGAGAGCGTGGCCGAAATTTCCAAGTTGGCTTTTCTTTTTCATAAAAATGCCACGTAATCATGTATAATTAATTTAAAAAATCACGTAATAAACATTCAATTATAAATGCAGCATAGATATGTGGCCGGAATTTGTCTCCAAAGGCACTTAAGTGGTTGTTTTCTTCGATATGACAACGTTATCGACAAAAAGTTTTGACACCAAAATGAGCGTCATACGAAAGTTATAATACATATAATGTCATTTTCTAGTTTTCTTTAATATATGTGCATTTTCTAAGTTAGTATTTATTTGACCCCATTAATGCAGTAACTTTGACCCTAGTAAATTTTCGGCACCATAATATGTCCCTTTTATATTTGAGGTGTCGCAAAAAAGGAAAATATTTTCTGCACTTTTGAATGTGTTTTTATCATGGGTTGAAAATGTTTTCCTTGATTAGCTTATTTTCAGCAAACCAAATGCCAGAAAATCTGGAAAACATTTTTTTGAAAGTTATTTTTCGCGAAGTAAACAAAGCTTTTGTTTTATTCAATCAAGTACCTCAAGTTTCCAAATTTGGCTCAATGGAAGGCATCCTTAAATAAGTAGTCGTGTCAAGTGATTTTGCTAAAGTGGCTCGCTTAGTCAGCGAAAAATAAGCATAATTGATGATGTATAAATGATTTCAACATGTACAGAGCGCGTTCGAGCTAAGTTTAATTAATCGGTGTTATGTGCGGAAATAGTCATGTTATGTGTGCATTAACCCTTTTAATGCTTTTTATACGTTTTAGACACGTGCAATTTAAATTAATCATCTTGTCATTCGTGTTAAACGGCGAGGTCAACGATGTTTTGACATGGTTGGATTACTTATAAACACATTTGACATGCATATGCATGAGAGCTTATGTACTTTTTTTTAAAATGTTTTAAGCATGCGGTATCCTTTAACCTATTTAATAATCATGAGCTCGAAATTGAGAATCGTGAAAAATATAGTTCACTATACTTATGACATGCATATAGAAATTACCCGCACCCAACCCTAGGGGATACGGGATTAGACGCTACATATTGTAACTTTAGTTCCCAAACTATGTCTTAACAAAATCTAGCTACCTGTCGTAAAATGATTCATGTGAAAAATGGAAAATGCATCGAATCCGGGAAAGCTAATAAACTTGTAGAGACAACTTTTTACTTTAACTTATAATGATAATATTCTTGTCTAGGTTTAGTTTTCATTCTATTTTTATGGTTTTGTTTTTATAATTATATCAAATGCTCGAAAATATTATCGATGAAGGTATTTTATGCTTTTATATCTTGTTGGCCCCACCGGTGAAAATCTCCATGCTTCGTCCCCATTGGTATGAGCGTAGATAGTCCACGAACCACACATCTACACAAGAGGGAGCCATGCTCTAAATATCATTTGTTCCGACCCGATCTACTTTAAATTTCGGATAAAGTTTCTTAGGCTGCGTTTGGTAGTCGGGATAAAAATCGGGATATGATAAGATTTATCCAATCTTGTGTTTGGTTCCTGTTCATGATAGGATAAAATGGAATATAAGGGAGATATAGCCTGGATATAATTATTTCATGGGGGAGATGGAATAATGGTGGATATGATTTCTTATATCCATGATATAAAAGCTATTTTTTTAATAACAAAATTCTGAAATAATAAAATTAGAATAATAATTAATTTTGAATTATATTTGAATTCAAATATTAACGCTAACATAAAAAAAATTAAATATTTTATATATACTTGTATGTATTTATAAATTTGAATTTCTTCTACTTTATAATATATATATATGTATATATATATATATATATATTGTGCATAAACACACACTTCATATCCATATCATTACATATTTTAAGTATGGTAGTATAGTTTATTATTTAATAAAATCTCTATTAAGAAATGATGGAACAGAATAGAAATAATGAAAATGATATATAAAAAATAAAAAAATCAATAAATAAAAATGAAGTAGAAGAACCACATTTTAATTGAACAAATTCGAACTTGAAAATGATCTTTCTAATTCTAAAAAAATGTAGGACGATGAAATTTCTAAAAAAAAAAAAAGGTAGAAATCTCCATCTTCTTATCTTATATATCTTTGGTTTACGTTGAAGTTTCAACATTCCATTGTAGTTTTTTAGTTCATGTCAAAACTTTACAAAAAACGGCAAGAGAGTCGAAACTTCTTCTCGATAGTAGGTTTTTGGTTCACGTAAAAAATTTATAAAAACAGAAAGAGAGTCAAAACTCATTCTCCTCCGTAGCTTTATGGTTCATGTTGAAGTTTAACCAAAGTAACAAGAGAAAATACTTTTCATAATTACAAATGTGAATGATCATATTTTCTTTCTCTTACTAGAGTTGGGAGTGAATTATGAAAGATTCTTCTCTCTCCGTTTTTGCATTTTCAAATTCATTTATATCAATATGTACAAATGTCAAACAATGAACATTATAGGATATTCACATATCCGACTTTATTTATGCGATTCATCAAACAGTGGATAGAATATGGCAAAATCCCTAGATTTCATATCCTATTATATCCAATCATATCCTGGCTAGAAATCCAAACGACCAAACGCAACCTTAAAGCATAGAAGTAGTTGGGTCAATTTGCTAGTTGGATAAGGTATAGTTATGCCTATTTTTTTGTTTTTTGTTTTCAAAGATTTACCTGTTTTGAAATTGTGAAAATAAATTCTTTATATTAACTGCTTCCATGCAAACACCGGATGAAGCGACAGGTTAAAATTTAGGGCGCGCGTGACAACGCTTCTAATGTAGAATTTTTCCTCCGGAAGTTCTTATGGAGCATAAATTTATTTGGTAACGCAACTTCTAAAGCAAAAATCCATTTGGTTACACAATTTTATTTTTTATACTTCTGAAGTATTTTTTTGCTTCAGAAGTAATTTTCGAACCACTTGAAGAAGAAATAAAAACAAATTTACTTCTCTCTAGAAGTGAAAATCAGAAAGAAACAATCCGCCGTCGGTAACCATTGTTTTCTGTCGCCCGCCATCGCTTATCTCCTCCGAACGATTAATAAAAAAAATTAAAAAATTATAATAATTTTTCTCTAAATTTATATTGCATGGAAGTGTTTTAGCAGTATCATTTTTTTAATGAATTATAAGAAATAAACATTCCATGATTTGGTTAAATGGCATCTCATAAAGACACAATCAGGCATAGTAGACCGAGCAATTGACCCAATTATTTGTAAGCTTGACGGTGGACGAGGTTAAAAAGGGGAATTGGGTCAATAATTTTTCGTAGAAGATTTTGTGCCAATTATGTTCCGTAAGTAGAAATTTTAAACAGTTACCAAACGAATTTTTGTACTAGAATCATAAATTTTATCATGTTATCAAACGCTTTTCTCCGATCAGAAATTTACTTGTAGAGTAAAAGTAGAAAAATTAACTTTTGCTCGGAAGCAGAAGTAGAAATATCAAACTTCTAGCCATAATCTAGAGCAAAAGTGTTGTCTTGCTCGCCTTAGCGGCGACGCCAACAGTACGGATCCAATTGGGCTGAAATCATGTCGAGGAGCCTGATTAAAATTTTTGAAATAGTTCCCCTGGTTCCTTTATCCCAACAATATTTTGATAGTTAATGATAAAAAATACATATTAAGAAATGAACATCTAGCGTGGGCCATTCAAGGCTAAGGCCCAGCTCCCAGGCATTCTTTGGGAACTAGGCCTTTGGTTTCTTAGTTTGATGGCCCTGATATTCTTCACCAGAAGGCTACTAGGGCTAATTTGTGGCCTCTGAGCCAATTTCAAGCAAATATTTTTGACAAAATTGTCACGAAGGACAGCTGGCTTGTTAGCAATTTTCGATAAAAAAATGGTTGGAACGACTATATTAAAATTTTGTGTAAAATTTAATGACTGAATTGAAAAATTTAAGACTGAATTGACATTCTTACGATAGATTTAAGACCGATTGGGTAATTTTCCTAGATGAACTTTGCGGTGTTATCGCTCCAACCATATTTGGAGGAGCCACTTCTGCCGATTCCAACGAAGCCAAACGTCTAACAGAAGACCGTGTCTTGTTTGGTGTATATTGAGGAATGTGGATGCTTTTTTAACACTCCACTCTCATGCTTTCTCCTACTCTAACACCATGTGAGATTTTGTGGGATCATTGCCAACTGTTCTACAATCTTAAGTTTCTAAATAAATACGCAGTTTAGTATTTATATATTCTAACAATGGGTATGATTTATTTTTGTCCATCTATTATATTATACTTCTATTTTTAGTTTCTTCATCGAAAGAACATTTTGGTACAAATGAGCTCTTAGTTTAGGGAAAATTTTTATGAAACTACCACATTGAGACTATATCCCAGTAAGTTGTTTTTGGGGTTGACTTATAAAGTAAACTAATTCGGATAATTATATAGATTTTATCAATACTAATAGACAAATTAAAGAGAACCTCCTAATTATAAGAGATTACATGTGCACAGATGTTTCATAATGTGGTAAATAATTCGAATATTTTGCAGCAAGCCGATTATTCGATACGTGAGAAAAGAAACGCTATTTCCGTAGTTTATGTATTTATCGTTGAAGGAGAGGGAATATGGTGCCCGAAAATGAATATGATTTGTTCTATCAATGGTATGGAGTTTGCGGTTCGCATGACTAGAATTTGAATACAATTATCAAAGACATCAAAAGTTTAATTTTCACCCTTTCTTTTGGCAATTGATATACTTTTTGGCCTGAAGCTGACCAGCTTTTAAGACCCATAGCGGCGGCGAGCGAAATGGGAGCAGCCTAGAAAAATGCTGATTTTTTTGCGAATATGTGACCAGTTTTATCAATGCCATGTCCTAATCATTTCTGTCTCACCAAGTTAGCATTTCATTGGATAATTGATTGAACTCCACTTAAGCTGGATCATTTATTTAGAAAATAGGAAAAACAACATCATCCATTCAAAATAATTACCTCGTGAGTTCCAAACCTTTTTCGAAGAATATGTAATACATGTATACATAGGTTTATACATTAGATGGCTAAGCACGTGATATTTGAGAATCCAGATAAATATTTATTGTGTTCCCTCGTGACATCATGCATATGTTCACTTATTCATTAAAGAAATGTATTTATCTCCAATCCATGCATAAGCCTTTTATGTTGTGCCGCAAATGCATGATTTTGTTTGTGGATGGAATATTTATGAGTATGTTATCCCGGCACAAATAAGATTTTATTTTCGCAATAGCCAATTAAAATCGATATTCACTAAGAACGGGTTAGATATAACGTATTTTTGCATATATTATTTGAGATTGTAACCCGTCGAGGGTAGGAAATACCAAATAAAAAACATTAGAACTCTTACATATGTGGCTAAAAAGTTTTAAACTCACGATTTTGCTAGGTAGATGTATGGTAAAATACCGGAAGATAAGAAAATGGATATTATTAGGATGCGCATGATAATACTTACGGAAGTGGATTTCTGCTCCGGAAGTGTTTCTGAAGCGTAAATCCATTTGGTAAAAATTTTACTTCTGAAAAAATTTCTACTTCTGAAGTGAATTTCAATTTCTGAAGTTATTTTTTTCCCAATTTGAGAAGTTAAAAAAAATAGTTTCTCCAATTCAAGAAGTACTTCTCGCCTCATCATCTTTTTATTACTCCATCACTATCTTTTTGATCATACCCACATCAGCCACCCTGCGTCGCTACTGATTGTCGCCGACCTCCGCCCAACGCCTACCTCCACCGGTCGTTGCCCACAACCACCACTAACCGCCGACCATCACCCGCCCTTGCCTACAGGAGACCTCCATCGGCCCCCACCCGCCGACCGTCCCCGGTAGCCAACCACTGTCGACCTCCGCCGTCTGCGACTGTCGACCACCGCCGTCTGCCACCGTCGACCACCGTGGACCACCAACCACCGCCCACCGCCAACCTTCACCGGTCGCGATGGCCGCCAACAACCGATCTTTGCCGGCTACAAGCGTCGCCAACTGCCACCCCCTGTCGCCAACCATTGACCATCACCTTGGCTGTCACTGCCGAGTCACTATCTCCGGCTGCTAGAGTGAAAAATAAATAATAATTTTTTAAAAAAATTTAAATAATATTTTAATAATAAAATTTATTTTTAAATAAATTTAAAAATTTCAAAAATGAAGTGAAATTTTTTTGGCTATCGATAACAATTTTTCATAGAGTATTTTGTGTTAATAATATTTCAGAAGTAGAAAATTTCAATAGTTACCAAACGAATTTTTTCGATTAGAAATAACTTCTAGAGTATAAGTAGAAAAATCAACTTCTGCTTTTGAGAAGGAGTAGAAAGATCAACTTTTGACAGGAAGTTGATTTGTGAAGTAGAAAAGTTACCATGTGGGCCCTTAGCTTCTCCACAATTTTTATGTAAATTTAATTTTAGAGTGTGATTTTTTTTTTTGTGTCACGATTAATGTCACTTTCAATCAATATTTTGAATAGCTAAATGAAAACTCAAAATTGTCTCCTCCTATCCATTATGTAGATTTTATGTACACACTGAAGAAAATATATTGAACAACAAACTAGTATATTATAGCTTGTTGAAATTCTCTCTCCTTTTTTTTTCTATTGAATTTGATATTGTACACATAAAATTTTCTAAAAGGATATACAATATATTTAAAAAAGAAAAAAATCACAAAAAAATTCTAAACTATGGTCGCCGTGATATATTTACCCTCAAACATTTTTTTTTTTGTGAAACGAAAAACCCCAAGCTTCTCAAGAGTTTATTTTCCTTTTATTGTCCGGATAAAAGCCATAAAAAGTTCTAAATTATGCACATTTGTGACATAGCTATCCCTTTTTTTATTTTTATTTTTCCTTCCTCCTTAATGTTCCGCCGCCCTCCATCGTCGCTATCCTCGCTATCGCCAAACCAAGAAAGAAAATAAAAGAGGAAGTTAAAAAAAAAGAAAATAAGAAAAAAAATACATAAAGTGAGTTGATATATTTTAGCCATAGCGTCTCTTGCTTCGTGTTGTCCACGTAGGCAACGCCATAAGATTTTCGGTGGTGTTTGTTAATGTAATTTTGTCGGAAGGTAAATGTATAAAAAGATTTATGATAAATATATTATGGGGGCATAATTTTTTTGGCTTTTTCCTTTTTTTTTTTTTTAAGGTGCAGAAGAAATAGGAACGAACCAAACGACGTCGCTGGAGCTTCCCGTCCGTCCTCTCGTCAGTCGTCTCGCGGTCGCCCCCTCTCTCTATAAACCTCCTCGCATGGAGTGTGTCGCAGACGCAGCAGCAACCGCCACCAATCACCACCACCTCCTCCTCCTCCTCGTCCCCCGTGCCCGCCCAACCGCGTGCCTCCTCTGCAATTACAGACTCAGTACCACTACCATCTCAAAGTCTCAACACTCTTCGTCGACACGGCCATTAACATCACACTCTTCTCGTTCCCTCTCTCTCTAAACCCTAATTCTACATTTCCTCTGCTTTCGCCATCTTCTCCACCGATTCGCCTCGATCAATCGCGGGGAAAACTCTTCACTTCCGTGCGAGATCCGTGAGGGGCTGTGAATCCTGCGGATTGCTATGGGTAGCGCCCGGTAGGGAAGTCTGGCGTGCAGTTTCGTGCCCGTTAATGGCGGATCCGCCGCGCGTCCGCAGCTATAGAAGAGCCGCCGCCGCCACTTTCGTGGATTCGGATTCTTCGATTGAGCTTGGAGGAGTCGAAGATTGCGAGGATTAAAGTATGCTGAGCGTGATTCGCGTGCACTTGCCCTCCGACATACCGATTGTAGGCTGCGAGCTCACGCCTTATGTGCTTCTGCGCCGACCCGACAAGACCATCTCCAACGAAGACGTGTCCGACTTCGCTCCCTTCGATGGCTACTTCCTGAGATACAAGTGGTGAGGGATTTAGTTTTCTATGAGGCTTGTGTAGGGTGAGATGGAAGATTTAGTTTCAAGTGCCCCGCTCTGAGTTCTTGAGGATTCTCTATATTTTGGGTTTCAGTTCTCCTTTTTGACCTAGGATAGCTGGACCTGGACTAGCAGGTTTTTGGGAATGAGATGGATTGGCTTTGTTTACTTGCGTGCAGAGTGGGGAGATGGTATGGTAAAAAGTTGTGTGAAATGCTTATGGCCTCTTGAATATGCTTAAGTTGGGAATGCTACGTTTATTTGCTCAGTTTTGTGGTCAATCAATGTTTCTTCGATCAACTTCCCTCCGATAATCATTGTATGGTCCCTTTAGGTTCGTTTGTAATATTCTGTCATTGGGCTTGCTGTGTCTTTCTCATTCAATTTTGTCTCTTATGGTGAAAGCCGTGCAGTTTCACTTAAATTTCTCTGCTCTGGTAGATGTTGGGTAAGCAAAGCAGAGAAAAGAATTTAATCGCCACTCTTTTGGGGAAAACGATAATTCTTTTCTTAAATTTCTCAGCTCAGGTAGATGTTCGGTAAGCAAAGCAGAGAAAAGAATTTAATCCCCTTTCTCTTGGGGAAAACCATGATTCTTTTTCCCCTGGAAACTGTGTCTTATTGTTTTTCTTTTTAACCTAAGGAATTTCCACGAGAAAAGATTTGAGTTCTATTTGTTTCCGTCCAAGTGATAGAAAAAGATCCCAACTGAGTGGAACCTGGGATTTTGAGGGGCAATTGGAGTTGCTCGTCAAGGTCATTAATCACTAGAAATTTTGATATGGTACTGACTCATCCTTTCGTTAGGATGCTGGGTCTTTTCCAGAAATTGGGGGGGGAGAGTTTGCATAATGGAAAGAGAAGCCCACATCCCAATGGCTGGAATAAGCCTTTCTAAAACATTTAAATATTGTTATGGCTTATTAGGAGATAAGGGAATATAAATTTGAAGGCCTTTCCATTTTCATCCTATATATGAGCCACTCTCTCTGTAGGAGTCCTGGCATTGGAGTATAAGTACAAAATAAGCCTTACTGCACTAAGTAGGGATTGAACTATGAACTAGAAGAGTTCATGCTTTTGCAAAATCACATGGTGCATCTCTTTTGAGTATAATTTTCATGTCTTTTATGTGATTTCATTCAAGATTATACTTCGCGGTACTTTGTCGTGAAACCAATCTTGTGAAGGAAAACAATCTTAATCGATCTGATGTCACCCCGAAGTCTACCTGAATGTAGTATTTTAATATAGAATGGTTTGTTGCAATGTTTGACTGACTTTAGCATTGTTGCTACTCTGATAATCAACTTCCACACCTATATGTTGTGTAGAAAACAACTTTCCATGTTGTAGCTGATTAGGCCGGTAAAGAAGATGCCTTTCTGGCACATAAATTCTCTGGCTCGTGCCAATTACGGCGTTTTTCTCACCTTGAGCATGACACTTCAATTATGTTTGTTATTAGTTTAATTTTACTATCAAGGAATTTATACTTGTCTATTTCTAATGAGACTATGTTTAGTTTAATTATATTAGGTGATGGGAAGGAAATATTGGTTCAACTTGATGAATGCGCAACATATCTAGTTTTCTCTGATTATGTGTCTGGACCTAATCATTGAATGGTTGCTATGCAATCTCCACTATGCAGGTATCGTGTCCAAAGTGACAAAAAAGTTGCTGTCTGTAGTGTGCACCCCTCAGAGCAAGCCACACTGCAGTGCTTGGGCTGCGTGAAGACCAAAATACCTGTTGCTAAAAGCTACCATTGTTCGCCCAAATGCTTCTCAGACGCATGGCAGCATCATCGAATTCTACATGACCGTGCTGCGAGTGCTGTAAATGAGAATGGAAATGAAGAGGAAGAGTTATTTGGGCGTTTCAACAGTTCGGGATCTGGAAGTATAAGCGCTAGTTTATCTAGTTCTGGTTCAATTCCTAGTCTTGCTAATGGTTCAGCATCTTTATATCCGGCAGCAGCTACTCAGAGGGCTGGTGGTGAAACTTTGATTGAAGTTGGACGATCTAAAACTT
This sequence comes from Rhodamnia argentea, assembly GCF_020921035.1. Lineage (NCBI taxonomy): Eukaryota > Viridiplantae > Streptophyta > Magnoliopsida > Myrtales > Myrtaceae > Rhodamnia > Rhodamnia argentea. The sequence continues at coordinate 11,640,947 of NC_063156.1, forward strand.
ACACACCTACAGCTGAAGATATCGGTCATGTTCTTAAGTTTGAATGTGTGGTGGTAGATGCAGGAACGAAGCTTCCTGTCGGGCATGTCAGCACCATAGTAACTTCTCGTGTCATTCCAGCTCCCTCCCCTAGCCCTCGTCGATTGATTTCAGTCAGTGCAAATGATTTGATGGGACATTTAGATGCTGATGGTCGCATTTCATCGTCAGGAACATTTTCCGTGTTGTCATACAACATTTTGTCTGATATTTATGCCACAAGTGAATTATACAGTTATTGCCCTTCATGGGCTCTTTCTTGGCCATATCGCAGACAGAATCTGCTTCGGGAAATTGTTGGTTACTGTGCGGATATTATTTGCCTTCAGGAGGTACAAAAGTGCATGTGCAATCATAATTTCCATCTTATTAGATTGATGTCAGTTTTCAATTCGAGTTCAGGTGCTTCTGGGAACTTGTCTATCTTCATGACATTCTCTGGTGCATGAGACATAGTAGTTTACTTTTTACAGCCATTCCATTTAAAGCATGTCCAAGCAATTCTTTTTCTTCTTGAATTCCATGTCGAGGAGATGGTTCTTGCGTCAATTGTAAATGTCCCATGTCCTTTCATGGTTCGACTTCTGATTGACATTTATGAGATCAACACATAACTGATCCTTATGTACAAACCAGATTGACTTGAGTGAAAATCTCCTGCCCCTGACTTCACTCTTTGTCATGTGATTGACTTAAGCTTAGGTTTGGACCATAAATTCCTCCTTTGGTTGTTCTAGATGGAGGTTTTCTGTGATTGTCAGGTCTGAGTTTGATATGTGGTTCTGTTCCTTTTTTATCAGCGGGCATAAACAGATTTCTAGGTGCTTAATCTCATTTTATGCCATGTTTGATATTTTGAGCCCTTAGACCTTAATCGCCCAAATGGAATTATATAGCCCACTGCACTCAGGGGGATAAAGCTTAAGTAATGCTGTGCTACGTTTGGTATTTGGGTTTTCCAAGTACACATATGACAATTCTGCTCTACTTTTATCAAATTGCCAAAAGGTCTTGTTAATGGATAATTTTTCTACCAATTGAAATGGTTAAGGAAAATGTAATTCAAATTATGATTATTGAGGATATTTGGTCCCTGCTCTATCTGTTTGAATGTTTGGACTTCAAGTATTTGCTTCAGTTTGGAATTGCTTGATGAAGTTGCATAACTTCTAATTGTCACTATAGCTTCTTTTCAGGTTCAAAGTGATCACTTTGAGGAATTTTTTGCTCCTGAATTGGAGAAGCATGGCTATTTAGCTTTATATAAAAGAAAGACAAATGAGGTATGTTTTCTTGTACCCGTTAGTCTCTGTCCATGGGAGCTTCTTTTATTACTTCTTTTTGCTATTTACAGGTTTACAGTGGGAATTTCAATGCAATAGATGGTTGTGCAACATTTTTCCGGCGAGACAGATTTTCCCATGTTAAGAAATATGAGGTCTGGAGTCATAGGCTTGCGACTTTGCATCTTGTATTGTTTTTGGTCTATTGTTTATTTAAAAGACGCAATTGATTGCAGGTTGAATTTAACAAGGCTGCACAGTCTTTGACAGACGCTTTGCTTCCTAGTGCACAAAAGAAAAGTGCCTTAAGCAGATTGGTGAAGGTGATTCAGTTTTTTATCTTGGCAAAAGTTACTCCATTCATGCCCTGCTGTCATGTTGATTAGCTTCTGCTTATAATTTCCTTCTTTGTGATAGGATAATGTTGCTTTAATAGCTGTTTTGGAAGCGAAATTCAGTAACCAAGGAGGTGACAATCCTGGGAAAAGGCAGCTTCTTTGTGTGGTAAGATGTCTAATTCTTATTAGTTCCTTCATAAAACTAGAAAGGAAGTTGTCTGCGACCATGCATTTTAATGTCGTTAAACGTAAAATCCTACTTAGACAGCTGATCATCAGCTTTGTGTTCTGTGAGGCCCTATTTTACAGCTGTTTCACTTATGAGATTCAACATGTGGAATGAGGGAATTAGCTAAAAGGCAACACCACTACATTAATGAGGAATGAAATCAACATTCAGAGAGATCCTTTTGTAACACACTATTGATTAGAACCAGCACCTCGAATTGCCGTGATTGCTTGCTTTGGACATAGTCTGGGGGGTTTTGAAGTGTTTTAGCTCTGAGTGGATGGTGGGTCCTTGTCTCTTTGGAGTGGGCTTGTTTCTGTTATGTCGTGTAACCTGATGCCTATTTTTTAGGTTCTCATGTACATTAACAGTGAGCATTAGGCAGTCCATTCTGCATCTCTGAAGCTTTAAACTGGGCTTCATTGACAACTTTGCTTACAGTTTTAACAATAGCAGAGTTAGGAGGCATATTAGAGAGAGGAGTTTTATTCAGTCCAGTTATTTCCTTGGGCTTTAGCCACTGAAATGCAGGACTGTCCTCTAATGTTCATCTCTTGAAGTCATTTTTGTTTCTTTTTTGTTTTTTGGTCCACATTTTTGTTTCTTCTTTACATTAACTGTTTTTTTGGGTAATCTGGTAGAGTATTTTTGCTTCATAGATGGTGGTTCCATACAGTGGCAAGAATTTTCTACTGAGAACTGTTTTGGTCTTGACCTATGAAATCATAATGTCGTCATTCCCTCTCGCTAGAAACCGCGCTCACGTGTTGCGTGAGTGCAAGAAATTGACATTTGAAAGATCAAGCAAAATTATATTTCCACAAAATATTTGAATTATAATAAAATGGAAACACATTATGGATAAAAATACGCAATGTGGACAGTGTGTATGAATATTTATGGGATGAGACAAATGTTATGAGATTTGAAATCTTGTTAAGAAAGCTGTTATGGGTAGAAAATAATAGATATCATAATAAAGAATGCGAGAGATAAAGTTGAATTATGAAATTGCGTATTTGTCCATGGACATAATATTAATAAAATAATTAATTAAGGATATGTGAGGGAAGGAAAAAAAAGGACTGAGATCTCTTAAAAGTACAAGGCTCTCTTTGCTTTATAGAATAGTATGAACTACTGAAGTTCCCCCTTAGATTTGCCTTGGTGGTTTGAGAAGAGGGCCCTTTTTGTTGAAGCTGCCTTTTATGGGTTGTCGGAGTTTAACCCCTATCAAGACTTGAGATGCATGAGCTTCCTTTTGATAGAGACACTCTAGAAATATTCTGAGCAGTGGATATCCCTTTATTGTCCCCTGATTGTCGGACTTTTGTGGTATCTCTGATGTTTTTCCAATAGTCTTAAAAGCTACAGTTGTCAAGGTAAATTCTTGCTTTTATCTTCAATATCTTTTAAAAGGATTGTTAGTTAAGTTATACACTATAATATCTATTCTAGTTGTCTTTTCTGCTCATCTTTGGGCTTTATGCATCTTGTGACCATTTCATTTTTTTCCTGCTGGAGTGTAGGCCAATACGCATGTTAATGTCCCCCATGATCTCAAAGATGTGAAGCTTTGGCAGGTACTTTCCCATATCTCCATCCTCGGTGGCCAATCTGTTTCAGCTATTCCACATTTTCTCCTTTTGGACCTCATTGTCCTTTTAATTGTCATTTTAGATCCACACTCTATTGAAAGGATTGGAAAAAATAGCTGCCAGTGCAGACATTCCAATGTTGGTGTGTGGGGACTTCAATTCAGTTCCTGGAAGGTGGTTAGCTGACTCATGACTCTTCGGCGACATGGCTGTAATGAAATGAATTCGATGTGATGATTGTTAATGCTTCTTGCAGTGCTCCTCATGCACTCCTTGCTGAGGGAAAGGTTGATTCTATGCATCCAGATTTAGCGATTGACCCTCTAAATATCCTGCGTCCTTCTAGCAAGCTGGCTCATCAATTACCACTGGTAATTTTTTACATGCATAATGACTGTTTGAAGCATAACACTATTATATATACCCCAAAAGTGGCAGTACCTGAGAAACAGTTGATATTGCAGGTCAGTGCGTACTCGTCTTTTGCAAGAATGGGTGTTGGTCCTGCTTCAGAACAGCAGAAGAAAAGAATGGACCCCACAACAAATGAACCTTTGTTTACAAGCTGCACTAGGGATTTCATTGGCACCCTGGATTACATTTTTTACACAGGTGAAATTGTTGTCGATTCTTCTCCTTCATCTAAGTGATTTTTAATTTCTACCTTGAAAAGAGATCACCTTTGTATGAATGTTTCTTTTGTCGCTGCTGTAGCGGACTCTCTAACGGTGGAGTCCTTACTAGAGCTCTTGGATGAGGAGAGCTTGAGGAAAGACACAGCTCTTCCTTCTCCAGAGTGGTCTTCAGATCATATAGCTTTGTTAGCTGAATTTCGCTGCAATCCTAGACCCAGACGTTGATGTTCAGGTGGGCAAGCTTGTCTTTTCCTGTGGTTTATTTTGTAGGACTAGATTGTTTGGACGACTTTGGAGCTGCTTCGTGGTAAGATCAGAAGCCCTTCCATTTGTTGTCTGAGTGTGTCATTGTAAACTTCTACTTGCAATTTTCTCATGTCATCAGCTCCCGTGCCACGTAGTAACCTGAGTGAACAGTAATTAGGATTTGTGGTCAGGTGATCTTTTGACCATCTCTTAACTGAGCTGAGATTTGCTACCTGACCAACATCTTTCCTCCTCCATTTTCTTGACACGTGCAATGTCGATAGTCTAGGACTAATTGTGTGTGATGCTGAAGCATTTGTAGGTCACATTGGAGACACCAAGGAAAGTTATAAAGAAGCAAATGACTCGACAGCACTCACTTGTTGTAAGAATGGTACATATTCTTTCTGCAATTTTCCCCCAGTTGGGGATCCTTGCTGTGATCTTTTTGTATCATGCCCCCTTTTTTCTGTCCACAGAGAAAAGACAGTTAGTCCTTTAGATGTGTTTTCTTCTCTTTTGGGGCTAACAGAAATTTGCTTAGAAATGTCCAGTTGCTCTTTGGGTGTACTAGAAAATCCTCGCCCAGCCAGCAGTTAATATAGTATGCATGCCCTGCTTTTCGTCCTGGGTTTTCCACTCTTGGTTAGCGTGTGCAAATTTGGTATGTCTATATCTAAATATCACATGCCCTGATACAAGATAATAAATTGGCATGGCAAATTTGGTATGTCTATAGCTAAATCTTGTGTATTAGTTGAGAGAGTATTTGCTTACAAACCATTGTGGAAAGTACGAGAAAGTACTTGAGACTTTAGAGAGAGTTTGTGGCGATTCTTCTTTATGGGCCTATGATCGATTAAAATTACCACGTTTTCAGTTCGTAAAAGGTTTTACTTATTTTTACCCCATCCCCTAATTGGGTAATTAGTGAAGAAGTATGACAAATGGTGCAAGTATGACTCGGTTAAAGTCCAAAATCTGTACTACTGATTTACTTGCAATATACAAACTTTGATTAATCTTGTATAGAGGCGCACACGACTTGAATTAGTATTGAAAGTTGGATAGCTAACCCTCTTTATTTAATATTTAAGCTTTTGAACTTCTGAGGTGAGTAAATTTATATTTACACTTGTTCTTATTGATGAGTCTTGAACAAGCTGTCTAATATGTGCTAATTATTTCCAACTGAATCGGCAGTGAAATGCTCAATGTTCAAGGTATTTAACAGCATTCGGAGCTCTCTAGCCTTGATAGTGTCTCTCAAGACTTCTTCAAGAGTTTTCTTTAGATAAAAAATCATTGGAAATGCACATCCATATTCTGAAATCAAATTGTTCTGGGACCTTTTCGTTGTTGTACGTAAACTTAGCAAGCTCGGTTTTACCTATACATCCCATCCCAAGTAAGGGAGGGCATGCGCTTCGAGCTGGCTCAGCACGCACTTTGCGCTGTTGAAAAGGATCAATTCGGCTGTTTTCTTATCTTGCCATTGGATAAACAGTTTGGGCATCAAGAGAGCTTCATGAATGGCAAACATCGTCTCGTCTTTGGCAAGTGATCATAGTGGCTATACTAGAAACAGTTCCAACTACTAGGATCATTTTGTTTTATAACCAACGGACCGAGCATTATGGTCCAAGCTGGCAATTGGTTCTAAGACACGTAGGTTAATTGCCATCTCTTTGTCTTCTCACTTCATGATGAAAATTGTTTGAGCTTCGGATAGCAATTTGGCCAATTACATCTCTGTCTTCTCACTTTCATGATGAAAATTGTTTGAGCTTCGGATAGCAATTTGGCCAATTACACGGACCAAGCGGTCTCGACCTCATCCTCATCCTCATCTTCAGAATCTCTAATTTGGGCAGTGGTGGAGTAATGAAATTGTCCAAGGAGGTCCCGAACTTGTAAGGAAGTATAGCATGCACAATCATGAGTTCAAACCAAAATGCTTGGGAGACATTGACAAGGGCTTTGACCAAATAACAAAAACTTTATTGTTCATGAAATTAGCCTTTGTGCATTCATATGTATAAGCGAAGTAAAAACAATTAAAAAAGAGAGACATATGGTTTTTTAAATGCATTATTTCTAGGAAACTCTTTAAATAGCCTAGTGGAATAATTATGAGAAGATTCGGTGATTGGCAATAATTTATCGGATAAGATTCGATGATGCCACGTGGTTTCGTACACTAGCAGTGCATGTAAGATAAATATCATTATAAGAACATGCAAATAGATATAATTCGAGAAAATTACCATAAAAGTCCTAAACTTATTGCAATTGTGCCACTTTAGTTCTAAGTCTACTTTTTCGCCAATTGGGTGGTTAATTTTTTGTATTTGTGTCAATTTAATCCATCCGGCCAACTACGATTGGAAATCGTTGATCTGGACATCGGTCATCTTACGTGGCGCAGCTGACGTTGATGTTAACAAATTTTAATACTACTTTAATATTTTTTCAATTTTATAGTTGTATTTATATATTTTTATTTTTTCTCCCTTTTTTACTTTTTTTTTCCCTTCATTCTTCCTCTAGTCGATCCCCAACCAACCGGAGGAGAGGCTTGGCGAGGTCGACCTCGTCAACCTTTGGTGAGCTCCGGCAAGGGCAAGCCTTCGCAGAGCGAGGTTGGCCTCACCTAGCCATGGCGAGGCTCAACCACACCAATGGTTAGCAAGGGCAAGTTTGCCAAGGGTAGACGACTGGTTGGAAGAAGAAGAGAGGAAAAAAAAAAAAAAAAGAACGAGAAAGAAAAAAATATATAAATAATTATACAAAGTATTAAAATACAACTAAAAAGTTTTCATATCGGTCTTGACCGCACCATGTCAGCACTTTACATCCGAAATTGATTGGATAGGCTGAATTGGTATTAATGCAAAAGTTTTGAAATCAATTGAAAAATAGGTTTAAGATTGAATTGGGACAACCGCAATAGGTTTAAGACTTTTTTGGTAATTTTCAAATAATCCTATAGGTGGTCTTATATAATAAAAGGAAACTTTGAGCTCATATTGGATACGAGTTGAGTCTTTGCTTTGAGCTCTCATTGGCAACCTTTGAATTTCTCTATATCTTCAAATAAAATAGTATAGCCTTGTCCAGTCCTAACATTCCCTTTGAGACATCCGAATTAGAAGTAAACCCTCGTAAACTCCACAAATCAAGAGAGTTGGCCCGACCATTCTTCTTAGTTCCAGTCTCGATAAGTAAGGACTATAATTTATAACATAACAAAGTTGTTGTCGAATCTAATGATTATGATTATACCATTCCTTAATTAAGGCCTTAATTCATCTTTCAACAACTCAATTTAAAGAGCCGGGATAGCACCCATAGGCGCGAGTCTTTGGATGCACGTATTTTGTTTATATTCTTGCGTTGTTAAGACAAAAATAGTCCCCAAGGCAACCGCTTGTGTCTTTCTTGGACATGCTCAGTAACAATAACTCAATTAAAATACACCCATCGATCGGTAGCCGAGTTGGTTTGAGTTCGGTTTCTTTCACGAGGGGTCCCGAGTTCAAAACTCCTTGGCGTTGATGTCTTAAGTGGGGGGTCGTGGTGGTGGGCTCTTGCGCTAGCCCCTCCCGAGGACTAGTCGTGCTCTACCGCCGTGTTGAGCGAGGCTCGCCGGTGGCGCGGAACCTCGGTCATAAAAAATAAAAATAAAAAACTCAATCAAAATACAATTATTGGATACGAGTTGAGTCTTTGCTTTGAGCTCTCATTGGCAACCTTTGAATTTCTCTATATCCTCAAATAAAATAGTATAGCCTTGTCCAGTCCTAACATTCCCTTTGAGACATCCGAATTAGAAGTAAACCCTCGTAAACTCCACGGATCAAGAGAGTTGGCCCGACCATTCTTCTTAGTTCCGGTCTCGATAAGTAAGGACTATAATTTATAACATAACAAAGTTGTTGTCGAATCTAATGATTATGATTATACCATTCCTTAATTAAGGCCTTAATTCATCTTTCAACAACTCGGTTTAAAGAGCCGGGATAGCACCCATAGGCGCGAGTCTTTGGATGCACGTATTTTGTTTATATTCTTGCGTTGTTAAGACAAAAATAGTCCCCAAGGCAACCGCTTGTGTCTTTCTTGGACATGCTCAGTAACAATAACTCAATTAAAATACACCCACCGATCGGTGGCCGAGTTGGTTTGAGTTCGGTTCCTTTCACGAGTGGTCCTGAGTTCAAAACTCCTTGGCGTCGGTGTCTTAAGTGGGGGGTCGTGGTGGTGGGCTCTTGCGCTAGCCCCTCCCGAGGACTAGTGTGCTCTACCGCTGTGTTGAGCGAAGCTCGCCGGTGGCGCGGAACCTCGGTCATAAAAAATAAAAATAAAAAACTCAATCAAAATACAATTATCTCCAAGCATAAGAAAACAAATGTCAGTTATGCTTAATATATTTAGTTTAATCTATATCTATCTTCATTCCACCCTTTATTTAAGTAGTTTTTTCTTAGCCAAATTATACAATTCGAATCATTCTTAGATGCCCCGAGATGCATCCTTTCCTTTTGTTAGGTTGGTTCACGCGCGCGCAAACGAGCACCAGCCCCAATAGCAAGAAACTTTGATCAATAGAGTCAGACACTTAGCTACATCCGCACGCAAAAGGAATATGGTTCTAGTTGAGACTTTATTTCCATAAAGGGGCACAAGACGTGGGCCCTTATGTGTATTGAACTTATCCTCAATGCGATTAATATAAATTTCGTAACATTTTCATATTTTTTTGATAGACGACAATTAAAAGGAGATATTGCATTTTCTCTATAGAGAAATTTGCAATACAAACACAAACATTAACAAAGAACAACACTTGTTCGAGGAAAGCATAAAAAATTAAAACTTCAATGGCCATTGTTTTCAACCCTAAAAATGGAAGAGATTGACGAAGCATTAGCCACGTGTACATTTAAATCTTTGCGAAAATCCACATGGCTTGACAAATGGGTCATGGGAGTTCATTTGCGGTCAAAAGGGAAAAATGGAACGAGCTTATAGTATTACATAATATTAAGGCATTTATTGTGGTGTCATACAAAATTGGGGAAAGTACCAAACAAATTCTAAACCTATTGCATTTGTATAAATTCAATCATAAACATTTTAATTGGATCAATTTAGTCCTAAATGGACAATTTTGACCTGAAATTGTCGAGATGGATATCGATCATCCTAAGCGATACGATCGATGCTAACGAGGAAAAATTTTAAATAGATTTTTTGATTTTTTATTTCCTATTTCTTTTTTTTTTTCCATTGTGGTTGACGAGGGCGGACCATCTTCGGACAAAGGCCGATCGGTTGAGCCCTCTCCAACTATGATAGAGGCTGCCCTCACCGAATTCGTGAGGGCGACCCTCTCCCAGGCCAGGGCGGCCTTCGCCTAGGCGTGACCACTAGTGAGAGCTCGACTCTCAAGGCATGGGTGAAGGCCGCCCTCATGGCCTTTGGTGAGGGCTTGGAGACCCTCGCCAATGGTCAATGATGGCCTAGGCAAGGGCCGCGCCCCTAACCAACGACCGAGCCGACGACACTCGTCAGCCATAAAATAAAAAGGAAAATAAAAAGACAAAGAGAAATAAATAATAAAAAAATTATAAATATTTTTCATGTCAGTGCCGATCATGCCATGCAAGACACCTTGCATCCATGTCAATGCTTTATGGTCAAAATTGGTCGGATGGATTGAAGTACCAATGTAAAATGTTTAAGATTAAATTGGTCCAATTGAAATGTTTAGTACTGAATTGGAACCAATGCAATAAGTTTAGCACTTTTTTAGTACTTTTCCCAATGTATTTGTCATTCTTATATATTCTACTTATGAGATATTTGTCATGGTTAGCAAACTTAATTGTTATATGGATGTAAGATTTCTTTCAATAGAAACCGATGTACAAGTTACTGTTTTGTATAGAAGTATGTGAATATTTTCGTTCTTATAAGTGTTTCTTAATTTCTTTCCTTAAAAAAGAATAATATCATGAGTCCAAAAGGACATGTATCAGAAATAACACATGTAAACTGTACTTCTATTCCGACCAAAAAAAAAAAAAAAAACTGTACTTCTATGTTTTGTGCACACAGTTTGGGTAAGTGGATACCTAGCTGATGGTTCACACTATTTTGAACACTGTGATAATGGAACCGAGTGATGACTCCTGAATTATGATTAATATGGTGCCTCTAATCTAAATCTTATCACACACACTTTGACCTTTTGTCAATCCAAAACATCTGAAACTGCACAACTTCTATTTAATACAACTTCCAGTCTTCTAATCTAATTTAAATATGATTTTACCCTAATAAATATTTTTATGTAGTTATTTCGTCTCACATTTCAGTAACTTGATTAAATAGTACTTCAATTTGAAGAATTACTTCTTATTTTCTTTGAGTTTAGAATATTAATCTTTTTGTCAATTTGGTATGGATGAATCATTTTCAAATGGAACTATTTAATATTGTCTTCCTTTTGCAATTTAATAATATTATTGACTGAATATTAGTAAATATTTTTATCACATCATTTCCTTTTTCTAATTGCAATGCTTTAAAAAATTTATGCCAGCTGAAGAATTAAATGAATCTCAATATATAACTATACTGCATCTAAGAACATAGAAGAAATAGATAGATGTGTACCAAATCGACTGTACATTGTAAATTTATAAGATCGAGTTGGATTCGAGGAAAGTGGCTGATTTCGGGCCAATCCTCACCGATTAGTGGTTGACATCTCTCGCTCGATTCACCACTATGTATGATGCATATTTTTTTAGGGTAGTGACTAGTGAGGGACCGGATTCCTTGCGGCATGGATGATAAGTTGAGATGTCTGATGAAGCAAATCAATTTGAAACATGTATGTTTAGACAACCATTCCGGTACAACCATCAACCTCAGGCAGTTGTAGACGAGGGACTCCAAAATGCAATCAGATCCTTTGAGACATTGCAGCAGCTCCAACACTTATTCAAAGTTTGTGGCAAAATTACAAAAAAAGTTATAAATCTATCGTAATTGTACCAATTCTGTCATAAATTTTCTATTTATTCGAGTCCTATACCTCTTGCATTTGTGTCAATTCAATTCATCTAATCAATTTTGATTGAAAATTACTGATGTGACGTGGACAATTTTTCATAATATTTTAATATTTTTCATTTTATTTATTTTTAAAATTTTTTATTCTCTTTTTTTTTGTCAAGGTTGGCAAGAAGCCGGCGATCATAGGCTGAGGCTTGGCAACCTCGGCTGGCCAATGGTGAGGGTCGCGAGTCCTTGCCCGGTGGGCGACGAGGCTCACGGGCGCTCCTGCAGTGGTCGGTGGAGGTCGCTGGGATTCGGCCGGTGGTTGACGGCATCCTTTCGGCACCGCAAAAAAAAGAAAAGAAAAGAAAAGAAAAGAAAAGAGAGACATAACAAATTATTAAAATAAAAAAATTGGAAAAACTATTAAAATATAATATAAAAAAGTTCACGTCGGGGTAGACATGCTAAAATTGATCGAATGGACTGAATTAACACAATTGTACAATGTTTAGGACTGAATTGAGAAAAAAAATAATTTTAAAAAGCTCAAGTCGGGGTAGGCTGGCTAAAATTGATCGAATGGATTGAATCATCATATTTGAAGTGAAATCTTCCAAACTCTCTAGTAACAATTCCATCATCGTGTTTGAAGTGATATCTAATTGCACGTGGCCTCTTTGAAGTTGGCTTTCTTAGAAAAGTTGGGACTCTTATCAAAACTCGAGATTTCCTCTAACCAAATTATTAAGTACGTCTCGAATTTGAGCCCATCAAATGAATCCTGGCCTGAGTTGAAGTGGTTAAATTAATCGGTCACGTAAAAGCGAAGTACACGGACTCCTGTTGAGGAAATTGAATAGAACAAAAAAAGGAAAGATGGCCACATAATTTCTTCGTTACTGGAATCGGCCGAGGTATAAAAGAAAAGGAAAGTTTGGTCAGAGAAAGAATGAAGATATTGAAGGCTCAGATCTTTCTGGTCCTCCCTTTTTGCAATATACATTTGGGTCTTTGCCTTTCGATATTTGGTGAATCCCCATTTCGACCGAGTGCTTGACATGGGATTTCTTAATTTTTTAATCTATTTTTTTTTTTTGTAAAATTACATCAATAATTTTACAAGAAGATTAAATCTCGTGGTGAGATTTGTTAATTTTTTTTTGGGTGAGTTTAAAAGATTATTTCATGGGAGTTGGTGGGACTAAACACTATGTAAATTATTAGGATTAGAAAACACTGAGACTATTTAAGTAACTTGAGTGTGATTGTAATTTCTATTGTTTCGCTTGATTTTTGGTGAAATTCTGAGTCGCTTTCTCCACAGAAGTTGGTCTCACCCACCGATCCATGATTTATTTTTCTTGTTCAATTTATTGTATTTCTTACTTTCCACAACACAAATCAGTCCTAAACTTGTATGGATATCGGCTCAGTTATTAAATTTTCAGTTTTGCCAATGATTCTTGAATGTATGCATGAAATTCCAAAGTAGTCCTTTCAGTTAATTGTCATAAAAAACTTGCTGACGTGATGTTCAATCATTGGCAATTATCTTACGTAGTTTGTTGACTTAAACAACTTCAATCCAAATGATGCCTTATGTGGACATCCATATTTAATAATTTTCGACGACAACTGATCAGAATGATTGTATTGAAATTTCGCGTGCAAAATATTACATTGATTAAATTTTTGGAAAGTTTTAAATCGAGTTTGACATTGCACCCAGTTTGGGACTGAAACTGTAATTTTTCCATAGTCTCTGTCCTCTGCACTTCGGTTGTGGCACTGAGATTTAGAGACGAAAGGTCTTTCAACTTTGATGTTTGAACTGACACGATAAGGACATAATCATTAAATGATTTTAATGATTTGATCAGTATTTTGACCAACCACAAGAGGACTGTACCTTCTTATTTCATTTTTTTTTTGAGTTTTAATAAGTTAAAATGGTTATAACGATGTACAAATTTCCATGGGTGGATTTAGATAAGTCATCATACACAAGCCATGAATAAAAAGTTCGTTACATCATTACTATACAGTTTCATAAGCTTATGTTAATATATCTAAGGTAATGCTTCTTGTTAATCATGCTTTTGTTATCTACATTCTACATTTGCAAGTTTTTTTTTCCTCGTTTTGTTACCATCACTTTGCGCTAAAACTATGTATACTGCCTGTTTTTAAAATCATGTGATATGCAGTAATATTTTAGATTTATTTGTAGATCAATGAAGACAAGTCTCCAAGACTAGATAATAAAGTTTGCTCGGATGAGATTATAAACGTAGCATAATAATAGTTTCTTTTGAATCGCCCTCTGCTTAATCTTTTTCGGAGTTGTAACAAGTAACGATAAAAAAAAAGATAAACGTTAGGCAGGACCTCTAAGTTAACGGATGATATTATGAGTATGTAACAACTCCATCGCAATTCACTCGTTATATGTTATGAGAGAATTAGACGAATGGATTAGATTGCAGGTGGGAGAACTGTGAACTATACGTAAGCGGTTCTAATCGGTTGTCGGGAAATTGGAATTGTGGTAACTAGATCTGTCGCTTCTTGAATCGGCATGCTCAAAAGTCGGTCTTTCTTGAAAAATCTCATTTCAAGGTTGGTTCGACATCAAATTTTTCAAACTTAGGTCTCTCATAATTGAGAATCGAACTAATTGACTACAAAATCGGCACGGAATGATACGACCAAGGCCGTGTTTCAGGAAGTTCCTCGATTGAATTTCGATCGGACGGTCATTCCCACATAAATTTGATGTCCCGTTAACAGTGGAGATTCCAGAATAGTTAACAAACTCGTTACCTACAAGCACTTCAAATTATTTCCGAGGCAATGAATTCTTTCCTAGCATTACCATGATTTCTCCAGCAATTACGAATACAAGGGAATTGAATGGGATCGCTTGGACAACTTCAACTAAAAGTTTGAGCTACCTCTGCAGCAGAGAGAGAGAGAGAGCTACAGAGGCGTGTGTAGCCCCATATCTGCGTGAGCACGCTAGGACGTACGCCCCACGAATTCCCGGAACATCCGTGTCTGCACGCTTGCAGCATTTCACGTGAAGAATCCAGTTCACTGTAAATTAATATCCTGCCTCTCTCTGTATTGGTCTCTCGAAAGGGAAACAAATGAAAAAACAAAAAGACCTGATATTTTTGAGGATTAATACTATGGAAAGTTTAAATTGATACATTCGTGACAAATTTATCTCGAGCTAATTTTTTTTACTGCAAAAAACTTCAAACTGGTACGCTTGTGACAAATTTACTGCAAAACTAATTTTTTGATCACCAAAAATCTCAAACTAGTATACCCGTGGTAAATTTACCTTCTGTTAATTTTCGTTAAATTGGATTAGCGAATACAACTAAAAATCCCACACCGATAGTCTGATACATATGTGATATACGAAGGGTAAAAATTCCAAATTGGTATAGCCGTTAACCGTTACGTGTTATTTAACTCAACAATTTGACGGTAAAATTTGATGGAAATTAATAGAAGGTAAATTTATCACAAGTGAGCCGATTTGAGGTTTTTGGTGGCAAAAAAATTAGTTTGAAGTAAATTTGTTAAATGTATATGTCAGTTTCAAATTTCTCGTTGTATTAATTCTATTTCAGAAGAAGCTCCGGGACAAATTGGGAGGGTTCTTGTTTCCTGATGTCGTGGAGAAAAAAAATGGCCACCTCCGTCTTTCCTTTTCCTCGTCTAAACAAAAATAATTCATATGAAGAAAAACAGGAGGGCCTCAATCAAAGACACGTCACAAAGGGTTGATCTGTTGAATTTGGGGATCTCCATACAGATGTGAGGTTTGTTCTTCACTTGGTTTGACCAAAACAGTGTATGGGTCTCTCTCTTTTCCTGCTGCTTCGGAAGACCCTTCCATAAAGAAGGCAGACACAGCGACGCGTGAGGGAATGATGTTCGTGTGGGTGCGTGCGTGTTCTGTCCTTTCCAATGTAGATTTTGTGAGTGTTTTTGTCGAGACGGACGAGATGAAGGGGCACAAGACGGGGGAGATTGACGATGTAATTAGAGAATGAGAAGACACCTGCTGTTGTTGTGGCATACATGGGACGGTCCAGGCAAATCGATATTGTTCTTTTGATTCTGTTCTATTCTATTTTCTCAGAACCTCATCTCTTTGTGAATGTTCCTTTTTTCTGCATCTCTCTCGCTCTAGATCAAGTGAAAATAAATGAATGGATGAGATCTTTACATCATGCAGCTGCTGCTGATGATCTCCTCGTGTTTCTGTTTGCTTTCGGGGGTTTCTTGTCTGATATTCTCAGTTTCTGGGATTCGAATGAGATAAGTATGTCCGCAAAGTGCTATCAAAGGTAATGTTCATGTTGTCGTCAACTGAAAATTCAATCCCAAGCATGTAATTGGAAGGAGCAGTGCTTGCCTTGGATGTCGATTTCAAGGGTTTTATCTTTTTGGGCGATATTACGATGTTTTTTCCATTTGATATTCCATCGTTCCAAATACTCCATATGCCTATATCCATCCCTTATGTTCGACATTGTCCAAAAGACAGGATAGGATAAAGATCTAGATTTCATATGTAATCTAGTCTGGTTCGACACCGAAGAAAATTCCACATTTCTGAAGTAAAAAATAGGCCTTGCTCTTTCATTGTTGAAAGAAAGGGCACTGTAGTAAGGAATGCAGGTATAGGAATGGTATACGAGATGGTGCATCCGGTCCAATGACACTTGGTTGCAAATGGGTTTTTAGCGTGGGGATAAAAAAGTTGTGCTGATGGCCTTACACAAACATTTAAGGCAAGATTAGATGTCAAGGGTTTCAAACACAAGGAAGCCATTGATTGTTTTTAACACAGTATGCTCCAGCAGCGTATCTAATTTGCATCGACATATAATTTGCATTACAGCAAAAGTATGGTACGACCGCTTTTCTAAATGGTGATTGTAATTGAAGCGGTGTATATGGAGCAACCGGAAGGTTTTGTGCTTTTGGGAAATGAGAATGAAGTACGAAAACGAATTAAGTCATTGTATGGTCTCCAGCAACCTCCTAAAGAATAGCATGGCAAGCTCAATTCCACGATACTATCAAATGCGTTCAAGCATAATAGTGCCGATTAAGTGTATTTACTGCATAGTTACCAAAAGAGTATATGGTATTAGTACGTGTTTATGTTGATGTCATGCTAATTTTAAGCACAATCTGGACGAGAATAGATCAGACAAAAAAGTATCTAGCTTGTGACTAAAATTAAGGGGCAAGCTCGTTAGCTGAATTTCGCTGCAATCCTAGACCCCGACGTTGATGTTCCAGGTGGGTGCAAGCTCGTCTTTTTCCTTTGGTTTTCTTTTATAGGATGGTGGAGCTGCTTGTTGATCTAGAAGATCAGAAGCCCTTCCACCGGTTGTCTGCGTGTCCTACTCCTCAGAGACTTGCATTTGGAATTTTATCATCTCGTAAGGTCCAGTGCCATACAACAATCTGAATCAACATGTTCGTACCTAGGATTTTCGGTCCTGTGATTTGGTGACCATATCTTTACTGACCCAAGATTTGCTAACTGACCAACATCTTTCCTCCTCCTCCTCCTCCATTTTCTTGATACTTGCGATGTTGATATTCGAGGACTAGTCGTGTGCGATGCCGAGGAAAGGTTATGAAGAAGGAAATGACTCGACAGCACTCGCTTGTTGTAAGAATGGTGCATGTTCTTTCTGCAAATTTCCCCTCCAAGTTGGGGATCCTTGTTATGATCTATTTGGATGATGCCCCCTTTCTTTCGTCCACAGAGAAAGAACCAGAAAATACTTGAGGCTTGAGAGAGAGAGATTTCCCTTCTAAATTCTGCACACTGTCTGTGATGCCGAAAACAATTGATCCAACTAAGAGGATCGTTCTGTTTTACAAGCAATGGGCGGAACATCAAGGTTTTAATATATGGTGCAAGTCGATCGTTGGTTCTACTAGGACATGTGGGTCAGCAATTATCTTCTGGTTTTCTCAATTTCAAGGCTCGTTTCAGCCACGAATGATGCTGATTTGCCCAATTTGGGCAGTTTTGTGCGCTCCATTGCAGTCATGAAAAGTGACCAAGGGGTGTTGGATCTCTTGGAAACTATAGCATCCACAAACCACAATCACGAGTTTAAATAGAAAGTACTTGGGAGACTAGAACTGACAAATGCTTTGAGCGCATAACAAAATCTCTATAAATAGTCAAGGGGAACACTTACTAAAAGAAATCAAGTTGCTAACACTAATTTGCGAAAAAGAAGATTGGATGGTGCGGCGTGATTTCATTCAATGTCTCTCAACGAAAGATAAATAACATTTTAGGAAAATCCAAACCGTGATAAGGCTATAGTTGGTCTCATGTAATACGAACAAGGCATTTTCTCCGTAGAGATTTTCGCAATACAAACAAAAACAAATAATAAAGAACAACACTAAAGGAAAGAAAGAAAGAAAGAAAGAAAGAAAAAGTACAATACCAACTACCAATGTTTTCATCTTTGAGAATAAGAAAAACCGACGAAGAATAGTCGAGTGCAAGTCCAAATCTTTGCGGAGACCCAGATGGCGTGGCAAATAGATTATGGAAGTTCATTTTTCGGTCAGCAAGGTTTCAATTAATTGAAAACAAACGAGCCCTAATTGTATTTTTTAGTTGAGGACCTATATATTATTATCCTAGGTCACTAGCTGGTGAACCTGTCCCTCGCTCGGGCCATTTGTCATGACAAATTACAAATATTGATACCTCCATAGATGAACACTTCAATGAGAGCGACTCAAATTATTAGCAATTCTTTTATTATTGCCAAATCAATTGATAATTAATCTTTATCATTATTCAACCTTGTGAGAAAACTGACATCCTATTTTGTAGAAACACTATAGTGCCAAACATAATTAGAAATAGTTATAAGAAGTCGAATCACATTACCTTAAGAATTGTCAATATAGATAAGTGCAACCATTTTTATTTAACAAATTAAACAAAGACATTTTGAAATTTCTATAAATAAGATCGGGAGATCAGTTTTTCTCAAGTAGGAGAATTAAATTAAAAGTGAATAGATTTCTCCGTGTCATCTTTTCATGCGTATCAAGTTAAAATAAAGCCGACCAAAAGAAAAAGTTAAAATAGATAATTGTTTTATCGGATAAATCGTCTTTTGTAATGTTTTTTTCATTTTGGTCGAACTTTTGTAACGTTGATCGTGGCCATTTCTCATGGGCTCCGTTCGACACTCCTACAACTGGTATTAAGCCAAGTGTATTGCCAACAGAGATTATCCCAAGCCTTCAAAAATGTTATTTAACATTATTGTCAAATTAAAATGAGGGAAACAGTTTGCAATTTAAACTTTAAAACTCGAAATAACATTTCGGTGGTCTACGTACTGCCATTCTAATTTCTAAATGTAACATGGAGTTTTTGAAGGCCGCCTATTTTATGTACTTAAGTGGCAAGATTGAAAACTTTATTTTCAGAAAACCGAAAATGTTTTCTATAATCAACGGCATTGTGAATTTCGAGAAAATTCCCAAAAAAGAGTCATCAACTTATTGAAATTGTCAATTCAGTCCCAAACTTTATTTTTCGGCCAATCAGGGCCATCTCAATATATATGATTGTATCGCATCTAAGAACGAAGAAGAAATGAAGGGAGAGGCACATGGGTGCGTACCTAATCATCCATCCGTTGTACGTCTATCAAATCAAGTTGAATTCAAGGAACATAAGCGATTTTGTTCCAATCCCTCCCAGTTTGAGGCTTACTTCTTTTGCTCAGTTCACCGCAATGTTTGCATATTTCTTTGAGGGCAGTGATGGACTGGCATAAATGATAAGTTAGGACATCCGACCAAGCAAATTGATTTGAGATGTGCATGATTGGGCAGCCAGTCGGGAACGACCGACAAACTCGAGCAGTCAAAGACACAAAAGGACTCCAAAGTGCATGCCGATACTTCGAGACATTGGAGCAGCTCCATCACTTCTTCGGAGTTATCAATTACCAGTGTGCAAAGGTACAATGGAAAGTTGGATTTATTCTCCGAGGTCAACACGAGCTTGCAAATATAAATATTCAAGTACTCTAGGGCGATCAATTCCCCAACATGCAGAAATATTGGTCTCCCCAATTTACAATAACCAAGCTTCGAACGCAATTCAGTTGGCAAGTACCTTCAATCAAAACTTGGAGATTTGTGCAACTCTTGAGACTAAAATATTGCATATTTTCCTGGTGTTGTATTCCACTTTCTTGCAAACTCTTTTGCATTGTTGTTATAGATAGATGTCTAAGGCTGACGAGTCTTTCCATAGTTTTTGGTAAATCGCCTAGCTTTGAGCAACCATCGAAGCTTAAATCAGCAGACTTCGCAGCTCGCAAATGGTAGCTGGAAGTTTCTTCAGTCGCTTGTCCTCATGGAGATGTAATGATCTCAATTGCTTCAAGTTGCATATAGAACTTGGCAGCTCCTCAAAACTACAGTATGACAAATCCAGAAACCGCACATGGTTACACTTGGAGCTGCATGTTTTAATTAACTCTCTAGTAATAACGCCATCATAAACTTTGTATTGAAACATATTGGTACGCAGCCTCTTTGAAGTTGGCTTTCTCAAAAAAAGTGGACTCCATTGAAATTTGAGATCCCCTCTAATGAACTGCTAGAGAACGAAATACACCGAACTCCCTCTGAAATCTCTGCAGTATTTAAGCCAACAATAGAGCAATCATTTTGTGCCACACTCGTTGCAAGAGAATGGACAAGATCGTGTACTTTAAATACTAACAATGCTCCGTATTCCTCAACTTCTTGGATCAAAGATCTCTTCCACAACTCTTTGGCATACTCAAGAGTCAAGACCAACATCTTCCAATGCTAGTTTTTCCTTTGTTGAACTAATGAGTACTAAAGCCATCCATAACCTCACTAAATTAGGGCTCTTGACTTTATATCCTCCGGGATAAAGTGAAAATGCGGCAAAACAGCATTTTAAGCTTGAGTACCGGCAAAATGTCCCTTCGCTTCTGCTAACTCCGATGTTTCACTATCCCTTATACGTTTCCAATGCCTATCGTCATCCTTTGAATACAGAAGGTTCCCTAGAGTTTTCACAAGGAGAGGAACTCCTTGAGATTTTTTCACAACGTCATTTCCAATCTCTACGAGATCGGTACGCGGCGCCTTTTCCTTTTCGTCAAATGTCCATTTTTTGAATAAGGCCATAGAGTCTGCATAAGAAAGACCTTTTAGATTATGTGTTGGATGGGTATCCATGATAGAAGCAACTCCCGCACTACATGTAGTAACAATTATCTTACTTTCACTACCCCTCCGGTTAGCAAATCTCTCAATTCTTTTCATCTACTGCGATTATTGCTCCAAATGCCATCCAAGACTAGTAAAAATTTCTTTTCTTTGATGATGTCTTGCAGAGAGGTTTGTGATTGCTAAATATCAAAGTTACTCAAATTTTGACCAGTTGCATATTTGATGATTCCTTCAATAGTTTTTTTCAGATCAAAGTCCTTGGGTACATACAGCTCATAGTAGCAACTCAAATTGCCTTTTCACTCTATCATCATTGTAAACTAATTTAGCTAGGGTAGTCTTGCCCAAACCTCCTATTCTAACAATAGGAAAGGCCGAAAGATTTTTGTCATATGGCCGCGTCAACATCTCAATTATCTTTTCCTTATCAATATCTCTTCCGAAAACATCCAACTTGTTTATGAAAAAATAAGTCATCTCTTGTGATTGAGTATGTGCCACAACATCGTCAACACTCCGCACATTAAGATCAAGTTGATCTTTCTTAGTGGAAATTCTGGGTAATCTCTCCCAAATCTCCTTGATTTTATAACTGATTTTCACAAGGAACGTGAGAATTGGAGAGGGAAAAGAAGTGGCGTACCTTCACTTTGATGCCTCCGTAGCAACTTATAACCTGCTTCTGTAAGACTTCACATTCGAGTTCATCAAGCACATCCTCCGCATCGTAAAATACATGTTGAAGCCGATCTAACCACACTTGCAGACGGTGGTTCTTGGCCTGCTGCTCCTCAGCATCTGACAACGCTGCCTTAATGGCAGTCAACGTCTCTCTAAGCTCGCTGATCAGGTCTTCAACGATGTACATTGCAACGGCTTCTTTGGAATGCCGGCGATGCTGTTTTCCCCAGCGCGCTCTCTAAAATGCTGAAAAGGAGTTATTCAGCCATGCTGAGCGATGACGAAATTGATTCCGGCTGTTTGGTTTGAGGCAAAATAGAACACACAATGTCTTCCTCCCGTGAGTCAGTTGCCTTGCTATGATGATAGCTTCCTTATAAATGGATGAAAGGGAGGTTTTTTCCTACCTTTCAATATGGAAGAAAAGGACCGGCGCCTGCAATGCTTTCTACCTTTTCTTCATCTACGTTTCCTGGGACGACCAATAATGAATCAAGATTTGTGCAAAGATGCAACTGGGTTTCTTCGAGTGTTTGTTCTTTACTTCTGCACATAAGTTACCTAAAAAGAGTTTTCTGCGCGTATCGATCAGAATAATTAGTCGACAAAATATTCTTTCATAATTAATACCATTTCCTAAGTATTTCAGTTGGCAATGAAAAATATTTTTTTTTAATTTAATTTGGTAAGCGATATAAGCTAATTATTCTTAATTAAAATAATACTTTCAAATTTGTTTATTTTTTTGAAAAAAATTATAATTTAGTGTGGATATCTCAATAGAAGGGCAAGAAAGTGCATGTTCATAGGCTATACACAAGGTTAACGGGGTTATTGGTTATAGTGTCCGGAATTAAATTCACCTGTTATTAGCAACGTTACCCGACCGCAGTTTTTCGGGAGTCCGACATCCAATCACAGTCGATGAGATCAATTCATTAAGTAATTAGCCGTACTAAGCGCATCCATCGGGAATCTCCTAGCCATATTAGTAATAGAGATCATTTTATGGGTCATCTCTAATAATTTTGCTCATCATCTCAACAACATGTTGTGGTTCATTGGCACTAATGCGGTGTCTCACCATGCCTTCCTTCATGCATAATTCATTTACCAACTTCGAGCAAAACTCCCTACTTTTGTCAATCTG
Organism: Rhodamnia argentea; assembly: GCF_020921035.1. Classification (NCBI taxonomy): domain Eukaryota; kingdom Viridiplantae; phylum Streptophyta; class Magnoliopsida; order Myrtales; family Myrtaceae; genus Rhodamnia; species Rhodamnia argentea. The sequence continues at coordinate 11,663,529 of NC_063156.1, forward strand.
CATATGCTCGATCATTTTACCAATCTCCTTTTCGATCAAAGTTTTGATATGCCTGATTATGACAATAGCATTAAACTTGTGCCTAAACACAAACACTCAAGTCTTCCTCAAGTAGTCAGCAACAATTGTAAGCATAAATCTAGCACTCTTCCACGAAGGAAATCGCGATAACTTGAAAACACCCAAGTGAAGTAATTCTGCAATTTTCGTGGGGGTTTTTTATTATTATTATAATTGTATTAAATTGCACTTTCCATCATTAATCTAAATCACAACACCTGCATACATGTAGTTTGTTAGCAATATAATTATATAATAAATTTCTTTCACTTATAACCTTCAGGTTTCTTTGATAATGTGCCCCAAACGTATATGCTACAATTCTGACTCTCAAATAGATTGATTTGACGTCTCCGCGGCGAAATCTGTCACTGTCTTGCCTTGAAGTTCATACGGGTCTCTTGCCTTGAGGCTCATACAGGTCATTATACTCAATTCCATTAATTATCACCAAGGCATCTCGAACAATTTTCAGAATACCACATTCTGAAAAATATCGACAACCAACCGAATCCAGGGCACTCAAGGAAATCAGATTTTTCATCAACTCTAGAACATGCCTCTCTCCAGTTAATGTTCTCACAACACGATCATGTATTTTGATTCTAATATCATCAACACCTATAATATTGCATTCGACATTTTCCCCAACTGTACTTTATTATTATCCATGCATTGATAAATAATAAACCAATTTCTATTGGTGTAGCATGAGATGAACAACCAGAATTCATAATCCATCCTTCAAATGACGAATCATCAATGACGGATAAAACAAAATCAATATTATCTGAATTATCGCTAGCTATAGCTGCAACATTATCCACAGATTCAATTCTAGTTCCCTTACCCTTCTCATCTTTCAGCTTAAAGCAATTCTTTCTGAGATTCCCCCTCTTGCCATAGTTCTAACAGACAGCACCACCAGTTCTAGATTGATCGCGTCTATTCGGGTTCATATTAATTTCGCTAACACGAGTACTAGTTATTTCTCTATTTTCACCTACTAAAGAAGTATATACAGACTCACCATATTCTCTTATATGGATGTTCTCACTCAGAATTAAATCTTGAATCCCATCGCACGCCAAACTTATTGATCCAGAGGAATTAGTAACATCGATAGTGATAGTATTCCATCTATCAAGCAATGAGGATAATAGAATCAAAGCACATACCTCATTTTTAAAGTCAATATTAACTGAATTCAATTGACTAATGATCACATTGAATTCATTAATATGATAAGCAACCGACACACCTTTGCCCATCTTTAAGTTAAACAGACGTCGCATCAAATAGATCTTATTAATCGCAGAGGGCTTTTCGTATATATTCGATAGGGCTTTCATCAAACTCACGGTGATCTTCTCTTTGACGATATTAAAGGTGATGTTACAAGCCAACATCAACCAAATAACACCCATCGCTCATCTATCCAGTAATTCCCAATCAGCTTGTTTCATTGTCTCTGGCTTCTCTCTAGACAAGGGTAAATTCAATTTCATTTGATATAGATAATCCTCAATCTGCATCTTCCGTAAATCAAAATCATTCCCATCAAATCTGTCGATTTTCACTTTAACTTCTTCTCTAGCCATCGATTCACTTCAACTCAAGCAAGCCTAGCTCTGATACAATTGTTACGCAGAACAAACGATCGAACTATAAATAGACGGAACAAGAAAAAAAAAATAGATACCGTTGACACCTAAATTTTGATTTTTAGAAAATCATTCATATAAGCATAAAATGAGAGTTATTCATAATTCTCACAAAAAATAAATTTTCGTGCGTTGCATATTTAATTTTCGTCGGTCAAGTGTACATCATGTCGGGTAGGGCCAGAGATGAGGCAATTGAGCATGATTCCAACGAACGACCGAATTAAAATCGACTCGAAAGTCACTGGAGAGGGTGCAGAATTTTTACTATAATTTTGGACTCAAAACAGCCCGTTTGAGCTCTTAAAATCGCAAAAAGGCCTTAATTAATTACCCATTTTATTAGTTAAGGTCCAAGCGAGTCCGGAATCACAAAACGAGCCCACAAAACATTGAAAAGCAGCCCATTTCACCCGCCTCATTCATTTGGCCGAAAATTGTAAGAGCCTAAGTCCAAATATCAGAATTTTCGATCTAACGATCGATATCTAATTGGAGCTTTTGATCTAACGGTTTAAATAAACCCTACAACTCAAAGCCCTAGTTTTCTCTATAAATACATCTCTATGCCTAGGGTTAAAGGGGGGTTCTACAATTCAGGAATTAGAGAGAGAGATACGCGAGAGAAGTCTGAGCAACTAGAGGGTGTCTACGGAAGGGATTTCAATTGGTTCCTTTCGGTAGATTTTTGTCTACTCCAGTACATGTGCTTCTTTGGGTGGCTTCAACATACTTTTGCTCTTGATCAATCCTTGCGCCAGCCATTGATGCACCAAAATCCAAGCAGCCGCTGCACTAAAGGACAAATCACTGCAATAGTGATCAAATTGTTCTACGGAATCGATTGAGTTGCTGCACTGCTAGTAGGTTCGAGGTCTATTTTTGCTGCGAAACAAGGCCAAAAGCAAAAAGGGACTGTTTTAAGGTGAAATTCCAGCTTAGACACGTGCAAAATTTTGAGAGCAAAACAAGGTAACTTTGCTACACTTTTTTTGGGTTGAATCAACGTTGATAAACATGCTATTTTACTGCTGTGTCTCTGCTGTTTCTGCACTGTTCACATGTTTTTTTTTTAATCCAAATCAAGCTGTTTTCGTGTTATTCGTGCTACTAACACATGCAGAATTTTTCGCGAGCTTAAAGGTGAGACTTTGGACTATTCTTGTCGCTGTTTTGCATGAATTAGTTGCTGTTTGTTTTCTGTTCTTCGGCATGAACACTGAAAATTTTTACGGGAAATTCAAGGAGCAAGTTTTACATATCAAAACCTTGATTTTGACACAAATTTCGAAAAAATTGACATTAATTGGACTCACTAGGCATGTTTTCAGAATAAAAAGTTCTAAATCTAAATTAGGAAATTTTGTTTCCTAGTAGGCAACATTTATGTTAAGTTGGATAAACTTGTCCGTCGCCATTCGGATACGACCCTCCAACTTAGTAAAGATGGGAATTTAGTTAATCTGATCTATCGCCGTTTAGATCCGATTTGCTATCTTCAAAAAGCCGAATTTAGATTTATGAATATCCTTTTTTTGAAAAAATGCAAGAGGATGGGATTTGATTCGTTTCGACTTATCCGGATTGCTATCTTGAATTATTTGATTGGATTGATATTCTGCAATTGATTGAGATCTTGTTTGATTTAAATTTCCTGATAAACTTAAAAAAAAGAATCCTAAAAATTAGTGAGATATGGTTTCTTATAAATCATGTCTGATTAAATCTTTAGGAAGATAAGGTTTCCTAAAAACTTTATCTCATTAAGTTTATCTTGAAAATTTAGGTAAAAAGAATCAAATCGGAATAATTTTAATCTGGTCGAAAATTCAAAGAAAAGGAACGAAAATCAGTTCATTGTCATCTTGTGTGATTTCATGCATATCTCATCTTATTTACGAAAAGAAATTACAAAAAATCTCATGCATATCTTCATGTTATTTTTTCATATATCTCACGTTCCATGCATATCTATGCTTGCATTATTTCATTTATCTTGCCAAATTCACTTCATATATTTTCGAGTATCCCATCTTGCATTCCACATTTTCAAAATCAATTGCATATCTTTGAATAATCTTTAGTTTCATGCATATTATACTGCCAAAAATAAAAAATCTGCTCACGTCATATCTTACATCACATCTTCGAATGTCATCTAAGCTCATCATCCATTTTTTTTCTTTCTTTTTTTTCTTTTTTCTTTTTCTTTTAAATTAGCATATATCATCCATGCATTCATTTTTTTTATCCCATTGGTTGTCTTCCATATTCTGAAAATAACATTTTCCATATCTACATATCATATAATGTCACATATCATGTGTTGCATGCTCACATTTTTTTATTATATTTACCATGTCATTCGCATGTCATGTAGAACCTCGTCGAGATTCATTCATTTAGGCTAGCCACTTTAATCCGCATGCTGAAGTCATATATTTTAGAATTTGCATACCATTTACATCAAGCATATAGTTTTTGCATGTCACATGGTCTTCGCATATTTAGTTTACTTTAATTGCGTAATTGATTGCTATTCATGCACATCCATGTCACGAAGTAGTTAAAGTGGATTGCCTTATGTTTCATATCACATTTTATGCATGTCATTTTGCATACCATAATTAATTAGTTAATATATTTGCACATAGGGTAACTGGACTCCTAAAATTGCATGTTTTGCATGTCATCCTGTCATTTATATAGTTTCATGTTATTTCATTCGTGCTTGCATCCATTCTAAAAAATGAAAACTCCAAAAGTAACTTCACCCTTCGAACTTTAAAGCAAACTCAATCAAGTTGTCAAATCTAGGATTTTCATGGATTTAAGGTACCGAAAGGGCATTAGCTTTAATTAGGTAATGTAACCAAGTCCCCGAATCCTCGGTTTCTGGTTCGTAGGAATAAAAATAGTTCTCCCGCTATTTTTATTTAGGTTTCTAATCAACCTACCCAAAATGATTAGTGGCGACTCCGAATCCTGAATCATTCTAATTAACCAAAGTTGCGATTTGGTAGGGCTTGGGAGAGTCCGTATTAGGTTAGTCATCAAAATTAACCCGATAATCCATTAGCCTAAAAATCTGATTTTTAGGTCGCGACCGATACCGGATATACGTGGTTCGATAGTAGAAACCTACATCCATAGGGAAAGCAGCAACGAATTCCACTATAGAATAAGTGATTCAACGAAGATTACAAACCATACTCGAGTTACTAGAACACTCTTAGTATTTCCTAGTTTCCATTGCATCAAATAACCCACAAGTGTTTCGCTTCACAATTCCTTACGAAATAATCTTTAAATCTCACAAAGGAATTAAATGCAAATTTTATGACAAGATTAATCTGCGTCGATACTTGAATACTTGATGTAATTCCACAAGAATGTTCACCGCCAAACTCTCGTAAAAGAAACGTGGCTTTTATATATATGACCACCGCGAGGATACAAACAAGATAATGCCATATTGGTCAACTAAATTCAGGTTGACCAAAACATGTTGAACCTGTTTGCTTGCTGACTTCAACACGAAATCTGATGTCCGTATATTTCTAATTATAATTTTGGAATCGAACACCAAAATATCAAAGCCAATGTCAACAGTCAAGCCCTTTCGGATATGTAAGATTGGCTTTCCATTTTATTTCTAAAACTCATATTTTCGCTCCGAGATATAATTTCAACACTTGTAAACCGATCATCAACCCTTTTCATAACCGATATGTGATAATTCAACAATCTCTCCCTCATACATCGGGCCTTAGGTCAGAGCCGCAACAATCTGTATCTTTCCCGTATGACTGTTGGGTCTAGACTTAGTGGTAACCTAACTCGATACCCAGTGTTGGATGATCTAGAGAGTTTAGAGCTTTTCTCATCCTAAAATTAGCTCAAAGGATGAGGTTTTTCCTCACACTTATAAACTAATTATTAATCCTTCCACAACCGATGTGCGATAGCTCTCATTGTGGACCGGCGATTTGGTGACCACCTTTTAATTGACCTCAGATTCGATTCAATTCCTAACCAACATCTTTCCTCCACACTGCATTTTCTTGGTACTTGCCATGTCAGTATTCTAGGACGAATTGTGCGAGATGCTGAAGCGTTTGTAGTTCACACCGGAGGCACCAGGGAAAGTTATGAGGAAACTAATGAATCGACAACACTCACTAGTTGTAACTTGTAAGGATGGTGCATACTTTCACTCCCTAAATGCGACGCGAACACGCGATAGGGCAAGGGGATCATGCAAACATGAAATAGAATGTCCCGGACCACTGGAGGCCTTAGCCAAGGAACGAACTAAGACTAAGGAACCTGCTGCCAAGGCCACAAGAAGACATGATCAGCCGGTTCCGAACCCTATTTTGCCCAGTAAACGGATTCAAATACATGCCAAAACGTCATGATGCATCGATGTCCCATTGGGGTCGATGGAGGCCGACACGAGGCACGTCGAGGCTGCGATTCAAGAGCCAAAGGACACTAGGCGCCCCCCGCCCAGCAAGCACGAATTCTTGGTAAGGGGACTGGCTGCCGCCAACGACGCACCAAACAGTTTCAAAATTACTCAGTAAAGGTCCCAACACGACAGGTCCCCGAACCACGGAGACCGCTCTAGGACGCTCTTGGACACATTGTAAGACTCGAAGCGAGGCCAAAGCTGGCTGTCCATGGCCCAGACAGCCAACTTTGACCCTGACCAGCAAGCAAAGAACGCGCTCCGTGGATCGATACGGCAAGAAACCAAGGGGGAATTAACGAGGACTAATTAGGACCACATTAACTTGCCAGCAGTCGATGACCAAATAACATTTGATTAAAAACTAAACACGCATGAACCAAGCCTGGAATTAACTGACCAGAGGGTGCTAAAATTGCTTCAAATTGTTCACGAGATATTGTTGACACCTAGATATGTGGCTACTCAATTAGTCATTTATTGCATAGAAAATTAAGGATCGAGCCCGACTTCTAGACAAATATATCAATCGAATTGCACACATATGGAGCATTTTTATTAGTAGTTAATTAAACCCATATAGTTTGCATATCAGTTGGAACCAGCACACTTGCCATATCCCATTGAAAAATAGACTCGAAGACGATCATCGCGGCACCTAGCACGCACTTTTTCAAGTTTTTTACTTTAAACCTTGAAACAAGCAAGAGAAGTTAGGCCCAATTCAACCCTTCGCTGCTTGGTTTTTCTTTCATTGCTGGCCTTAATTGGTCCTTGATCTCCGGCTTTTTGGTTAACCAAAATTCTCGCTGGGTCTAGTGTCCCAAACTTATGATGTCTCTAGTTGTAAAGTGCAGAAAAAGTGTGGTGAGGAACATGAGTGCCAGATAACGCAATGTTGACGTTTTCAGTTAAGGGTCAAATGCCGCCGTCATCGGCAAATCCGATCATTAACCTTTGCGAAATGCATGAGTGACCCATAATTATCGGCATGGGGTCTGAACTAAAGTAACCTACAGTTTCTAAATGGAGAAAAATGATGTAAGAAATAGGGATGCAAGACGGGGTGGGATCAATATTTTGGCTAAGGATCGGATTCTACGGGGAGGGAAATTTACATCAACAACCTCCAACGACTGTAGATTCTAAATCCTGTCGACGGTGAATTTAATCCTTAACATTTTCAAGTACATGAATGATCTTGTAAGGGAAAACTTAGGGGTGAACAGAACTCTATTCAGGCCTTGACTCTCTCAAGAGTTCTTGAGGAACTCTCTTTAGATCAAAATCATTGGAAACGGATGTCCATCCTGAAATCAGATTTCCTTGGACCTTTTCGCCGTTGTACATGAACTTAGCAAGCACAGTTTTGCGCAAACATCTCAGCCAAATTACAGGAGGGATGTGATCTGATCCGACTCAACACATTCTCTATGATGCCGAAAAGGATCGATTAGGACATTTTCGTTTCTTGCCATTGTGGAAAAAGTAGGGGGTTGGGGAATCAAGAGAGCTTCATAAACGGAGACTAAAACTCCCAAAGGCTTTTAGCACATAAGAAAAACTTTATTGTTCATGCAATTAGCCTGCGTGCATTTATATTCATAAGATCTCGTCCTAGAATCAAAAGGAAAAGTAAAAATAATTTTCTTATGTAGGACTGCAGTAAAACAAAATAAAACAAAAAAAAATAAGGTTTTTAGTTATTTCTAGGAAACTCCTCAAATAGAATAGTCAAACATATATATAAAACATTGAATAACTAACAATAATTTGCCAAAAATAAGAATCGATGGTGCAGCGTGATTTTATTCATTGTTCGTGAACTTCAGACAAGTATTATTTTAGGAAAATGTATATAAAGATAATGTCACGATTGGTCTCAAACAATACAAGTAAGGCATTTTCTCTGTAGAGAAATGCGCAATACAAATACAAGCACGTAATAAAGCACAACACACATTCAAGGAAAGAAATCGAAAAGTGCAATATCAACGGCGATTGTTTTCATCCCTGAAAATGAAAGAGATTGACGATGGATTAGCCGAGTGCCCATTCAAATATCCGCGGAGATCCACATGGCTCGACAAATAGATCATGGGAGTTCAGCTGCACTCAAACGACAAAAGCAGGAGATGAGCATAGAATATTTACAACATAGTATTATGGCATTAATTATGGTGTCATGCAAATTTGTCATTACTAGATGTTCTATTCACCAAGATATGATTAATTCATTAGCAAAAATAATTCTTATAAATGTAAGATTTCTTTCAAAAGAAATTGATGTAGAAGTTTTGTGTTGGATAAAAATGTGTGGAAATTCTGGTTCTTATAGGTGTTTCTCAATTACTCTCGATATAATAATATCATGACTTGCAAAGGACATGTATCCTAAAATAACATGTATGCTTCTTTTTTTTTTGTCGAAAAAATAACGTGTATGTTGTGTTTGCAGGGCTTACATGTGTCTTGTCTGATGGATGACATTACTTTGGAACGATGGGCTAATGGTACTCGAGTAATGAATCTTGATTTACTATTGACTGGCTGCAAAAAAAGAAAAAGAAAAAGGAGAGTCCATATAAAGCCTCTAATTTAAGTCTTATGACTTACATATTTTGGTTTTTGGATAAACAAAAATACCAAAAAATTTCACAAGAAATAAATTTTGGCACGTGATTTGCGTATAATTTCTCATTATCTTTTTAAATAATCAAATAACAGCTTAAGTTTTATTTGAAAAGCTTAAAAGTTCTTTTTACTTTTGCTTAATTCAAAACAAACATGCCCCAAAAATTTTTCAGTTGAGGACCAATTACTATACTAAATCGCTAGCTGGCAATCCCCTGTGCTGGTCAAGCCATATTTCACGACAAATTAATGTGCTATAATATGTCACATTAATTTGTCGTGAAATATTAATGTGCTATAATATTATGACCAAAAAAAAAAAATGTGCTATAATATTACCAAACTAGTGAGAAAAGGACATCCGATTTTGTATATATATATATTCTTAAACACTTAAAATTTCCTCTTTTTTCCATTAGATATTATATGCTAAATGAATAACATGAGAGGGTCAATGGATACATAGAAAAAGTTCCAAACAACGCCCTGCATTTTAGGGATTTTGATTGTACAGTTGTTGTTGCAATATTATTACAAAAAAGAAAAAAAACAATAAAAGCAGTATAGTTACTCTCAAATTAACATGAGCGAAACTGTTCTTGAATTAAAGTATAGACTCAAAATAACCTTTTTTTCTCCGTGCTTGTATCCAATATGACACGTTGATATTGTGAAGACCGCCTGTTTTACAATCTTGATGGAACATAAGTACGGAGTCAAGTTGCACATAGGAAGGAAACCTTTATTTTTGCTTGAACATTCAAACTTGTTTCTTCTTTCTCTTTTACTAATAAGAAAAATGGAAACCGAAAATGTTTTCTGAAATGAAAAGAGTTGTAAAGTTTCTCACTAAGTTTCCAATTGTTTCACAGTTGCTTTTTTATGTGGTTAGTGAACTTAACTAGTCCTGTTAGGACACTTGCAACGGATTCATTTGATATATTAGATTCAAACTTTTCAAGTTAAGCTAGAGCAGCTATCTTATACAATGACCATAATCAATAGAAAAAGTAGATATATTCAGACAGAGGGTCATGTGCCAATTCCCAAGTAAAACGATAACACGAAGAAGATTCTATAGCAGAGAATCAAATTTTACATTCAATGCACTATATGAATATTGGAAATTGGGATTTGTCAAAAGTTGTCCAAACATATAATTTAATTCGTCAATATTATGAATGTGCATGATCCATTATTCTCTTATTCTAATTTTCATCAAGTAAGGAAGTTGGGAAAAAAAGAGGGTAAGGTGGGAATCTCAATATGTACGACTATATCCCATCTAAGAACGAAGAAGAAATGAAAGGAGAGGCAGGTTGGCGCATACCTAATCATCCGTCCATTGTACCCTTATCGTATCAAGTGCGATTCGAGGAACATGGGCGATTATGTTCCAATCCTTGCCAGTTTGAGGCTCACATCTTTTGCTTAGCTCACCACAGTCTTCGATGCGTAATTCTTTGAGGGCAGTGAGGGACCGGATTCCTTGCGGCATGGATGATAAGTTGGGACATCCGATCAAGTGAATTAACCCGAGACGTGTATGATTTGGCAGCCATTCGGGAATAACTGTGAAGCTCGGGCAATCCAAGATAGAAAAGGACTCCAAAGTGCAAGCCGATCCTTCAAGACATTGAAGCAGCTCCATCACTTGTTCGGAGTTATCAATTACCAGAGTACGAAGACTCATCGGAAAGTTGGACTTACTCTCCGAGGCCAAAGCAAGCTTGCAACCAACGATTTGAAAGGACTCTAGGGCAATTAATTCCCCAAATGGCAAAGATATTGGTCCCCCACAATTCATAACCTCCAACTCACGAAGGTGAGTCAGTCGGCAAGTACCTTCAAACAATACTTGGAGATTTTCACATGCCTGGAGTCCCAAAAAATGCAAGTTTTCCAGATATTGTATTCCAGTTTCTTGCAAACTCGTCTGCTTTGTTGTTATATATAAAAATCTAAGACCGACAAGCTTGTTCATATTTTTCGGTAACTCGCCTAGCTCCAAGCAACCACCGATGTTTAACTCTAGCAAACTCTGCAACTCACAAATGGCATCTGGAAGCTTTTTCAATTGCTTGTTCTCAGAGAGATTTAATGATCTCAATTGTTTCAAGTTGCATATGGAACTGGGCAGCTCCTTAAAGCAACCAAATGACAAATGGAGATATCGTAAGTGTTGACAATTGGAGATGAATGCTTTAACAAATTGTCTAGTAATAACTCCATCATCAACATCGTATGGAAGAAAAATTGCACGTAGCCGCTTAAGTTTTCTTTCCCAGAAAAGATGGGACTCCATCGTAGTTTGAGATTCCCTCTAACGAACCGTTAGGGAGCGAAATGCATTGAATTTTTTCTGAAATCTCTGGAGTATCTAAGTCAACAGTCAAACAATATTGTTGTCCCACATTCGTTGCAAGAGAATGGACCAAATCGTGCAATTTAAAAAATAATACTGTTCCTTGCTCCTCAACATCTTGGATCAAAGATCTCCTCCGCAACTCTTTGACATACTCAACACCAATGTCTTCCGGTGCTAGTTTTTCGCTTTTTGAACTAATGAGTCCTAAAGCCATCCATAGCCCAATTAAATGCCAGGCCTGGAATTGAACTCCTCTGGGGAAAAGTGACAAGATAGGAAAACATTGCTTTAAGTGAGAGGGTAAATGAACATAGCTAAGCTTAAGAACCGGCAAAATATCCTCTTTCGCTTCCGCTGACTCCCATGTTTCACTATCCCTTATACGAATCCAGTCCCCAACATCATCCTTTGAATTCAGTAGGCTCCCCAGAGTTTCCACAAGGAGAGGAACTCCTTGACATTTTGCGACAATGTCTTTTCCAATCTCAAGGAGATCGAGACGTGGTTGCGTTTCTTTTTCGTCAAAGGCACATTTTTTCAACAGGGCCATAGAGTCTTCATGAGAAAGACCTTTTAGATTATGTGCTGGATGGGTACCCATTATGGAAGCAACTTCTGAATTGCGTGTTGTCACAATTATCTTGCTTTCACTAGCTCCTTCACTGAGCAAATCTCTCAATTTTTTCCATTTCCTGTGGTCATTGCTCCATACATCATCCAAGACAAGTAGATATTTCTTGTCTTTGATGATGTCTAGCAAATGAGTTTGCAACTGCCGAATATCAACGTCACTCATACTTTGACCAGTTGCATGTTTAATGATCTCTTCAATGATTTTCTTGAGGTCAAAGTCCTCGGGCACACACACCCATATTCGCAATTCAAATTGCTCTTTCACCCTGTCGTCATTGTAAACTACTTTTGCTAGGGTCGTCTTGCCCAAACCTCCTATTCCAACAATGGGAATCACCGAGATGTTTTTGTCATCTACCGAAGGCAACAACATCTCAATTATCATTTCTTTATCACTATCTCTTCCGACGATATTCGACTTCCTTACAAACGGGTCAGTGATCTCTCGTAGTGGCATATGTGCCTCACTATTGTCATCACTCCGGAAAAGATCGAATTGATCTTTATCGGCAGAAATTCTGGATAATCTCTCCTGAATCGCCTTGATTTTATGACTGATTTTCACACGAAATATGAGTGGATTAGAGAGGGAAAGGAAGCGATATACCTTCTCTTTGATGCCCCCATAGCGACTTATCACCTTCTTTCGTAAGGCTTCGCACTCGAGTTCATCAAGCACATCCTCCGCATCGTACAATACATCTTGAAGCTGATCTAGCCACACTTGCAGGCCGTGCTTCTTCGTCTGTTGCTCCTCCGCATCCGACAACACTGCCTTGATGGCAGTCAACGTCTCTCTAAGCTCGCTGATTTGGCCCTCGACACCATAAATCGCAACTGCTTCTTGGATGGCGAGGGATCTTAGCTTCCCAAGCACCTCCTGTGTGATGCCAAAGGGGTCTCCCATGTTTTTCCGAGGAGGGAGAATGGGCTAAAAAGGTGGAGGAAATTGATTGTTGGCCATTTGGCTGGAGAATTGGATGGTCTAACCAAGAATGTCTCAATGTCTATACATTTAGCGATGCCTTGTCGTGACTCTATTGTAATAAGAGAGAGAGAGAGAGAGGGTTTGACCAACAACAAAAGAAAAAGAAAAAGAAAAAGAAAAGAGACAGAAAGGGAGGATGAAGAAAACAAAAGTAGAAAAGGGAGAAAAGAAAAGAAAGGAGGGAGGGAGGTGGGTTGAGTCAGAAAGAAAAGGAAAGGAGGATAGAGAAAGAGACAGGCGGGCCCACGAAAATAAAAGAGGGAGAGTGGAGAGGGAGCTTCGAGGAACTGAGGCAGAGGACGAGAGCCGGTTTCCCATGAAAATTAATTAAAATAACTATATTAAAATTGATGATTGAATTTTGACAAAATTAAAAATTTTAAAATTGAATTGACATCCGTATAATTAGCTTAGAAGTGTTTGAAATTTGAATGATTTCTCCCTTCCATACGATTAAAAGAATTTGCAATCGAAAAGTGTTCTATTCTCGAGGGTTTTTTTCCAATTTATTTTTTTTAAAATATTTACAAAATTATTTTAAAAAAAAAGTATTTAAGAGTTTGGGCCTCGCTCGACAGTTGGGTTGCCGAGCGAGGCCCGTTCGGCAGCCCAACTACCGAGCGGGTGTGCCGGGCCCGGCCTCGGTTGCTCGGTAGCCCAACCGCCGAGCGGGACCGGGCTCTTTTTTTTATTTCATTTTTTTTAAGTGTTTTAATTATTTATACTTATAATATTTATTTTATTTCATATTTTTTTAACATGTTTATATTTGTTTTATTTATAAAATTTTTCTTGCGAAGCTTATCTTTATAATATAATTAGTAATAATTAATATAAAAAATTATAAAGATATATAATGTTGGTAAGATATATGAAATAATATATTAATATAATGTTGGTAAGATATATGAAATAAAAATTATTAATATAAATAATGTTGTAATTATGTAATTAATTAAAAATATTCATAAAATAAAATTGGTAAGATATATGAAATTAAGAAGGACGAGGATCTAGATGTCATTTCGTAAATATTTTTTTAAAATTAAATTGGAAAAAACCCTTCTTTTGCCATTTTCCCTACATTTCATAAATGACAAATTTTATCAGCTTCTGTAGTTTTGCCAAAGTAATGTGGAATGTATTAGTAGTGCGTTTCTAGATCGATCGGACGGACGTAAATCCAATCGAAAGGCAAAACAGTGATGTATTAAGAACCGGCGAATCAGGTCGACAACGTCGGATTGGGCTCAAATTTGGTCGGCTGAAGCAAAACGGTGTCCTAATCAATATACATCGCCGTTGGCGGTGATGAACGATGGATTTTTGCGATTTGAGATCATCTAGATGGGTTTTCCTATTTTTTTTTTAGTTTTTTTGGGATTTATTAATGGCAATTTTTGCGATTCGGGATCGTCTAGATGGGTTTTCGATTGATTATGTTATAAAGATATTGAATTAAGAAGGGGGTTCCTTAATTTCATATATCTTACCAATTTTATTTTATGAATATTTTTAATTAATTACATAATTACAACATTATTTATTAATTATAAATCTTAATAATTTTATATTAATTATTACTAATTATGTTATAAAGATAAGCTTCACTAGAAAAAAACTATAAATAAAATAAATATAAACATGTTAAAAAATACGAAATAAACTAAATATTATAAGTATAAATAATTAAAACACTTAAAAAAATGATATTAAAAAAAAAAAAGAGCCCCGCTCGGAAGGGCAGCCGCCGAGCAACTGGGGCCGGGCCCAGACACCTGCTCGGTAGTTGGGCTGCTGAGCGGGCCTCGCTCAACAACCTAACCGCCGAGCGAGGCCTAAAATTGTAAATATTTTTTTTAAAATAATTTTGTAAATATTTTTTTAAAATAATTAAATTGGAAAAAAAACCCTATTCTCGACTTAAGACAACAAATGGAATAGGCAATTGAAGTCATTATGTTATTATTCCCTTTTCTGTAATGTTTAGATATGTCTTACACAATGATTGGCTATGTAACTCCACAGGATTAGCTCAGCAGTTTAGGAACGGACTTATGTGGTGAATTAGGGGCACATTACAAACTCACATCAGCAAATGAAAATACATTTGGGTCACTAGCCGGGCTCCAACTCGAGTTTTGTAAACCGGACTCTCATTATGGAGAAGTGACGGAGACAGTTTGCGTAATAGGAGGTTTGCTACCATTCTACCCCATTGTTTATAACAATCCAAAGCAACATTTGAATTCGTTATCTGGGTGGATACGACAAGTTTATGATGAATTACTATTGGAATCGTATACTAGTATGAGTCTTACCACCAAACTATACGATTAGGTATATGTTTGATCTCTCTCAACCTGAGTAGTCTAACATTGTTGGTTCTCAATCATTTTCTTTGCTCATTGCTTTTTGTCTTGCATATTAAGTTGCTTTTGGTTTCTCCGCTCCGACTCACTCTTTACGATAAGCAATCTTTTGGCGAGAATCTTTGGGAAAGATATAGGTATTGGCGAGAATCTTTGGGAAAGATATAGGTACAATCGGGTAGCAGTTAACCGCTATCCAAATGAAGAGCCTCCACAATGGTGGTTGTGGCATGGCGTCAATGACGGCCAGAACGACGGTGGCCTTAGCAAGTCTGGCGACGGCTGAGAGGGAAGAGAGATGTACTAAGTCAAGGTTTTCTTATAAGAAAAATATTGCGCGCGCGCGCCCACACACACACACACACACACACACACACACACACACACACACACACACACACACACATATATATATATATATATATGATTAAAGACTCAACAAATGCTTGAGAAGTGTCTGTTCAACTTAGGAAGAGCCGTCTAGGCTTCAGAAGCGTCGGCTAGGCTTCAGAAGCGTCGGTAAGGTTCAGGTATCAGTAACTCTCAACACAAGGAGAACATCAAGGAAGGAGACGAATGTGCTATGCTATTTCTTATTGCACTACTCATAACACTGCTTAACTATTACAAGACTTGCCTTCATATAGACTTGAGAATTGGGTGGTCTAGACAAGAACGTATTCATTTTTACATTTCAGATCAACATCAGTCTTTTTTATAATGGATGATTCCACATCAATGATGGTAGCAACCCCAATATAATACCCGATATATATATATATATATATATATATATATATTGCATTTCACATCAATATAACGCTAATTATTTTTGTTAATCAATGCCTGTTATATATATATATATATATATATATATATATATATATTGCATTTCACATCAATATAACGCTAATTATTTTTGTTAATCAATGCCTGTTAGGTACAACTATAGATGCCTTGTCGTGACTCTATAATGGCCATCGGTGGCATATGAATATCATATTGTACATGTGCCATTAAAACAAACGATTTCACGTCATCGCCTTATCGTTTACTACAATCATGTTCTAACAGCGGGACAACCGTGGAATTTTGAACTTATTTTTCTTTTTGCTGTCATTAAAATATTGAAATTGTTCAGTAGGAACACTTGCAAGGCTTCAAATGACATTTAAAAGGAACGATTCCACGTCAATGATTGTAACAACCCGAATATAATACCGGAATACCTGGTAGGTTGCTAATTGTGGTCGACCAAAGCATACAATTTTTTTCATATTTCATATAAACATATTGCTAATAGTTTATTATAATTCCTTGCCCGTTCGGTACAACTAACGATGCCTTGTTGTGACTCTATAATGGCCATTCAGTGGCATATGAATATCATATTCCACATGAATATTTCTTACGTTACTAGTTTTGTTTTGCAAGTTGCACTTTCCGACATAATTCTAAGACTTAATTGCATTTTTCGAAAAATGTTTAAGATTAAATTGAACCTACTTAAAGGTTTAGGTTTCGATTGGACTTCTTGGTAAAGGATGATTGAATAAGAAAACCCAAATTGAGTCCCCCTTAAGAAATGTTAGTTTTCAAAGCTCTTAACTCTTTTCCGACAAAAAAAAAAAAGCCCTTAACTCTAGCAAATTATAGAGAATTAGTCCTTTTAGATATTAATAGTTGAATTCTTTTTTTTTTCCTTTCCCCATAATTGATATGGGGCATTAATTAGGAGGAGCCAACTTTCTGCATAATATCAGATTTGCTATGGGCGCTCCAAATTGCAATTTCTTCTGAGGCATTTGGACTGAACTCGTAAAGCATTTGAACTGAAAATATGAGAAAGAAGGCGAACTGGACAAGTACTATTCTACAACTAGTTGATTTCCGGTGGGCGATGCGTGCCCGGATAATTAATCGTGGCGATTGAGATTTCTGTATTCAGTCTAAATATCTTTAATCTTTTAGGAATTTAGCGATGCTTTTGATTTATTTATAGACATTGGGAATCAACGATGACTTATCACTATGGATGTCGAGATGAAAATTAAGGAGAAATTTGTTCGTGCTTTGATGGGTGGGATTTTAGGAAAGCTGAATTGTGTGAACACGATTTGATTTAGATTCGTGAGTCATGCTCCAAACACAAGGGGGACTCCTCAATATTTAACTTTCAAGGGGAGTGAGAAATGACAACTTAAGAAAACTTTATTACTATATTACGACCTTCGATCGTATTCTACTAAAAAAAGGTAAAATAAAAGTATTGGTGTTTTACTAACAATCACAAGTTTCATGTTGGATGCAATATTCGTGTGTGGATCAAACCCATATCCGAATTGAAATTGAGATACTGATACAAGTTCTTCTCTTCTGAATCAGATAGATTCACATCGAGTATTTATTACTTCTTGGGTTGTAATTGCTATCTTATTAGGTTCGGCCAGTATTGCTGTTCGGAATCGGAGAAGATCACGTGATACAGCTCTCTTGATGGGGGATACCAATAGTCTCTCTCTTGTCTATTTTCTTGTGCATTTAGATTTGAGTAGAATAATCCCTTCTTGATTTGATCACACCAAGAGAATATTTACATTTTCGATATTTTTGTACTCCCAAAGTTTGAATATTATCCACGACAGCGTTATTGGGTTGCAGCCTTCACATTTATAAGTAGAAATGCCTAAACAGTTCTTTTATTATTATTATTATTTCCAAAGTTGTCCCTTGTTTTTGCGCCTTGATGAGTGTGATCACGTGAAAGTTCATTAGTGTGAACATGATGAGATTTTGGTTCGCGTGTCATGATGGAAACACAGCTAATTCTGTCATTTTTTTAATAGCAGCTGCACATGGCGCATTGCCCATTACGCAAGTGCGCAATAAATAACGATATATGTATTTTAAGATGGTTTAGCAATTGGGGTCTGCAAACAATATATAGGATGCGTTATTTATTATGGGATAGAAGTCACAATAAAGCCTTTAAAGTATGTCGATTGTGACACATTTACTTCAAACTCTTTTTTGTGATATAAAAAAACTTCAAACTTGTGCTGGTGTGTCACATTTAATCCAAACTTGTATCAATACGATATATTTATCCAAAACCAGTTTTTGTGACACTAAAAATCCTAAACTTGTGTCCATGTGACACATTTACCTTAAAATATGGGTTAAATATGTTACACACTTACAAATTTGAGATTTTTTGTGTCACAAAAAAATAATTAGGGTAAATATATCGTACGTGTAAAAGCTTAGGATTTTTCGTGTCACAAAAAAAAAAAACTTAGAGTAAATGTTTCATAGGAGTACAAATTTGGAATTTTGCTGTCATCAGAAAAAGTTTGGAGCAAATGTGTTATAGTGGGCATATTTTATGATTTTGTGTGGCGTTTTCCCTTTATTGTTTACTATATAGTTTGAAATTACAGTTTTCAAGTTCTTAAAACTCATTGGACGATTCATTTCAAAACAATTACAACTTTACAATGAAGGCAAGCTCACATCATATTTCGTTGGCCTATGTTGTCAAAAAGGATCCTTATAGCTCCATAATTGAGGAGGATTTCTCAAAAAACCCTAGCCTTGGGGAGTGGCAAGCAGCACGGAACTTGAATTAATCAAATGGCATAAAAGGTCTTTTCTTTGTTAGAGCAACCACCGGAAGGAAGCCTAATGGTATAATTTCACAAGCCATGCTTAGGACGCCATTGGCTCCGATGTCATCAGGTCACCAACTTCCTTGACCTTCCGGCATTAGACATGCGTCAGCCTCCATAAATGGTCTTATGACTTTGCAGAGACCTGTGTTTTTGATAGAAATTATACAAAAAGTACACGTTGACAACACGATTTGTGGAAGTATTGTGATCAGCACATTAGCGTAGTAATTGATAAGGTACCAAGTCTACAACCTGGTCATGGGCTTTGACCCGGAGCTTGTCCATAGCCCACGAGAGACAAATCAAAGTTGCAAATTGATTAGCAAAAGCCCAACGCAAAAAGACCCAGCCTTACGGGAGTTGCTATGTTTTTTTTTTTTGGGTCGGAAAAACTAAATTGCATTACTAACTATTGAAAGTTCTTACATAAAAGCCCCGACAAGGGGCATCAACACAAAGAAGCTCTCAAAGAAGTTGGGGAGGGGACGAGGCCCAAAGGGCCGAAATACAGTTAACCCTATGCATTTTGACGACCAAATTAGCTACCTGATTGGCCTCTCTTTTGTAGTGGACCAGAGAGATATTTGGGTTTTGGGCCAGAATTAGCTAGGCTTAGCGGATACGATTTTCAACTTCCCGATACTATTATGACTGACTATTGACCGCATGAACAAGACTTTGGGAGTCAGACTCCACGGACACCATAAGGTTGTTTTCCTTCACCTCCTTTTTGGCTTTGAGGAACTCCAGACCGGCCACCAGTGCGTACGCTTCAGCTACTAGAGGTTTGCAAGATTTGATCTTTCCGATGAATCCGTCTTGCAGAAGCCTGCTTGAGTCTCGGAGGACACCCACGATTGCTCCATCGGTGATCTTGCCCAAAAAAAAAAAAAAAATCCTTCGATTAACTTACTATTGAATTGTAATGAAATAAGGAAAAGTGATGTGGAAAAAATAATCTTTATTTAAATGTGATTTTGAACGATTAATTGTTCTCCACTTTGGAATAAGATAAAAAGTACACACTCGAGGAAAACGAATCCCAAGTCTTTCAACTGATGAAATTAAAGACCTTGCCAGCCGGCTCTATTTTTTTTCTCCTCTCTCCCATCTTCACACTTTCTTCTTCAATATTTATGAAGGGAAAGGTTTGCCCCAGATTTCTCCCTCCCCTCTCCCATTTTCTTGAGCTATTTTGCTTCTCTATTTCATTTTTCTTGCTTTCCTCCCGTTTGAGAGCTTTTCTCTTTTGATTTAATCTAGATCTGAAAGATTTTTTCTCCTATTTTTGAGTAGATTTTTATCCCGATCTAGTTTAGATTTGATATTTTTTACGTGTATATTTTCGGGGTTTCTCTCTTCTTAGATTTCGTTGGTAAGCAAGTCCAGGTTTCAAAGGAGATCGAGAAGCTTCATGAAGGTTTCGCTCTCACATGTATCAGATCTATACTTGTTCAAAGTTTTTACTCCGCTCGGTGATGATGTTGGTGACGCTAAACCTAAGAGCACACTGCTAAAAGGCAAAGCCGTAACAACAAATGAAAATTTCGGTGTGTACTTATTACTGAAGACAGATTCGGTGATCGGCCGCTAATTTTGGTGTGAAGAAGTCGTATATGTGCTCTTTGAGCGTGTGACCCATAACCTTGTCCCGATGATTTGTCTTGTTGTCCGGAGCTTGTTTGATTTTGAAGTTGTCTGGAATTTATTTTAATTGGCAGTTGATCCGGCATGTTCCTCTCTTGTATCCCGAGGAAGTGAAGGAAATGAATAAAATATTAGTTCGACAAAAAAAAAACTAATGAAATTAAAAACAAAAGACATGGAACAAAACAATTCTTACGAAAGTTAAAGGATAAATAAACCTAATCAAAATCAACCAGCAATTTGAAGATCATATTTACTATTGGAATTACACAAAAAAGTAAACAAAATCGGATCGTGAAATCGTAAGATTTTGCAAATTACCTAAAATATATCCTAATGCTTTAAAAAGACTTGTCAAATTAATTACAAACGACTCGTAAATATCCGAAAGCTACGATTTGAATGGTTTGACTTTGTAGCATCTTGAAGTCGTCAGCTAGTGACGCTTCTGTTCCTAGGATCTTCCCAAGTACTATGTTCAGGTAATTTACGAGAGACAAAAGTGCTCATGAGGTTAATGAACTACCATACTAGAGTAGCCACTAATACCTGCTAATGGCTTAAACAACCTTTTATCTTGCATGGCATCATAGGTCGGTCAAGAGTTGGAATCGACACTTTGGCTGTAGTTATTCTCATGGATAACAAAAGGGCCATTAAATTTAACACGTCGGATGCAACACGAAAAAAAGGCAAAGATTATTAATTATTTGGGTAAAGCATCCAATTTCTGTTAAACAGTCAATTTGAATGAATCTTTTAAAGGCTTAGCCCACGTAGAATGCACTGCACCGTTACAACTTGGCCCGACGTGGATGAGGAACGGTCGTCGTGGCCAAGAGGTTTGGACAAGATGGGACTCTTTGCAGACTTCCCATCTCGTACGCTCCTATATGAGATAGCAATCAAAATCAACATGTTCGTAACTAGTATTTGTGGGTCGGGCGATTTGGTGACCATCTCTTAACTGAGCTGAGATTTGCTGCCTGACCAACATCTTTCCTCCTCCTTCATTTTCTTGATACTTGCGATGTTGGTAGTCTAGGACTAACTGTGTGCGATGCCGAAGCATTTGTAGGTCGGACCGGAGACGCCGGGAGAAGTTATAAAGAAGGAAATGACTCGACAGCACTCGCTGTAAGAATGGTACATATTCTTTCTGCAATCTTCCATTCTTGGTTAGAGTACGCAGATACCAGATTATAACTTCGCATAGCAAATTTCGATTGTCTATATCTAAATCTCGTCTATTAGTTGAGAGTATTTGCTGCAAAAGCATTCTGAAAAAGAACTAGGAAGTACTTGAGACTTGAGAGATATCAATAGCTGTCGATGCTCGAAGAAATTGGGATAACCTTTTCCTAGAATAGAGGACAGATGAATCGATTGAAGCATTTACCTGCTTTGAGGGATGAATTTACAATTTATAAGGCTTCGTTTCCTCCCACAAGGTGATAGGGGTTTGGAATTCAAATTGATGCCTTAGTCCACTCCGAGATAGAAAAATATCAATAAGGCCCGCTGGATCTATCCAAATTCAAAGCCTGCCAAAGGTGGCAGCTCCTCACATGAAATCATCAAAAGGATTCGAGCTCATCAAAGACTTGCCCACATGAAAGTATCAAAGACTTGCCCACATGAAAGTATCTGAATCTATCCAAATATGCCAGAACATGACAGCCGTGAGAGAGAGAGAGAGAGAGAGAGAGAGAGAGAGAGATTGTGACTTCAGCAAGGGTAATCGACAGAGCTTCATGAATGGTAAAACGATGAATGCCATGGTCGCGTCTTTGGCATGTCGTCATAGTGACTAGAAAGCATTCCAATTAAGAGGATCATAATGTTTTATAAGTAATAGATGCAACATTAAGGTTTTAATATTGTGCCAGCCGATCATTGGTTCTTCCCTAGTTTTTCACCAAACACTTTGTTGATGAAATTGACCAAGGGGTGCTGGATTTATAGGGAACTACCGCATGCACAATCACGAGTTCCGATAAAAGTATTTGGGAGACTAAAACGGACAAAGTCTTTGAGCCCGTAACAAAAACTTTTGTCGATGCAATTAGCCTTTGTGCATTCGTGTTCATAAGATATAGTCTTAGGAGCAAAAAAAAGAAAAATAAAAACATTATCTTCCTATGTAAAAGTGAATTAAAAAAAATTAGAAAAACGAAAATTAATGCATTATCTCTAGGGAACTCTATAAATAGTCTACTGGAATATGTATAAAAGATCGAGTTGCTGACACTAATTTACGAAAATAAGATTCGATTGCGAGGCGTGATTTTATCCAGTGTCCATTAACGAAAGATAAAGATCGTTCTAAGAAAATTCAAGCGGTGGAACTGCTACAATTGGTTTCATGTATTATGAATAAGGCATATTCTCTGAGGAGAAGTTCGTAACGCGAACACAAGCAAATAATTAAAAACGACACTCATTCAAGGAAACAAACAAAAAAAGTACAATATCGAAGCCATCTTTGTCTCTGAAAATAAAAGAGATTGACGAAGAATTGGCTTAGTGCAAGTCCAAATCTTTGTGGAGATCCACGTGGCGTGGCACATAGATCATGGGAGTTCATCTGCATTCAAAATGACAAAAAAAAAAAAAAAAGAGATCAAATAATCTTTTACACAGTATTATGACATTTATTGTGGTATCATGCAATTTGTCAATCTTTGATATTCGACTTACCATTGTTAGCAAAGTTAACTTTTATATGGATGTAAAATTTCTTTCACTAGAAACTTCTGTAGAAGTTTTTGCTTTGTATAAAGATGGAAATTTTTTTGTTCTATTAGCGTTTCTCATTCTAATCAATAATAGTATCAAGACTCCAAAAGTAGGGTTGTGCATGGTCCAAGCCGGTCCAGTCCGGTTTCGGTCCGACTGCTAACACCAACTCCTTGTAGAAATCTAATCATTGGATCTAAACTAATAACTTACAATATCAACCATTTAACCTAATAAAATATACACATGGCTATCGCACAACCATCACAAGAGTACTTATAATCCTAAAATAATGAGAAAAGACTAAATTAGGAAGAAAAACACTTAAGACAGCTAAAACAGGATTATCCTCTTGCATCGTTCTCCTCGAGGTGGAAAGAATCAAGATCAAAGTGGGATTATATTTGTACTTCACTGAATCCAAGTGCTAACAAAACAATGGGTTTGCATAATATAGTCAAGACAAAACACAAATTGAATCAAAACAAAACACGATTGGAGACTGTATATTGACAAACATGATTGGAGGTTGCGTTGCGAAGGCGAGACGTGAGCGTCAAGCGAGTGAAGAGGAGTGAGTGTCAAACAGAAGATAGGGAAATTAGGTTAACTAGTTATTCAAAAATTTCTATTTTTTTTTATAATTGTACATATATAATTATATATATTTTGGGCAATCCGGTCCACCATGGAACCGAGGACCGGACCGCCCGATCACCATTTCCATTTATTGGGAATGGGGACCGGACTACCCCCCTCAATGACCAGACCAACTCGGCCGGTCCGGTCCAATTTGCTCACCCCTACCCAAAAGGACATATATCCACATAACACGTGGAAACCATACCTTTATATGTTGTGTGTGTACTTTGGCTTTTCTTTTCATTCAAAACATTTGAAACTTTCACAAGCAGATTATATATATATATATATATATATATGAAATTTTGAAACAAATTTCCTATTTTAACGAGAAAGTAAAGAGAAAAACAATTTTAGTTTCCTTAAACAAGCCCTAAAAATTATGAGTTGGGGACCTACATATTACTATCCTACGTCACTAGCTGGCGAACCTGTCCCTCATCCGGGCCATTTTTCATGTATCTTCACGGATGGACACTTTATTTAGAGCGACACAAATTACAACTGAACCTTTTGTTATTGCCAAATCAAGTGATAATCAATCTTTATCGTTATTCAAGCTTGTGAGAAAATGACGTCCTATTTTGTAATGATAAGTGAACTGGACCGGTCCTCTGAGGACACTTGCAACAGATTCATTTGATAAATTATATTCAAACTATCAACTCAAGCTAGAGCAGCAATCTTCTGCATTAATAATCTTCGATAGAAAAAAGAATCAAATTTTACATTCAACACACCACATGCAACTGAGAAATTGGGATTTCTCAGAAGTTGTCCAAACATATAGTTGAAGTCGCCAATATTATGAATGTGCATAATGCATTATTCTCTTCTTCTAATTTTCATCGAGTGAGGAAGTCGGGGAAAAAAAATATAAGAAGGGAATCTCTCTCTCTCTCTCTCTCTCTATATATATATATATATACCGAAGAAGAAATGAAGGGAGAGGCAGATTGGTACGTTCCTAACCATCCATCCATTGTACATTTATCAAATCAAGTCAAATTGGATTCGAGGAACGTGGGCGATTTGATTCCAATCCTTACCAATTTGAGGCTCACATCTTTTGCTTGGCTCACCACAATGTTCGATAAATAATTCTGTGACGGCCGTGAGAAACTGGATTCCTTGCGGCATGGACGTTAAATTGGGATATCTGATGAATCTAATTGATCCGAGACATGTATGATTGGGCCACCACTCAAGTACAACTGTCAAGCTCGGGCAGTCGATGACAGAAAAAGACTCCAAAGTGCAAGCCAATTCTTCAAGATATCGGAGCAGCTCCATTGCTTGTTCGGAGTTATAAATCACCAGATCACGAAGGTTCAATGGAAAGTTGGACTTATTTTCTGAGGTCAACACAAGCTTGCAAGTACAAATATACAAGTACTCCAGGGAAATTAATTCCCTAAAAGGCAGAGATATTGGTCTGTCACAATTTATAAGTTCCAATCCCCGAAGGCAAGTCAGACGGCAAGTACCTTCAAACAAAACTTGGAGACTTTCGCATCCCTCGAGTCCCAAAAATTGCAAATTTTCCAAGCATTGTACTCCACCTTCTTGCAAGCTCTTTTGTTGTGTCGTTACGTATAGAAATCTAAGGCTGACTAGCCTTTCCATATTTTTGGGTAATTCGCCTAGCTTTATGCAACCATTGAGGGATAACTCTAGCAAACTCTGCATCTCACAAGTGGTACCTGGAAGCTTCTTCAATCGATTGTTCTCATAGAGGCGTAACGATCTCAATTGCTTCAAGTTGCATATGGAACTCAGCATCTCCTCAAAACTACCATAAGACAAATCCAAATACCGTAAGTGGGTACATTTGGAGATGTACGTTCTAGCAATCTCTTTACAAATAACTCCATCATTAGCTAAGGAGTAAAATTTAATTACATGCAACCTCTTTGAATTTTGCTTTCTCCAAAAAGGTGGGACTCCATCGAAATTTTAGATTCCCTCTAATGAAGTGCTAGAGAACGAAACAAAGCGAACTCCTTTTGAAATCTATGCAGTATCTAAGCCAACAATAGAGCTGTTAAATATGTCTCGAGTTTTAAACCGGTTTACTGAGCTGATCCAAATCTACTAAGGAATAAATCTGAGAATTCCAATTGGGATTAGAATTCCAAGGATATATCTTATATGTGGGGATTTGTTTCTGTTGAAAAAACAGATTCATGTGAACCTTTTTGACTTATCTTGGATTGGTTGGTCAACAAAAAAAAGGAAGAAAAGAAATCTTTGACTCCTTGAGGCCTAGCGAACAGTGTATAGATAAAAAGAGAATTTTTTTTCCCTTTGCTTTTCGGCCAAATAGAAGCCGCGTACAAGGATTCCATAGAAGGACGACTAGCGAAGAAAGAAAAAAAGGATGAACGCACTGTGAGTTCTCTTGATCGCGCGAGGAGCCTTGAGCATAGTAGATTTGTGCATGAGTTTTATTATATCCACTTTTTATTTGTAAACACTTAGGGTTTGGGTATAATTTAGGTACGAGAAACACGAGCGTATTGAGCGATTGTAATTTCGTTTCTCCGATTATAGTGAATTATTCATGCTGGCTCTCCCATGGATGTAAGTACCGATATTCGGACGGAACCATGTAATCTCTAGTGTCCTTTATCGCTCATCGTTATTTCTCCGGGTTTTTCGCATTGACATATTTGCAAGATCTTTGTTAGTTTCCGCGCGTTAGTATTACAACAATTGGTATCATAGCCAAATTCGGATATTCTAGATTGTGATTTGGGGTTTTTGCTTATTTGATTATTATCTGGATATTCTTTGATTGCAATTATATCCGGAGTGAAAGCTGAAATTGAGAAGTTTAACGGGGAGGAACAACTTTGGGTTATGGAGCCTCAAGATGGAGGCGTTATTGACAACTCAAGGTTTAGCGGAAGCACTGGAGGGCAAGGCTGAATTGCCCGAAACGATGACAGATGCTGAAAAAGATGTGGTAATGAGGAAAGGTAGAAGTTTAATCATGTTGAATTTATCGGATGAAGTGTTAATAGATGTAGGCAAGGAGAAGGATACCACAGCATTGTGGGCAAAACTTCGGGCGCTCTATGTAACGAAGGGTTCGAACAATCGCTTGTATATGTTGAAGATGATGTTCCAGTTCAAATATACTGAAGGTACGTCTATCGGATCCTATATAGATGAATTTAATAAACTTATGATGGATTTGAAGAATGTCGGTAAGACACTTGATGATGAAGAGCGGGGCATGATGTTGTTAGCTTCCTTACCAGAGTCATGGGAGCACTTTGCTGATTCATTGTTGCAGGGGCGTACTACGATTACCTCGGAAGAAGTAGAGTCCGCCTTATTTTCTAAAGAGTGGCAAAGAAAATTGCGAGATGACAGTTTAGCGCACGATGTAGCGCAAGGACTAGTGATTTGGGGTAAAGAGCAACAGCGAGGGTCTAGCAACAGTAGAGGTAAAAGCGGATCCGAGTCACGCCATAGAAAGTACAAGGGACGCTTGAAGTGCTTTGAGTGTCACGAGAAGGGGCACATCAGAAGAGATTGTCATAAGTTGAAAAACAGAGGTGATAAGCAGAAAGCCACAACCAGTGTGGCAAACATTGCTGAGGAGAGCACTAGTGATGCAAAGGCTGTCTTATGTGTGACTACGGGTTCATCGGGAGACGAATAGGTGCTAAATTCGGGGTGTTCTTATCATATGACGCCCCATAGGAACTGGTTTACTACTTTCCGGAATCTAGATGGTGGTAGAGTTACGTTGGGGAATAACGCAGCTTGCAAGGTTGTGGGGATAGGGATAGTTCGAATTCGGATGCCCGATGGTGTAGTGCGCACATTGACAGAGGTGAGGCATGTACCGGAGCTCAAGAAGAATCTTATTTCTCTAGGGACACTTGATGATATCGGGTGTAAGTACACCGCTGAAGGTGGAGTGCTAAAGATCTCTCGAGGTGCCATGACAGAGATGAAAGGGAAGAAAGTGAGTTCTCTCTATCATCTACTAGGAGAGACCGTGACAAGAGCTGCTGCAGTTTTATCGGGTGAGTCAGATTCTGATTTAACTCTTTTATGGCATATGCGTCTATGGCACATAAGTGAGGCATGTATGACAATACTGAGTGATAGAGGGTTGTTAAAGGGTCGGAAGACAAGTAAATTAGACTTATGTGAGCACTGTATCTTTGGGAAGCAGCGCGGGATTAAGTTTGCTACATGTATTCATTCGACCAAACAACCGGTAGAATATATTCATTCACACGTTTGGGGCCCTTCTCTGGTTCCTTCGAAAGGTGGTGCTCGTTATATGCTGACATTTATCGATAACTATTCCATGAAGGTATGGGTATACTTTCCGAAGCACAAATTTGACGTGTTTGATCGGTTCAAGAAATTTAAGGCATTGATTGAGAAGCGATCGGATAAACGGATCAAGTGCCCGAGAACCGATAATGGCATGGAGTTACGTGGTAAAGATTTTACCGAGTTCTGCGAGAGAGAAGGGATTGTGAGTCACCGCATAGTGCCTAGGACACCATAACAGAATGGCGTAGCAGAACGGAAGAACATAACTTTACTTGAGCGGGCTTGGAGCATGCTTTCTTATGTTGGAATAGGCAATGAATTTTGGGCCAAAGCAGTGAACATGGCCGTTACCACGATTAATCGATCTCCATCATCTGCTATCGAGTAGAAGACTCTAGAGGAAGTATGGTCAGGGAAAACCGTTGATTACTCTGGATTACGAATATTCGGATGTCCCGCATATGCTCATGAGAGTGATGGTAAGCTTGAGCCGGGACGAAGAAGTGCATATTTTTGGATTATGCACATGGGGTGAAAGGCTACCGGTTGTGGTGCACCGATCCCGGATCACCCGGTTTTCTAATCAGCAGAGATGTGATCTTCGACAAGACCGCAATGCTTCGACAGAGGAGTTCCGAGACACAACTAACAGAGCGGACGGATCATGGTGTCGGTAGTGAGGTGGAGACTCCGGAGACCTCGGAGGTAATAGATTTGAGACTGTAGATGATGTTGCGGTTCCTGAAGTCGGTGATAGTGAACAACCAGCACGGTCGCAACGTAGTATAGCCACGGACATACAGAGAAGGCAAATTAAACCACCGGTACGTTATGGTTATACATATATTGCTTATGCTTTGACCGTAGGTGACGAGGTGGAGACAAATCAGCAACGTATTGTGTATATTTCTGCAAAAAGAAGAAGAGACTAATGAAGATTTAGCTGGGCGCAAGTCCAAATCTTCTCGGAGATCCACATGGCGCAGCAAATAAATCATGAGAGTTCATCCGTGATCAAAACAAAAAAAGAATGAAATGAGCTCAAATTACCTGTTACACAGTATTATGTCAAACAAATTTGTCATTCTTTTATATTCTACTTACCGATATATTTTTCATTGCTAACAAAAATCAATTTACTTATGGATGTAATATTTGTTTCGCTGAAAACGGAAGTTTTTGTTTTGTATAAAGATGTGGAAATTTTAGTTCTTGTAAGTGTTTCTCTTTTTTTTTTCCTAACAAATGACAATACCATGAATCCAAAAGGACATGTATCCAAATAACTCGTTGAAACCATACATTTTTATATGCTGTGGGCACACTACCGTTATGTGATTGCATGTTTGATGGTATTGGAATAATGAATATTGACTTGTATGTGGCCTCCAATCTAAATTTTGTCGATCGTTATGGCCGTGGCTTCATTCACGTGCGACTATGATAGTAATTTTAGAAGAACGTCGTCGGTACTATTTTACTTTCATGTGTTGTATTGTGCGAGTTATGAATTATATATGATTGCAAAAAGTATTCTTAATGAAATCAAAAAATTGCAAAAGATAATTAGAAATAGTTATAATAAGTTGAATCACATTAACTTAAAGAACCGTGAACATAGATATGTGCGACCATATTGATTTGGCAAATAAATTGAAGACATCAAATTATCTCTGTAATAAGTTGTAAATTTCTACCAAGTGCATTTTCTACAGCAACAAAAGACCCCAAATACTCCTGAATTTCCTTTTGAAATTATTAGTGAACCTAACCGGTCCTTGTAGGACACTTGCAGCAAATTCATTTGATAAATTATATTCAAACTACCAACTTAAGCTAGAGCAGCTATCTCATGCAATAATAATCATCAATAGAAAAAAGTAGAGCGCGTTAAAGTCGTCAATATTATGAATGTGCATGACGCATTATTATCTTATTCTAATTTTCATCGAGTGAGGAAGTCAAGGAAAAAAAAAGTATAAGGAGGGAATCTCAATATATACGACTATATCACGTCTAAGAATGAAGAAGAAATGAAGGGAGAGGCAGATTGGAGCGTACCTAATCATCCGTCCATTGTATGTATATCAAATCAAGTTGGATTCGAGGAACATGGGCAATTTTGTTCCAATCCTTGCCAGTTTGAGGCTCACATCTTTTGCTCAGCTCACCACAGTGTTCGATGCGTAAGTCTTTGAGAGCAATGAGGGATTGGATTCCTTGCGGCAAGGATGATAAGTTGGGATACCAAATCAAGTGAATTGATTTGAGACGTGTATGATTGGGCAGCCATTCAGGAACAACTGTCAAGCTCGGGCAGTCAAAGACAGCAAATGACTCAAAGTGTAGGCTGATCCTTCGAGACATCGGAGCAGCTCCATCACTTGTTCGGACTCGATAATTACCAGAGTACGAAGATTCAACGGAAAGTTGGACTGATTCTCCGAGGTCAACATGAACTTGCAACTGTCAATAACCAAAGACTCTAGAGCGATTAATTCCCCAAAAGGCAAAGATATTGGTCTCCCACATTTTACAACTTCCATTGTCCGAAGGCAAGTAAGTCGGCAAGTACCTTCAAACAAAACTTGCACATTTTTGCATCTTTCAACTCTCAAATATCGATTGGACCCAAAAAAAAAAAACTCTCAAATATCGCAGATTTTCCAGGTATTGTATTCCACATTCTTGCAAACTCTTTTGCTTTGTTGTTATGGCTAGATATCTAAGGCTGGTGAGCCTTTCCATATTTTTGGGTAAATCGCCTAGTTCAAAACAACCATTGAAGGTTAACTCTAGCAAACTTTGCAGCTCACAAATAGTATCTGGAATCTTCTTCAATCGTTTGTTCTCATGGAGATGTAGCGCTCTCAATTGCTTCAAGTTGCATATGGAACTTGGCAGCTCCTCAAAACTACCATATGCCAATTCTAGAAACCGTAGTTGGTGACAATTGGATATGCATGTCTTGGCAAACTCTCTGGTAATAACTCCACAATCAACTCCGACGTTAAATTTAATTACACGCAGCCTCTTTGAAGTTGGCTTTCTCAAAAAAGGTGGGACTCAATCGAAATTTGAGACTCCCTTTGACGAAGTGTTAGAGAACGAAATGCACCGAACTCCTTCTGAAATCTCTACAGTATCCAAGCCAACAATAGAGCAATCATTTTGTGCCACACTCGTTGCAAGAGAATGGACCAGATCGTGCACTTTAAATGCTAATATCGACCCATATTCTTGAACTTCTTGGATCAAAGATCTCTTCCACAACTCTTTGACGTACTCAAGACCAAAATATTCCAATGCTAGTTTTTCCCTATTCGAACCAATGAGTCCTAAAGCCATCCAGAACCTAGCTAAAACAGTACCCTTGATTTCAATTCCTCTGGATAAAAGTGAAAATGCGGCAAAACAACGTTTTAAGTGGGATGGTAAATGATCGTAGCTAAGCTTGAGTACTGGCATGATGTCTTTTTTCGCTTCAACTAACTCCCATGTTTCACTATCCCTTATATGTTTCCAATGCCTATCATCATCCTTTGAATACAGACTACCTAAAGTTTTCACAAGTAGAGGAACTCCTTGCGATTTTTTGACAATGTCGTTTCCAATCTCTAGGAGATCAGGACGTGGCTGCTTTTCCTTTTCGTCAAATGCCCATTTTTTGAATAAGGCCATAGAATCTTCATGAGAAAGACCTTTTAGATTATGAGGTGGATGGGTACCCATAATAGAAGCAACTTCCGCACTACGGGTAGTCACAATTATCTTACTTTCATCGGCCCCTCCGATTAACAAATCTCTCAATTCTTTCCATCTACACGGTCGTTGCTCCAAACGTCATCCAAGACTAGTAGAAATTTCTTGTCTTTGATGATGTCTTGCAAAAAGGTTTGCGATTGCTGAATATCAAAGTTACTCAAATTTTGACGAGTTGCATCTTTGATGATGCCTTCGATAGTTTTCTTTAAATCAAAGTCCTCGGGTACGCACACCCATAATCGCAACTCAAATTGCTCTTTCACACTGTCATCGTTGTAAACCAATTTAGCTAGGGTAGTCTTGCTCAAACCTCCTATTCCAACAATGGGAAAAATTGAGAGGTTTTTGTCATATGGCCGCATCAACATCTCAATATCTTTTCTTTATCAATATCTCTTCTGATGACATCCGACTTGTTTATGAACGAGTAAGTCATCTCTCGTGATCGAGTATGTGCGACACCATTGTCGGCACTCCGCACATTCAGATCGAATTGATCTTTGTCAATAGAAATTCTGGATAAGCTCTCCCGAATTTCCTTGATTTTATGACTGATTTTTGCACGGAACATGAGTGGATTAGAGAGGGAAAAGAAGCGGCGTACCTTCCCTTTGATACCCCTATAGTGACTTATAACCTGCTTCCGTAAGGCTTCACATTCGAGTTCATCGAGCACATCCTTCGCATCGTAAAATACATGTTGAAGCCGATCTAACCACACTTGCAGACGGCCGTTCTTCGCCTTCTGCACCTCAGCGTCCAACAACACTGCCTTAATGGCAGTCAACGTCTCTCTAAGCTGATGGATCTGACCTTCGACACTGTAAATTGCAACGGCTTCTTGGAGCGCCGGTGATGCTATCTTCCCCAGACCGCCCTCGGCAATGCTGAAAAGGAGTGATTCAGCCATGCTGAGGGATGAGGAAATTGATTCTGGCTGTTTTGTTTGAGAGGAAAAAGCACACGCAGTGTCTTCCTCGCTTGAGTGAGTTGCTATGACAATAACTTCCTTGCAGATGGATAAAAGGGATGGTTTTTCCTACCTTTCAATATGGACGAAAAGACCGGTGCCTGCAGGTCAAAGGCAATAAAGATTCAAGATTAGTATGAAGATTCAACAGGGTCTCTTCAAGTGTCTCTCCTATACGTTTGTGCATTAGTTACCTAAAAGTATCATTCACATCGCTTGGGATAATTAGTTGACAACGAATTCTTTCGTAATTACTAACAATCTATGCTTAAAAATTTTCATCGATGATGAAAATATTTTTTTTATCAATTCAATTTTGTAAGCAATATAAACGAATTGCTTTTAATTAGGAAAATATTTCCTAACTCGTCGATTTTCCACAAAATAAATGCACCCTCAAGGTACATATTTTTTGTACCCATTTTGTATGGTTCTCTCAGCATTTTAATGGTACATACAGCTCATAGTAGCAACTCAAATTGCCTTTTCACTCTATCATCATTGTAAACTAATTTAGCTAGGGTAGTCTTGCCCAAACCTCCTATTCTAACAATAGGAAAGGCCGAAAGATTTTTGTCATATGGCCGTGTCAACATCTCAATTATCTTTTCTTTATCAATATCTCTTCCGAAAACATCCAACTTGTTTATGAAAAAATAAGTCATCTCTTGTGATTGAGTATGTGCTAGAAAATCGTCAACACTCCGCACATTAAGATCGAGTTGATCTTTCTTAGTGGAAATTCTGGATAATCTCTCCCCAATCTCCTTGATTTTATGACTGATTTTCACACGGAACGTGAGTGAATTGGAGAGGGTAAAGAAGTGGTGTACCTTCACTTTGATGCCTCCGTAGCGACTTATAACCTGCTTCTGTAAGACTTCACATTCGAGTTCATCTAGCACATCCTCTGCATCGTAAAATACATGTTGAAGCCGATCTAACCACACTTGCAGACAGTGGTTCTTGGCTTGCTACTCCTCAGTATCTGACAACACTGCCTTAATGGCAGTCAACGTCTCTCTAAGCTCGCCGATCTGGTCTTCAACGATGTAAATCGCAACGGCTTCTTTGGAGCACCGATGATGCTATCTTCCCCTGCACGCTCTCTGCAATGCTGAAAAGGAGTGATTCAGCCATGCTGAGCGATGATGAAATTGGTTGTGGCTGTTTGGTTTGAGGCAAAATAGAACACATAATGTCTTCCTCCCGTGAGTTAGTTGCTTTGCTATGATGATAACTTCCTTATAAATGAATGAGAGGGAGGTTTTTTCCTACAGCACACAATGTCTTCTGACGGAAATTTTTGACACCAAAGTGATCTTTATACACAACTTTTGGCACCAAAAGTGTCTTTTTCTCAGAATTTTTTGATGTAATTTCAAAGAAATTCATAAATATCTCTCTCTTCAATGTAATGTTTCTCTTTCTTCAATTTAGTTGCACCTTCTTTTCTTTCGGACTCACACGGCCTGTCAATTAGGAAAAATAGTGTCTTAGCCAAAATGAAATTGAAAATAGTACCGCTCTTCAATTTTACCTTCTTTTTTGTGCTTCTCCTCTCGTTTTACATCTTTCGAGATGAAATTCCTATTTGCCTCTCTTTTTATTAGATAATCCATCCAAAATTTTGGCTTCGTTCATTCCGCGGAAACCGAATGATTTGGAAAATATTTCCTTAAGACGATTGTTTGTATCGCAGAAAATAAATAATTCAGAAAATATTCCTCTAACCAAATGAACCTTTGTTTACCAGCTTCGCTAGGGATTTCATTGGCACCCTGGGTTACATTTTTCACACCTTATCCACTGCACATCTAAGTCTTTGCTAATTTCTACCTTGCAAAGAGCTCACCTTTGTATGAATAGTTCTGTTGTTGCTGCTGTAGCGAACTCTTTAACACGGTGGAGTCCTTACTGGAGCTCTTGGATGAGGAGAGCTTGAGGAAAGACACAGCTCTTCCTTCTCCAGAGTGGTCTTCAGATCATACAGCTTTGTTAACTGAATTTTACGGGTGGGCACGCTTGTCTTTTTCCTTTGGTTTCTTTCACAGGGCTAGAATGTTTGGATGACTTCGGTGGAGCTGCTGGGTGATCTAAAAGATCAGAAGCCCTTCCATCGGTTGTCTGTCCTCTGAGCCTTCTATTTGGAATTTCTCATTTCGTAAGGTACACTGCCGTACAATGATTTGAATCAACATGTTCGCAATTGGGATCCGCGTGTTGGGTGGTTTTGGGCCTCTTATATCTCAAAAATTAACTCAAAGGATGAGGCTTTCTCTTCCACTTATTATTAATTGCGCGGAATAAGCGATCAAATAATAAATAGACAGAACGAGAAAATAAATCGGACACCGGATGTACGTGGTTTGATCCTAGAGATCTACATCCACGGGGAGAATATTGACGAATTTCACTATGAAACAAGCGATCTAATGAAGATTATAAACCACACCCGAGCTACTTGAACATTTTCATTATTTTCCGGCCCCAATTGTATCAAATAACTCACAAGTGTTTAGCTTCACAATTCCTTACTAAATAATCTCTCAATCTGCAGAAGGAATTAAATACAAATATTACGACAAGATTTAATCAGCGTCGACACTTGAATACTTAATATAATTCCACGAGAATGTCCACCGCCAAGCATTCCTAAAAGAAATGGCGCTTCAACAACCCTCTCCTTTTGTTCGATTCCGAAAACTTTTTATACACACACACACACCATATTGGTCAACTAATTTCAAGTGGACCAAAACATGTTGAACCTATTTGCTTGCCGACTTCAACACGAAATCTGATGTCCGTATATTTCTAATTATAATTTTGGAATCCAACACCAAAATATGACAGCCAATGTCAACAGTAAAGCCCTTTCGAATATGTAAGATTGGCTTTCAATTTTATTTCTAAAATTCATATTTTCGCCTCGGGTTCAAATTCGAGGCATAATTTTAATACTTGTAAATTGACCACTAACCCTTTTTACAATCAACATGGGATAACCCAACAATCAATCCGTATCTCTCCTGTGGGGTCATCTAGAGAGTCTAGAGTCTCTCTCATCCTAAAAGCTAGCTCAAAGGATGATGTTTTCCCTTACACTTGTAAACCGATCACCAACACATTCCACAATCGATGTGGGATAACCCTACATTATGGCCCGGTGATTCGGTGAGCATCTTTTAGTTGACCCAAGATTCGATTCGATTCGATTCGATTCGATTCGATTCCTGACCAACATCTTTCCTCCACACTGCATTTTCTTGATACTTGCCATGTCAGTAGTCTAGGACTAATTGTGCGTGATGCTGAAGCGTTTGTAGTTCACGCCAGAGACACCAGGGAAAGTTGTAAAGAAAATAA
This sequence comes from Rhodamnia argentea, assembly GCF_020921035.1. Classification (NCBI taxonomy): domain Eukaryota; kingdom Viridiplantae; phylum Streptophyta; class Magnoliopsida; order Myrtales; family Myrtaceae; genus Rhodamnia; species Rhodamnia argentea. The sequence goes on from NC_063156.1 coordinate 11,699,830, forward strand.
TGAATCGACTACAATCACTAGTCATAACTTGTAAGGATGGTGCATACTTTCACTCCTTAAATGCGACGCAAACACACGACATGGCATGGAGATCATGCAAACATGAAACAGGATGTCCCGGACCACTCGAGGCCTTAGCCAAGGAACGAATCAAGACTAAGGAACCTGCTGCCATGGCCACAAGAAGACATGATCAGCCGGTTCCGAACCCTATTTCGCCCACTAAACGGATTCAAATACATGCCGAAACGTCATGATGCATCCGTGTCCCATTGGGGTCAACAGAGGCCGACACGAGGTACGTCAAGGCTGCGATTCAAGAGCCAAAGGACACTAGACGTCCCCTGCCCAGCAAGCACGAATTCTTGATGGGGGACTCGCTGCCGCTAACGATGGACCAAACAGTTTCAAAATTACTCGGTAAAGGTCCCAACACGACACGTCCCCGAACCCCGGAGACCGCTCTGGGACGCTCTTGGACACATCGTAAGACTCGAAGCGACGCCAAAGCTCGCTGTCCATGGCCCGGACAGCCAGCTTTGACCCTGACCAGCAAGCAAATAACGCGTTACGTGGATCGATACGGCGAGAAACCAACGGGGAATTCACGAGGACTAAGTAGGACCACCTTAACGTGCCAGCAGTCGGTGACCAAATGACACTTGATTAAAAACTAAACACGCATGAACCAAGGCTGGAATTAACTGACCAGAGGGCATTAAAATTGCTTACAATCGTTCACAAGACATGTTGACACCAAGATATGGGGCTGCTCAATTAGTCATTTATTGCATAGAAAATTAAGGATCGGACCCGAATTCTAGACAAATATATCAATCGAATTGCATACATATGGAGCATTTTCATTAGTAGTCAATTAAACCCAAATAGTTTGCATATCAGTTGGAACCAGCACACGAGCCATATACCATTAAAAAATAGACTCGAAGATGATCATCGCGGTACCTAGCATGCATTTTTTCTAAGTTTTCGTCTTTAAACCTTGAAACAAGCAAGAGAAGTTAGTTCAAATTCAACCCTTCGCTGCTCGGTTTTCCTTTCATTGCTGGCCTTAACTGGTCCTCGAGCTCCGGCTTTTTGGTTAACCAAAATTCTCGCTGTTGGGTCTAGTGTCCCAAACTTATGATGTCTCTGGTTTTTAAGTGCAGAAAAAGTGTGGACCAAAAAAAAAAGTGCAGAAAAAGTGTGGTGAGGAACACGAGTGCCTGATAATGTAATGTTGACGTTTTTGGTTAAGGGTCAAATGCCACCGTCATCGGCAAATCCGATCATTAACCTTTGCGAAATGCAGGAGTGACCCATAATTATCGGCATGGGGTCTGAACTAAAGTAACCTCCAGTTTCTAAATGGATAAAAATGATGTAAGAAATAGGGATGCAAGACTGGGCGGGATCAATATTTTGGCTAAGGATCGGATTCTACGGGGAGGGAAATTTACATCAACAACCTCCGACGACTGTAGATTCTAAATCCTGTCGACGGTGAATTTAATCCTTAACATTTTCGAATACATGAATGATCTTGTAAGGGAAAACTTAGGGGTCAACAGAGCTCTATTCGGGCCTTGACTCTCTCAAGACTTCTTCAGGAACTCTCTTTAGATCAAAATCATCGGATACGGATGTCCATCCTGAAATCAGATTTCCTTGGACCTTTTCGCCGTTGTACATGAACATAGCAAGCACAGTTTTGCGTAAACATCTCAGCCAAATGACGGGAGGGCATGTGACCTGATCTGACTCAGCACACTCTCTACGATGCCGAAAAGGATCGATTAGGACATTTTCGTTTCTTGCCATTGTGAAAAAAGTAGGGGGTTGGGGAATCAAGAGAGCTTCATAAACGGAGACTAAAACTCCCAAAGGCTTTTAGCACATAAGAAAAACTTTATTGTTCATACAATTAACCTGCGTGCATTTATATTCATAAGATCTCGTCCTAGAATCAAAAGGAAAATTCAAAAAAAAAATTCTTATGTAGAACTGCAGTAAAACAAAATAAAACCGAAAAAAATAAGGTTTTTAGTTATTTCTAGGAAACTCCTCAAATAGAATAGTCAAACAAATATATAAAACATTGAACAACTAATAATAATTTGCCAAAAATAAGAGTCGATGGTGCAGCGTGATTTTATTCATTGTTCGTGAACTTCAGACAAGTATTATTTTAGGAAAATGTATATAAAGATAATGTCACGATTGGTCTCAAACAATACGAGTAAGGCATTTTCTCTGTAGAGAAATGCGCAATACAAATACAAGCACGTAATAAAGCACAACACACATTCAAGCACGTAATACAGCACAACACACTTTCAAGGAAAGAAATCGAAAAGTGCAATATCAACAGCGATTGTTTTCGTCCCTGAAAATGAAAGAGATCGACGATGCATTAGCCGACTGCACATTCAAATATCCGCGGAGATCCACATGGCTTGACAAATAGATCATGGGAGTTCAGCTGCACTCAAACGACAAAACAAGGAGATGAGCATAGAATATTTACAACGTAGTATTATGGCATTAATTGTGGTGTCATGCAAATTTGTCATTCCTAGATGTTCTATTCACCAAGATATGATTAATTCATTAGCAAAAATAATTCTCATAAATGTAAGATTTCTTTCAAAAGAAATTGATGTAGAAGTTTTTGTGTTGGATAAAAATGTGCGGAAATTCTGGTTCTTATAGGTGTTTCTCAATTACTCTTGATATAATAATATCATGACTTGCAAAGCACATGTATCCTAAATTAACATGTATGTTTTTTTTTTTGTCGAAAAAATAACATGTATGTTGTGTATGCAGGGCTTACATGTCTTGTCTGATGGATGACATTACTTTGGAACGCTGGGCTAATGGTACTCGAGTAATGAATCTTGATTTACTATTGACTGGTTTGCAAAAAAAAAAAAAAAATTGGAGAGTCCATGTAAAGCCTCTAATTTAAGTCTTATGACTTACATATTTTGGTTTTTGGATAAACCAAAATACCAAAAAATTTCACAAGAAATAAATTTTGGCACGTAATTTGCGTATAATTTCTCATTATCTTTTTAAATAATCAAATAATAGCTTAAGTTTTATTTGAAAAGCTCAAAAGTTCTTTTTACTTTTGCTTAATTCAAGACAAACATGCCCCAAAATTTTTTCAGTTGAGGACCAATTACTATACTAAATCGCTAGCTGGCAATCCCCTGTGCTGGTCAACCCATATTTCACGACAAATTAATGTGCTATAACATTACCAAACTAGTGAGAAAAGGACATCCGATTTCGTATATATATTCTTAAACACCTAAAATTTCCTCTTTTTTCCATTAGATATTATATTTTAAATGAATAACATGAGAGGGTCAATGGATACATAGAAAAAGTTCCAAACAACGTCCTGCATTTTAGGGATTTTGATTGTACAGTTGTTGTTGCAATATTATTACAAAAAAGAAAAAAAACAATAAAAGCAGTATAGTTACTCTCAAATTAACATGAGCGAAACTGTTCTTGAATTAAAGCATAGACTCAAAATAACCTTTTTTTCTCCGTGCTTGTATCCAATATGAAACGTTGATATTGTGCAGACCGCCTGTTTTACAATCTTGACCGAACATAAGTACGTAGTCAAGTTGCACTTAGGAAGGAAACCTTTATTTTTGCTTGAACATTCAAACTTGTTTCTTCTTTCTCTTTTACTAATAAGAAAAATGGAAACCGAAAATGTTTTCTGAAATGAAAAGAGTTGTAAAGTTTCTCACTAAGTTTCCAATTGTTTCCCAGTTGCTTTTTTATGTGGTTAGTGAACTTAACTAGTCCTTTTAGGACACTTGCAACGGATTCATTTGATATATTAGATTCAAACTTTTCAAGTTAAGCTTGAGCAGCTATCTTATACAATGACCATAATCAATAGAAAAAGTAGATATATTCAGACAGAGGGTCATGTGCCAATTCCCAAGTAAAACGATAACACGAAGAAGATTCTATAGCAGAGAATCAAATTTTACATTCAATGCGCTACATGAATATTGGAAATTGGGATTTGTCAAAAGTTGTCCAAACATACAATTAAATTCGTCAATATTATGAATGTGCATAATCCATTATTCTCTTATTCTAATTTTCATCAAGTGAGGAAGTTGGGAAAAAAAGAAGGTAAGGTGGGAATCTCAATATATACGACTATATCCCATCTAAGAACGAAGAAGAAATGAAAGGAGAGGCAAGATTGGCGCGTACCTAATCATCCGTCCATTGTACCCCTATCAAATCAAGTGCGATTCGAGGAACGTGGGCGATTATGTTCCAATCCTTGCCGGTTTGAGGCTCACATCTTTTGCTCAGCTCACCACGGTGTTCGATACGTAATTCTTTGAGGGCGGTGAGAGATCGGATTCTTTGCGGCATGAATGATAAGTTGGGACATCTAATCAAGTGAATTAACCCGAGACGTGTATGATTTGGCAGCCATTCGGGAACAATTGTCAAGCTTGGGCAGTCAAAGACAGAAAAGGACTCCAAAGTGAAGGCCGATCCTTCAAGACATCGGAAGATCTCCATCACTTGTTCGGAATTATCAATTACCAGATTACGAAGACTCAACGGAAAGTTGGGCTTAATCTCCGAAGTCAAAGCGAGCTTGCAACCAGCAATATTCAAGGACTCTAGGGCGATTAATTCCCCAAAAGGCAGAGATATTGGTCCCCCACAATCTCTAATTTCCAACTCCCGAAGGCGAGTCAGTCGGCAAGTACCTTCAAACAATACTTGGAGATTTTCACATGCATAGAGTCCCAAAAAATGCAAGTTTTCCAGATATTGTATTCCAGTTTCTTGCAAACTCTTCTGCTTTGTTGTTATATATAAAAATCTAAGACTGACCAACTTGTTCATATTTTTCGGTAACTCATCTAGCTCCAAGCAACCTGTGATGTTTAACTCTAGCAAACTCGGCAACTCACAAATGGTATCTGGAAGCTTTTTCAACCGCTTGTTCTCAGAGAGATCTAATGATCTCAATTGCTTCAAGTTGCATATGGAATTGGGCAGCTCCTTAAAGCAACCAAATGACAAACGGAGATATCGTAAGTGTTTACAATTGGAGATGAATGCTTTAACAAATTTTCTAGTAATAACTCCATCATCAGCACCGTATGGAAGAAAAATTGCACGTAGCCGCTTTGAAGTTTTCTTTCCCAGAAAAGATGGGACTCCATCGTAGTTTGAGATTCCCTCTAACGAACCGTTAGGGAGCGAAATGCATCGAACTCTTTCTGAAATCTCTGGAGTATCTGAGTCAACAGTTAAACAATAATTTTGTCCCACACTCGTTGCAAGAGAATGGACCAAATCGTGCAATTTAAAAAGTAATACTGTTCCATGGTCCTCAACATCTTGGATCAAAGATCTCCTCCGCAACTCTTTGACATACTCAACACCAATGTCTTCCGGTGCTAGTTTTTCGCTTTTTGAACTAATGAGTCCTAAAGCCATCCATAGCCCAATTAAATGCGAGGCCTGGAATTGAACTCCTCTGGGGAAAAGTGACAAGATAGGAAAACATTGCTTTAAGTGAGATGGTAAATGAACATAGCTAAGCTTAAGAACAGGCAAAATGTCCTTTTTCGCTTCCGCTAACTCCCATGTTTCACTATCCCTTATACGAATCCAATCCCCAGCATCATCCTTTGAATTCAGTAGGCTTCCCAGAGTTTCCACAAGGAGAGGAACTCCTTGACATTTTGCGACAATGGCTTTTCCAATCTCAAGGAGATCGTGACGTGGTTGCGTTTCTTTTTCGCCGAAGGCACATTTTTTCAACAAGGCCATAGAGTCTTCATCAGAAAGACCTTCAAGATTATGTGCTGGATGGGTACCCATATTGGAAGCAATTTCTGAGTTACGTGTTGTCACAATTATCTTGCTTTCACCAGCTCCTTCACTGAGTAAATCTCTCAATTTTCTCCATTTCCTATGGTCATTGCTCCATACATCATCCAAGACAAGTAGATATTTCTTGTCTTTGATGATATCTAGCAAATGAGTTTGCAACTGCCGAATATCAACGTCCCTGAAACTTTGACCAGTTGCATGTTTAATGATCTCTTCAATGACTTTCTTGAGATCGAAGTCCTCGGCACACACACCCATATTCGCAATTTAAATTGCTCTTTCACCTTGTCGTCATCGTAAACTATTTTTGCTAGGGTCGTCTTGCCTAACCCTCCTATTCCAACAATGGGAATCACCGAGATGCTTTTGTCATCTACCGAAGGCAACAACATATCAATTATCTTCTTTTTATCAATATCTCTTCCGACGACGTTCGACTTCTTTACAAATGGGTCAGTGATCTCTCGTGGAGGCATATGTGCCTCGCTATTGTCAGCACCCCGTAGAAGACCGAATTGATCGTTGTCAGCAGAAATTCTAGATAATATCTCCCGAATCTCCGTGATGTTATGACTGATTTTCGCACGAAATATGAGCGGATTGGAGTTGGAAAAGAACTGGCATACCTTCCCCTTGATGCCCCCGTAGCGACTTATCACCTTCTTCCGTAAGGCCTCGCACTCGAGTTCATCGAGCACATCCTCCGCATCGTATAACACATCTTGAAGCCGATCCAACCACAGCTGCAGACTGTGGTTCTTCATCTGCTGCTCCTCCGCGTCTGACAACACTGCCTTGATGGCAGTCAACGTCTCTCTAAGCTCGCTGATCTGGTTCTCGACACCATAAATCGCAACGGCTTCTTGGAGGGCGAGGGAGGCTATCTTCCCAAGCACCCCCTCTACAATGCCAAAGAGGTCTGCCATGTTTTTCCGAGGAGGGAGAATGGGCTAAAAAGGTCGAGGAAATTGATTGTTGGCCATTTGGCTAGAGAATTGGATGGTCTAACCAAGAATGTCTCGATGTGTATACATTTCAGATGAACGCCGATCCTTTTTTATAATGGAATATTCCATTGTTACATCGAGCGATGCCTTGTCGTGACTCTATTGTAATAATTGGGGGGGGGACAGAGGAAGAGAAAGATGAAGGGAAAAGAGAGAGAAAGATGAAGGGAAAGAGAAAGAAAAGAAAAGAAAAGGAAGGAGGGAGAGCGGTCGGATGAGTCAGAAAGAAAAGGAAAGGAGGATAGAGAAAGACACAGGCGGGACCACGAAAATAAAAGAGGGAGAGTGGAGAGTGAGCTTCGAGGAACTGAGGCAGAGGACGAGAGCCGGTTTCCCGTGAAAATTAATTAAAACGACTACATTAAAATTAGTATGAAGATCCAACAGGGTGTCTTCAAGCGTCGCTCCGAGTTACCTAAAAGTGTCATCCATGTCGCTTGGGATAATTAGTTGACAACGAATTCTTTCGTAATTACTTACAATCTATGCTTAAAAATTTTCGTCGATGATTAAAATACTTTTTTTTTTATCAATTCAATTTTGTAAGCAATATAAACGAATCGCTTTTAATTAGGAAAATATTTTCTAGCGCATCGATTTTGCACAAAATAAATGCACCCTCAAGGTACATATTTTTTGTACCCATTTTGTATGGTTCTCTCAGCATTTTAATTGTAGAGATGATCCTGAATAATAGGGTCATGAAACTCTTCGATAGGAATATCTCAAATGTCGGAGTAATTATTCATTTATCGGACATGTGATACATTACCATGAAGATGGTGCGAAAAATTAGGCCTCGGCTTGATCGCACTTAAAGTTACGAAATGCTGTGTGATTCGCTTCCTGACCTTTGAACTAGTTAGTCGCGAAAGAAATATATATATGAATGAGAGGGACCAAAAGAGTTTTAAGGAAAGGGAGGAAGCACATTTTCCATCAATATTCGTTGCCTAATCACAACTACAACAGTAGTTCACCTAGGAGCTTCTAGGTAATTGTAGTATTAGAGAAAAATGTAGGGAACTCTAGAAAATGGATGAAGAATTTAGCGCTAACAATTATCATGAACTTCTTTTTTTGGTCTTTTTGTTGGGGTTTTCAAGGATGATTGATTGATGAAACTACTAACCAGCCATTAAAAACAAAAGGCGTAAAGTAAAATTGTGCATGCTGCCTCTCCAAAGAGAGATTTTGGTGGAACTGATAGTCATTGGCCATACATTGGAAACACGGCAACTGTTGCTGATTGAATGGCTCACAATAATAGTTCGGTCCCTATAGCTATTAGTGCGGTCCCTATAGCTATTAATGCGGTCCAAACATTGGAAATATCCACCTCCAAGGTCCAGCTGTATCCGATTGACTGGCTCTGGTTAAGCCTTGACTGGTTGCTTGTCTCGACACTTCTTCAACAATTTTCTTCTTTAGACGAAAATCATCAGTAATGCATACCCAATTTCAGATGAAGGGGGTATCAAGGGAGCTTCCTGTCGACCTCATTCTCTTCTTAAGGTTGTCCAATTTGGGCAGTTCTGTGCGCTCTAGTGTAGTCATCAAATCGATTGAGGAGATGCTCAACTTATGAGGCACTATAACATACATAATCAAGAGTTCAAACTAGGGGTGATCAAGATGAACCAATCGAATCGAATCGATGAATTTAATCTTATTTTGAAGGTCATCGGTCCGGTTCCCGATCTTCAAGGTGAAATCGGTATCTGAACGGTCCGGTTTCCTGTTTTAGAGAAACCGGGCCGATAGACAGTCCTTCCAAATTGACTATTTTTTATTTTTTATTTTTTAAATACACAATCGAGGCGGGGGCCAGCTGGTTGGGTGATGGATGCCTGCTTTTCATGCCTGCCGAATTGACAGCTTCTTCATTCAGACTTCCCATAGCCTCCTTTGTTTGAATTTCTAGTGTTGTCACTATCATTTGGTTTCTCGTATTAGAAATTGTACTGCTAGACAGCTCATCGCCTCGTCCCCTGACATGTCGCAGTATGAGAAAGTTGAAGACTCGTCAAATTCAAGCTCTGAACCTCACCTAGCAGCCTCTCTGTGAGCATCGACTTTCGAGGGTTTTTATCCAAAATAATTTTTTCAAAAAAATATTTATAAAAATATTTTTTAAAAATAAATATTTACGGATTTGGACCTCGCTCGGCAGCCACCCGGCTCATATTGTTTTTTTTTTTTTTAATTTCGTATTTGTTTTATTAAGATCTATAATTATTTATTAAGAATATGGCAATATTTTACTATTAACTGTTATGTCTTGCCCATTCCTAACCAAAATGCTCCAAGAAGGCCCATTTTCAATCAATTGGAGTATATTGATTTTTGAAAAAAAAAAAACACGAGAGATGGAACAAGCAGGGAATGGAACCCATGACCACCAAATTACTTCGCCCGAACGACAACCAACGGGGTACAAGGTACAATAGGCAACACTATTTGCAGTTTAATTAATCTGTACACACATTAAAAGACGTGATATTAATTTCGACATGAAAAACTGCCTAGAACCCTTTCCCACTACGAAAGACGTGATTTAATGAGTCTAGCATGGAAAGATTGAAAGAGAAAAGAGGGAAAGGAGGGTTCGTTCGATATCGAGAAGTGGCACCAAAGGGAGAAAATGCAAAATTGACAAGGAAAATGACGTTTTTTAAGGGAAAAAGGCGGGCCAAAAGCCTAATACAGTCGGGCGGTATTAGAACCGAGTACGTAACCACTAGACTTCGATTGGCAGACATTTTTACGAAGGCACCGAGTCGAAATCGATTTGAATTTCTTGTTAGCAAGCTGGGCATTTGTAACCTCCATGCGCCATCTTAAGAGGGAGTATTATGGAAGATTGCTAAAGATTACATTCTGTTTAGTGTATCTCTAGGATTTACCTTTTATTTTTTGTTAGCCTATTTATTATCTAGTATATCTTTTATAATTAGCTGGAGATATTTTGTAGATCTTCTCTTTCCCCTTTTTCTGTTTAGCAATATGTTATATAAGTATCTGTATTCTATGTCAAACATATATGAAAATGAAGTAGATTATGCTTGTCACGGTTTCTCCGCTCCGACTCACTCTTTATGATAAGCAATCATTTGGCGAGAATCTTTGGGAAAGATATAGGTACAGTCGGGTAGCGGTTAACCGCTATCCAAATGAAGAGCCTCCACAATGGTGGTTGTGGCATGGCGTCAATGACGGCTGGAACGATGGTGGCCTTGGCAAGTCCGGCGATGGCCGAGAGGGGAGAGAGATGTACTAAGTCAAGGTTTTCTTATAAGAAAAATATTGTATGTTAAATGCATGTGCGCATCTAACAAATGCTTGAGAAGTGTCTGTTCAACTTAGGAAGAGTCGACTAGCCTTCGGAAGTGTCAGCTAGCCTTCAGAAGCTTCGGCTAGGCTTCAAAAGCGTCGGTAAGGTTCGGGTATCGGTAACTCTCAACACAAGTAGAACATCAAGGAAGGAGACAAATGTGCTATGCTATTTCTTATTGCACTACTTATACACACTGCTTAACTATTACAAGACTTGCCTTCATATAGACTTGAGAATTGGGTGGTCTAGACAAGAACGTATTCATTTTTACATTTCGGATCAACATCAGTCTTTTTTATAATGGATGATTCCTCGTCAATGATGGTAGCAACCCCAATATAATACCGGGTATATGTCTATATATATATATATATATATATATATATTGCATTTCACATCAATATAACGCTAATTATTTTTTGTTAATCAATGCCTGTTAAGTGCAACTATAGATGCCTTGTCGTGACTCTATAATGGCCATCGGTGGCATATGAATATCATATTGTACATGTGCCATTAAAACAAACGATTTCACGTCATCGCCTTATCGTTTACTACAATCACGTTCTAACAGCGGGACAACCGTGGAATTTTGAACTTATTTTTCTTTTTGCTGTCATTAAAATATTGAAATTGTTCAATAGGAACACTTGCAAGGCTTCAAATGACATTTAAAATGAACGATTCCACGTCAATGATTGTAACAACCCGAATATAATACCGGACTACCTGGTAGGTTGCTAATTGTGGTCGACCAAAGCATACAATTTTTTTCATATTTCATATAAACATATTGCTAATAGTTTATTATAATTCCTTGCCCGTTCGGTACAACTAACGATGCCTTGTTGTGACTCTATAATGGCCATTCAGTGGCATATGAATACCATATTCCACATGAATATTTCTTACGTTACTAGTTTTGTTTTGCAAGTTGCACTTTCCGACATAATTCTAAGACTTAATTGCATTTTACGAAAAATGTTTACAATTAAATTGAACCTACTTAAAGGTTTAGGTTTCAATTGGACTTCTTGGTAAAGGATGATTGAATAAGAAAACCCAAATTGAGTCCCCCTTAAGAAATGTTAGTTTTCAAAGCTCTTAACTCTTTTCCGACAAAAAAAAAAAAAAGCTCTTAACTCTAGCAAATTATAGAGGATTAGTCCTTTTAGATATTAATAGTTGAATTCTTTTTTTCTTTTTTTCCTTTCCCCATAATTGATATGGGGCATTAATTAGGAGGAGCCAACTTTCTGCATAATATCAGATTTGCTATGGGCGCTCCAAATTGCAATTTCTTCTGAGGCATTTGGACTGAACTCGTAAAGCATTTGAACTGAAAATATGAGAAAAAAGGCGAACTGGACAAGTACTATTCTACAACTCGTTGATTTCCGGTGGGCGATGCGTGCCCGGATAATTAATCGTGGCGATTGAGATTTCTGTATTCAATCTAAATATCTTTAATCTTTTAGGAATTTAGCGATGCTTTTGATTTATTTATAGACATTGGGAATCAACGATGGCTTATCACTTTGGATGTCGAGATGAAAATTAAGGAGAAATTTGTTCGTGCTTTGATGGGTGGGATTTTAGGAAACTTGAATTGTGCGAACACGATTTGATTTAGATTCGTGAGTCATGCTCCAAACTCAAGGTGGACTCCTCAATATTTAACTTTCAAGGGGAGTGAGAAATGACAACTTAAGAAAACTTTATTACTATATTACGACCTTCGATCGTTTTCTACTAAAAAAAGGTAAAATAAAAGTATTGGTGTTTTACTAACAATTACAAGTTTCATGTTGGACTGAGAACTCGTGTGTGAATCAAACCCATATCCGAATTGAAATTGAGATATTGATACAAGTTCTTCTCTTCTGAATCGGATAGATTCACATCGAGTACTTATTACTTCTTGGATTGTAATTGTTATCTTATTAGGTTCGGCCAGTATCACTGTTCGGAATCCGAGAAGATCACGTGATACAGCTCTCTTGATGGGTGATACCAATAGTCTCTCTCTTGTCTATTTCCTTGTGCATTTAGATTTGAGTAGAATAATCCCTTCTTGATTTGATCACACCAAGAGAATATTTACATTTTCGATATTTTTGTACTCCCAAAGTTTGAATATTATCCACGACAGCGTTATAAGTAGAAATGCCTAAACAGTTCTTTTATTATTATTATTATTATTATTTCCAAAGTCGTCCCTTGTTTTTGCGCCTGAAAGTTCATTAGTGTGAACATGATGACATTTTGGTTCGCGTGTCATGATGGAAACACAGCTAATTCTGTCATTTTTTTAATAGCAGCTGCACATGGCGCATTGCCCATTACGCAAGTGCGCAATAAATAACGATATATGTATGTTAAGATGGTTTAGCAATTGGGGTCTGCAAACAATATATAGGATGCGTTATTTATTATGGGATAGAAGTCACAATAAAGCCTTTAAAGTATGTCGATTGTGACACATTTACTTCAAACTCTTTTTTGTGATATAAAAAAACTTCAAACTTGTGCCAGTGTGTCACATTTAATCCAAACTTGTATCAATATGATATATTTATCCAAAATCATTTTTTGTGACACTAAAAATCCTAAACTTGTGTCCATGTGACACATTTACCTTAAAATATGGGTTAAATATGTTACACACTTACAAATTTGAGATTTTTGGTGTCACAAAAAAATAATTAGGGTAAATATATCATACGTGTAAAAGCTTAGGATTTTTCGTGTCAAAAAAAAAAAAAAAGCTTAGAGTAAATGTTTCATAGGAGTACAAATTTGGAATTTTGTTGTCATCAGAAAAAGTTTGGAGTAAATATGTTATAGTGGGCATATTTTATGATTTTGTGTGGCGTTTTCCCTTTATTGTTTACTATATAGTTTGAAATTACAGTTTTCAAGTTCTTAAAACTCATTGGACGATTCATTTCAAAACAATTACAACTTTACAATGAAGGCAAGCTCACATCATATTTCGTTGGCCTATGTTGTCAAAAAGGATCCTTACAGCTCCATAATTGAGGAGGATTTCTCAAAAAACCCTGGCCTCGGGGAGTGGCAAGCAGCACGGAACTTGAATTAATCAAATGGCATAAGAGGTCTTTTCTTTGTTAGAGCAACCACCGGAAGGAAGTCTAATGGTATAATTTCACAAGCCATGCTTAGGACGCCATTGGCTCCTCTGTCATGTCACCAACTTCCTTGACCTTCCGGCATTAGACATGCGTCAGCCTCCATAAATGGTCTTATGACTTTACGGAGACCTGTGTTTTTGATAGAAATTATACAAAAAGTACACGTTGACAACACGATCTGTGGAAGTATTGTGATCAGCACATTAGCGTAGTAATTGATAAGGTATCAAGTCTACAACCTGGTCATGGGCTTTGACCCGGAGCTTGTCCATAGCCCACGAGAGACAAATCAAAGTTGCAAATTGATTAGCAAAAGCCCAACGCAAAAAGACCCAGCCTTACGGGAGTTGCTATGTTTTTTTTTTTGGGTCGGAAAAACTAAATTGCATTACTAACTATTAAAAGTTCTTACATAAAAGCCCAGACAAGGGGCGTCAACACAAAGAAGCTCTCAAAGAAGTTGGGGAGGGGACGAGGCCCAAAGGGCCGAAATACAGTTAACCCTATGCATTTTGATGACCTAATTAGCTACCTGATTGGCCTCTCTTTTGCAGTGGACCAGAGAGATATTTGGGTTTTGGGCCAGAATTAGCTGGGCTTAGCGGATAAGATTTTCAACTTCCCGGTACTGTTACGACTGACTATTGACCGCATGAACAAAACTTTGGGAGTCAGACTCCACGGACACCATAAGGTTGTTTTCCTTCACCTCCTTTTTGGCTTTGAGGAACTCCAGACCGGCCACCAGTGCGTACGCTTCAGCTACTAGAGGTTTGCAAGATTTGATCTTTCCGATGAATCCGTCTTGCAGAAGCCTGCTTGAGTCTCGGAGGACACCCACGATTGCTCCATCGGTGATCTTGCCCAAAAAAAAAAAATTCCTTCGATTAACTTACTATTGAATTGTAATGAAATAAGGAAAAGTGATGTGGAAAAAAAAAATCTTTATTTAAATGTGATTTTGAACGATTAATTGTTCTCCACTTTGGAATAAGATAAAAAGTACACACTCGAGGAAAACGAATCCCAAGTCTTTCAACTGATGAAATTAAAGACCTTGCCAGCCGGCTCTCTTTGTTTTCTCCTCTCTCCCATCTTCACACTTTCTTCTTCAATATTCATGAAGGGAAAGGTTTGACCCAGATTTCTCCCTCCCCTCTCCCACTTTCTTGAGCTATTTTGCTTCTCCATTTCATTTTTCTTGCTTTCCTCCCGTTTGAGAGCTTTTCTCTTTCGATTTAGTTTAGATCTAAAAGATTTTTTCTCTCATTTTGGATAGATTTTTGTCCCGATCTAGTTTAGATTTGAGATTTTTCACGTGTATATTTTTGGAGTTTCGCTCTTCTCGAATTTCGTTGGTAAGCAAGTCCAGTTTCGAAGAAGATCAAAGAAGCTTCATGAAAGCTTCGCTCTCATAGGTATCAGATTTATACTCGTTTAACCTTTTTACTCTACTCGGTGATGATGTTGGCGACGTCAAACCTAAGCGCACACAGGTGAAAGGCAAAGCTGTAACAACAAATGGAAATCTTGGTATGTGTTCATTATTGAAGACGGATTCGGTGATTGGCCGCTAATTTTAGTGAGAAGAAGTCGTATATGTGCTCTTTGACCGTGTGACCCATAACCTTGTCCCGATGATTTCTATTTTTTTTCGGAGCTTGTTTGATTTTGAAGTTGTCTCAAATTTGTTTTGATTGGCAATTTATCTGTCATGTTCCTCTCTTGTATCCCGAGGAAGTGAAGGAAATGAATGAAATATTAGTTCGACAAAAAAAAAACTAATGAAATTAAAAAAAATGACGTGGAACAAAACAATTCTCACGAAAGTTAAAGGATAAATAAACCTAATCAAAATCAACCAGCAATTTGAAGGTCATATTTACTACTGGAATTACACAAAAAGTAAACAAAATCGGATCGTGAAATCGTAAGATTTTGCAAATTACCTAAAATATATCCTAATGCTTTAAAAAGACTTATCAAATTAATTACAAACGACTCGTAAATATCCGAAAGCTACGATTTGAATGGTTTGACTTTGTAGCATCTTGAAGTCGTCAGCTAGTGACGCCTCTGTTCCTAGGATCTTCCCAAGTACTATTTTCAGGTAATTTACGAGAGACAAAAGTGCTCATGAGGTTAACTACCATACTAGAGTCGCCACTAATACCTGCTAATAGCTTAAACAACCTTTTTATCTTGCATGGCATCATAGGTCGGTCAAGAGTTGGAATCGACACTTTGGCTGTAGTTATTCTCATGGATAACAAGAGAGCCATTAAATTTAACACGCCGGATGCAACACGAAAAAAAGTCAAAGATTATTAATTATTTGGGTAAAGCATCCAATTTCTGTGAAACAGTCAATTTGAATGAATCTTTTAAAGGCTTAGCCCACGTAGAATGCACTGCGCCGTTACAACTTGGCCCGACGTGGATGAGGAACGGTCGTCGTGGCCAAGAGGTTTGGACAAGATGGGACTCTTTGCAGACTTCTCATCTCGTACGCTCCTATATGAGATAGTAATCAAAATCAACATGTTCGTAACTAGTATTTGTGGGTCGGGCGATTTGGTGACCATCTCTTAACTGAGCTGAGATTTGCTGCCTGACCAACATCTTTCCTCCTTCATTTTCTTGATACTTGCGATGTTGGTAGTCTAGGACTAACTGTGTGCGATGCCGAAGCATTTGTAGGTCAGACCGGAGACGCCAGGAGAAGTCATAAAGAAGGAAATGACTCGACAGCACTCGTTGTAAAAATGGTACATATTCTTTCTGCAATCTTCCATTCTTGGTTAGAGTACGCAGATACCAGATTATAACTTCGCACAGCAAATTTCGAATGTCTATATCTAAATCTCGTCTATTAGTTGAGAGTATTTGCTGCAAAAGCATTCTGAAAAAGAACTAGGAAGTACTTGAGACTTGAGAGATATCAATAGCTGCCGATGCCCGAAGAAATTGGGATAACCTTTTCCTAGAATAGAGGACGGATGAATCGATTGAAGCATTTACCTGCTTTGAGGGATGAATTTACAATTTATAAGGCTTCGTTTCCTCCCGCAAGGTGATAGGGGTTTGGAATTCAAATTGATGCCTTAGTCCACTTCGAGATAGAAAAATATCAATAAGGCCCGCTGGATCTATCCAAATTCAAAGCCTGCCAAAGGTGGCAGCTCCTCACATGAAATCATCAAAAGGATTCAAGCTCATCAAAGACTTGCCCACATGAAAGTATCTGAATCTATCCAAATATGCCAGAACATGACAGCCGAGAGAGAGAGAGAGAGAGAGAGAGAGAGAGAGAGAGAGAGAGAGAGAGAGAGAGAGAGAGAGAGAGAGATTGTGACTTCAGCAAGGGTAATCGACTGAGCTTCATGAATGGTAAAACGATGAATGCCATGGTCGCGTCTTTGGCATGTCGTCATAGTGACTAGAAAGCATTCCAATTAAGAGGATCATAATGTTTTATAAGTAATAGATGCAACATTAAGGTTTTAATAAATTGTGCCAGCCGATCATTGGTTCTTCCCTAGTTTTTCACCAAACACTTTGTTGATGAAATTGACCAAGTGGTGCTGGATTTTTAGGGAACTACAGCATGCACAATCACGAGTTCCGATAAAAGTACTTGGGAGACTAAAACGGACGAAGGCTTTGAGCCCGTAACAAAAACTTTTGTCGAGGCAATTTGCCTTTGTGGATTCGTGTTCATAGGACATAGTCTTAGGAGCCAAAAAAGAAGAAAAATAAAACATTATCTTCCTATGTAAAAGTGAATTAAAAAAAATTAGAAAAACGAAAATTAATGCATTACCTCTAGGGAACTCTATAAATAGTCTACTGGAATATGTATAAAAGAACGAGTTGCTGACACTAATTTACGAAAATAAGATTCGATTGCGAGGCGTGATTTTATCTAGTGTCCATTAACGAAAGATAAAGATCGTTCTAAGTAAATTCAAGCGGTGGAAATGCTACAATTGGTTTCATGTATTATGAATAAGGCATATTCTCCGAGGAGAAGTTCGCAACGCGAACACAAGCAAATAATTAAAAACGACACTCATTCAAGGAAACAAACAAAAAAGTACAATATCGAAGCCATCTTTGTCTCTGAAAATAAAAGAGATTGACGAAGAATTAGCTTAGTGCAAGTCCAAATCTTTGTGGAGATCCACGTGGCGTGGCACATAGATCATGGGAGTTCATCTGCATTCAAAATGACATAAAAAAAAAAAAGAGATCAAATAATCTTTTACACAGTATTATGACATTTATTGTGGTATCATGCAATTTGTCAATCTTTGATATTCGACTTACCATTGTTAGCAAAGTTAACTTTCATATGGATGTAAAATTTCTTTCACTAGAAACTTCTGTAGAAGTTTTTGCTTTGTATAAAGATGGAAAATTTTTTGTTCTATTAGCGTTTCTCATTCTAATCAATAATAGTATCAAGACTCCAAAAGTAGGGTTGTGCATGATCCAAGCCGGTCCAGTCCAGTCTCGGTCCGATTGCTAACACCAACTCCTTGTAGAAATCTAATCATTGGATCTAAACTAATAACTTACAATATCAACCATTTAACCTAATAAAATATACACATGACTATCGCACAACCATCACAAGAGTACTTATAATCCTCAAATAATGAGAAAAGCCTAAATTAGGAAGAAAAACACTTAAGACAGCTAAAACAGGATTATACTCTTGCATCATTCTCCTCGAGGTGGAAAGAATCAAGCTCAAAGTGAGATTATATTTGTACTTCACTGAATCCAAGTGCTAACAAAACAATGGGTTTGCATAATATAGTCAAGACAAAACACAAATTGAATCAAAACAAAACACGATTGGAGACTGTATATCGACAAACATGATTGGAGGTTGCGTTGCGAAGGCGAGACGTGAGCATCAAGCGAGAGAAGAGGAGTGAGTGTCGAGCAGAAGATAGGGAAATTAGGTTAACTAGTTATTCAAAAATTTCTATTTTTTTTATAATTGTACATATATAATTATATATATTTTGGGCAATCCGGTCCACCATGGAACCAAAGACCGGACCGCCCGATCACCGTTTCCATTAATTGGGAATGGGGACCGGACTACCCCCCTCAATGACCAGACCAACCCAGCCGGTCCGGTCCAATTTGCTCACCCCTACCCAAAAGAACATATATCCACATAACACGTGGAAACCATACCTTTATATGTTGTGTGTGTACTTTGACATTTCTTTTCATTCAAAACATTTGAAACTTTCACAAGCAGATTATATATATATATGAAATTTTGAAACAAATTTCCTATTTTAACGAGAAAGTAAAGAGAAAAACAATTTTAGTTTCCTTAAACAAGCCCTAAAAATTATGAGTTGGGGACCTACATATTACTATCCTACGTCACTAGCTGGCGAACCTGTCCCTCATTTGGGCCATTTTTCATGTATCTTCACGGATGGACACTTTATTTAGAGCGACACAAATTACAACTGAACCTTTTGTTATTGCCAAATCAAGTGATAATCAATCTTTATCGTTATTCAAGCTTGTGAGAAAATGACGTCCTATTTTGTAATGATAAGTGAACTTGACCGGTCCTCTGAGGACACTTGCGACAGATTCATTTGATAAATTATATTCAAACTATCAACTCAAGCTAGAGCAGCAATCTTCTGCAATAATAATCTTCGATAGAAAAAAGAATCAAATTTTACATTCAACACACCACATGCAACTGAGAAATTGGGATTTCTCAGAAGTTGTCCAAACATATAGTTGAAGTCGCCAATACCCAATTTCTCAGAAGTTGTCCAAACATATAGTTGAAGTCGCCAATATTATGAATGTGCATAATGCATTATTCTCTTCTTCTAATTTTCATCGAGTGAGGAAGTCGGGGAAAAAAAATATAAGAAGGGAATCTCTCTCTCTCTCTCTCTCTCTCTCTAAGGGAGAGGCAGATTGGTACGTACCTAACCATCCGTCCATCGTACATTTATCAAATCAAGTCAAATTGGATTCGAGGAACGTGGGCGATTTGATTCCAATCCTCACCAATTTGAGGCTCACATCTTATGCTTGGCTCACCACAATGTTCGATAAATAATTCTGTGACGGCCGTGAGAAACTGGATTCCTTGCGGCATGGACGTTAAATTGGGACATCCGATGAATCTAATTGATCCGAGACATGTATGATTGGGCCGCCACTCAAGTACAACTGTTAAGCTCGGGCAATCGATGACAGAAAAGGACTCCAAAGTGCAAGCCAATTCTTCAAGA
Source organism: Rhodamnia argentea (assembly GCF_020921035.1). Lineage (NCBI taxonomy): Eukaryota > Viridiplantae > Streptophyta > Magnoliopsida > Myrtales > Myrtaceae > Rhodamnia > Rhodamnia argentea. The sequence continues at coordinate 11,719,532 of NC_063156.1, forward strand.
TATCGGAGCAGCTCCATCGCTTGTTCGGAGTTATAAATCACCGGATCACGAAGGTTCAATGGAAAGTTGGACTTATTTTCTGAGGTCAACACAAGCTTGCAAGTACAAATATACAAGTACTCCAGGGAAATTAATTCCCTAAAAGGCAGAGATATTGGTCTGTCACAATTTACAAGTTCCAATCCCCGAAGGCAAGTCAGACGGCAAGTACCTTCAAACAAAACTTGGAGATTTTCGCATCCCTCGAGTCCCAAAAATTGCAAATTTTCCAAGCATTGTACTCCACCTTCTTGCAAGCTCTTCTGTTGTGTCGTTACGTATAGAAATCTAAGGCTGACTAGCCTTTACATATTTTTGGGTAACTCGCCTAGCTTTATGCAACCATTGAGGGATAACTCTAGCAAACTCTGCATCTCACAAGTGGTACCCGGAAGCTTCTTCAATCGATTGTTCTCATAGAGGCGTAACGATCTCAATTGCTTCAAGTTGCATATGGAACTCGGCATCTCCTCAAAACTACCATAAGACAAATCCAAATACTGTAAGTGGGTACATTTGGAGATGTATGTTCTAGCAATCTCTTTACAAATAACTCCATCATTAGCTAAGGAGTAAAATTTAATTACACGCAACCTCTTTGAATTTTGCTTTCTCAAAAAAGGTGGGACTCCATCGAAATTTTAGATTCCCTCTAATGAAGTGCTAGAGAACGAAACGAAGCGAACTCCTTTTGAAATCTATGCAGTATCCGGGCCAACAATAGAGTTGTTAAATATGTCTCGAGTTTTAAACCGGTTTACGGAGCTGATCCAAATCTACTAAGGAATAAATCTGAGAATTCCAATTGGGATTAGAATTCCAAGGATATATCTTATATGTGGGGATTTGTTTCTGTTGAAAAAAAAGATTCATGTGAACCTTTTTGACTTATCTTGGATTGGTTGGTCAACAAAAAAAAGGAAGAAAAGAAATCTTTGACTCCTTGAGGTCTAGCGAACAGTGTATAGATAAAAAGAGAATTTTTTTCCCTTTGCTTTTCGGCCAAATAGAAGCCGCGTACAAGGACTCCATAGAAGGACGACTAGCGAAGAAAGAAAAAAAGGATGAACGCACCGTGAGTTCTCTTGATCGCGCGAGGAGCCTTGAGCATAGTAGATTTGTGCGTGAGTTTTATTATATCCACTTGTGAGTTGTTTTATTTGTAAACACTTAGGGTTTGGGTATAATTTAGGTACGAGAAACACGAACGTATTGAGCGATTGTAATTTCTATTCTCCGATTATAGTGAATTATTCGTGCTGGCTCTCCCGTGGATGTAGGTACCGATATTCGGACAGAACCATGTAATCTCTAGTGTCCTTTTATCGTTCATTGTTATTTCTCTGGGTTTTTCGCATTGACATATTTGCAAAATCTTTGTTAGTTTCCGCGCGTTAGTATTACAACAATTGGTATTAGAGCCAAATTTGGATATTCTAGATTGTGATTTGCGGTTTTTGCTTGTCTGATTATTATCTGGATATTCTGTGATTGCAATTATATCCGGAGTGAAAGCTGAAATTGAGAAGTTTAACGGGGAGGAACAACTTTGGATTATGGAGCCTCAAGATGGAGGCGTTATTGACAACTCAAGGTTTAGTAAAAGCACTGGAGGGCAAGGCTGAATTGCCCGAAACGATGACTGATGCTAAAAAAGATGTGGTAATGAGGAAAGGTAGAAGTTTAATCATGTTGAATTTATCGGATGAAGTGTTAATAGATGTAGGCAAGAAGAAGGATACCACAGCATTGTGGGCAAAACTTCGGGCGCTCTATGTAACGAAGGGTTTGAACAATCGCTTGTATATGTTGAAGATGATGTTCCAGTTCAAATATACTGAAGGTACGTCTATCAGAACCTATATAGATGAATTTAATAAACCGATGATGGATTTGAAGAATGTCGATAAGACATTTGATGATGAAGAGCAGGGCATGATGTTGTTAGCTTCCTTACCAGAGTCATGGGAGCACTTTACCGATTCATTGTTGCGGGGGCATATTACGATTACCTCGGAAGAAGTAAAGTCCGCCTTATTTTCTAAAGAGTGGCAAAGAAAATTGCGAGATGACGGTTTAGCGCACGATGTAGCGCAAGGACTAGTGATTTGGGGTAAAGAGCAACAGCGAGGGTCTAGTAACAGTAGAGGTAAAAGCAAATCTGAGTCACACCATAGAAAGTCCAAGGGACGCTTGAAGTGCTTTGAGTGTCACGAGAAGAGGCACATCATAAGAGATTGTCCTAAGTTGAAAAACAGAGGTGATAAGCAGAAAGCCACAACCAATGTGGCGAACATTGCTGAGGAGAGCACTAGTGATGTAAAGGCTGTCTTATGTGTCATTACGGGTTCATCGAGAGACGAATAGGTGCTAAATTCGGGGTGTTCTTATCATATGACGCCCCATAGGAACTGGTTTACTACTTTCCAGAATGTAGATGGTGGTAGAGTTCTGTTGGGGAATAACGCAGCTTGCAAGGTTGTGGGGATAGGGACAGTTCGAATTCGGATGCCCGATGGTGTAGTGCGCACATTGACGGACGTGAGGCATGTACCGGAGCTCAAGAAGAATCATATTTCTCTAGGGACACTTGATGATATCGGGTGTAAGTACACCGCTGAAGGTGGAGTGCTGAAGATCTCTCGAGGTGCCATGACAGAGATGAAAGGGAAGAAAGTAAGTTCTCTCTATCATCTACTAGGAGAGACCGTGACAGGAGCTGCTGTAGTTTCATCGGGTGAGTCAGATTCTGATTTAACTCTTTTATGGCATATGTGTATAGGGCACATAAGTGAGGCATGTATGACAATACCGAGTGATAGAGGGTTGTTAAAGGGTCGGAAGACAAGTAAATTAGACTTATGTGAGCACTGCATCTTTGGGAAGCAGCGCGGGATTAAGTTTGCTACATGTATTCATTCAACCAAGCAACCGGTAGAATATATTCATTCGGACGTTTGGGGCCCTTCTCCGGTTCCTTCGAAAGGTGGTGCTCGTTATATGCTGACGTTTATCGATAACTATTCCAGGAAGGTATGGGTATACTTTCTGAAGCACAAATTTGACGTGTTTGATCGGTTCAAGACATTTAAGGCATTGATTGAGAAGCAATCAGATAAATAGATCAAGTGCCCGAGAACCGATAATGGCATGGAGTTCTGTGGTAAAGATTTTATCGAGTTCTGCGAGAGAGAAGGGATTGTGAGACACCGCACGGTGCCCGGGACACCACAACTGAATGGCGTAGCAGAACGGAAGAACAGAATTTTACTTGAGCGGGCTCGGAGCATGCTTTCTTATGCTAGAATAGGCAAGGAATTTTGGCCAAAGCAGTGAACATGGCCTATTACCCGATTAATCGATCTCCATCATCTGCTATCGAGTAGAAGACTCCAGAGGAAGTATGGTCAGGGAAACCCGTTGATTACTTTGGATTACGAATATTCGGATGTCCCGCATATGCTCATGAGAGTGATGGTAAGCTTGAGCCGGGTCGAAGAAGTGCATATTTTTGGATTATGCACATGAGGTGAAAGACTACCGGTTGTGGTGCACCGATCCTAGATCACCCGATTTTCTAATCAGCAGAGATGCGATCTTCGACAAAACCGCAATGCTTCGACAGAGGAGTTCTGAGACATAATCAACAGAGCAGACGGATCATGGTGTCGGTAGTGAGGTGGAGCTTCAGGTGGAGACTCCGGAGACCTCGGAGGTAATAGATTTGAGATCGTAGATGATGCTGCGGTTCCCGAAGTCGGTGATAGTGAACAACCAGCACGGCCGCAACGTAGTATAGCCGCAGACATACAGAGAAGGCAAATTAAACCACCGGTACGTTATGGTTATACGGATATTGCTTATGCTTTGACCGTAGGTGACGAGGTGGAGACAAATCAGCAACGTATTGTGTATATTTCTGCAAAAAGAAGAAGAGACTAATGAAGATTTAGCTGGGCGCAAGTCCAAATCTTCTCGGAGATCCACATGGCACAGCAAATAAATCATGAGAGTTCATCTGTGATCAAAACAAAAAAAGAATGAAATGAGCTCAAATTACCTGTTACACAGTATTATGTCAAACAAATTTGTCATTCTTTTATATTCTACTTACCGATATATTTTTCATTGCTAGCAAAAATCAATTTACTTATGGATGTAATATTTGTTTCGCTGAAAACGGAAGTTTTTGTTTTGTATAAAGATGTGGAAATTTTAGTTCTTATAAGTGTTTCTCTTTTTTTTTTTCCTAACAAATGACAATACCATGAATCCAAAAGGACATGTATCCAAATAACTCGTTGAAACCATACATTTTTATATGCTGTGGGCACACTATCGTTACGTGATTGCATGTTTGATGGTATTGGAATAATGAATATTGACTTATATATGGCCTCCAATCTAAATTTTGTCGATCGTTATGGCCGTGGCTTCATTCACGTGCGACTATGATAGTAATTTTAGAAGAACGTCGTTAGTACTATTTTACTTTCATGTGTTGTATTGTGCGAGTTATGAATTATATATGATTGCAAAAAGTATTCTTAATGAAATCAAAAAATTGCAAAAGATAATTAGAAATAGTTATAATAAGTTGAATCACATTAACTTAAAGAACCGTGAACATAGATATGTGCGACCATATTGATTTGGCAAATAAATTGAAGACATCAAATTATCTCTGTAATAAGTTGTAAATTTCTACCAAGTGCATTTTCTACAGCAACAAAAGACCCCAAATACTCCTGAATTTCCTTTTGAAATTATTAGTGAACTTAACCGGTCCTTGTAGGACACTTGCAGCAAATTCATTTGATAAATTATATTCAAACTACCAACTTAAGCTAGAGCAGCTATCTCATGCAATAATAATCATCAATAGAAAAAGTAGAGCGCCTTAAAGTCGTCAATATTATGAATGTGCATGACGCATTATTATCTTATTCTAATTTTCATCGAGTGAGGAAGTCAAGGAAAAAAAAAGTATAAGGAGGGAATCTCAATATATAAGACTATATCACGTCTAAGAACGAAGAAGAAATGAAGGGAGAGGCAGATTGGAGCGTACCTAATCATCCGTCCATTGTACGTATATCAAATCAAGTTGGATTTGAGGAACATGGGCAATTTTGTTCCAATCCTTGCCAATTTGAGGCTCACATCTTTTGCTCAGCTCACCACAGTGTTCGATGCGTAAGTCTTTGAGAGCAATGAGGGATTGGATTCCTTGCGGCAAGGACGATAAGTTGGGATACCAAATCAAGTGAATTGATTTGAGACGTGTATAATTGGGCAGCCATTCAGGAACAGCTGTCAAGCTCGGGCAGTCAAAGACAGCAAATGACTCAAAGTGTAGGCTGATCCTTCGAGACATCGGAGCAGCTCCATCACTTGTTCGGACTCGATAATTACCATAGTACGAAGATTCAACGGAAAGTTGGACTTATTCTTCGAGGTCAACATGAACTTGCAATTGTCAATAACCAAGGACTCTAGAGCGATTAATTCCCCAAAAGGCAGAGATATTGGTCTCCCACATTTTACAACTTCCATTGTCCGAAGGCGAGTAAGTCGGCAAGTACCTTCAAGCAAAACTTGCAGATTTTTGCATCTTTCAACTCTCAAATATCGATTGGACCAAAAAAAAAAAAAAAACTCTCAAATATCGTAGATTTTCCAGATATTGTATTCCACATTCTTGCAAACTCTTTTGCTTTGTTGTTATGGCTAGATATCTAAGGCTGGTGAGCCTTTCCATATTTTTGGGTAAATCGCCTAGTTCAAAACAACATTGAAGGTTAACTCTAGCAAACTTTGCAGCTCACAAATAGTATCTGGAATCTTCTTCAATCGTTTGTTCTCATGGAGATGTAGCGCTCTCAATTGCTTCAAGTTGCATATGGAACTTGGCAGCTCCTCAAAACTACCATATGCCAATTCTAGAAACCGTAGTTGGTGACAATTGGATATGCATGTCTTGGCAAACTCTCTGGTAATAACTCCACAATCAACTCCGACGTTAAATTTAATTACACGTAGCCTCTTTGAAGTTGGCTTTCTCAAAAAAGGTGGGACTCAATCGAAATTTGAGACTCCCTTTGACGAAGTGTTAGAGAACGAAATGCACCGAACTCCTTCTGAAATCTCTACAGTATCCAAGCCAACAATAGAGCAATCATTTTGTGCCAAACTCGTTGCAAGAGAATTGACCAGATCGTGCACTTTAAATGCTAATATCGACCCATATTCTTGAACTTCTTGGATCAAAGATCTCTTCCACAACTCTTTGACGTACTCAAGACCAACATCTTCCAATGCTAGTTTTTCCCTATTCGAACCAATGAGTCCTAAAGCCATCCAGAACCTAGCTAAAACAGTACCCTTGATTTCAATTCCTCTGGATGAAAGTGAAAATGCGGCAAAACAACGTTTTAAGTGGGATGGTAAATGATCCTAGCTAAGTTTGAGTACTGGCATGATGTCTTTTTTCGCTTCAACTAACTCCCATGTTTCACTATCCTTTATATGTTTCCAATGCCTATCATCATCCTTTGAATACAGACTACCTAAAGTTTTCACAAGTAGAGGAACTCCTTGCGATATTTTGACAATGTCGTTTCCAATCTCTAGGAGATCAGGACGTGGCTGCTTTTCCTTTTCGTCAAATGCCCATTTTTTGAATAAGGCCATAGAATCTTCATGAGAAAGACCTTTTAGATTATGAGGTGGATGGGTACCCATAATAGAAGCAACTTCCGCACTATGGGTAGTCACAATTATCTTACTTTCATCGGCCCCTCCGATTAACAAATCTCTCAATTCTTTCCATCTACACGGTCGTTGCTCCAAACGTCATCCAAGACTAGTAGAAATTTCTTGTCTTTGATGATGTCTTGCAGAAAGGTTTGCGATTGCTGAATATCAAAGTTACTCAAATTTTGACGAGTTGCATCTTTGATGATGCCTTCGATAGTTTTCTTTAAATCAAAGTCCTCGGGTACGCACACCCATAATCGCAACTCAAATTGCTCTTTCACACTGTCATCCTTGTAAACCAATTTAGCTAGGGTAGTCTTGCCCAAACCTCCTATTCCAACAATGGGAAAAACTGAGCGGTTTTTGTCATATGGCCGCATCAACGTCTCAATTATCTTTTCTTTATCAATATCTCTTCTGACGATATCCGACTTGTTTATGAACGAGTAAGTCATCTCTCATGATCGAGTATGTGAGACACCATTGTCGGCACTCCGCACATTCAGATCGAATTGATCTTTATCAATAGAAATTCTGGATAATCTCTCCCGAATTTCCTTGATTTTATGACTGATTTTTGCACGGAACATGAGTGGATTAGAGAGGGAAAAGAAGCGGCGTACCTTCCCTTTGATACCCCTATAGTGACTTATAACCTGCTTCCGTAAGGCTTCACATTGGAGTTCATCGAGCACATCCTTCGCATCGTAAAATACATGTTGAAGCCGATCTAACCACACTTGCAGACGGCCGTTCTTCGCCTTCTGCGCCTCAGTGTCCAACAACACTGCCTTAATGGCAGTCAACGTCTCTCTAAGCTGATGGATCTGACCTTCGACACTGTAAATTGCAACGGCTTCTTGGAGCGCCGGTGATGCTATCTTCCCAAGCACGCCCTCGGCAATGCTGAAAAGGAGTGATTCAGCCATGCTGAGGGATGAGGAAATTGATTCTGGCTGTTTTGTTTGAGAGGAAAAAGCACACGCAGTGTCTTCCTCGCTTGAGTGAGTTGCTATGACAATAACTTCCTTGCAGATGGATGAAAGGGATGGTTTTTCCTACCTTTCAATATGGACGAAAAGACCGGTGCCTGCAGGTCAAAGGCAATAAAGATTCAAGATTAGTATGAAGATCCAACAGGGTCTCTTCAAGTGTCTCTCCTATACGTTTGTGCATTAGTTACCTAAAAGTATCATTCACATCGCTTGGGATAATTAGTTGACAACAAATTCTTTCGTAATTACTAACAATCTATGCTTAAAAATTTTCATCGATGATGAAAATATTTTTTTTATCAATTCAATTTTGTAAGCAATATAAACGAATTGCTTTTAATTAGGAAAATATTTCCTAACTCGTCGATTTTCCTCCCGTGAGTTAGTTGCTTTGCTATGATGATAGCTTCCTTATAAATGGATGAGAGGGAGGTTTTTTCCTACAGCACACAATGTCTTCTGACGGAAATTTTTGACACCAAAGTGATCTTTGTACAGAACTTTTGGCACCAAAAGTGTCTTTTTCCCAGAATTTTTTGATGTAATTTCAAAGAAATTCATAAATATCTCTCTCTTCAATGTAATGTTTCTCTTTCTTCAATTTAGTTGCACCTTCTTTTCTTTCAAACTCACACGGTCTGTCTGTTAGGAAAAATAGTGTCTTAGCCAAAATGAAATTGAAAATAGTACCGCTCTTCAATTTTACCTTCTTTTTTGTGCTTCTCCTCTCTTTTTACATCTTTCGAGATGAAATTCCTATTTGCCTCTCTTTTTATTAGATAATCCATCCGAAAATTTGGCTTCGTTCATTCCGTGGAAACCGAATGATTTGGAAAATATTTCCTTAAGACGATTGTTTGTATCGCAGAAAATAAATAATTCAGAAAATATTCCTCTAACCAAATGAACCTTTGTTTACCAGCTTCGCTAGGGATTTCATTGGCACCCTGGGTTACATTTTTCACACAGCTGAAATTGTTTTGTCGATTCTTATCCACTGCACATCTAAGTCTTTGCTAATTTCTACCTTGAAAAGAGCTCACGTTTGTATGAATAGTTCTGTTGTTGCTGCTGTAGCGGACTCTTTAACACGGTGGAGTCCTTACTAGAGCTCTTGGATGAGGAGAGCTTGAGGAAAGACACAGCTCTTCGTTCTCCAGAGTGGTCTTCAGATCATACAGCTTTGTTAACTGAATTTCTCTGCAATCCTAGACCCCGACGTTGATGTTCCGGGTGGGCACGCTTGTCTTTTTCCTTTGGTTTCTTTCACAGGGCTAGAATGTTTGGATGACTTCGGTGGAGCTGCTGGGTGATCTAAAAGATCAGAAGCCCTTCCATCGGTTGTCTGTCCTCTGAGACTTCTATTTGGAATTTCTCATCTCGTAAGGTACACTGCCATACAATGATTTGAATCAACATATTCACAATTAGGATCCGCGTGTTGGGTGGTTTTGGGCCTCTCATATCTCAAAAGTTAGCTTAAAGGATGAGGCTTTCTCTCCCACTTATTATTACACGGAACAAGCGATCGAACAAGAAATAAATAGAACGAGAAAATAAATTGGACATCAGATGTATGTGGTTTGATTTTAGAGATCTATATCCACCGGGAGAGAATCGACGAATTTCACTATGAAACAAGCGATCCAATGAAGATTATAAACCACCCCCGAGCTACTTGAACACTTTCATTGTTTTCCAGCCTCAATTGTATCAAATAACTCACAAGTGTTTAGCTCCACAATTCCTTACTAAATAATCTCTCAATCTGCAAAAGGAATTAAATACAAATATTGCGACAAGATTTAATCTGCGTCGACACTTGAATACTTAATATAATTCCACGAGAATGTCCACCGCCAAGCATTCCTAAAAGAAATGGCGCTTCAACAACTCTCTCCTTTTGGTCGATTCCGAAAACTTTTTATACACACACACCATATTGGTCAACTAATTTCAAGCGGACCAAAACATGTTGAACCTAGGGGTGTGCAAACTGGACCGGACCGGCCCGGACCGACCGGGTTGGTCCGGTCCTTGAGGTGGATGGTCCGGTCCCCGGTCCCAATAAATGGGACCGGTGACTAGGCGGTCCGGTCCTCGGGTTTCTTGCATTGGGACCGGACCGGCCCGGCCCGGACCGGACCGCCAATAATATATAATTATTTATATATAAATATATACAATTGCAAAAAAAAATTGAAAACAAAACAGAATAATAAAAGTCCATCGCCCATTTTTTTTCCAACCTTGCACGGTCGCACTCTCCTCCTCAAGACTCTCTTTTTAGTCTTATTTTCCATTTTGTTTTTGGTCATCTTTTTTCTCTGCAGGCTTTTTTGAGTACGGTTGGTGATGTTTTTATCATGTAATGACTGGATTTGGTATTGAATTCGAACATTTTAGTCAAGTTCGTCGATCATAAAAGTCATAGCGAGTCATTATGTTTTTACCATGGCATAATTTATTAAGTTGACTAGATTTTCAATAGTTAGTGGTCCCTCTTGGGCGGGACCGAGACCGGACGGGGACCGGCCCGGACCGGGACCAGTGGTCCCGATCCGGTCCTTGGTCCCGAAAATATGGGGACCGGGACTACGGTCCGGTCCCCGGTTCCATGCCGGGACCGAACCGGCTTGGACCATGCACACCCCTAGTTGAACCTGTTTGCTTGCCGACCGCAACACGAAATCTGATGTCCGTATATTTCTAATTATAATTTTGGAATCCAACACCAAAATATGACAGCCAATGTCAACAGTAAAGCCCTTTCGAATATGTAAGATTGGCTTTCAATTTTATTTCTAAAATTCATATTTTCGCTCCGGGTTCAAATTCGAGACATAATTTTAACACTTGTAAATCGACCACTAGCCCTTTTTACAATCAACATGGGATAACCCAACAATCAATCCGTATCTCTCCAGTGGGGTCATCTAGAGAGTCTAGAGCCTCTCTCATCCTCAAAGCTAGCTCAAAGAATGATGTTTTTCCTCACACTTGTAAACCGATCACCAACCCATTCCACAATCGATGTGGGATAACCCTACATTGTGGCCCGGTGATTCGGTGAGCATCTTTTAGTTGACCCGAGGTTCGATTCGATTCGATTCCTGACCAACATCTTTCCTCCACACTGCATTTTCTTGATACTTTGCCATGTCAGTAGCCTAGGACTAATTGTGCGTGATGCTGAAGCATTTGTAGTTCACGCCAGAGACACCAGGGAAAGTTGTAAAGAAAATAATGAATCGACAACAATCACTAGTTATAACTTGTAAGGATGGTGCATACTTTCACTACTTAAATGCGACGCAAACACGCAACCTGGCATGGAGATCATGCAAACATGAAACAGGATGTCCCGGACCACTCGAGGCCTTAGCCACGGAACGAATTAAGACTAAGGAACCTGCTGCCATGGCCACAAGAAGACATGATCAGCCCGTTCTGAACCCTATTTCGCCCACTAAAAGGATTCAAATACATGCCGAAACGTCATGATGCATCCGTGTCCCATTCGGGTCAACGGAGGCCGACACGAGGTACGTCAAGGCTGCGATTCGAGAGCCAAAGGACACTAGACGTCCCCTGCCCAGCAAGCACGAATTCTTGATAGGGGACTCGCTGCCGCTAACGACGCACCAAACAGTTTCAAAATTACTCGGTAAAGGTCCCAACACGACACGTCCCCGAACCACGGAGACCGCTCTGGGACGCTCTTGGACACATCGTAAGACTCGAAGCGACGCCAAAGCTCGCTGTCCATGGCCCAGACAGCCAGCTTTGACCCTGACCAGCAAGCAAAGAAAGCGCTACGTGGATCGATACGGCGAGAAACCAACGGGGAATTAACGAGGACTAATTAGGACCACATTAACGTGCCAGCAGTCGGTGACCAAATGACACTTAATTAAAAACTAAACACGCATGAACCAAGGCTGGAATTAACTGACCAGAGTGCATTAAAATTGTTCAAAATCGTTCACAAGACATGTTGACGCCTAGATATGGGGCTACTCAATTAGTCATTTATTGCATAGAAAATTAAGGATCGGGCCCGAATCCTAGACAAATATATCAATCGAATTGCATACATATGGAGCATTTTCATTAGTAGTCAATTAAACCCAAATAGTTTGCATATCAGTTGGAACCAGCACACGAGCCATATACCATTAAAAAATAGACTCGAAGATGATCATCGCGGTAACTAGCACGCATTTTTTCTAAGTTTTTTTCTTTAAACCTTGAAACAAGCAAGAGAAGTTAGGCCAAATTCAACCCTTCGCTGCTCGGTTTTCCTTTCATTGCTGGCCTTAACTGGTCCTCGAGCTCCGGCTTTTTGGTTAACCAAAATTCTCGCTGTTGGGTCTAGTGTCCCAAACTTATGATGTCTCTGGTTGTTAAGTGCAGCAAAAGTGTGGTGAGGAACATGAGTGCCTGATAATGTAATGTTGACGTTTTTGGTTGAGGGTCAAATGCCGCCGTCATCGGCAAATCCGATCATTAACCTTTGGGAGTGACCCATAATTATCGGCATGGGGTCTGAACGAAAGTGACCTCCAGTTTCTAAATGGAGAAAAATGATGTAAGAAATAGGGATGCAAGACAGGGCGGGATCAATATTTTGGCTAAGGATCGGATTCTACGGGGAGGGAAATTCACATCAACAACCTCCGACGACTGTAGATTCTAAATCCTGTCGATGGTGAATTTAATCCTTAACATTTTCGAATACATGAATGATCTTGTAAGGGAAAACTTAGGGGTCAACAGAACTCTATTCAGGCCTTGACTCTCTCAAGACTTCTTCAGGAACTCTCTTTAGATCAAAATCATCGGAAACGGATGTCCATCCTGAAATCAGATTTCCTTGGACCTTTTCGCCGATGTACATGAACATAGCAAGCACAGTTTTGCGTAAACATCTCAGCCAAATGACGGGAGGGTATGTGACCTGATCTGACTCAGCACACTCTCTACGATGCCCAAAAGGATCGATTAGGACATTTTCGTTTCTTGCCATTGTGAAAAAAGTAGGGGGTTGGGGAATCAAGAGAGCTTCACAAACGGAGACTAAAACTCCCTAAGGCTTTTAGCACACAAGAAAAACTTTATTGTTCATGCAATTAGCCTGCGTGCACTTATATTCATTAGATCTCGTCCTAGAATCAAAAGGAAAAGTAAAAATAATTTTCTTATGTAGAACTGCAGTAAAACAAAATAAAACCGAAAAAAAAAAAAGGTTTTTAGTTATTTCTAGGAAACTCCTCAAATAGAATAGTCAAACATATATATAAAACATTGAATAACTAACAATAATTTGCCAAAAATAAGAGTCGATGGTGCAGCGTGATTTTATTCATTGTTCGTGAACTTCAGACAAATATTATTTTAGGAAAATGTACATAAAGATAATGTCACGATTGGTCTCAAACAATACGAGTAAGGCATTTTCTCTGTAGAGAAATGCGCAATACAAATACAAGCACGTAATAAAGCACAACACACTTTGAAGGAAAGAAATCGAAAAGTGCAATATCAACGGCGATTGTTTTCATCCCTGAAAATGAAAGAGATTGACGATGGATTAGCCGAGCGCACATTCAAATATCCGCGGAGATCCACATGGCTTGACAAACAGATCATGGGAGTTCAGCTGCACTCAAACGGCAAAAGAAGGAGATGAGCATAGAATATTTACAACATAGTATTATGGCATTAATTGTGGTGTCATGCAAATTTGTCATTCCTAGATGTTCTATTCACCAAGATATGATTAATTCATTAGCAAAACTAATTCTTATAAATGTAAGATTTCTTTCAAAAGAAATTGATGTTGAAGTTTTTGTGTTGGATAAAAATGTGTGGAAATTCTGGATCTTATAGGTGTTTCTCAATTACTCTCGATATAATAATATCATGACTTGCAAAGGACATGTATCCTAAAAGGACATGTATCCTAAAATAACATGTAGGCTTTTTTTTTTTTTGTCAAAAAAATAACATGTATGTTGTGTTTGCGGGGCTTACATGTCTTGTCTGATGGATGACATTACTTTGGAACGATGGGCTAATGGTACTCGAGTAATGAATCTTGATTTACTATTGACTGGTTGCAAAAAAAAAAAAAAAAGCAGAGTCCATATAAAGCCTCTAATTTAAGTCTTATGACTCACATATTTTGGTTTTTGGATAAACAAAAATACCAACAAATTTCACAAGAAATGAATTTTGGCACGTGATTTGCGTATAATTTCTCATTATCTTTTTAAATAATCAAATAATAGCTTAAGTTTTATTTGAAAAGCTCAAAAGTTCTTTTTACTTTTGGTTAATTCAAAACAAACATGCCCCAAAATTTTTTCAGTTGAGGACCAATTACTATACTAAATCGCTAGCTGGCAATTCCCCGTGCTGGTCAAGCCATATTTCACGACAAATTAATGTGCTATAATATTACCAAACTAGTGAGAAAAGGACATCCGATTTTGTGTGTGTGTGTATATATATATATATATATATATATATATATATATATATATATATATATATATATATATATTCTTAAACACTTAAAATTTCCTCTTTTTTCCATTAGATATTATATGTTAAATGAATAACATGAGACGGTCAATGGATACATAGAAAAAGTTCCAAACAACGTCCTGCATTTTAGGGATTTTGATTGTACAGTTGTTGTTGCAATATTATTACAAAAAAAAAAAAACAAATAAAAGCAGTATAGCTACTCTCAAATTAACATGAGGGAAACTGTTCTTGAATTAAAGTATAGACTCAAAATAACCTTTTTTTCTCCGTGCTTGCATCCAATATGAAACGTTGATATTGTGAAGACCGCCCATTTTACAATCTTGATCGAACATAAGTACGTAGTCAAGTTGCACTTAGGAAGGAAACCTTTATTTTTGCTTGAACATTCAAACTTGTTTCTTCTTTCTCTTTTACTAATAAGAATCTGAAATGAAAAGAGTTGTAAAGTTTCTCACTAAGTTTCCAATTGTTTCACAGTTGCTTTTTTATGTGGCTCGTGAACTTAACTAGTCCTTTTAGGACACTTGCAACGGATTCATTTGATATATTAGATTCAAAATTTTCAAGTTAAGCTAGAGCAGCTATCTTATACAATGACCATAATCAATAGAAAAAGTAGATATATTCAGACAGAGGGTCATGTGTCAATTCCCAAGTAAAACGATAACACGAAGAAGATTCTATAGCAGAGAATCAAATTTTACATTCAAAGCGCTACATGAATATTGGAAATTGCGATTTGTCAAAAGTTGTCCAAACATAAAATTAAATTCGTCAATATTATGAATGTGCATAATCCATTATTCTCTTATTCTTATTTTCATCAAGTGAGGAAGTTGGGAAAAAAAGAGGGGAAGGTGGGAATCTCAATATGTACGACTATATCCCATCTAAGAACGAAGAAGAAATGAAAGGAGAGGGAGGTTGGCGCGTACCTAATCATCCGTCCATTGTACCCTTATCGCATCAAGTTTGATTCGAGGAACATGGGCGATTATGTTCCAATCCTCGCCAATAAGAGGCTCACATCTTTTGCTCAGCTCACCACAGTGTTCGATGCGTAATTCTTTCGGGGCAATGAGGGATCGGATTCCTTGCGGCATGAATGATAAGTTGGGACATCCGATCAAGTAAATTAATCTGAGATGTGTATGATTTAGCAGCCATTCGAGAACAGTTGTCAAACCAGAGCACTCATAGATAAAAAAGGACTCCAAAGTGTAGTTTGATCCTTCAAGACATCGGAAGATCTCCATCACTTGTTCGGACTTCCCAATTGCCGGAGCTCGAAGATTCAACGGAAAGTTGGACTTACCCTCTGAGGTCAACGCGAGCTTGCAACTAGAAATAGTCAAGGACTCTAGGGCAGTTAATTTCCCAAAAGGCAGAGATATTGGTCCCCCACAATTGATAATCTCCAACCGACGAAGGCGAGTCAGTCGGCAAGTACCTTCAAACAATACTTGGAGATTTTCACATGCCTCGAGTCCCAAAAAATGCAAGTTTTCCAGATATTGTATTCCGGTTTCTTGCAAACTCTTCCGCTTTGTTGTTATATATAAAAATCTAAGACCGACAAGCTTGTTCATATTTTTCGGTAACTCGTCTAGCTCCAAGCAACCACAGATGTTTAACTTTAGCAAACTCTGCAACTCACAAATGGTATCTGGAAGCTTTTTCAACCATTTGTTCTCGGAGAGATCTAATGATCTCAATTGCTTCAAGTTGCATATGGAATTGGGCAGCTCCTTAAAGCAACCAAATGACAAATGGAGATATCGTAAGTGTTTACAATTGGAGATGAATGCTTTAACAAATTTTCTAGTAATAACTCCATCATCAACATCGTATGGAAGAAAAATTGCACGTAGCCGCTTTGAGGTTTTCTTTCCCAGAAAAGATGGGACTCCATCGTAGTTTGAGATTCCCTCTAATGAACCGTTAGGGAGCGAAATGCATCGAACTTTTTCTGAAATCTCTGGAGTATCTAAGTCAACAGTCAAACAATAATTTTGTCCCACATTCGTTGCAAGAGAATGGACCAAATCGTGCAATTTAAAAAATAGTACTGTTCCTTGCTCCTCAACATTTTGGATCAAAGATCTCCTCCGCAACTCTTTGACATACTCAACACCAATGTCTTCCGGTGCTAGTTTTTCGCTTTTTGAACTAATGAGTCCTAAAGCCATCCATAGCCCAATCAAATGCCAGGCCTGGAATTGAACTCCTCTGGGGAAAAGTGACAAGATAGGAAAACATTGCTTTAAGTGAGATGGTAAATGAACATAGCTAAGCTTAAGAACCGGCAAAATATCCTCTTTCGCTTCTGCTAACTCCCATGTTTCACTATCCCTTATACGAATCCAATCCCCAACACCATCCTTTGAATTCAGTAGGCTCCCCAGAGTTTCCACAAGGAGAGGAACTCCTTGACATTTTGCGACAATGTCTTTTCCAATCTCAAGGAGATCGGAACGTGGTTGCGTTTCTTTTTCGTCAAAGGCACATTTTTTCAACAAGGCCATGGAGTCTTCATGAGAAAGACCTTTTAGATTGTGGGCTGGATGGGTACCCATTATGGAAGCAACTTCTGAACTACGTGTTGTCACAATTATCTTGCTTTCACTAGCTCCTTCACGAAGCAAATCTCTCAATTTTTTCCATTTCCTGTGGTCATTGCTCCATACATCATCCAAGACAAGTAGATATTTCTTGTCTTTGATTATGTCTAGCAAATGAGTTTGCAACTGCCGAATATCAACGTCACTCATACTTTGACCAGTTGCATGTTTAATGATCTCTTCAATGATTTTCTTGAGATCAAAGTCCTCAGGCACACACACCCATATTCACAATTCAAATTGCTCTTTCACCCTGTCGTCATCGTAAACTATTTTTGCTAGGGTCGTCTTGCCCAAACCTCCTATTCCGACAATGGGAATCACCGAGATGTTTTTGTCATCTACCGAAGGCAACAACATCTCAATTATCATTTCTTTATCACTATCTCTTCCGACGATATTCGACTTCCTTACAAACGGGTCAGTGATCTCTCGTAGTGGCATATGCGCCTCACTATTGTCAGCACTCCGCAAAAGATTGAATTGATCTTTATCGGCAGAAATTCTGGATAATCTCTCCCGAATCGCCTTGATTTTATGACTGATTTTCACACGAAATATGAGTGGATTAGAGAGGGAAAGGAAGCGATATACCTTCTCTTTGATACCCCTATAGCGACTTATCACCTTCTTTCGTAAGGCTTCGCACTCGAGTTCATCGAGCACATCCTCCGCATCGTACAATACATCTTGAAGCCGATCCAGCCACACTTGCAGGCTGTGCTTCTTCGTCTGCTGCTCCTCCGCATCTGACAACACCGCCTTGATGGCAGTCAACGTCTCTCTAAGCTCGCTGAACTGGTCCTCGACACCATAAATCGCAACTGCTTCTTGGATGGCGAGGGATCTTAGCTTCCCAAGCACCTCCTGTGTGATGCCAAAGGGGTCTCCCATGTTTTTCCGAGGAGGGAGAATGGACTAAAGAGGTGGGTAAGGGGACAGAGGGAGAGAAAGAGGAAGGGAAAGAGGAAGGGAAAGAGAGGGAGAAAGAGAGAAAGGGTTTGACCAACAACAAAAGAAAAAGGAGACAGAAAGGGAGGATGAAGAAAACAAAAGTAGAAAAAGGAGAAAAGAAAGGAGGGAGAGCGGTCGGATGAGTCGGAAAGAAAAGGAAAGGAGGATAGAGAAAGACACAGGCGGGACCACGAAAATAAAAGAGGGAGAGTGGAGAGTCAGCTTCGAGGAACTGAGGCAGAAGACGAGAGCCGGTTTCCCGTGAAAATTAATTAAAACAACTTCATTAAAATTAGTATGAAGATCCAACAGGGTGTCTTCAAGCGTCGCTCCGAGTTACCTAAAAGTATCATCCATATCGCTTGGGATAATTAGTTGACAACAAATTCTTTCGTAATTACTTATAATCTATGCTTAAAAATTTTCGTCGATGATTAAAATACTTTTTTTTATCAATTCAATTTTGTAAGCAATATAAACGAATCGCTTTTAATTAGGAAAATATTTTCTAGCGCGTCGATTTTGCACAAAATAAATGCACCCTCAAGGTACATATTTTTTGTACCCATTTTGTATGGTTCTCTCAGCATTTTAATTGTAGAGATGATCCTGAATAATAGGGTCATGAAACTCTTCCACAGGAATATCTCAAATGTCGGAGTAATTATTCATTTATCGGACATGTGATACATTGCCATGAAGATGGTGCGAAAAATTAGGCCTCGGCTTGATTGCACTTAAAGTTACGAAATGCTGTGTGATTTGCTTCCCGACCTTTGGACTAGTCGATCGCGAAAGAAATATATATATATGAATGAGAGGTACCAAAAGAGTTTTAAGGAAAGGGAAGAAGCACATTTTCCATCAATATTCGTTGCGTAATCATAACTACAACGGCAGTTCACCTAGGAGCTTCTAGGTAATTGTAGTATTAGAGAAAAATGTAGGAAACTCTAGAAAATGGATGAAGAATTTAGCGCTAACAAATATTATCAACTTCTTTTTTTGTTTTTGGTCTTTTTGTTGGGGTTTTCAAGGGCGATTGATTGATGAAACTACTACAATGCGCATTAACAGCCATTAAAAACAAAGGCACAAAGTAAAATTGTGCATGCCGCCTCTCCAAAGAGAGATTTTGGTGGAACTGACAGTCATTGGCCATACATTAGAAACCGGAATTTATGAGTGAATTGACACAACGTCCACGGGAGCTCTCCTCTTCCATGGACGACCAGCTCGCAGGCCAGCAGGAAGCAAGCAACTCGTTAAGTCTCGAATGGCAGAAGAAATATCATACGAAATTACTGTCATCATTTTCTTTCATTGTTATATCAGCCAAGCGTGGAAAATTGTATCCATACCCTTTCTTCTAATCTGCCAAGTGTCCCCACTGGGCTCGAGGAATTTCCTTCCCCAAAGAGATGTCCAACACGGCGTCCAATCGAAGCCACATGAACGGAGGAAACAGCCAAAACAAAAGGATGTGGGTATATGTCCATGGACTCAACCGGGGCTCGCAGGATTTGAAAAGTCTTCCCTCCATTCAGTAGAGGGCGAGATTGAAGGGATTTATCGAAGCCGAATCGGACGATCACACAGAGAATCGAGAAAAATTGAAAGACGCACGAGATTACCCGGGTTCACCCCAAGATTAGGGCTACGTCCTGCAAAGAGATTTTCACTATCTTTTTCGGTTTACAGCCAATTCGCATATTACAATGATAAAACCTAGCAAAATATATATGCCCAAAAAACGGGCTAAAAAACCTAAATCTCTTAATTCCACCGAGCGGAACCCCCGTCGGGAGGCGCCGCCCCTGAACCCCCGCCCACCGACCGGGCAGCGGGACACCGTGTCGGGGGCGCCGCCCCGAACCCCCGCATCCCGCGCGTAGGGGTCATATGTCGTTGGGTAACACTTCGATTTCCCTAAGCTCACGTGGGCGTACCCGGTGTGAGAAACAAGGGTCCCCGAAGTATTCGCCAACTCCAACAGAGATCTCTCCGGGATTATTTTAATTCGATCGTGAAGTTGGAATTATTGCTTTCAAAGACGGCTCCACGGACCAATGTGGATCGTCCATGGAGGAAGTGGATGGGTTGTGATGACGATTAACCTATTCCCCCTCGCGGCGTAGTCATGGACATTTACTGTCGTCCCCTGAAATTATGACGGAATCACACATCCCCGGAAGGGAGAGGGAGGCCAATAAGAAACGACATGCATCAGCAACGACTTTGGGGTTCGGATCGTGTGTTCCTCGGCGTTCCGTGCTCTTCAGATCGGATCGATGGATTTAGTCCTGTTCTGGAGGTCATCGATCCGGTTCCCGGTCCTCAAGGTGGAATCGGGGTCCGGACGGTCCGGTTCCCCGTTCTAGGAGGGAATCGGGCCGATGGATCGTCCATCCAAATCGACTAATTTTTATTTTTTAACTTTTAAATACACAATCGAGGCGGGCGGGCCAGGTGGTTGGGTGATGGATGCCTGCTTTTCTTGCCTGCCGAATTGACAGCTTCTTCATTCAGACTTCCCATAGCCTCCTTTGCTTGAATTTCTAGTGTTAGTCACTATCATGTGGGTTTTCTCGCATTAGTAATTGTACTGCTAGATAGACAGCTCGTCCCCTGACATGTTGCAGTATGAGAAAGTTGCAGACTCGTCAAATTCCAGCTCTGAACCTCTCCTAGCAGTCTCTCTTTGAGCATCAACTTTCGACGACGTTGGACACGAGCGTGGTAATTCTGAGCATAGTTCTCTCGAGTGGAGCTCCTCGGAAAATAACACATCCAAGAAATAATTCCGAGTTTCATCTGTCAAACTCCAAACCGAGATTCTTGAATTACAGTTTCGCCTTCCAAACAATTGGTATGCTTTACTTTTTATTTTCGTTTTACCGATTTCATTGGATCACCCGGACCATACTCCCCCTAGTTCAAACGGATGCATTTGGGAGACTAAAACTGATAAAAGGCTTTTGGCAGATAACAAAAATCTTACATTGCTCATGCAAATAGCCTTTTCAGCATTCAAATTCATAAGTTCCGGTCTTGGGAGCAAAAGGGTGAAAAACACGTGTAGAAGTGAAGTATAACTAGCTAAATACGGAAAACATAGTGTCGTTCTTTAAGTAGAATGTTTCGAGTCGAGTAGTAGAGGCAAATGATTATAAAAAGATCGAGTAACTGGCACCTTATTTACCAAAAATAAGATTCGATGTGTGTCGTGATCTCGTATACAGTCCATGGATGATAGAAGTTAAGTTTCACCCTAGAAAATCTTAAACTCGGATACTGTTACAGTTGGTCTCTTACAATCCAAGTAAGGCATTTTCTCCATAGGGAAATTGGCAATGCAAATTAACACATGCAAGTAACAGAGAACAATTCTCAATCAAGGAAAAAGAAGGGAAAAAAGTGGAATATCAACAGCCGTTATTCTCATCCCTGAAAATGAAAGAGATTGACGAAGAAATTAGCTAAGTTCACGACCAAATCTTTGCAGAGATTCATAGAGAGTGGCAGAAAAAGTCATAGCGGTTCATGTGCTCAAAAGGAAAAAAAAAACATGGAGATGTGCTTAAGAGTACCTATAACTGGGGGAAATTACCACAAAAAAGTCATAACATCCGGCAAATTTTGGCCAACGACCTCCAAGGAAAAGAAAAAAATAGTAAAAATTAAAAAGGAAAGTAGAAAAAAGAAAAATAAACAAAAAAATAAACAAAAATTAATAAAAAAATTCGACAAAAATTATTAAAATTCTACTAAAAATTATCCATATTAGCGCCGTCATGCCATGTAGGATGGTTGGCGTCCATGTCAACGATTTTCGGCCAAAATTCGTTGAATAAGCTCAATTAGCAAAATTTCAAAAAGTTTAAGACTCAATTGGCAGAAAATGCAATAAGTTTTGATTTTCTTGGACAAGTATCCCCACGTTAATTATCCCCCTTTTGTCATCAGCAAAGAAAAACAGTAGCAAGGACATGTACTCTCATTCAATCAAACTTCAGCGTCATGCAGCAAACAAAGTAAACAACATCAGACCCAGCTGCTCCCACAACCAACCCACCCACCAAAAAATAAAAATAAAATAAACATTTGCAAAGGTTTTTACTTCTCCTCCTTGAAATCATCGCAAAATAATGATACCTTTTGGCTGCGTACGCTGGACTAGATAAAATTTCGGATTAGATAACTTTTATCCTATCTGGTATTTGAAGTGACGCGAAATCCGGATATAGCCCGGATAAAAAAAATCCCACCTAAAGAATATGATAGACCTATATAGGATATGTAAAATTTGGAAAATTAATGAAAAAATCACGCCTCCTTTCCTTCTGCAGTCACTTAACACTCTTTCCTTCCTTTGGTCAAGCGCCACCATCATCTTTCTCTCCAGTTCTGATTACTCTCACTAAAATGGCCACCAAAGAACCAAAGGACGAGATACCATGAGGTGAGATCTACACCCAGCGGCCTGAGCAAACTCCAATGGCCACCGCTCCTCCGGGAAAGACGGAGACGGTGCCGAAGCTCACGGGCTTTGCTTCTTAAGAAACAGAAACAGAGTTTGTAAAATTTTCCTTCACGAGAGTTGAGTTTTTTTTTACCTCGGTCGGTGAACAGATAGGAGACAAATTTTCCTGGAGACGTGGGCGTCGTCGATCTTGGGGCGACGAAGGGGGAACGGCCAAGGTTTATGCTCTTTCGACCGTCCTGACCAGAAACCGGAGCGGAATGAGGGGAGGCTTGCTGCATTGAAAGCGGCGATGGAGAAGGAGAAGCGATGAAGAAGCCTATAATGAGAGAGATGAAATTGATTCTGTTTAAAATGAGAGATGAAGCACCCCCTTCTGCTGGTGACATCTTTAAGATGAATTCATCGTGAGCCCGATCCCCTTCTTTCCTCCATGAGCGAATTCAGAAAAACGAAAGAGAGAACGAACAGGTTGTCGAGGTGGAAGGGATGTCGCAAAAGGAGAGGATGCTCTCATCCGCGTCATTTTACCGAAGAGGGGTGTTCCATATGGAGAGGGATTATCAACGGATGAATAATTTTTACGAATTTTCATGATTTAGTTGCAATTTTAATTGCGCAAATCTAACACTCATTTCGACAATATTTTATATGAATCCATCCTATATCCGGACATCAACAAACATTGAATAGCATATTTCAAATCATATTCTATCCTTATCATATTCGACAAAAATGCCTGAACGATCAGACGCAGTCTTTGTGTTTATGATGAGAGTGATGAGAGCACCGTAAGGCAATCAGAGCGATGCTTGAATAAAATATAAAAGGCAGAGCTGTGAAAAGAGAATTCCCCGAAGTCATGCTGTATTCTCTCAAGCATTCTTCTAAATCTTTCTTTTTTCTTTCTTAAGGTCTGGTGATATTTGGAGGAGTAAAACTTACATGACTTCTTTATTAAATTGAGGCATAACACGATTAGTGGTTCGTGTCTTCTTTTTAAAAAAATCAAAACAAAATTATGTGTACTGTTTTTTATTTCAAAATGGTCAATGCATTACCAAATGTGTTCGCACATTTGCCCTTAGACCCTTTTAGACTTTAGTGATGCATAATTTTGGCGGGACTTTTCTAATAAGTTGAGGCATAAATCATTAGTGGTCCGTGTACATTTTCTTAGGGTGCCTTTGTTTGGAGAAAAATTCCACGAAAAAGAAAAGTCATTTTCCAGAAAAACGACTTATTTTCTTTTTGGAAAATTCCAAATAAGGCTCGAAGTCCTCTCATTTTCTCAAATAAGGACCTCAAGTGAACATTATTTCAAATAAGGGCCCGAAATGGAATAGTATGTTTCAAATAAGGGCCTAAAGTGGCCATACGGTTTCAAAAAAAGGCATGGACTAAAGGGCATTTTTGTCATTTCTCATTTTGATTTTTTGTTTATTTTTTCTCTCTCTTTTCCTTTTACTTTTTTTAAAAATTAGAAAAAAAAATAGCCACACACAAACAAGAGGGCTGCCCCTTTCGCCTGTGGCGATCGGCCTACCGTTAGTGCGGAGTCGATGGGGGCGACCTGCGGTTGGGGGAGTCGTCGGCCCTCACCGAGGCACCGACTACCTCACCGGCCTTATCCGCCGCCCCTCCCCCGACGGTAGAGCTACGGTTTTAAGAAATAAAAAAAAGAAAAGTCTAATAAAAAAGAAAAAAATCAAATAAGGGAAAAGAGAAAAATGTCCTTGAAATTAGGCCCTTTTTTGAGATTTTATGGCCATTTCGGATCATTATTTGAAATAAGATTCACTTCAAATTCTTGTTCGAGAAAATGAGAGACACTTGAGACCTTTATTTGAAACAAGGTTCATTTGGGACTCTTATTTGAGAAAATGAGAGGACTTGGAGCCCTTCTTTGAAATTTTCCCTTTTATTTTGCTCGGTGATATGCTACCGAATACTTTTTCCGATGTTTGGTTCTCATTTAGAAAATAATTAGGGAAAAATATAAAAATAGAAAAAGATATACTCTATTATATGAAATACAAAAATATAAAATATTAAAAAAATTAAACATTATAATTCGAGATGAGCAAAATTTCGAAAAGTGTTTTTACCCCCTTTAGATTTAGGAATTCACTTTCCTAATTTTATGCATGAATTTTCTATTAATCGAAAAGTGTTTTCCATTTATTAAGTTGTTTTCAGAGAACCGAATAAGTGAAAGCCTGAAAAATATTTTTCACTCAAACGAACGCACTCTTCAAGTTCAAAACTTCACATGTTCAAAATGGTCAGTGTTTGGACCCAAAAAAAAAAAAAAAGGTCAGTGTACTTATTTATAATGTTCATACATTCACCCTTATATCATTATGACAATGTATTTTGTTATTATCTTTATCGTTAGTTGAGGCTCAAATGGTGGGTACAACTTATTTTTGGTTAAAATAAGTCTAAAAATCTCACTGCCGCTCTAGACATCGCCACCAAAAGAGGCGACACTAGTGTTGCCACCACCTCTTTTCGACTTCTTTACAACATCGGTGACAAAAGAGGGTGGCACAACCATCTACGACCCCGATGAGAAGTGCATCATCCTCTGTTGAGGCTGCAAGTCGGGTTTCGGACGCCCAATCACGACAACTATTTCGACAGAGATGATTGTCGACGCATCACAATTGAATTTACCCTACCTTATAAAGATCAAGATTTTAGAGCTTATCTATTTAAAAGGAAATGAGACGAAAGCGTGAATTACAAAGAGAAAGTCTGATACTCGTTAATTGTTTTATTGACTTAATCCCTTTGATCACCAATTGAATTAATCCCTTTAAGTCGATGATCAATTTAGTTAACTTTTTTTTTTTTTGGTCCAAATGAATTTAGTTAACTTGTACAACCCTAATTATGAAAGTTCCATGACGATACGGATCGACACCGTAATGAAAATTGAATACCGTAGAGTCGAGCACATGATAAAAGAGGAACTGGTCGAGCCAAAGCTAAGCAGAAGAACTGAACCGAATCCCCAAAGCTAAAAGTGGCCCAAGAGATCGAGAATGGAAGCCGAAGCCGAAGCCGAAGCAGAGCTCGCATGGAGCAGAGAGACGATTCCCAGAGTCATGAAGATCGTCTGCGCCAGGCTCCCCCAGCGAGACCTCGTCTCTCTCCTGCTAGTCAGTCCCTGGCTTCACCGCTCTCTCGTCTCGTATCCCTCGCTTTGGCTGGTATCTTACCGAAGAACTCTCGACTTTTCTTGAAATCACGAGCTCAGCAGGTTCGATTGCGTGATTCCGATTCGCCCGGTGCGTTCAGGTTCTTGATTTGCGCGAGATGACCAATGCGGGGAATCGGCTCCTGGACGCTCTTTCGCTGGTTAGTTTGTGAAGGCATTTCAATTCGCCAGCGTGAATGGGGTGCTTGATTGTCCCATTTTGAGTAGATTGATGGGGTCATGCGTGAGCCAGTTGAAGTTTCATAATTTGACGAAGCTGATTTGATCGTCCAAATGGTTGCTTTAGGTCGACCCATTGTACTGAAGAAATTATCTGTGGATTTGGCAGGCGAGATATGGCCAGGTGAAGCGAATTAACCTGGAATTCGCTCAAGATATCGACGACAAACACTTGGAGACCCTCAAGAACAAGGTATGATTTTGCATTGTGATGTTTCTTGTCGAAATCAGATATTGGAAGTTAGAATCCATCCTTTTACGTTAGACGAAGACAGTTGTGCATCATTGCTTCATTTATATTTTGGAGACAGGTGTTGTCTTTTAAAGGACCTTTTGAAATCTCAAGGAAAAGTCTACTTGATCCATCAGTACCCATAAGCAATTCTATATTACTTTGTTCTGATACAAATCAGAAAGATATGCCCTCTTGTTTCAATACTCATGTTAGAGGATCATCACAGTAATATAGTATAGTCTTTACACTTTTTTTACCCATAACCCTGTCTTAGTTTGTTTGGTGTCCTCTTGAAGATATGCATAGTCTGTTGGTTACTTGAAAGTTTGCCTTTTTCATGATTAAGTCACCATTTATTCGTTGATGCGCAGGTATTATTTTCACTTAGTTAAAAAGCCATACTTCAATTTGACATTGGTATCCAATATAATTTGTCTTTTAGGCAATTATTCATCAGTTTTATCTTGATACCAATTATGCTTGACTTTACTTTTTTAGCAACACTAAGCTATCTTGATCATTTAACTCTGAGTAACTAGTTGTGATCACTTATCAAGCTCTTAGTAACTTGATCATTTGTCGAGTACTCAACAGTATTCTGAATCTCTCAAAAGCTTGGAGAGTTTAAATCTCAATGGTTGCCAAAAGATCTCTGATAAGGGAATTGCAGCTGTGACCAGTTGTTGTCCAAATCTCAAGGTCCTTTCTATTTATTGGAATGTTCGGTAAGTCTTCACTAATGTGCCTATCTTGTAAATTCCACCTTATCTTAATTCGTATGCCAATTAACTGCATATTTATGGAGCTGCAGAGTGACGGATATAGGCATAAAGCATCTGGTTGAGAACTGCAGACATTTAGTTGATTTAAACTTAAGTGGCTGTAAGGTATGTACTCGCTGAATATCACAGCCTTCCTCCAACTTTCTGCTGCATATGCTTGCATTGGTATAGTTGTTTACACGTATTAGCATGATGATGGAAGTTGGGCTTGCTCCTACATTGTCAATGAAGTATACCATGATTTGGAATACTGCCCCGAGCAAATTTGTGTATATGATGCATGGCTACCTAAAATTTCTCTTGACCATCTATGCTACTCAACTTTCTCACATGTTCTTTGGTCACTTAAGTTTTGGAGATCTGCTTTGTTTTGTGAAGACAGAGATAGTATAATTTGATAATCGATTGAGTTCTTTCCATGTGTAGGTAATGGGTCCAAAATCTGAGTTTGTGCTTGGTACTAGTCTAAGGTCTTAGGCTGGTATATGCAACTGCAATTCTACTAAGATTTTTGACCTGCGGATGAGCTTTATCAGAGACTTTCCATCTTTGTGTGCAGTTGTTTGCATCTATTGAGAAATGATACAAATTTTATAGATTTAGCGAGCCTATACATTTTGTGTGGAAGAAGTTCTATTTACATAGTTGTTTTCATTTGTCGATGGTAGAATATTACAGATGAGAGCTTGGAGTTAGTTGCTGACAGTTATAAAGAATTACAGTCACTAAACATTACTCGGTATGTTAATATCCAATAAGAAAAGCTTAACCCTTTTTTAAGGAATCAAATGAGGCTAGATATGCACCTTTAAGCTCGTATTCGGTTTTCAGGTGCGTCAAGCTGACAGATATTGGCTTGCAGCAAATACTGTTCAAGTGCTCTTCTCTCCAGAATCTGAACATTTATGCCCTTTCTAGGTAAATGTGCTTTCTGTTCTCTTATTTATATTTGAAGCCAATTGGGGATCTCTTTTTACTTTCTGGATTGCTTTTTTCCAGTCTCACAGATAATACATACAAAAATATCTCCTCTCTTTCCTATCTGAAGTACTTGGATCTTTGTGGAGCCCAGGTAAATTCCACTTATTGACAGATGCTAATTATCTTGCATTACCTTAACTTTATGCCTCAAAGTGAAATGATTCTACAGAACCTATCAGATGATGCACTTTCCTGTATAGCCAAATGCAGAAATCTCGCGGCCCTGAATTTGACGTGGTAAGTTTGTTAGTAAAATGCCTTCGGTATTTTGTGGAGTCAACATGAAATGGTTACTTTTCACAGGTGTGTACGTATTACCGACAAGGGGGTCATGGCAGTTGCTAAAGGCTGCCTCTCTCTCGAGTTCCTTAGGTAATTCTTGATGATATGGTTCTTCCTACTAGAATGAAAAATCTTGGCTGAAATCTTATTGATTTGACTCGGAGATGGTCAGTAAGTATATTGCAAACCAAGCTCCCATTGTCCTCATTCTAACTGGTTAACAAGAGTATTTCTCATATTATGGTTATTGAAACTTGATGGTTCTTCTTCAAACCTCCTTTTTACATATATTAAATTGACTGATATGTAACTTCGTAAGCTGCCAGCATATGTGCATAGATTTTTATCCAATTGACCTGTAATCAAATTAATAATTTGCCTCATACTGACTTTTTTCCGATAGAGTTGTTGGTTAGCCCCAAAGATGACTTTAGTAGGAAATGTTTGAAATTGCAGTGTCTTTTGGCTTTGGGTATGACTTCAGATTTTGGTCTTTTCTATTATATTGAAGCGAGGGTATGGAAGTTCTATTTGAATTTGTTATTTGGTGGCTTTTATTCTGCAAAAATGATTGAAGTGTAAATTGAAGTGTCTTCGTGTCCTACATTTTACATTTCTAAAATGTAAAATCAGTTCTTTGTCATATATGTTTTCCACTCAAGCAAGCACATGTCAGAAGTTGGAGGAAAGGAGTTTCTGTTTCTGGCTTTTGTAGGTGCGCTTTTATTGTCTTTTGATGCCAAACTAGTCGGTTTAAAAGTCAAGTAAAAAGTAGAAGACGGACAAAAAGCCTCCCAAACACCCATTGTGCTTGCTGATCTCCTGGACCATCTTGCATTTTGATTGTTCGCCTCCATGAATATACATCTTCCACAAAATGTATGGCACAAAAGCTATGATGAACCTCATCGTATATCAAGTCCTCTCTTCAATGTTCAGTTAGTGATAATTGCGCAAATGCAGCTTGTTTGGGATAGTTGGGGTGACAGATAAATGCCTTGAAGCCCTTTCAACGACCTGCTCAAGCACACTCACTACACTTGACGTGAATGGCTGTGTCGGCATTAAGGTAAGATATTCTTTGCTGGTGCAAGGAGACGAGGTTTGCTGCTTTTCCAGGGGATTCGTGTTGTAATTTATGATGTGTATCACTTCCTCCGCAGAGACGAAGCCGTGAAGACTTGCTCAAATTGTTTCCACACCTCAAATGTTTTAAGGTTCACAGCTGACAGTTTGAAGGACACCATCTACCAATCTCATCCGTAAACAAAGACATGTTTATAGGACAGCGAAGAGATCCGGATGTCAAGCTTGCATTATATTCAAAATCGAAGATGGAATCATCCTTTCATTGATGATAAATATAAACATTCAATACAATCGTATCGACACGGTAGAAACTAGAAGGTTTTTTTTACTTCTATGGCAGGCCAGTTTAAGGGCCACAAAAGCATATTCATACCTTGGTGTTGAAGCAGGGATGGTTAATGTTGGCTTAGACGATACGTGATTGTCAAAATTAACATGCGGCAAGCGACTTGAAATTAAATAAAAATCTGTTAGCTGAAGGTAGGCTGCAAAAATCCTATAAATTTATGATACCAGCAGCTTCAGTAAGTGCTTGCAAAAATTCAAATGGCCTGTTAAAGACCCACTCGTCTACTTCTGCCCCCCTTTTGCGTTTCTTTGCAAAGCCCTGTCCTTCCGTTCTACTATTCTCAATCACTTACACTAATCAACTTTCTTCTCTTTAATTGTAAAAAATTTAGACAATCACGTAATGTAAAGCCAAAATTATCCGATCCCTAATTCACCATTAATTAAGAAATTTCGCACTAATCAAGTTTCTTATCTTTTTAATTATAAAAAATTTTGGCAATCACGTAATGTAAAGCCAAAATCATGCGTTCCCCAGTTCACCACGAATATAGAAATATATTCTCGTAGCCTTTATATCCCCTTGACCATGAAAAAGTCAAAAATTTTACTACCATCTTTTATGCGTCGATAAAAACGTATCGAATGTTTTTATAAATCATCCACGAAATTATGCTTATGACATCGTTAAACTTGGCAACTACCCAAAGTTGTTCAATTTTAAATTTAATGCAAACTTGACATCTGGTTCCCTTCATTGTCCTAAAAATATCATTTTGTTCGTGAGATGGGATTGCTAGAGAATGTCATTTACAATTACAAAGAAATGTGCATCTTTGCAATATTTCTTAGCTATTGTTAGCTTTGTGTCCCCTAGGCACATATGTATTGTAAGTTTCAAATGTCATGTCTATCCTAAATTCAAATTTTATTTGTTTATGCACAATTATATTATCTTTTGGAGCCGAGCCCCCACAATATAGCAATAAATCCAATCTTTTTAAAGAAAAAAGCTAAAGTGAAAACGAAGGTAATTATAAGGAAAAAAAATATGTATATCCCAAGAAAAAGTCGAGTTAGCTTCGACCATGAAATAGTAGAATGGACGGACAGTTTTGCAAAGAAACATAAAAGGTGGGAGAAAGTCAGGCGAGCTGGTTTTGGCATTTTTAATGTTTGCAACCATTATAAAAGCTACAGGAATCATAAATTTGTCGAAAAATCTCAAATAAGGACATGAAGTGAATATTATTTCAAATAAAAATCTTAAATATCATCATCGTTTCAAAAAAGGCATAACGAAATTATTTTCGTCATTTAGTTTTTTCTTCATTTTCCTTTTCATGTTTTACATTTATTGTTTTTTCCTTGTTGTAGCCGGCGAGGGCCGCCTTGCCTAAGCCCTCGTTGGCTACAGCGAGCCTGGACTAGGTGACCCTCGCCCAAATCCGGCGAGGGCTCGCCTTGCCGCCTAGAGGCGAGGTCGGCCCTCAACTATTAGGGGCAACCTCGCCTAGCCCTCGCTAGTGGCTAGCTATTGCTTGAGAACGGCCCCCGATGAAAAGAAACGATAAAAAAAGATAAAAAGAAAAAAATTCAAAAAATGTAAATGATGAAAATACCTTTGATTAGATTTATTTTGAAATAATGAAGGCTTTTTAAGCCTTTATTTGAGAAAATGAGGATATTTTAGGTCATTATTTGATAGTGAAATTTAACTGAAACTAGTATAGGGTAAATTTGTCAATGACGTATTAGTTTGGGATTTTTGATGGTCAAAAACATCATTTTTGATAAATTTATCATAAAATTTTTCATGGTATTAACCCTGACGTAATAGATTACAGGCAAATAAAACACATGTTCTGACCAAAATAATAAATGGTTCTGACCAAAATAATAAATGGTTAATACTACGAAAAACTCCAAATTGGTACATTTGTAACAAATTTACCTTAAATTATTTTTTTTATCACGAAAAATCCTAAACCGATACATCTATGACAAATTTACTCCAAACTGGTGCACTTGTGACAAGTTTATCATTTGTCGATTTTTGTTAAATCTAATCATCAAATTGTTAAGTCGATGACACGTGTCGGTTGATAGATGTACCGGTTTGAGATTTTTACTTGTAACAAATGTATCAATTTCAGATTTATTGTGATATTAATCCAATTTAACGGATGATAAATTTGTCACGGGTGTACCAATTTGAGATTTTTCGTGGAAAAAAATTAATTTATGATAAATTTGTCACGGTTATACTAGTTTAGGTTTTTGGTTGTCAAAAAAATAGTTTGAGATAAATTTGTCGCAACTGTATCAGTTTAAGATTTTTCGTAGTAAAAAAATTTTGAGGTAAATTTATCATTAATGTATCAGTTAGAGTGTTTTCGTGATATTAATCCAATAATAAAAATACATGTGAGTGTTTTGAGACTTTCTAGTTAATACACCTTCTCGGGCCGGATTCAAGGAGCGGGTCGAGGCTAATATCCGCCGCATCGCGCCCGCTAAAAGTCCCGTTTCGTCGTACCTTTTCTTCATTTCGCCACCGCGAGTCCGCCCCGAACGCGGCGGGCCGCGCAACCTATTAAACCCTGAGATGTCCTTCCGTGGATAAAACCCTAATCGGAACAATCTCCGACAAGCGTTGGCGCGAACTTGGAGTTTCGATGATGTGCTTCCCCGGATTCTCTTCTCTCGGTCTCTATTCATGCGAATTCGAATTGATTTTCGTTCCTCAACTGAAGTGAACGCGATTGTCTGCATCGCGACATTTTCAGCAAATGAGCTTCGGGACCAAAGCTAGTCTCTTCCCTGCGCTACACCAGTCGCTTCTTCACCAGCATCACCAGTGCCGGCTCATAACCAAGGTCCGTCTCAAATGGGTCAAGAATCGGAGCCTCGACCACGTCATCGACACCGAGACCGACCTCAAGGCCGCTTGCCTTCTCAAGGACGCCATCAACCGATCCTCCACCGGGTTCCTGACCGCGAAGTCGGTCGCCGATTGGCAGAAGGCACTCGGCCTCACCATCCCTGTTCTCAGATTTTTGCGCAGGTTACTCTACTCTCTGCCTTGTCCTTTTTATGTTTTATGATCATTTTAGCTCAATTTGAGGGAGTTGATAGAGCTCTTTACTCAAATCAGAGGTTTTCTCTCAAAAGGGGAAAAACGAAACGTGTGATTTTGCCGGATATCAAGTGTTGGTATGATATGGAGTTTCGGTTCGATAGGTGAGTTTGATGATGATGATTTTGTTTGAAATTTGCTTTCTTGTAGGTATCCTACGCTCTTTCAAGAATTCCCGCATGCCCGATACGCAAATTTGCCTTGTTTTAAGTTGACAGACACTGCTCTGCTGTTGGACTCACAGGAGAAAAAGATACACCAGAACTATGAACGTGATACTGTAGAGAGGCTCTCTAAAGTGCTCATGATGATGAAGACTAAGACTGTGCCATTGCAATCCTTGATTCCCTTGAAATGGGATCTGGGTTTGCCAGATAATTTCATGAAAACGTTGATTCCAAATTACCCCGATCATTTTCGATTCATTAAAGCTCCGAGTGGTGATGCGTACCTGAAACTCGTGAATTGGCCTGAGAGTTATGCGGTCTCAGCATTGGAGAAGAGATATGAGGGTAAAGACGTAGGCGATGAATATAGGCAGTTTAAGAGGGGACAAACAGCCCTGGCATTTCCCATGAATTTTCCAAGGGGATATGGTGCACAGACAAAGGTAAAAGCATGGATGGAGGAGTTCCAGAAATTGCCATATATTTCTCCATATGAAGATTCTAGGCATATTGACCCGAGCAGTGATCTCATGGAGAAGCGAGTTGTTGGGGTTTTGCATGAGATCTTGAGCTTGACCATCCATAAGAAGACTAAGAGGAACTACTTAAGGAGCTTGAGAGAAGAACTAAATCTTCCTCATAAGTTTACACGGATATTTACTCGGTATCCTGGGATATTCTACCTCTCTTTGAAGTGTAAGACGACTACTGTTGCTATTAGGGAAGGGTACCGGAGGGGTAAATTGGTGGATCCACATCCCCTTGTCCGCCTAAGGGAGAAGTTTTACCATGTGATGAGAACTGGGCTGATTTACCGGGGTAAAGGGCTAGATATGATACCCCAGGAAGACATTTTGCTTGATGATGTGGAGGATGAGACAGAGCAAGAGCAGTCAGAGGAGGAAGAACTTGGTATAAATGAAGGGTGCTCCGAGGAAACATCAGAAATGGATGGTGAAACTGATGGCCAAGAATGATTCCAGAGAAAAAAGCAAAGGATGAATGTGCAGAATATCTAGATGAAGCAAAACAACAAGAATTTTGAGCGTTAGCGGCTACGGTATGTATTCTTTCGAGGAACTTAAGAACTACTGATTTACTGTTTGTAGTTGGGTTTCGTATGAATTTGCTTGCAGCATGAGACTACGATCCACATATTTTTAACAGACTTGAGTGCACTTCCTGTATGCTTGGATACTGCGAAATCTACGTGTAATACAATATCTTACTCAGCAAAACGAAAAGTGGAACTGTTCAAAATGCAATGTGGCACTCATTTCTTAAATAGGCTACATGTCGCTCATCCAAGTCAAGACGAGTAACAGGATATTCGCGATGAATATTTCTTTTGCTCCAGTATTTAAGTTAAGAATGTCGACCCACCTAATAAAACAGTGTGAAACAGATGCACGAATTCGGTAGCCTTGGGAGGGACATGTTGGAAACAGAGAATGACAAACGTTTTATGGTTGGAGGAGGATCTCTTTCACAAGATATCATGTCATTTAGAAGGGGACTCATTTCCAAGTCAGGCTCTGGATTGTCTGCAATAACCACTTCAGACTGAGGATACGTTTGCCCGTGCATCTCGCAGACTTGCTTCTGAAGAGAGAAGTCTTTTAGATCATAGCAGGAACGCCTATAGGCAAGGAGGTGATCATCTGTTTTTACTGTTGTTTCAATTATTGGATCTGTGAGGTGCCATCCATGAGCTTTCTTCGTGAGCAACGCGAGTACTTCGACTTGTAAAGTGTAAGGCAAGGAGATGATACTAATGCTAATTATTGATTATACCAGTGACTTTATTGAGAATGCCGTATTGAACAAGTTTATCTCCTGGAGGCTAGAGACACTTGCAACAATCATAGGACTTCTTATATCTAACCTTAAACGGTTGTTTTGATAGATGCTTTAATTTCGATGTTTTCAAGCCAAAGAAACTCCCCTCGATATCGGATGACGTCATGAGAGCATCATCCTTGTTTCGTTTTTCTAATCTTAACTATTAGAACAACAGTCTTGATCGATGCAAGTTAGCGTTTTGTCCATCTTTTGATGTTGTCCTGTTCGATGGATTTCAACTGCAAGGACAAGCGACGAGCGCACCCGAGATTCTTCATTGGAGCATATTTTGGCCTGCATTCCAATTAGATGAAAACCTCTAAGCCGCCATTCTTGTGTGATCAGGACCCTTCATTCATGAACTCAGCTACCATGTTAATAATTAGCAAGAATGTATGCATAGAATTTTTCTGTTCTCATCCCTGTGAAGAAATCCATCTGTCCTCCAGATTAGATGAGCGAAAGGTTTTGTGACCAAAGATGAGTTTGATTCGCTCCAAACCTTGCCATAACTTGTTCTCAAGAAGCTAGAAGCAACTTCAGAATATTTACTGGCCATTCATTTGTTGGTGCCATCTTCGGATCCGTGCAGCGCAATTTACGTAACCATGCCTCTAGACTTTGACAGGGCATTTCGTGTTGGTATGCTCATTTTGTAGGGTATAAAGTAAACAGAGAGCATTTTACCTTATCCTGACTTCTCCAAATGCCTATTTCTAACCGGCCAAAAACACAGAAAGAAAAAGAAATGCCTCCTAAAATATCTTTAAGGACTCAACAGAGCACGTGGAACAGTAAATCTCATTTAGAAGCTACCATGCTTTTGAGTTGCTCAGATAATATATGTTTCTCTCAACTAGAACATATTACATGGGCTTTTCTAAAATTTTTGCTAAGAAGACCATAAAAAGTACCTGGCACATGGTAACTGAGGGCATTTTACCTTATTCCGGCTTCTCCAAATGCCTAATTCTAGCCAGCCCAGCCGCGCCCCCAGCCACACCCCCCCAAAACAAAAAAAAAAGCCTACTTCTAAAATCTCTCTCAGGACTCAGCAAAGCAGGTGAAACAGTAAATCTCATTGATAGGGACCTAGAAGCTACCATGCTTCCATGCTTATGAATTGCTCAGAGAACATATGTTTCTCACAAGTAGAAGAAATTACATGGTAAATGCTAGAGATTACTGCTCAGATCAACGAACTGAAAACGAGCATGAAGCATAGGATTTAAGAACCAAACAGCAAGTTTCAGGAAGTCACAACTGCTCGTGAGAGAGCCAATGCCTCAGAGAAGCCTAGCCTTCCAGGATATGTACAAAGCATGTGCCCATATAAGGGGAGGGACTAAAACTAGAATTCATCCTATGCATTAATGGACTTAGCATATATTTACACACTGAAAAAGGACGGCAGGATAAAGTACCTACCGTATGAAGAGAAGCAAATGGAAAGCTTTCATAAGAGTTCTCGTAGAATCGAGAATGAGGTTTTCATTCTGTACACCCAGATCATGAATTGGTAACCACATCCAATCAGTAAAACTACTCCCAAGCGCTGGTGACCCCTGCACCATACACTCCATATGCACCATAACCAGCAGAAATACCATGTCCAGTGCTATTATACCCTCCACCGTAGTAATCTGTACCTCTATTGAATGAGCTTTCCCGTCTGAAATCGCGCCCACCAAATCGACTTCCTCCGGATCGCCTATTTCTGCCACCACCATGTGACCTTGATGCGTAGCGCGGGAGCCAAACAGGCACTTCCTGATTTGCCTCTTGCATCAATTCAGCTAGTGGCCTTGCCAGCGATGAGTTGTTCTCGTTAAAGAAGGCTGTTGCTAGTCCTGTTTTGCCAGCTCGCCCTGTCCGTCCTATCCGGTGGACGTAATCATCAATGTCATTGGGAAGATCAAAGTTGACCACATGAGCAACATGAGGGATGTCAAGACCACGCGCTGCAACATCAGTTGCAACTAGGATTGGAGTTCTTCCACTCTTGAATGATCGCAATGCCAGTTCTCTTTCCTGCACCAGAATTCATGCTATCATCAAAAGCACAAGAAAGATCCAACAAGAAGAAAAGGGCAACATTTTCCCTTCTGAAGTTTCACAAGTCCAGAAATGTCCATCTTTTTTAAATGTAGCCACTTTGACCATGTATTCTCAAAATTGACCAATGTGATGCAAACTATTCATGAACTGAAGTGTTCAGATAACAGTTAAGCACCAGTATCAAGAGTGTAAAGAACTAACAGTCAAGTCTTTTGATGATCATTCAAGGGAAAACTGTATGGCCCCAAAAGAGTTCACAAACTAAAGTATTTCATACTCAGAGTGGAAGAAAGACTTCTTAGTTGTCTCATAAAACAAACAGAACTAGGCGACTTACTTGCTGGGATCTATCCCCATGGATGCTAGTAGCAGGAAACCCGTTTGCATATAACCAGTTTTCTAAGGAATCTGCTCCCCTCTTAGTCTCCACAAAAACCAATGTCAAAGCATGCTGAAATATTAAGGGACGAATCACTTGTAAGTTCGCTACAATAAATCGACAAAAAAACCCTTATATCCTTGGCACAAAGAGGAAGCTTCCCAAAGAAAAGGTCCAAAAACTCATGAGCAAGATATCATAGATTACCTTTCCATGAACCCCATTTTCTCTTTGCGCATGGAGAAGGTCCATAAGATGGCTCCTCTTGTCAGACTCATTGACATACTCAACTCTTTGAACAATCAAATCAGTACTAGAGCCGACCCTTCCAACAGTCAAGTATATGTAGTTTGAAAGGAAATCAGAAGCAAGCCTCTGCATAAAAGATAGGTTGGAGAAAGTTTGATACGTAATTGATAAATAAACTCGAAGGTACTTTTAAAATTGATTTAGACTTTAACACCAAATCAGCCGAGAAACTGACAAGACAAGAAATTACACTAAAAAAAGAGTTATATCTAATCAAATCGTACCTGAATCTCTTTTGGGAAAGTGGCACTAAACAGCATTGTCTGCCTCAAACCACGTGTAGGCATTCCCATCTGTTCCACAATTTTCCTTATCTGAGGTTCAAAACCCATGTCTAACATTCGATCTGCCTCATCAAGAGCCAAATATTTAATCATCTGCAGAGATACTCGGGCTCTTTCAAGCATATCAACCAATCTTCCTGGAGTTGCAACCAGAATATCAACTCCCCTTTCAAGTTCGCGTAACTAACCACAAAGAGGGAAACAATTATAAGATGAATTTGTAATAACTAGCAAGCAGTCCAGTAACTCTGTCAACTCTAATTCGCTTTGTAATAAACTTCAAATACCGAATCAAACAAAGCTTAGAAAAGGTAAGGCAGATGTGCTATACAACTGATTATATAACAAAACTACAAGCAAATCCTAGCAAAAGTAAGAATACGCACAAGTTCACTTAATCTTCAGTAGAAACATACAAAAATCATCGATTATTCCTCAAAATGATAGCCTATTTACTCTGGACTGACTTATGAGTGAGCTCATACCAAAGTACTTTGGTTCCTTAAGTTTTTCCCAAATTTAATTGATGACATTCTAATTACAGTAATTACTTATCCTTCCTCGAGCAACCACATCATTCAAAGCTTTCTTGCCTCAACTACACTCATTTCATGCCTACGTGGAACCTCAGCTGCCCAAGCTCCACATTCTGCCTCGTAAGTGGAAAAGTTCTAATAAATATAAATCTAAGCATTCAGGAAACAAAACCGTACACACTTCTCAACCAACTTACTGCAGCTTCATAAAGTTTTTCTGAACATTAAAGGATAGTCCAGAAAAACAAAAAAAACTGCACTCATCGTCTTCTTTTACATTGTCTACGCCTCAAACACCTATATCTTTTTCGAAAAATGAACTAAATATAGCCAGAACACCCTTGGCCACCTTTTTGGTCATATTCCAAGCTTCGGTTCTTGCCACTAGTATTTTCTAGTACTTACAAACTATGAACTAATTTTCTACTCAATATGCTTCAATTTCTACAAAATTAAATAAAAATCCTCTAGACACTCCAGTTCATTCAAAGTTTCAGCTTGATACTGCGTCACCTGCAAAAGCCATTAATATTGCAACAAAATCTTAGATGTGGCCAAAGCTCATCCAATAGTATGGGAAAGATAAGGCTTAAACTCCTACCACAATCATTCTCATCTTAGTTCTATTGAAGGTTCTTCTTTAAACACTTCATGTGCTCTTCCCCAAAAGCTCAATAATAGAGACCATAAATGTATGCAACCTGCTCCTATAAACTATTCACAGCCCTCCCGAACTTCTTCATACCTTTTCATAAGCATTTGCCATATTTAGATAAATTATGCGCAAACTCTTCTCTATCGCTATGTCTTTTCGACAACCCTGCAACAAGTATGTAGCATCCATGGTCACTTATCCCAAGGGGAGAAGGATTGGTTTTGGACATAGGAGTCTCTTCCGTTGACGTATGCTCCAAACTAGTGCCCATGTCCCCATTGAAGGAACCGTTGACTCAACTTACATAGATAAAACTTGCTACAAGTATTCCTAGAGAGGTATCAGAAGAGAATAAGACTTGCCAATTTTCCTTACATAGAGGACAAACCCTAATTTTTTTGGTATACCGAAACCAATCTACAACTCAACCAGCATCACATAATAAACGAATTGCTACAAGATCACCCTTATTCTGCATTTACCCAGCACAATCCCTACACATCGACATAATGTTGTATGTAATGCAGCTCTCCGTATATACAACTTATGAATCACTCTAACAAGAGAGGGAGGACACATCTTGTTGTTAGAAATTAGTGGATTTGAAGCATCAAACATTAGCTTTGGAGAAACTATATACTCCAGAAATGATAACAGAAAGCACTCATTGACAAATCAGAAGGACTAGAACACGGCAGTATTTGGGTGACAGTCATTATAGCAGGTTTCTGGAATTCAACCTTACAGCAAGATTCATGCCCCCTCTGATCATATTGCTAGAAAGACTAGAATATTCAGCACACACGAGTTGAGACAGTTTTTTTTTCCCGTCAATTAGCTGCTAATGAGAGTGTATCCCAGTAAAGTATGGCATGAAAAACCAAAAATTTCAGCTCCATCGATGGACACCATATAATCTAGCCAAAAAACGATTTTTCTTTAAAAGAAAAGGAATTAGCATAATAAAAGGTAGAAGACATTTAAGTCCAGAACTGAAACCTGTTGATTGATTGGAGCCCCTCCATAAGCAACTACAACCTTGACACCAGTCTGATATGAAAACTTCCTTGCTTCCTCATGAATCTGCAAGTACATGACAAATTCCCCATCAAACAACACCCCCCCAAAAAAAAAAAAAAAAAACACAGAGAAATTTATTAGTGCATATCCAATTATGATAGAAAACCAAAGAGTATTTTCTGCAACCCAAATCATATGTCGAATAAGGTTCCAGACTCGAAGTCATACCTGAATAGAGAGCTCCCTAGTAGGGGAAAGAATCAGAGCAAGAGGATAAGCAGTTCTACCGCGTGGTCTCTGCACATACTGCCCATACATAATTCCACTAATTATCGGAAAGCAGAAAGCTGCAGTCTTCCCAGACCCTGTCTGAGCACATGCCATCAGATCCCGTCCTGCGAGAGAAATCGGAATTGCATGGCGTTGAATCGGCGTCGGTCTCACGTACTTGCATCTCTGAATATTCAAATTCAATGCGTCTCCTAAGTCTATCTCTGCAAAGGTATTCGCAGGAGGAGGCACGTTATCCCCAGTGGCCTCCACAGGAATGTCCTCATAAGCATCGAAATTGATCACCGCATTTTCTTGCTCAATTAACCCCTGTTCCGTTCCATCCGTGTCTGGGAAAGGATTCACCTCGCGATCTCTTCCACGGTCCCAACCTCCACTTCTTCCATTCCAACCACCTGCAGCAACATAGCCACTGCGCCCAACATCAGGTCTAAACCCACCAGCCGATCGGGCTCCAGCAGGAGGCCCACCATAACTGCCGCGATCGTTCGCAGCGGGTGTGGCGGCACTCGGTGGAGCAGGAGAACCAGAGGACGGCGGCCTACTGCGGAGGTGGGGAGGAACGTATGTTGGTCTCGCCAGACGCGGTTGGTAAGCTTGCTCGGAGGAAAATTGAGTCTCCACCTTCTCCGATGCAGCAACAGAATCAGCCCACGATGTTGCCATAATTCCCAGTAAATCTTCTCAATGACTCGGAAGACGCAATCCGATCATGCACAAACCAGAATCAACCTGACAACGAGAAGCTAAAAAAAATCAAACTCAAAGTGCAACACCCACCCTGAAAAAAATCGGTCCCGTCCTACGCCAAGTGCGCAAGCGAACACATAGCATCCCTAACCTAACCCCAAAATCGCAACAAAAGCAAATGCAACACCGACAAACAAAAAGCACTCGATCGCACCAAAACAATACTTGGACACAACGGAAACCACATCACAGATCAGACACTTCACACAAAAAGACGAACAAACAGAAGAAAGCGATCGCGCCGAATCCCGCGAGAAAATCCGCGAGAACGACGAAGGGCGCGAAACAAGCTAGGGACCGAAGAAGCAGCACGCGGAATCATTCTCCTACTCTTGAACTAAGCACAGATATCGAGATCTAGAAGAAGAAGAAGAAGAAGATGCAAACCCCGACTGGCGAGAGAGAGAGCTCGAGAACGCGAAACCCTAAAGAGAAAAAAAAAATCGTGCTTCGAATCAGACGCGAAGCGGAAGAAGAGAAAGTGGTTGCTGAAGAGCGAGAGAGAGAGAGAGAGAGATGCGTACGTTTACTGTAATGGAAAATGGAGAATTTAAGGAATCCGAATTTCTCTGCGTTTTCAATCCTCTTTCCTTTGCCTTTTCAAAACCCGTTCCCCTCTCTCTCTCTCTTGCTTGGAGTTGACACGTGGCGTGGAAATTACAGCTCCTTTTCTTCCGGAAAGATTAACTTGGGAAACTCGCCTTTAAAAATCTCATTTAAGCTCATTATTGGATAATCCCGTACTTAGAAAATTAAGTGATTAATCATCTTCAATTATGAGTTTTTAATCTACGAGCAACTGAGTTGACCTATCCCTATTGACCTCCAACCGTACGCAAAACGCGTGTGGGCACGCGACAAAGCGACGTCGGTTTAGTAGCCAAAGTGAATCCGTCCGGACCGAGAAAGTTCGAATCGAGGAAATTACGATGCACGGTAAGAGAACGCCGGACGCTAAGAAATTAGCAAAACGCAAAGAAATTGTATGCGTCTGTGTGGAAAGAGTAAAATCTTTTTCAAGATTTGACAATTTTTTATGGAATATTATAAAGTGGAATTAGATTAAAATTATAATAGGAAGAAACAAAATGAAAGATAACTTGAAATGGTAAATTGATACAATGTGCCCATGGAAATAAAGTTAGTAAAACGAGTAAATAAAATTCTTCTTAAAAGAGCTACGCAATAAGAAACGCTTTTAAGAAAATAATCGCTTGTGCCGCATGAAATAATTAATCCATAAAAAAAATATTTTCTTTCGACGATAATTTGCATCTAATCATTTTCGTGAACATTCAACGTGTTTTTCGTTCATTCATTTTTGTTATAGATACGAGCGATCATTTTCGTGAAAATGTTTTCTAAATCTTTCGTTCTCCGCGTAATAGAGGTTAGAGCGAACTATCTAGTGCTAGTATTATTTACTAATTGGAGTACGAGGATAAGTACACCGACTCTTGTAAGATAGTTTCAACGAATTAAGAAATTAATCTGACAATCGCAAACCAATTTGAAGTAACAATGACTTTTTCCTTGTATTCATTTGTTATCCTAGGTCTTATTCACGTGTGCCCCTAGGCACTTGCTTAACACGCTTCTTAAAGAAATATTAAATTTTCCAAGTTTTTTTTTTTAAATATCATAAGACAAAGACAATCGATTCATTTAGAATTGCCATCATTCTTAATTTGATTCATAAATGGATAATGATATAAATGGTCTTTGAATTTTGATCAAATGTGCAGCGTGGTTCCTAAAATTTTAATCCATTCATTGTGATCCATGAATTTTAGCCTATTATGTAATATGTTACATGAACTTTCAATTTATACGGGGTGATATCTAGATTTTTGGTACATATTCAATTTAGTCACCGAGTTATATGAAAATATTCAATATTGTCTTTTCATTAATTTAAGTTCAAAAATAATATTGACTATTTTTATGTAGTTTAAGGACTAAATTGAACATGTACCTAAATCCAAAACATTTACCAATAAATAAAAATGAAAATTCACTTTCTAATCAAGAAAACCATGTTACCATTAATGAGTTCCCAATTATTTATGTTGCATTTATTCGTCCAAATTTCTAGTCAAGATAGAATTATATAGAATATGATAAGAAATCCAAGGATTTTGTCATATCATGTCTACTATTTGGGAAACTGTGGATATAATGTCGGATAAGTAAAGGCAAGCGACATCCTCCTTATCCGTTAGCAAATCGACTTGCAATTGACTTATATGTTCATAATTGACTTATATATTAATTCAAGAAATATTATTGTGTCATATTT
This sequence comes from Rhodamnia argentea, assembly GCF_020921035.1. Classification (NCBI taxonomy): domain Eukaryota; kingdom Viridiplantae; phylum Streptophyta; class Magnoliopsida; order Myrtales; family Myrtaceae; genus Rhodamnia; species Rhodamnia argentea. Next base: position 11,762,772 of record NC_063156.1, read on the forward strand.
TCTAATACGAAATTTTCGAAAAAACTTCTTAAATAAATTAGGTAATAGCTTTCTCGAGAAGCTTCAAAATAACTTTCTCGAGAAGTTACTCGATAGCTTCCTCGAGAAGCTTCGAAATAGCTTCATCGAGAAGTTACGAGATAGCTTCATCGAGAAGCTTCGAAATAGCTTCATCGAGAAGTTACGAGATAGCTTCATCGAGAAGTTTCGAAATAGCTTCCTCCAGAAGTTACGAGATAGCTTCCTCGAGAAGCTTCAAAATAACTTTCTCGAGAAGTTACTCGATAGCTTCCTCGAGAAGCTTCAAAATAGCTTCCTCGAGAAGTTACGAGATAGCTTCATCGAGAAGTTTCGAAATAGCTTCCTCCAGAAGTTACGAGATAGCTTCCTCGAGAAGCTTCAAAATAGCTTTCTTGAGAAGTTACCCGATAGCTTCCTCAAGAAGCTTCAAAATAACTTCCTCCATAAGTTACGAGATAGCTTCCTTGACAAGCCAAAAGGGTTAGCTTCTTCAAGAAGTTTTAAAATTCCTTATTTATTAAGAAATGATTTAGCTTCCTCTAGATATTTCTAGGTGTCTTAAAAAACAAGTCGAGAGAAATTATTCTGTTTACTATTTATTTCAAATATGGGAAATTTCGGGATGTCACACGTACATCTAATCCGCATGACGTTTCTATTCCTTTGCCACTCGGTCGATCATGGAGTTCCTAGATATAGAATATCTCATTGGAAACAGAGGAGGAATAACGGAAAAACGGCAATGATGGGAAGGGCCTAAAGAAGGGGGAAAAGAGAGGACCTAATTCCTTGAAGCACTTGTATCTTACTCTGTAGGATTGGTTTTATGAACCCACTAGAAAATCGGGTCCAACCGAGGGTTCGGTTCTCAAGTAAGTCCAGGGAACGAATGGGTGGTTCACGATTCCTACTTTGCGGAACCTATCCATAGTGGGCGGTTCTCGATTCTATGATGGGAACCACCCACCATGGAAAAGATCTCCCTTAAGGCAAGAGTAAGCATGGCAAACGGGCCAGCTCAATCCACTATGGCTGCGTTTTATGGTCGGGATTTCTGATCGGGATAAGATTGGATATGATAGGATAAGAAATCTAGGGATTTGGCCATATCCTATCCACTATTTGGTGAACTGCAGATTTAAAGTCGGATATTCTCATATCCTATCCTATCCCGCATTTGGTAAAAAGCGTATATCAATATAAATGACATATATTCCCCTATGTGATGCTCATGAAATATTCCGATCTTATTACTATAAAAATAACGCTCTCATACACAAAAAAACTTAAAAATATACACATTTTATTAGATTTTCAAACCTCTTTACAAAAATAAATAAATAAAATGAAAATATAAACAAATGAGACAAGAAAGTTATCATCATTCTAAAAGTTAGTTTTTATATGACAGATAAGAGAAATCTTATCCGACCTTTCCTACCCCCTTCTCTCGGATTTTTTATCCAGGGTTATATCCTCTATATATCCATCATTATACTATCTGGGACACCTACCAAACACGGGATATGATAAAACATATCATATCCCGAGTTTTATACGGACGACCAAACGTAGCCTATGGGTTGTGCCTACCACGACCTATTTAATAACGGATCGTGAGGCCTCTCTAAACGTTGTTTCGGCCAATCTCTTACATTTTTTAGTGGCCTATTGGGCCCACGATCATTAGTGCCAACGGCCAATGAATTATTTATGGGCTCGGGCATGACCCGCTTGAAAAACGGGTCGGCCCGTTCTTTCCAAGCCTAGGCTAGAGAGAGAGAAAACTAGAAAAAAATGTCTGGAAAAACAAGAAAATCCCTAAAGAAAAGTTGGAAAAGGGAAAAATAAAGGAAAAAAATTCTTAGGTGACTCCGTTACTCCCACCACAAAAAAATAGTTACGCGCAACGCCCCGTCATTCTTCACGCGCCTCGCTGGTTCCTTCCCTCACTGCGCATCGGTTCGCTCGCTCGCTGGCTGCGAATCGTGAAAAGCAGAGCGAAGGTGAAAGAATCTCCGAACCCGAGGGTTAGGGCAACTCCCTAATCCGATTCAGCCGTCCGCTTCATCGGCGCGTGGATCCGATTTCGGAGCCGTCGGAGCAAGATGGGCGCGAATTCTATGTCCCCCGATGCGAGTCTCGATCTCGACGAGCAGATCGCGCAGCTCATGCAGTGCAAGCCGCTTTCCGAGCAACAGGTTTGGCTCGTTTCCTGCTTTTCGATGCGAATCGTTTCGTTTCGGCTTCCCCGGGCAAATCGCGCTGTCTTATCCCCCCGTGAAATTCTGAGGCTGCAGATGGTGTGTTTGGGATTTGGCGTGATTTGGGTTTTAGCGGATGACGCAGCTAATGAGCTGCGGAATTGTCAATTCTCCGTTGGGTTGGTCGATATTGTGTTAAATTGCACGTTGATGAGCTAAGAATTAGTCTTGGACTGGCGAGGTTTCTGTTGCCAGTGATTTTTTGCTGGGAAGGTTTGCGGAAGAGAAATGGGCCACTTACCTGACGAGGGTTTCTCATGAGGGATAAATGAGATAAAAGGAGGAGGTGATACTGAAATGCATTGTCAAAGGGATTGTCGTGGAAATGGTATCAGATGTTTGGTTTTCTACGTGTAGAAAGCAGATTTTTTCTGGCGGAGGTATTGTAATCGCCACTTTAGGTGATCTGGAGATGGGGTTTAACGGAGTTGGAGTAATAAATATATGTCTGAATTAATCTCAAAGGAACAAAATGATGTTGAGTCTTTAGAATGAAGAGCTGTGTCATTCTTCTCTTGGAGTTACTTCAGAAAGTGATAGTAGCTAGTTAATGTTGGGGGCCAAACCACCTTCCAGTTTTTGGAGTATATATGAAATGTCATTCTCCGGCTGTTTCCAGCTTAGATGTCGCAGTTATGAAGGATTGGCATGAGATCTGTTCAAGCTCCAAATATTTGGATAAATTGGCTTCTATTTGTGAGAAACTACGAAGCTTATCTTTGTCTGTCTATGGATGCTTGTGGGGGCTAATAAAGAGGTTGCTGCAAGGCTAATTTTCCTCAGTACCAAATCCATCCATTTCATGCTTAACCTTCATTCTTTAATACCCCTGTTATGTAAATTAGCACACACGGACATGGTTCAAGTTATCTCCGACAGTTGGGGGCAGTGTTGTCATAATCAATTTAGCATTGCAAAGCTTGTCCTTTCTTCTTCAATGTCTGCTTGCTTATAATAGGAATCATAGTGCAGTTCATTTTCAAAGTACAGTTTATAAATGTATGAAGTGGTTCAGAATGAAAATGGTACATTCATAAGCTTGAGGATTTCTTGGTAGTGAAAACTGAAGCTAGAAAGTGGACCAGCATTAAGCACGTTCTATCGTTGTACATTTATTTTGTGCTGGTGTTGAGCTTCGCTGGCTGCTAGTAATTTTGAATTACTTGCTGGTTGAAGAGGGTTCACGTCGTCTGTCAGTCCTTCTCTTCATAAGTGTCATTCTCACTATGTGCTACAAGCACACCACTTGACGTGCTTGCCTGAAGGGTATGCTTACGCACATGTGTGTGCATATTGTTTGCACACACTTGGACATCTATATCCAGGAGACTTTTATTATTTTATGAAATTCTATGGATTGCCAAAAACAGCTAATAAGTCCTGCCACCCATTCCTCTTCCACATTTCCTTTCCTGATGGATTTAAAAAAATGATAATGGTATTTGATTTAACTTTGATGTAGGTTAAAGCTTTATGTGAGAAGGCTAAAGAGATATTGATGGAAGAAAGCAACGTCCAGGTACAACCATCATATATCTTGTTCAGTTTTTCTTTTGTTGAAGTTTGCTCTTGTGACAGACATCTTTCTATGTTTTTCTGTGTGTTTCCTCTAGTCTAGGATATAGCTTGCTTTCTTAACCTAGAAACTGTTATGTGCAAGCGGGAAAGGAAACAGAATTGCTTTTGAGAGGATAATTGGAAAGTATCCTCATCATTGAGCAAATAGATTAGGTCGTGAAGATTCTTTACAGTGTGAACCTCATACCATTGTAAATTTGTGGACATGTTTGTATGCTGAATTTCCTCGAATTTATTAAAGCCAACTAACTGATCTTCCTCTACAATTTAGCGTTCTTATTAGATTAAACACCAAAATGCCGGCCTCTTTTGAGCTGTTGAATGGAATTGGGCTGACAAATGAATCCAAACTTTTGGCAACTCGAAAGATTTGAATCCTCGGTACATTTGAAATCTTGAAATTGGTAGCTAGTGTATCCACGTGAATGATACAGGCACCCTGGTGTACCTTTGGTGATAATCTTTTATTTCAATTATATGTAGTATGATAGCTTTCAAGCTCCCTCATTGTTTCTTTTCATGCACCTTCAAAGTTTACAAATATATATTGCCTGAGTCAGTGGAAAAACCATTAGTCTGCCAATTAAAGTTTTTTCCTATTTTCCCAGATATTCCATAATTTTATTTATTTCAAGACCTTTTGTTGACGGACTATTTGGTGATTGGAATAATCAGTTTAAGAGATATAGTAAATTAGCTTTTAACAAGAGCATGAGAAAGCTGCTTTCGTCATTGGAATTGATCACTGAGGTTTTCATGGCTGTTCTACTTTATCTTCTTTGTTTTACCATTCTCATATATGTGGCTGCTAGTTCTTGCTCTGGACTATGGTAGGAGAAGATATGTGATAACATTAGCAGTTCCTTAGTTGATTTTTATTCTATATGCTTCCATGCAGCCCGTAAAAAGCCCCGTAACAATTTGTGGTGACATCCATGGGCAGTTTCATGATCTTGCTGAACTTTTTCGAATTGGGGGAGAGGTAATAATCATGACTTAACTGTTTAAGCATTAGAATCTCTTATGCCAGTAGAGATCATTTTTTCCATAATTTTAGAAGTTGAAGATGAGCCTCCAAAAATCGTGGAGAAATATCTTATAGTTCCTGTGCTTTCGTGAAGTATAATATCTGTGTTGAAATCTTAAACTTTTGCATAGATTATCTGTGGGATATCCTTCTCGATTAGTTGACTCGTGAATCTATTAATCTTCTGTTCTTTTCATTGACAGTGTCCAGATACCAATTACTTGTTCATGGGTGATTATGTGGACCGTGGATATTATTCTGTCGAAACTGTAACAGTAAGTATTAGTTGGTTTTAATCGTGTTCTAGACATTTGTTTGGAATTCTGCAACAAGGATGGGTCTTATTATATACGACTAAGACATAACGTATTTGTTGTGAACAAAGTTGGGCATATTCCTGGCAAAAACAAGTTACGTTGAAATGGAATGTCAATGGCTTTGTATTTGCCTATGGGAAGGATATGACGATTTCTTAGTTGCATAAATCTGAACATGAATGTTTATTTTTTTTAGTTGTTGGTCTGGAAGTTACTAGGACTTTGGTGGTTTAACTTTGGGCGAGAGCTTAATGTGTCCTTAAATGGGTATATGGTGAAAATATGTACACATTAGGGAGTCATTTGGTGAAAGATTTCATAGATCATAGTTTTTCCTTTCAAGTCATGATTGCTGTCTTACCCCTTGTTTCTTGTCTCATTTTCATTTCGCTCGCATGCAAATAAAAGAACAGTCTAAAAAGCAAAGGCAGAGCACTATGGTTAAAAGTTGGTGGCATGTCTGAAGATCACATGTATTTCGGACGGGCAGATTGAAGTTGCCGCCTTTTCATACTTCAATAGTGGGTCTGTGATGCAATGCAAGGGTTCAAGCCATAACGAAGGGATAAAAGGACTGAGTTCTTGCCAACTGGGAAAGCTGGTTGCTGGAATTTCTAAAAACATAGTAAAATGGTAAAATTATTCTCCTAAACAAAGTTGGTAATACGAGGATCTTTGGCTCGAGACTTTTTTTTTTTTTTGGTTGGTCAGATGACTTGAGACTGTTTAGTTCAGATATGGGAGCTTAGAGTTGGAGTCATGGATTTTAAGGTGTTAGAAGTATTCAAAACAAAGAGGTTCCGAGCCCTTCAACTGGAGAAGTATTTTATTCAGTCAACATCACCTCTGGAAAGAACAGTACCTTTTAGATTACTTTCTAGCTGGTATCCGGATTTGAGGGGATGGGAAGGATGAGTGAGGGACGGAAGGGAAGGATTTTACTCAAATGGATTTTGACGTGAGGAAGGAATTTGGTTTGCCAAAGAAATAGATCTATATTTCTCTATTTATATGGTGAAAAGGAAAACAATTCACGTTATTATCCTGATGGAAAAGGACTGCATTGACATGTTTGTTGACATTTCCCTTAATACCAGCACCGCATTTGAACGACAATTGAGCTTTTTTGGTACCAATGGCAATTGATTTTGCATTCTCATACTTTGCCTATTTTAGTATATATATCTGCTTAATGGTTGACGGATTTTCCGTCCAACTATCTAAGAAATTTTCTGAGCCGTTGTTCCCAACTTATCACTATAGACTAAATCAATTGTTTGTGCAAGAGTAATAAGTCAGTGGAAATTGAAGTGTAGCTAAAAGAAAATGATGAGCATCCTTAGGTGTGAGCTTTGTGTAGAAAAAGCATTCATCTCCAAGTTGCTTCAAGTTTCTTGTTGTCTCAAGATTTGTTGATGGTTTTCCCCGTATCATTTGTAACAATTTGTTATTTCATTTATCCAGCTATTAGTGGCCTTGAAAGTACGATATCCTCAGCGAATTACTATCCTTAGAGGGAATCATGAAAGTCGTCAGGTAATACTTTCCATTATTTTGCTCTCCACCTCTTGTTGTGTCCTTCCTCTCCAACCTGTGCAACATGCTTGAGCTGGACTAGACAACTGCTCATGTTAAGCATTGTTTTTGGGAAGTTTCTCCATTCCCTCATGGAATCAGTTTATTACCTGAGATAACGGTGACTGCAAAGCAAAGCAACTATTCTCATTGCTTGACCTTCCTATTGACTTTGATACCCGTCTGACGCAGGTTACACTGTTCTTCTTGATAGTTATCTTGGAATTGACCTTTATACGTTTAAATTCTATAATGCTTTGTGAATCTTGCCCAGAGATGTTTTGTACCTTTCAGCTCATTATTTTTCCCCCTTTTGGCAGATTACTCAAGTTTATGGTTTTTATGACGAATGCTTAAGGAAGTGAGTTCTCTATGCAAGTATTTTTCTTTAAGATATCTCAGTATATTCGTGACATTGTCTACGGTCTTAGTGATCTATTTTATGATTGCTTTGGGCTGCACTTCATTCCCACGTTTTTCATCATAGTGTACATATGTAAATGAGGGGCAACGTCAAGTCTAAAATGAAAAGTTTTTATTTTTATTTTTATTTATTTTCAACTATCTTTTCTTTTTTAATGATCCCTCTGCACATCTTGGTTCATCTAATGACCATGTAATGAACTATGCCTTGAGACCAGAATATGGTGTATCGCTTTGCCATTGTGCACCTCTGTTTTAGCTGGGGGAATGTTGTGACGTGGTCTAATAGTTTTGTCAACCACATCATTGGGACCCTGTCGAAGCTGGTTTACTAATGTCTATTTCAAGAGGCATGGGGCATTTATTTCCCCGGAAAATCTTATGGAATTTCATGATTTGGTTGCTAAAGTTGGGGTTTTTTCATATGTAAAAAGTTCCTAGGTTCTGGATTCTGGGACCTAGTTGGATCTTTTGTAGCTTAAGGAGTGGTACAGGACTTCCCCTCTGCGTGGCCTACATAGGTTTGAACAGTCACTTGATGTAACTTAGCGATTCATCCGGTGGTATGGGCCTTCTTTTTCAGGATGGATGGCATTTCACGTTCCCTAATGACTTGTTGATATAAAATGGCAATTGGCATTTTTCATTAGCAATTTCATGGCATGACCTGTCAATATGAATAGATCCTCTATGGCAGCGTCATGGTCTCATTTTTGTTAGCTATGCTTTTCTTGTTTCTTGAATTTCTTGTGTAGATGAACTTGTGTCAATCTCTCTTTCTGGTGATTCACTTGCAGGTATGGAAATGCTAATGTTTGGAAGATATTTACAGATCTGTTTGACTATTTTCCGCTGACAGCATTGGTGAGAAGATCCTTTTAGTCGCTGCTGTTAATAGTGGATATTAGGTCATTACTTTGATTAAATTGGGCAAAAGGACACCTCAAATGTCAATATTTGTGTACAACGCTTACTTTGGTGCCATTTCTTTTGGATCACTTAAGTACCAATGTTTTTTAAAAACAATTATTTAAGTGTTACCTCTAGTGAGATCGCCGGAATTTCTTGCCGTTGGCACTAAAGTGATCGTTTTTTCTCCGATTTGGCACTTAAGTGATCTAAAAAAAATACTCGCACCAAAGTGAGTGTTGTACACAAATATTGGCACTTGAGGTGTCCTTATACTGATTATATTGAGATAAACTAACAAAATTTAGACAGATATTCTCTGACAAAAGAGATGTCACTAAGCTGTTGTTTAGTTGCTATACTTAGTCTAGGAAAAGGTTGTTGATTAAATGGGTGAAAGGTCTTGTCCATCAAACCTGGTGAATTTTGTTTGCTTGAGAATCCAGTGAAAAGAATATATTCCTTGGCACAATTCGGTCTCCTTTAAGGTTGTACTTAGGACAATCCCTGTAAGCATGGCCTCTTTTTTTTTTTTTCTTTCCTTTTGGTCCCCTGAAGCAGTATGTACAACAGTGTTGGCAATCGGTCAAGTTGGTTCACACACTGATGCTTTGTCAATAAAACTTTAGTTAATGCATGCCTTAATGTCCTTACCTTTTAGATTGATTGCGGGGATTTTGGGCTTGGGCCCCATCTTTTTTTTTTTTTTGGTCAGATTTGGGCCCCATCTTAGAGGCTAGATTATATTGGAGAAATGAGGAAAGTGGTAATTTGCTTGCACTAGTAGCTTACGTGAAATCATGAATGGTTGACTATATAAGGCCATTAACCCTCTTATGGCTTTCTCCCTTTTCGTATTTAGGTTGAGTCAGAGATATTTTGCCTGCATGGTGGATTATCTCCCTCAATTGAAACTCTTGACAGCATTAGGAACTTTGATCGAGTACAAGAGGTACCTCACGAAGGACCGATGTGTGATCTACTATGGTCAGATCCTGATGATCGATGTGGTTGGGGCATTTCACCTCGGGGTGCCGGTTATACTTTTGGCCAGGTCATTCTGTGAGATTTTTGAGTTGCGAGGTTAAATTGTTGCTTCCTTTTTTCTCTGTGATTGTTGTTTCTGATCTTTGTTTTCAATTACACAGGATATATCTGAACAATTCAATCACACAAACAATTTGAAGTTGATTGCTAGAGCTCACCAGCTGGTCATGGATGGATTTAACTGGGCACATGTAATTATTTTTCTTGTAAATTGTCTTCTTTGGCATGCATCATCAGCTTCTGAAGGTGTATGTCATTGTGGTTTTCTGTTCATCCTTTGTATATCTTGAAATAGAGATTGGTGAAAGCTAGAATGGGGAGCTGTTTTTTCTGGACAGATGTATGCTTGTTTTAAGAGTGATCTAAAACAAGGTTTTCGTCTATGTTACTTTTGAAAATTTGAGAAACACGACTAAACTACAGTCAGCCTAAGCTACACAATGGTAAAACATTTTGTCTCTTGCACACAAACCATTTTGCAATGTATGCAAGTCTGGAAAAATGACAATGCTGTTTTAGTTTCCTAACCTAAGAAAGGTTGTCTTAGAATAACAATTTACAGAACAATCTAAAAGACCAGTGAAGTTCTGTTGTTTTCTTGGAACAGGAACAAAAGGTTGTGACTATATTTAGTGCACCTAACTATTGTTATCGCTGTGGGAACATGGCTTCCATCTTGGAAGTCGATGACTTCAAGGGCCACACATTTATACAGGTATTTCTTTGTTCTTTTTATACAATATCTGCATACTGATTTCATACTACTCTTTCCACGACAATCGTACTTTAAGATGTGAGTAATGTGGAAATGTAGTTAGATCTATGCATTGTGATTTTCTTTTGCTGCTTTGGCAGTTTGAGCCAGCTCCTAGGAGAGGAGAACCAGATGTCACCCGGAGAACACCTGATTACTTCCTCTGAAGTCGCTCCACTGTTGTCTACTGATTTTTGCTCATGTTTCCACGGGTGTCTGGAGGCCGTTGATCCTGCTGGGAGATAGGTCAGGCTGCAAATTCTTTAGTTCTCCCTTCGCATTAGCAGGTGTTGCTCTTGCCATATGAACTATTTACGATATGATACCACAACAGGTTTGCTTAAGTGGCTCTCTTGAGTCAGTGTATAAGAAACAGGGTGAAGATGTGGATAGTAAGTGTGTAATTTGTTATGGCTTTTTAAGTTTTGCTCAATGCAATCTAATGGTTATGTAGTAGGATTGAGTGAACCCTGTGAATAGTGAATGTTTCACTTTTGTATTTCATTTACTAGAGCAGCGGGTTGTCGTGATCAAAACATGGATTTGGTCGAGAACTTGTAATGTCATTCTGTCGTTTTCACCTTTAGTTTATTTGAGATGCTATTTTGGGTCCATTGGAGAGGTTTGTTTAAACTGTTAGGGCTTCCAGTTCAGATTATCATTTGCTGTTGAATTGTCTGTCCAAGGAAAATTGTAATTCCAGTCTTTAATTTGATAGAACTCATTAATGTTTGAAAGGTCCGAATTGCACTGTCGAGGAAGGATTTGTTAGCTCTTCCATAATCGTATTGTTGAAACGGGTGAAGGAAAAACAATTTTGCTACATGAAAAGAAAAAATGAATTGCAATGCTGGTCTCTCGTAGCAATGCTGCTCTGCCTTTAAGCCTCTTGGGTTTATAAAACATCAAACAGATTCGAACCAGGTTTCTCAAGGGGAAAAAGGGTCATGAAGCTTCAAAATAAACTTTGATCCTAGCAAAGTAGTGTCATGTTTAAGGTTTCATTTGTTTTGCATGAAATGAATGATTCGAAAAACATTTGCTTGTATCGCTTAAAAGAATTAATGAATGAATTTTGTCGTTCACGAAAAAATTCATACATAAATTGTTAAGACAAATATGGTCGGTTCTCGGTTCTAAAAACTGGGAATCGGTTATAACAGAATCGGTTTCGGGTCTGGGTCTAGGTCTGGACTCGGCCTATCCAGCCCATGCTCACCCCTAGAAAAAATGAATTTCAATGCTGGTCTCTCGTAGCAATGCTGCTCTGCCTTTAAGCCTCTTGGGTTTATAAAACATCAAACAGATTCGAACCAGGTTTCTCAAGGGCATGAAGCTTCAAAATAAACTTTGATCCTAGAAAAGTAGTGTCATGGTTAAGGTTTCATTTGTTTTGCATGAAATGAATGATTCGAAAAACATTTGCTTGTGTCGCTTAAAAGAATTAATGAATGAATTTTATCGTTCACGAAAAAGTTCATACATAAATTGTTATGAATAGTGAAAATGTTTTTTATTAACTAATTATTTTAAATAATAAGTGCGATTATTTTTTTAAAAATATTTTTTAAATTATTTATTTTTCGTGAAATAAAAAAAAAAGGGTGAGCAAATCTTTACAATACCTTATTTTTCTTTGCGTCTGCATGTTGACGGTGCAAAGCAAACTTCGGATGCCTGCCTTATCTCGAAGGGGATCCACAGCATAAGAAATGATAATAAATAAATGCTACATGACTAATCCCTCTGCCAATCGAAAATTCTTCCTTTTCTTGGCCATGTGACGATCTACTTGAAGGGGCCCATATTCTTGATGCGTTCGCCTCGCCATTCCCTGCCAATTCCTCAAGGGAAGTAACTAAAAGGAGACGGAGATTTTGATGAGGTTAAGATCCATTATCGAAAAAACTTTATACAACAGTGATAGAGACGGCTATGTACCCAAAATTAGCAGAAGATACTAGAAAAAAAAAAATGGATGGGTTTCATTACTAAGCCCCACACATATGATTTACACTCTAATCCAATGTGGTAAGATGCTTGAAGATGTGCTGATTCATATCATATATTATACAAAATTCAGCATCCCATTAAGCATTACAACCCCAGCCGAGAGAAGAGAGAAGGAACCAGATCCACAACAGACCAGGCAAGGCCTGCGTATTGAAGGAACCTAATCCCTGTATCCACGTCGAATGATTGCTGGCGGCCATAAAAGAATAGCTTTTGCAAATAACCGGATTGCTTGATCTCGTCCGACTTTTTGAGAGCGACCGATCCACTTAGAGCTGGGATGTAGCTAGTCGATCTGATTGGTATGCTCAGCGTGTTGGAGACCATGGGAAGTGTCCATTTGGCGAGAGTTTTGCTGCAGACCTTCACCAATAGTATTGTTGGTATTCCCACGAGCATTCTTCCCAGAAATGCCACAAGTGGTAGTTGTGGCGTAAAAATCCTCGGAACAGCTTCATGGTGGAATTGACTATAGGTCTGTTGGACACCAGCAACCTGCATCATACCATTTCTTTAGCTCGTGTACCACAAGAAATATGACTTGGAGCTTGAAAATTGACATCTCAATCCTGGTAATAAACTATACAATCTAGAATATTGTCCCATGTCATCAAACATAGGAGATAGAAAAATAGGACAAACAAATAGACAAGAGAGGTCTACAAGGACAGATACATGGGCGATTCTTTTCTCTTACTGAACATGAATTGCGCAAATGACAACCATACTTGTTTGGGCTTGTCAAAGCGTGCTGTCTTCGTTTTATTTTATTCTATTTCTTTTGACAATAGGCAAGCAGGGTCGGGTAAGGTAGGAAAAGTACATACATGAGGAAACTCTATTCATATTGATTTTGTCTCTTACCCTGTGCACTTAGGTTCTGCTTTCTATGAGGATACTGTATTTGCCATGGTAAAAGTAAACAGAAAAGGTACTTTTCCAAAACCAAACAAATTGCGAACTTTTTCATTGCGAGTTTCTGCACACCATCCTCAGCCAAGTGAATAAGCCTATAATGACCCATCAATATTTTCAGGTACTCCTTGGGTGTCAGCTGGGTAGTTAATCTACAGCTGCAGCTTGACATACTCTGAAGTAGATTTTCGACAAAATGAATGCCCAGTTATGGAAGCTACAACAAAGGGCAATATCCATTAATATCCACCAAAAACGGGGGGTTGTTGGAAGCACGACTTCCCTGTCCCCTGAATTTCTATTTATGCAGGTTAACTCTTAAGAACATATGCATGAGGAATCAGAGATTTAAGAATGGCTGACTTCTAAATAAAGAACATCCCCTTTGTTGGAAGCACGACTTCCCTGTCCTCCGAATTTCAATTTATGCAGGTTAACTCTTAAGAACATATGCATGAGGAATCAGCGATTTAAGAATGGCTGACTTCTAAAGAAAGAACATCCCCTTACCTTCATTGACCACAAGTGGGGATACATTTCTTATGGAGTGTCGAGCCAAAAGCTCTCCAATGGTCTAACATACGTCATTTAGTTTAGACCAACATTATGACAGTCCCAAATTTCAATCTGGCTACCTCATCTTACGTTTGACTGATACTGGCAAGGCCATAATCTTCAATACCAAACATCACATATAAACTATAATGTCTTTCGCACGCACAAGTCACACCCAAGGTGCAGCAATCTGAATCCAAGTAATATTGATGTCCACATCATGCAGGAAAGTTGGCGTTCTAGTGCAGCAACTACCAACTACCATAGATTAGCACAACTTGAAACAAAACTGAAGCAGCATTTCAATCTTAAATAACGATGAAGACTTACAATTCCCAGGGTAACACCACTGAAGGCTGTGTGGTACTCAAAACTTGGAGTTGGAAGTTCAGGAGTTGGATAAGCAAAAAGCAACAAGAAGCTGAGGGTTGTCCAGAAATAAGTTACTGCAAAGCCAAGACGACAGACATAAGGAGCATTAGACCATGAAATCCCTGCTTAACATGTGATTTCAAGTTGCTCGCTTGTAAGGCATTTGCATATTCAACCATGATCTTTAATACAAAGAGTGAGAGATCACAATTGGTCTTTCCCACTAAAATTTTTGTCCAACAATCACTACTACAAAGGGCAGATCACCAGTTGGTCTCTCCCCTACCTAAGTCACTGTCACTTAACCACCACCTTGCTTAAAGCCACATTCCTGTGAAAGTTTTCGTTTCTTTAAATCTGTAGTTCCTCTCCACAAGCCATCATCCTAACATCATTTTTCAGGAGCAGTGAATTAAAAGTTTTTACCTTAAACATAAGCATAACGATGGCGGAGGTTCTTCAATTAGAGATGCAGATAACGAATGTAAACTATCAACCAAGAATCCTTGCGCTGGCTCCGAACAATCTTTCCATGAGAGTATGTGCAACAGATATAACATTGAAATTTCTGGAGTACTGTCCCAATATTCCTCTTCAGCATTTGTCAATCCTCGACCAGTCATTACCATCACAAATAATACTTAAACAAAGCAACAAAATCCTCACCTATAATAATATGCTCAACGCATACAAGTTACTTCCAAGATTTGGTCATGGAAAGCATGCTATTTTAAGTGGATAACAGATATGAAGCCATGCGCAGGTTTGAATTGATAAAAGTAAGAAAATGAATGACGCACCATTCTGTCCTGAGACTATAAAGTTGTCGACATAATCGTGGACTGTTAGCCAAAATACAAGGATCACCAAACCCATAATGAGGCCGCCTAAGATATCGATCAAACTGTGCATGCCAAGGTAAATTCTTCCTACCATGGAAAAACCAGCTGTCAATCCAATTGCAACACAAATAACAAGGCTTTTAATAAGCATCCACAATTATGTTTTATTCATTGTGCAATGTCATAATCAATTAATAACAAAAGATCACAACTGTAAATGGGTGGGGAAATGAACTGGTTGACATCATTTCTTTGACCACTATACTATTTCTACCGAGGAAGAACCATCAACCAATTTTTCCTGCTCTCTTGATTGTCAAAATTTTTGGTTTCAGTTTGTTAATAGAGGAAAAGAAGACATAAATGTGGGATGAATTGGGAGCAGTTATTTGGAAGGAGCCTTTCCCAAATCTTTTGCGAGAGCTTTAGCAGTGAGTTAAGTGGGAAGCTGCAAGATAAGAAAGAGATTGACGTTGTTTTACATCTTTAACCTTATCTGTTGTTCATGTTTTCAAATTAGAAGGAGATAATCTAGGAAGCCAAAAGCGAGACCAACTCCCCAACCTTTCCTCGAATTGATAGATAGTGATGATGCAACATACCCAAGCCAATGAGACCAACAAGGAAACAAACGACGGCAAAACCAGCATATGCTGTTAAGGCATCTCTGCTTTGGATATAAGACAGGACATAGAGCAATAGATATCTGCAAAGCCACCGCAGAAGAGATGAGAGTCAGTGTATGCACAATATGCATTGATACAGCTATATCTGTACTTCAGAGGAAAAAGACAAACAATGTGAGATCACTTTTCATGGCTTGGTCCACCATAGGCAATCTACCAACCGATGTTCACTTAAAAAGGGAAAAAAAAGTACAATCATACTGCAGTGTACCGTCATGTCCCCAGAGTATTATTAGTAAATAAAACACGAGCGGGTGGATTGGAGATGATGAGTGTCAGTTATAATTGGTAGAAGGAAAATTACTATGTGGTGGTTTACTTTAGGTCTATTTCCTATTATACCACTGTCATGTGAGTGGGGAAGTTGTAAGAGCAGATACAAGCTCATTTCTTTTGCTATTTTCCTTAACAAATGAAATACAGAATAATATTCTCTCTCAAATCACTATGTCTTCTTCTTCTTCTTCTAATCTGTTCTCTTCTCATCTAAATCTAAATTCTTCTTGCAACCTCAATTCTCTTCTCATCCCCCTCTATATTTTCTTAATGGCCACTGAGTATTTAACTTGAAAGCTTCACATAAACATGAATGAATGCCTCATGACTATTGCTGGCATGACTGCATCAAACAGGTTATGATTCCCTACAAACAACTTCAGCAATTTTTGTTCCATGGCAGCACCCCTCTAGAAAGATGGAATACCAGAATGTCCACTTCTAGTCAACAAATGAATCATAAGACAATTCCATGCGCAAAAACCTAACGAGGATTCTTGTGAAAAGAGATGACAATGCCATACCCAGATAAGCAAACTGTGTTTAGAGTATGAGAAGAAGGCAGTCCATACTCCATTGCATTCTCTTCTTCATCCTTCGTTGCCGTTACTCTCCTAACAGGGGGGCAACTTGGCCTTGGGGCTGACACCACATCCTATGCAGCACGAACAAGAGCTCAGCAAAGAAAGACAGTCGCATCGCACGTGCCCCACATTTTTCTTTTCTTTCGTCATCAAACATCGACAATGTAATGTAATCAAGTAGTGGAAAAAAAGAGTACCTTGACGCAGTTGCCCATGTAATCACAGAAAGCCATTAAAAGGGTCATCTGCCTCGCCAATTTGCCATGACCACTCTTCAAAAAGGAAATATCCAAAAGCAAAGCCATCATCAATGTACATGTAATGCAGCCACTAAAATTAACCCATAGATATCCAGAGAGAACCATTTCTGTAGCTATGTATCAAATTTCCAGAAAGAGAGAGTACCCAGAAAAGCAAAGGCAGAAAAGCAGTGTAAAAAGGCACAGAGACGACACAGGACAACCCAGAGAACAAAGCATCCAACACCCTGTGCTGGAACCTCTGCAAGAAAATAAAAGTAACAAGAAAATAAAGTTCGATTAAGCAACCTCAATTCTCATTCATCAACTGGTTATTCAACACATATATCATACAATTCTCTCTCTCTGTCTCTCTCTTTTTTTTTCTTTTTCTTTTCCATGTTCCCAGACCTGGATCTGGAGGATGAGAGGAGTTCCCACAACCACCTGGTGGGCAACCCAAGGTTGGAGCAGAGATCTGAGAGCTCCCGTCACATTGCAGTATGACGATACCAAGATCCAACACACGATCCCACAGAGACTCCCAGCTTGCCAAAGGGCCATGCTCTCCATTCCCTCTCTCTCTCTCTCTCTCTCTCTCTCTCACACACACACACACACACACACACACACTGTATCTGTGGCTGATTTCCCTCTTCCGGAAGAAGGGAGAGAGAGAGAGACCCAAAGTCTGAAAATCGTTTGGGGGAGTCGTTCTTGGACTCTTGGCGACAGAGAGACACAGAGAAAAACGCGTCTCCCTAGACAAAAATTCCCTCGTTGAATGTTCTTGCTTTGGAGTTTGGAATGGTCAGATGGTTTTCCAATTTTTTTTCATTTTTTTTTTGGAATTCTTGCTACTCTGTCTTCTTCTTCTTCTTCTTCTTCTTCTTCTTCTTCTTCTTTTTTTAACTACGGAAATTACACGGCTGGCTAGCAACTGGTGGGAGAAAAGCCAGCCACAAGAATCGGGACTTTTCCACTTTCTCTCCCGTGATATGCAAAGCCCCCCTCATCTCAAGAACCATCCAAAAAAAAAAAAAAAAAACACACAAAAGGAATTAATTTAATGTAACACCTAACTTATTTAAAATATAGTATTTGATGTACGTGGAGCTGCCACGTGGATGATCGACTAATAATAGATGCTTCGCACATATTAAAAAAAAAAGAAAGAAATTAGATATTTCCGACCTCCTATTGAAAATTTTCGAGCATAGATTAGATATCTCAACTTTCGACAAAAAAAAAAAAAAGATTAGATATCTCGTCGACTTACTTATCTTTCTAAATATCATTACCACGAGATAGGGTCGAAAATAGTTAAATGGCTCATAAATGTCCCACCGGTAGAGTTGGCCGAAATAAGTTTTATGAATAGATCGGTCATGAGATATTTTGGGTATCGAGTAAGAAAAGGAAATTTCGGTGAGATGGAGTCGGGCTCCCACGAATTCGGCCGGGGAATAATTTGGTGATAATATCACTTAAAATGGCAAGATAGTAACTGATAAGAACAATCGGTTCTTCTTATAGGAAGGCCCAAACATTTTATATTAAAAATCCGTAAATATTATTTTTAGTCATTGGAATCGAAAGTTAATAGCTTAATTCGGGTTTGTGTTCTCTTACTCTTCCCAATCCTTGCCACGTGTTTGCAGTCCTCGGAATTTGTTTAGTTTGTGCTGAGTATAGAAACTATCGAGGGAAAATCAACCGAAATTAAGATTAAAAAAAATTAAAGTAATATTTGGGAACCAACAAATTTATAATTCACACAGACGGAATTGAGTTATCAGTCGTATTATGATAAAAATATTTCATCTAGTTTTGCTACTTGAGGCGAGTAAGGCGGACCGATTGGTTCGGGGTGTTTGGTTCTGAAGGGCGCTTGTCAAATTTTCGGTTCCCAAAATTAGAACCGGTGACCGGGAGTCCGATTCCCGGCTCCACGGATTGATCGGGCTGCCCAACGGGACCAGCAATTTTGGGATTAGAATTCAACCCTCATGATTGTGTAAATCATAATTATCGAGAATTTAAAAACCCTACACCTTTTCAAACCTTAGTTAGGAGAAAAATATAACAACACAAACATGAAAAATACTCATTGAAAAGTGTGACATGTATGCTCGTATATAAAGGGTTTATCAGTTCAACCGGATCGGTCGGTCCGATCCCCGATTTCAAAAACCTAGAAATCGAGATCATTGGTTTGATTCCCGATTCCGGGGAGGAACCGGACCGAACTGTGAATTCATCAACCCGATTCGTTAGAATAGTCTTCTTTATGTTCAAGGTTCCTTTATATCCGTGCCGGATATCATACCGATTAAAAAACCCCGAATAGAAAGTAACGCATTTTCTATTATGTAATCACATATGAGCTCAAGTGACATAATTTACATTTTAATACGGATTATTTTTTTCAGTTATCTTTTACGTTATTATAGACAAAAAAAAAAAAAGAATTTATTGTAACTTACAAGTTACACACTCCCATCGTGTGTGCGTGCGTGCGCGTTAGTAATATTATTAAAATAACTCATAAATGAACAACGAAAGGAAAAAAAAAAAAAAAATAGCACCAGCCGCAGAACCCAGGTCTTTGATTTTGTCCATTTTTTGCTCTTAAATCCCTTAAAAGTACGAACATACATTAAAACAAGAAAATCTTGTACATGGCAGAGAAATTAGGTATACGTCTAAGGGTGCTACGTTGACGTGGTCTTCGGATCGGATAATCGACACCATTTGAAGTGAATATAGTGAGCTTAATTAGATTTGTTAACGGATACGGACCCAACCTTCCCGCGAATGTTGAGTTATTTTAATAAATGCAAATTTTCGGGTGGATTTAGTTCAGTATTTGAAAATGGGTTTCGGAGAAATGAAAATGTCTTCAAGCTAAAGGGGTTTGGGAAAACGCTAAATGCGTTTGGTGAAAACTCATTTGAAAATGGGCTTTGGATTAAATGATGTTCGATAAAAATAACTTTGCAAAGGGGCATTGAATGCAATTTTCTATTATAGCCTCATCAATTGCTTGGCCCGGGAGAAGAAAATTTAGCTCTGACGAAACACGATCAAGCAGCTTCGTATTTCCACTGCATCTCAAGAAGAGCAACCAAAGAATCGACAATCATTTTCTCGAAGCCACGGCAGCAACGCAAATAGATCTATTGTACAATCTATGTGGCTATGGGCCCAAGAAAAAAACACGTTCACTCCTCCGAGGCTGTCAGCAAGACACCAGGATCTCGAAGCTGTTTAGGCCATCCAGCTCCGCCTCGAGCTTTGGCGTGCTCCTCCGACCGCTCTATGCCAGCGGCGGCTTCACTCTACGGCACTTGGTTGTGCTATTGGGGGCGTATTTGTCTCTTGGAGCGTTCCGTCAGCCTGAACGCCCCCACGCCGAGGGTCACGCCACCCAAGCGAGGGCTGCCTGAGGTAGGGCGGCCTCAGGCGACGCCTAGGTTCGCACAAACCAGGAGCTGTCACTTCGCACGACCCGAGCATTGTGGGCTCGTTCGCCTATGCTGCCAGCCCTTGCCTAGGCAACCGATCCCTCGCTGTCCTCTCACTGTCCCTCAGTTGGCCCTTGTCTGAAACACCAAATCGACAAAGAAGCTAAACAGTAATAAAGAAGGGTAAAATCGAAAAAATAGGAAATAAATGACGATAGTTTTGAAACCAAAAAAAAAAAAAAATCTTTCAACATTTGGCCAAATACTAGCATTGGGCTTTCAGCTTTTCCAAGGCCAGCATTTGGCCAAATGCTGACAAATGCTGACCTAAAATTGAACCGAATACTTTAACATTCTTCCAAGGCTCTTTGAGGGCTAAAAGCTCCTTGAGAAAGCTGAACCAAACCTACTTGAAGTATGGATTGAAAGGGAAGCCTGAGATATCGCGCGCATTGTTGTATTTACTTAAAAGAGGATCCAAAATTGAACTTGATCAAAATAAAGTCCTGAAATTGTCAATTTAGTCTTAAATAAGGTCCTGAGCTCATCGGTCAGACCAAATCTTTGCCTACCAACGAGCCAATGCATCTCTCACGTGTATCTTTCGTGCATCTCTCTCAACTGCATCTTTTGGGAGACGCACGTGAGACGCATATGCTCGCTGCCCCTGTATTTGGAAAACTCAAAGCTCATGAAGAGGAGCACCCCAAGGAAGGCATACCCAAGGCCTGACCCATGGGACGCGTCGTACACACGCCGGGCCTACCATCTGTGCTTCGGGGTCACCAGGTGGTATGCGGCCGCCACTGCGAAGAAGACCCAGTAGTGCAGCCGGCTAGGCCGGGATCACGAAGGAGGCCGACATGAAGATGACCGGGAAGTTAACGAGGATCGGATCCCAGGGCACGTCCACATGCTCCCCCCTTCAGCAGCTTGTCCTTGTTGCATACGTTCTCCACCGACGTCAGGGCACGCCAAGCGATTCCAAGTTTGACGGAGCTGGAGAGGAGCGAGCCGAAGATCTAGGACGCACGCCAAAAGTTAGACATGTAAAGATAACTGGTTCTGCTCTGCAGCATTCCTCTCGTCGTGATTGCCGAAGGGGCTATTTCGTTGATCACGTTTAAAATGTCGAGTCAAGGGCAGATCGCCCATGCAGCAGTTGGAAATGTTGTGAATCAGACAGTCGGGGCCATTAGAACGGTAAGCAGCGGAGAGAATTACAAACCTGAAAAAAAAATCCTATGATTTGTAAACACGAACAATCTTTTAGAAAATTAGTAAATTAACCATCAAACTTCCGGCCGTTGCTCAAAGAATAAAAGTTGCTCTAAGGATAACATGTTGATCTTTCTCAAGAGTTCACATCGACGGGAAGGTCTAGCACCTCGATGTAAGTTCTTCGCCAATTGGAGATGAAAAAGAGGACCCGGAATTTTGTGAGCATTGCAGAGTTGAATTTGTTGGTTCTCGGATATTTCAAATTAACGGATCCAAAATCTTTTTCAAAAAACCAAAAAACGTTATCATTGAATTTATTTCGAGTTATGAATCGGTTATAGAACCAATGGACGATGCTTGGTTACAATTTCAAAACCGTTATTATATGTTTCCTCTAGTTTTTGTTGTTTTTGATGTTGCACATAATTCTTCCGAAAGGAAGAAAATATGATCCGAGAACTTGATCCGCCAACTATATGAAATGTTAGCAAAATGATTTCTCCTTCTTTTCTATGCGAAGATCTTTCTTCTCTTATGAAATTTCTACTCAGCTTGAGAGGTGGAATAGAATAACCCGATTGAAGCGTAATAGTCATACGTCCGTAATGCACTATATGTCCCGAAAGGGAAAAGTTGGTAATTTGCTCCCTATGATTCCTCAATCTCCTCACGTGCCGGTTCATTTAGATTGGGCCATAGCTAGGTGGTAGACTGAAGACCTAAATATTTATTGATTCCATTCGGTTTAGTCAAATATAGTATAGTTAGGAGTGAGTGGTTCCAAGTTCTTTATAGGTTCCACCTAGAATTTGAAACCTATCCGTCGGAACAGGTTCTTTATTTTTTGAAACTTGGAGCCTACCCGTCGTACCTTGGAACCTGGAACCTATCTTGTCACAAGTTCTAGGGTCGGTTCCGGAATATCCGAAAACCTATTAATTTCTTTTATTTTATTTTATTTTTTCATTTTTAGTTAAGCAAAATAAGAGTGAACTCTACAACATCTAAGAAAAAGTAGAGATAAAGTGATTTTAGGTTCTGTACATGTTACATTTGGAACTTGAAACCAATCCATTGGAACACATTTATCATTTTTTGAAACCCGAAACCTAAAAATTTGTTTGGTTTCGGATTATACACTTATCATCGGACGCCATAGAACATTATAAGATCGTGCAAAAACATATACTAAGAAAAATATAAAAATTTATTTCATGATCTAGGGTCCAAGTTCCAGGTTCTAGGTAGTGGAACCTGGAACCTACCCATTGGAACAGATTCCTCAATTTTTGGAACTTGGAACCTATCCCGCATACATTGGAACCTAAAATCAGACCGGATCCTACAAGTTCCGGTTCTAGATTCTCGATTCTACCCTGGAACCATGCTCACCCCTAAGTATAATATGGCTTAGGCTTTTAGTAGCACAAAAAGCGAACCCGAAACTTCGTTGCATAGGGAGCAAGTGCCAAATGAGTGTAAAAAAATAATCTTGTGCTTAAGTTAAGATGTGCGAACTTCGTTTCTTTTGATCAAGTTTATGAATTTTAGGTTAATTTGTTTTAGTTATATGATAGTTGTGTGCTAGGATTCGAAATTTGCTAATGAACAATATTTTCAATTTTTTTTTCTACTGATAAACTAAACATTATGGGCTAAAATCTTGAACCCCGTTCGGACTGAACCGAGTAATTTTGGTCAGGGTCTTTTTGTCTTCATTTTTTTTTCCTGAGCCAGGCCCACTATTGAGACAAGCAAAGTCAGGCCCGGCATGTTTGGGCTGGGCCGGAAATATCTCTCTAGGACCGGCTAGACCGGCCCGTTACCCCCCTGGTCGATGCCAAACTAGCATGAGTTAAAGTACGATTACGTGACAAACATAACTACTTGAATCTGTTAATACTTTTGAATGGTTGTAGTCAGCGGATGCAAGAAAGATTAAGAGAGAGAGACAATGATTTTCTAAGCCACGTACACGTGAACTTCATAAACTTTAACTTATGTATTACGTAAGATTGCAGCAAATAATAGAAGCAGCTTGGCGAAAGTGTTCTAGGATTAGAGAGTTGATGTGATATGTAACAATGAATATGTCTGGACTCGAGTTTTTAAGTGCAAAGCAGGTTTTAATTGGATTTGTCAATGGATGCATGGACTTGAGCTTCCGATGGCAACTCACCATTATGAGGCACGTTACGCTTGAGATGCTGCGAATTTTGATATGTCTAGCTGGACATACTCTCATTCAAAATCTCGAAAATCTTTTTTTTTTATGGGGTGATATTTAGTTTGTCTGGGTTGATAGGGAATCTCGTTTTGTTTTGGATTATCCATTTGCCTATCATTGTTCGAACCGAATTCACAATATTTCTCTTCTTTCGAGTTCTCTTTCGTTTTGAGATCGAGTTAAGTTGATTGTGCATGCTTGACAAATAAATCTTTCCCCTAAAATCTCGAAAATCTTTTTTTTTTTATCGGGATGATATTTAGTTTGGCTGGGTTGACAGGGAATCTCGTTTCGTTTTGGATCATCCATTTGCCTATCATTGTTCGAACCGAATTCACAATATTTCTCTTCTTTCGAGTTCTCTTTCGTTTTCGGATCGAGTTAAGTCGATTGTGCATGCTTGACAAATAAAACCATAAAGCATGTCCGAGACACGATTACATTTTGAGTCTTGTATTTCTATTGTTGAAAATTCACACTGTATTGTTTGCGAAAATGCTTTTAGGTAACATAATTCATATTGTAACATTATCAAAAGAGCCCATAAGTAACAGTAACTCCTATCGAACGGTCTTTCACTAGTCCACTTTCATATTTGCACTTTAGGGGAAAGGTCGATGCCCAAACTAGTATGTTATTCCGCAAAGTACCAATCACAAAATTTTGGGAAAACTTTCCAAATCTATATACTTCTATATAAGTGCACCTAGTTGATGTAAGAACTAAAAAAATTGTCCAAAAAGTCCTAAAACTATTACATTGTTGCCAATTCACTCCTATACTTTTTTCACGTTTTGCTAATTGAGTCTATTCGTCCAATTTCAGTCGGAAATCCCCGACATGGACACCGTTTATCTTACGTGACACCATCGGTGCTGACACGGATAATTTTCAATAATATTCTTCATTTATATATTTTTTTTCTTTTCCCTTTTCTTTTCTTTTTCTTTGTTGTGGTAGGCAAGGGTTGTCGGGCCCTAGACCCTTGCCGGCCATTGGATGGGGATTGCATGGCCCTCATCACCCATGGACAAGGCCATCGCGGCCATATATGAAGCTAGCCTCGCATGGATCCGGACGAGGCCATCGTGGCCGCGGGCGAGGCCAACCTCACACAGATTTGGGCAAGGCTACCTCGCTCGCGGTCGGCGAGGGCATTCCGGTCTTCTCCGGCCACAGTAAAGAAAAAGTAAAAAAAAAGGGAAAAAATTAGTAAAAAAATTTGAGAAAATATTTAAATATTATTAAAAAAATTGTAATGTCAACGATTTCTAGGTGGATGGACTCAAGTGGTAAGATATGAAAAATTTTAGCGCTTAATCGATAAAAATTTAAATGTTTAAGACTGAATTGCCAAAGCTGTAATAGGCTTAGGACTTTTGGAACAATTTTAAGAAGAAAAATTATTTTACAATAGTCTAAGCCAATTCGTCACGATATAAAATTTCATGTGAATTTCATGCATTTTTTTTTTTTTTTGGTAAGGTAAGTATGTATTGATTTTTCAAAAGTGCTAGGTACAAAAGATGCCGGACACAAAAACCATGAACTCGATATGGCACCGGGTGTGACATAGGGAGTTCAACGGTAAACCGGCTGCAAAATATAACTAAGCTAAGGGGGTAGTACAAACAAGTACCAACGAGGTTCAGAACCGCGACTTCAAGGGATGAAGTGCCGAAAGGAAGCCTTAGATATCGCACGCCATAATATATTTTGGGCACGAATGATAGTCATTTCGTTCTTGGAAACTGCTTTTGGCCTGAAATAGATTTTTTTTTTATTTATACTCCTTAGATGAGTTTGTGAGCAAATAAGTGCGTTTAACCAAAAAAAAAATTTGTTCCCAAAATAAAAATTCATTGATAACAACATATGATTTCTAAAGTTATCGTATGTCGGCCTGAAAACTGGGAGCTAGTAATAGCAGAAATATTTATTTGATAACAACATAACGGTTGCCGGATGGTCGCTTGCGGTAACAGAAATATTCGTTTGATATTGTTATCAAACTCGTACGGTCGCCAAGCCTCAACGGGAGATCGGCGGTCGGCGGACGGTGACCGGTTGCCTGGGGCCGGGGATGCGAGGGAAAGGGAGTGAGTAGTGAGAAATTTCTTTATTTATGTTTATGTTGTAAAAATAAAAAGTAAAAAGTTTATATTTCTCATTTCTGTTCTAAACCTCTTTATGGGCTAAAAATTAGTCTCAAAAATAGAAAAATGAAATATTTTTACCAAATGGATAAAATAGAAAAATAGAGAAACATAATAGTTACCTTTCGTGCCGTTTGTAGGACATGGCTCCATTTAAAATCTCAAACATTTTTTAACACCTGTTGGACCGATTTACGATTAGATATCTCTTATTTTTCGAGTATTTTTTTGTTTCTAAATCAAGTTGAATTAACATTCTTTGTTTAAGACAATAAAATATTTTAATGTTCGGCTCAAAATTGGATTCGGATTACTCAAGGAATAGGATCTTTGAAAAGAATTGTAGAGTTGGATTACTTAGCATATCTAGGATTCAACAACTACTCATTCTTTTTTTTTTAATCAATAATATCTAACTTGAATTTAATAACTGAAAAAACCAACAAACTACAAGAACAATGCTAGCAGAAAAAATTGAAAATTACAAAAATAAAACAAAGCAACCTACACCGCGCTAGTTGGAGCCGACACTGTCGCCATCGTGGCCGCCACCACGGCCGTCGCCACCGCCACGAGTGCCATTGTCCCTTACTTCCCTCTTTGCATGATCGAGCACTACTACGAGCGTCTCTCTGTCACTCTGAAACTCGAGCACAGCCATGGAGTCCCCAAGCCATACCGTCACGGCCATGGAGGTTGCCAGGCTCGCGACACCCGCATCTGTGGTCAATGGAGGCCGAAGACATCCCTGGAGCAAATCGAAGGAGGTAGTGACCTCTATAGCCGCAGCTCCCGACCTTCGCGTATATCGATAGAGAGAGGGAGGGTAACAACGATGACTCAACCGGACAAGAGCTCTGGCGTCGATGACGAACGGAGGTGCGACGGCGATGACTCGTGGTGGTGATGTTTGGGCGGCGACGCGGCGGATCTACGTGGCCTTGGTCGGGCTGGGGCAGAAGAGGAAACGAATCTTTCATCTCATTGTTGATTGGTCACTTTTAGCAACTTCCTTCTGCCCCGTGAACCAATCTCTTACCCCATTCCACGTGCTACGACCACGACCGTCGTTCCTAGATCGTCAAGCACAACGAAAAATTTCTAATCGTATCGCAATTGGGTCCATAATTGATCGATGTAGGCTGGAATTCTGATCAAGCCTTGATCGATAGAATCTCCCAACACTTTTTCAAGAGCTTTCATTAGATTAAAATCATCCTAAACGCGTGCCCATAATCTGACATCGAATTGTTCTTGGACCTTTTTCTCGTTGTGCACAACTTAACAATGGAAAATTATTCAAAATGTTCTAACCTTATTGCGTTTTTATCAATTCAGTTTTAAATCTTTCAATTTTGCTAATTTAAGTCTCGAATCTTTTCACATTTCGCTAATTGAGTCCATCCGAATAAACTTTTTGGACGATTTTCCTGCTTAACAAGCACGGTTTTGCCCGAACGTTCCGTTCTTATTATTGGAGGGTATGCCGCGCGGGGGTTGTCTTAGACCACTCTCCACGACGACGAAAATGATCTATTTGGCCATCATCTTTTCCTTGCCATTGAAATAACAGTAGGATGTCTCAAGAGAACTTCATGAATGACAGACCATGAATGCCGACGTGGTCTCACCTTTGGCAGGCGATCGTAATGGCTATGCTAAAACAATCATTTTTGCTTTATAGGCAATGAACTGAACATTAACGTTTTAATGTGGTGCCACGTGACCCATTGGTTAATGGTTATCTTTTTGGGCAAAAGGACATATGGATTGACAATATTTATGTATGGTGCTCACTTTGATGTTAATATTTTTTGTTGGCTCACTTAAGTGCCAAATCGGAGAAAAAAAGGATTAAGTGTCAATTCCGACCAAACAGTCCATGTGGCTTTTTTTTTTTAAATTAATTTTTCAATATTACGTGGATTTTTTTTTAAAAAGGGCAGTACACATGGCAATTTTTTTAAAAGATAAGTCCATCTGGCAACTTTTTTGAGAGAAGTTAAATTAAATCTAAAAAATAATCTTAAAAAATAAGAAAAAAGTAAAAAGAAAAAAGAAATCAACAATTGCAGCGGCGAGTGCTTGCATAGCTCTCGTCCCTGCAGTCCCACCATCGCCGGCAATGGCGGGTGAGGGTGGAGGATGGGCCAGCGGGGGTCGCCGAGCCTCGGCCAGTGGCTGGCAAACCCCGCCAATGGCTGGCGAGGCCTCGACCTTGCAAATCTAGGGTTGTCGAGTCTCGCCACGGCTGTTCAAGGCCAGCGAGGCCTGGCCATAGCTGGGCAAGAAATCACCCCTTGGGGTTGGCATCAGGAAATCTGGGTTTTCGTTCTTCTTTCTCATGCTCTGTTTCTTAAAGAATGATTCTATCGGTGAGATCCAAGCTTTCTGGGTCTGCAAAATTAACCCTTTTTAAGCTAAATCTTATCAGAGTAATGCTTGACTTTGGGGAGAGCAAGGACGCGAGGCGTGATTGTTCTAATTTGGGTGTTCATCTTTTGGCAATTTCAGTTCTTGGGCTTGTAGTATCAGGGGACACAAGTGCGTGGGCTCTTGGTGCTGGGAGCAAGCACGATGGGAGAATTCTGAACAATGCGATAATTGTCGAGTCGGAAAAAGGCGTGGTCACTGCTGATGATGGTCGTTGTTCCGAGATCGGGGCGTCGATGCTTGGGAGAAGAGGGCCAGGCCGGCCTCGAACAGCCACGGCGAGGCTAGACCACGCCAGATCTACGAGGTCGAGGCTTCGCCAGCCATTGGCGGGGGTCGTTGGCCACTAGCCTGGGCTCGGCGATCCCCTACCCTCGCCGGCAACGGTGAGGGCTGTGCAAGCCAGCGCCCCCGTTTTCTTTTCTTTTCTTTACCTTTTTTAAATTATTTTTAAGCTTATTTTTTTAGTTTTTAGCTTATTTTTAATTTTTTTTAATATTACATGGAATTTTTTATTAACTTTTGGCTTTTTTTATTGCCGACTTGAATCCGACAAGCCATGTAGATGCCACGTAAGATTTCTGCGGCACTCACCGGAGTTGGTATTCAAATAATCGTTTTTCAAAAAAATTAGCAGTTAAGTGGTAAAAAAAAAATATATTGGCACAAAAGTAATCACCGTAAATAAATATTGTCACTGCATGTGTCCTTTTGCATATCTTTTTGTCTTTTTGGTTTTGAAGCTAAAAACCAGGACACCGATTCGGCTAAATCTATGGACCGAGCCCTCTCGGCCTCATCTTCATCTTAAGGATGTCCCATCTAGGCAATTACGAGGAACAATAGCATCCACAATTATGAGTTCAACTAATAGTGCCTGAGAGTGTAAAATTGACAAAGACTTTGAGCAGATACAATTTCTTTTTTTTTTTTGTTCATGTAATTAGCCTTTGTGCATTTATATTCATAAGTCCGCTCATAGCATCAAGAAGGAAAGAAGAACATAATCATCCTACGTAGAAGTGAGGTAAAACAAATTGACGTCGAAAAAAAAAATCGATTTTTAAATGCATTATTCCTATTGAACTCTTTAAATGGAACAATTGATAAAAAATAAGAATCATTTATGCTAATTTACTAAAAACGGATTCAATGACACAGCGTGATTTCATTCACGGTCCGTGAATGAAAGATATTGTCATAAAGGAAATTCAATCATAAATAATGCTTCAGTTGATCTCATACAATACGAATCCCGCAATTTTCACCATAGAGAAATTTGCAATACAAACATAAGCGAGTAATATAGAAAGAGAGAAAGTAAAAGTTAAACAATATCAACGGCCATTGTTTTCGTCTCCGAAAATAGAAGAGATTGATGAATGATTAGCTGAGTCGCGCCTCCAAATCTTCGTGAAGGTCCATGCGGCGTGGCAAATAGATCACGGGGAGTTCATCTGCACTTAAAAAAAAAAAACCAAAATTTCCACGCATCAGATTTTTGATGAAAAATTTTTTACATCCATATAGAAGTTAACTTTGCTAACTAATGGCAAATATCTTAGTAAATAGAACATCTAAGAAGAACAAATTCACATGAGACCACAACATATGCCATAATAGTATGTTACACATGTAAGTACTTTCCCGTTAGGGAATCAAGTCTTATTTTCGATATGGCAGATGGTACAGAGAAAGTGGGATTTGTCTAAATTCTTTCTGAGACATAGAGTTTAAGGTGTCAATATTATGTGCATACTGCATTGTCAATGAGGAAGTCAGGAAAACAAAAGCATAAGATGGGAATCTCAATAGACGCCTATATTATACCTAACAACGAAGAAGAAATGAAGGGAGAGGGCGATAGATGCGTACCTAAACCTCCGTCCATTGTATATCAATCAAATCAACTTCGATTCGAGGAATGTGAGCGATTTTGTGCCAATCCTCGCCAGTTTGTGGCTTGCATCTCCTGCTCAGTTCACCGCAATGTTCTATGCGTAACTCTTTCAGGACAGGGAGGGACCGGATTCCTTGCGGCATGGACCATAAGTTGGGACATCGGATCAGGAGGATTTCCCTGGGACGTGTATGGTTGGGCAGCCACTCGGGTATAGCCGTGAAGCTCGGGCAATCGTAGACGCAAAACGATTCCAAAGTGCGAGCAGATTCATCGAGACTATGGAGCAGCTCCCCCACTTGTTCGCAATTTACTATTGACAGTACACGAAGACGGGAAGGAAAGCCGCCCTTCTTCTCCGAGATCGACATGAGTGGGGATTTCTGAATACGCAAGACCTCTAGGGAGATTAATTCCCCAAAAGGCACTGACAATAGGCTCCCACAATTTATAATTTCCAACTCCCGAAGGCGAGTCAATCGGCAAGTACCTTCAAATAACATTTGGAGATTTTCGCATGCCTCGAATCCCAAAAAATGAATGCTTTCCAGATATTGTATTCCACTTTCTTGCAGACTCTTTTGGTTTGTTGTTAAATACAGATATCTAAGACCGACGAGCCTATTCATATTTTTGGGTAACTCGCCTAGCTCCGAGCAACCACCAACGTCCAACTGTAGCAAACTCTGCAACTCACAAATGGTATGTGGAAGCTTCTTCAACTGCTTGTTGTTGATGAGAAGTAACGATCTCAATTGCTTCAAGTTGCATATGGAACTTGGCAGCTCCTCAAAGCTACTATCCGACAAATCGAGAAACCGTAAGTGGTGACAGTTGGAGATGCACATTCTGGCAAATTTTCTAGTTTTAATTCCCTCATCAACCTGGTAATGAAACATAATTGCACGCAGCCTCTTTGACGTCTTCTTTCTCAGAAAAGGTGGGACTCCATCGTAGTTTGAAATTTCCTCCAACGAAGCAGTAGCGATCGCAACGCACCGAACTCTTTCTGAAATCTCTGCAGTATCTAAATCAACAGTAGCGCAATAGTTTTGTGCCACACTTGTTGCAAGAGAATGGACTAGATCGTGCACTTTAAATACCAACGTCAATTCTTGCTCCCGAACTTCTTGGATCAAACCTCTCTTCCACAGGTCTTTGACGTACTCAATGGCGACGTCTTCCAATGCTAGTTTTTCCCTTGTCGGCCTAATGAGTCCTAAAGCAATCCAATGCCTAGCCAAATGGTGGGCCCAGATTTCTTGTCCTCTGGGGAAAAGTGATAAGATGGGAAAACATTGTTTTAAGTGGGTTGGTAAATCATCATAGCTAAGCTTAAGTACCGGCAGAAAGTTCCCTTCTATTTCCGCTAACTCCCATGTTTCGCTGTCTCTTACATATGCCCAATACCTTTCTTCGTCTTTTGTGCGAAGCAGACTCCCCAAAATTATCACAAGGAGAGGCACTCCTTGTGATTTTTTAACAATGTCATTTCCAATCTCAAGGAGTTCTGGACGAGGATGATTTTCGTCTTCGCTAAATGCCCATCTTTTAAATAAGGCCATAGAGTCCCTATGAGAAAGACCTTTTAGATTATGCGCCGGATGGGTACCCATGATAGAAGCTACTTCTGAATTGCATGTTGTCACAATTATCTTACTTCCATTGGCTCCTACGCTTAGCAAATCTCTCAATTCTTTCCATCTACGGCTGTCATTGCTCCATACATCATCCAAGACAAGTAAATATTTCTTGTCTTTGATGGTGTCTTGCAAACGTGTTTGCAACTGCTGAGTATCAAGGTTATTTAAACTCTGGCCAGTTGCATCTTGAATAATTCCTTCAATAATTGTATTCAAATTGAAGTCCTTGGGCACATGTACCCATCGCCGCAACTCAAATTGCTCTTTCACACGATCGTCATTGTAAACTAATTTAGCTAGGGTCGTCTTGCCCAGACCTCCTATTCCCACAATGGGAATCACCGAGAGGTTTTCGTCATCTACCGGCTTCATCAACATCTCAATTATCTTTTCTTTATCAGTATCTCTTCCGACGACATCTGACTTGTTTACATACGAGTAAGTCGTCTCTCGGGAGTGCGTATGTACCCCGCCATTGTCAGCACTTCGCACATTAAGACCGAATTGAACCTTCTCAGTGGAAATTCTGGATAATCTCTCCCTAATCTCCTTGACTTTATGACTGAGTTTTGCACGGAGTACTAGTGGATTAGAGGGGGAAAAGAAGCGGCGTACCTTCCCTTTGACGCCCCCATAGCGACTTATCACCTGCTTCCTTAAGGCTTCGCACTCGAGTTCATCGAGCACATCCTCCGCATCATAAAACACCTCTTGAAGCCGATCTAACCACACTTGCAGGAGGTGGTTCTTCGCCTTCTGCTCCTCCGCATCTAACAGAACAGCCTTAATGGCAGTCAAGGTCTCTCTAAGCTCGTGGATCTGATCTTCAACGTTGTAAATTGCGACGGCTTCTTGGAGCGCTGGCGATGCTATCTTCCCTAGCACACTCTCCGCAACGCTGAAAAGGAGCGATTCAGCCATGCTGAGGGACGAGGGAACTGATTCTGGCTATTTGGTTTGGGCAGAAAACGAACACACGATGTCTTCCTTTTGTAAGGTAGTTGCTCCGATGACAACTTCGCTTACAGTTGGATGAAAGGAAGGTTCTTTCCTTGCGAGTGGCCTGCAGGTTAACACAAAAATGCTTTCCACCTTTGCTTTATCTTGCTTTACTGGGAACCCTAAAGAATCGAGATTACCTCAAAGATCCAACAGGGTCTCTTCGAAGCGTCTATTCTTTACTTGTGTGCGTGACTTACCTAAATCGAAACAAGCGGATCCTAAATATGGTTTAAGACTGGCGTTGGCGTTTTATGTGCTTTCCTCGGCATTTCATATTTAGGGATACTGAGCAAAACCAAAACGGACCATGGAATGAACTATCTCAACAAAAACAAGCAAAGAATCACAAGATAGCTTATAGCGACAGTGTTACGCATAAAGCAAAATGGAACGAAGTGAGACGTGGACAAGACTTTGTACGGACCATGGAATGAACTCTTTCGGGATGTTTTGGTTCATCAGTTTTAAAATTTATTAATCGATAGAATCCAATTTAACTTAGGTGCAAAGTAAAATACTGACATTCCAATATGGCCTTCCTTTTTTGTACGTCTCCTCTCTTTTTACATCAATCATGGTGATATTTAAATTTTCCTTCTATTCCTTTTTTTTTTTTTCCTTTTTCGTCATGGACAACGTGTATAAAAACAAACATGGTTTATCTTGGTAAAGAAATGATGGGTAATCTTTTCAGCGTTGGCATATTAAACAGCTCTCTCATATCTAATCTACGTCTCCTTCGTTCTAGACTCATATGTAATGGTTATTGCATTTTTTCTTGGATCGAAGGATCAAGTGCCCTCGACTTGAAGACCGACCTTCTAGTCGGTGACTCTATAGGATTGCATTGAAACGAAGTCCGATATCTTAATATATTGAGTTGGACATAAATTCATTCACAATCTTAAACGTTCCTTAATTCACAATCTTATTAGCGGCCATTCGGACTTAATTCACAATCTTATTAGCGGCTGCGGGCATGAAGGCGTGAAGGCCCTTGCCCAAATCTGGTGAGGTCCTGGGCGGGGGTCCATCAGCTAGCTAGGGTCTCCGGCGACCCTTGCTGGCCAAAATTTAAGGAATAAAATGTAAAAACATAAAATAATAAAAAGAAAGAACAAAATTGTGAAAAAAATAATATTAAATAGTTATTAAAAAATGTTAACGTTGGCGTCGATCGTACCACGTAGGATGGTCGGCATCCACGTCAACGATTTTCGTCCAAAAATTGACCGGATGTATTCAATTGACAAACTGTGAAAATGTTTAGGACTAAATTGGTATAATTGAAAAGTTTATGACTGAAATGACATAATTGCAATAGGTTTAGGATTTTTTTTTTGTGCAATTAGCCCTCCTTTAAAATAAGGATTGTTTAGCTGGACGGAATGATGAAGATCTCTATCATTTTGAGTCATCCATTTGCCCAACATCGTTCTAACCTGATTCACAGTAAAATTTTCTTATTTTTGCGTTCCCTTTTGCTTCCAAATTGAATCAAATTGACATAATTTCAAAGAAAAAAATTAATAAGATTTAATCCAGGCATCACGTATTGAACAACGTATTCCTAAAAAGTTTACAAGTTGACATTACATAGTTTACAACATTCCATTAAAAAATAAAGTTCACATCATAATATTATTAGAACAACCAATAACTATAGCAACTCCCGTTGCGTAGCATGGTTCTTTGAGCACTCCACTTCCAAATTTAACCCATATAGTCTGAAAATCGCAAGGGATGGCGGAAACGATGAGGTGCACGCGTGGAAGTGCTAGATGAAAATAATCTCATTTCGGAGAACTAATATTGCGTGGAAGAGTTACTATATTCAATTAACTCATCACTCAATTATTTAAATTTTAAGTGAAAATTGGTTCAATTGAAGATAATAATGAGGTAGAAACTTGGAGGTAGCGATCCTCCACATGATGTGGTATGGGCCACGATGGCCACCGTGGCATTAAATATACATTATTCAATGACAAACGTCATTTGATCAGGGGCAACTATTTGCCCATCGACGATACTAGTTAGGGTTCGATGCACAATCACAACGAAATAAAACATAAAAGGGAGAAAGACATTGAGAGATGAGATTTATCCTAATTCACCTTTAAACTAATGCAACATCCAGCAGTGGATATCACTAAAATTAGCACCTTATACCTCTCATTATATCACTCAATATATATAGTTTGGGCTTTGGCCCATGAATAGCTACTGCTATAATATGAGCTCAAATTATAAAACCCTCCGGCAGGGCTTTGGCCCCTCAAACCCCATAAGGAGGCTCCCCGAACTCCTGCTCTCATGCCTTCCCGTCGATGGGGTGTATGAATCACACCACAACAATACTCACCCATAGATTCTTCTTATTTTTGGGTTGCACTTCATTTTTTTCAATAGAGAAAATTAGACAAATGGCTGAACTTATGAGGAACTATAGCATACACAATCACGCGTTAAACTGAAAGTGCAAAGTAAAACCGACAAAGGCTTTGGGTATATAGTAAAAATAATAGTTAATACCATAAAAAACCTTAAACTAGTACAATTGTGATAAATTTACCGTAAAAAATTTTTTTTTACCACCAAACATCCTAAATTAGTACACTTGTGACAGATTTACCCTAAACTAACATTTCTGACCACGAAAAATCCCAAACTGATATACCTGTGACAAATTTACCCTCCGTTAAATTGGGTTAATATCACAAAAAATTTTAAATTGATACACATGTAACAAACAGAGGATAAAAATCCCAAGTTGGTACACCCGTCAATTACCACATGTCATACAACTTAGCACTTTAATAGTTAGATTTAATGAAAATTAATGGAGGATAAATTTGTTACCACCCAGCTGGGTGACGCCGCTGGTTCGTGCACTCTTCCTCTCGCAAAAGGTCGAGTGTTCGAATCCCGGATGCGTTGCGGGGTGACTTAACCGGTGGCACGTGTGTGGTAGCTAGCACGTGTTGCTCCCGGGGTTTACCCCCCGGTTGCCGGCCGTGCGGGGGTTCCCTGGGGCACCAAAAAAAAAAAATGGAGGATAAATTTGTTGCATATGTTCCAGATTAGAGTAAAATTGTCATAAGTATACCGGTTTGAAGTTTTTTGTGGTTAAAAAAATAATTTGGGGTAAATTTGTCACATATGTACTAGTTTGAGGTTTTCTACGGTATTAACCCTAAAAAAACAGAATTGCTTGTGTAATTAGCCTTTGTCCATTTATATTCATAAGTCCACTCTTATGAGCAAAAGGAAGAGAAGAACATGATCATCCTATGTATAATTGAGGTAAACAAATTGATAACAACAAAATTTGTTTTTAAATGTATTATTCGTAATGAACTCTTTAAATGGAACAACTTATAAAAATAGGAGTGGGTGACGCTAATTTACTAAAAATAGATTCAATGGTGCGGCACGATTTCATTCACGCTTCCTGAACAAAAGATATCATTCTAAGAATATTCAATCATATATAATGCTTTAGTTGGTCTCATACAATATGAATCAGGCACTTTTTCCATAGAGAAATTTGCAATACATACATAAACAAATAATATAGAACAACAATTGTTCAAGGAAAGAAAGTAAAAGTTACAATATCAGCGGCCATTGTTTTCATCCCCGACAACTAAAGAGATTGGTGAAGGATTAGTTGAGTGCACGTCCAAAGCTTTGTGAAGATCCACTCGGCGTGACAAATTGATCATGGGAGTTCATCTGCGTCCGAAAGAAAGAAAAAAAGAAGGAAGTGAGCTTAGAGTAACTATAAATAGTATTATGGCACATATTATGGTTTCATGTGAAATTATCATTCTTAAAAATTATATATATTAAGATATTTTCCATTTGTTAGCAAAGTTGACTTTCATATGGATGTTAAAATTTCTTTCGACAAAAACAGACGTAGAGTTTTCTATGTGGAAATTTTGTTTTCCAGAAGTGCGTCTCATTTTTCTTAAACATGATATCATGATCAAAGAGAGATGTATCCTATCAACACGTGGCATCGTTTGTGCGACTACGCTAGTAATTTCTAAGAGAGTGTTATTGGCGCCTTTTTACTTTCACGTGGTATATAGTGAGAGATATGAATAATATCGAATCGTGGGATGTGAAAAAAAAAATCTTAATGAAAAAAAAAAGACATTATATTGCAAGACATAATTAGAAATAGTTAAACAGTTGAACTGCATCACCTTAAACAATTGTGGTTACAGATATGTGATGTAACAAAATAGTTTAAGACATTCCGATATTTCTGCAATAAGATGAAGAAAATTAGCTTCTAAAGTTGAAAGTGAACAGATTTCTGTATGTGTTATCTTTCCATGCATATTTCGACCAAGAAAAAAAAGATCTTTCCATGCATATTAAGCTAAAATAAGTAATTTTTTATTGGGTAAATATTGGTGTTTATTAATGTTGATTGTGGCAGACTCCATTTGACGCTGCTACAATTGGTATGAAGCAAAGTCTCTGGCCAACAAAGATAATCCCAAAGCCTTCAAATTATGTTATTTAGACTAGCGATCATTCCGGTGTGATGCATGGAGTTGGAATTATGGTATACAATAGTTATTTATACTTTAAGTTAAAAGTTCTAAACAGTCTTAAAAATAAAATCAATATACGGCTATATAAAATCTAAGAACAAAGAAGAAACGAGGAGAGAAAAGAAATGAAGAGAGAGAATGATAGATGTGTATCTAAACATCCGTCCATTGTAGATTAATCAATTCAAGTTGGGTTCGAGGAATGTGAGCAATTTTGTGCCAATCCTCACCAGTTTGTGGCTCACATCTTTTGCTCAATTCACTGCAATGTTGTACGTATAGTTCTTTGAGGGCAGTGAGGGACCGAATTCCGTTCGGCATAATCGATAAGTTGGGACATCGGATGAGCACAATTTCCCTTAGACGTGTATGAGTGAACAACCATTCAGGTATATAGCCGGGAAGCTCGGACAATCATAGATGCTAAATGATTCCAAAGTGCAGGCTGATTCATTGAGACACTGGAGCAGCTCCATTACTTGTTCGGAATTTATTATCGACAATACACGAAGAGGAAAGCCAAACTTTTTCTCCAGGATCAACGTAAGCGAGGAATTCTCAATAAGCAAGGTCTCTAGGGAGACTAATTCCCCAAAAGGTACCGACATTGGTCTCCCACAATTTACAATTTCCAACATACGAAGGCGAGTTAGTCGGCATGTACCTTAAAAAAAAATCGGAGATTTTCGCACGCCTCAAGTCCAAAAAATTGCAAGTTTTCCAGATATTGTATTTCATTTTCTTGCAGACTCTTCTGCTTTGTTGTTATATATAGATATCTAAGACTGACGAGCCTTTTCATATTTTTGGGTAGCTCGCCAAGCTTCGTGTAACCACTGACGTATAAATGTAGCAAAGTTTGCAGCTCACAAATGGTATCTGGAAGCTTCTTCAATTGCCTGTTCTCATAAAGCTATAAAAATCTCAATTGCTTCAAATTGTATATGGAACTCGGCAGCTCCTCAAAGCTACCACATGAAAACTCAAGATAGCGTAAATGGTTACATTTTTTTTTTTTGGTCCAAGTAAATGGTTACACTTGGAGATGCATGTTCTAGCAAATTTTCTAGTAATGACTCCATCATCAACTTCATATTGAAAAAATATTGCACGTAGCCTCTTTGAAGTTTTCTTTCTAAAAAAAGGTGGGACTCCATCGTAATTTGGGAGTTCCTCCAATGAATCCGTAGGGATGGCAATGTACCGAACTCTATCTAAAATCTCCGCGGTATCTAAGTCAACAGTAGAACAATAATTTTGTGCCACACTCACTGCAAGAGACATGACCAAATAGTGCACTTGAAATTCTTATTCTGATCCTCCCCCTCCTGAACTTCGTGGATCAAAGATCTCTTCCACAACTCTTTGATGTACTCAACACCAATGTCTTCCAATGCTAGATTTTCCCTTGTCGAACTAATGAGTCTTAAAGCCATCCAAAGAGTTCAGTTTCCGTGATTTCATATCCTCTGGGGAATAGTGATAAAATAGAAAAACATCGTTTTAAGTGTGACGGTAAATAATCGTAGCTAAGCTTAAGTACCGGGATAATGTCATTTTTATCTTCCATTAATTCCCATGTTTCACTGTCCCTTATATATATGTTTCCAACGCCTATCATCGTCATTTGAATACAGTAGGCTTCCTAGAGTTTTCACAAGGAGAGGAAGTCCTTGAGATCTGTCGACAATGTCATTTCCAATCTCAAGGAGTTCAGGACGAGGCTTCTTTTCCTTTTCGTCAAATGCCCACTTTTAAACATCGTCACGGAGTCTTCGTGAGAAAGACCTTTCAAATTATGCGGTGGATGGGTATCCATTATAGACGCGACTTCTAAACTGCGTGTTGTCACGATTATCTTGCTTTCACTAGCTCCTTCGCTTAGCAAATCTCTCAATTCTTTCATCTACTACGGTCATTGCTCCATAAGTCATCCAAGACAAGTAGATATTTCTTGTCTTTGATGGTGCCTCGCAACCGAGTTTGCAATTGCTGAATATCAAAGTTACTCAAGCTTTCACCAGTTGTATCTTTGATTATTCCTTCAATAGTTTTCTTTAAATCGAAGTCCTGGGACACACACACCCATATTCGCAACTCAAATTGCTCTTTCACAATGTCGTCATTGTAAACTAACTTAGCGAGGGTCGTCTTGCCCATACCTCCGATTCCAACAATGGGAATCACTGCGAGTTTTTTGTCTTCCGGCTGCATCAACGTCTCAATTATCTTTTTTTAATCAATATCTCTTTCGACAACATCTGACTTGTTTATGAACGAGTAAGTCATCTCTCGTGATCGTGTATGTGCCACACCATTGTCAACACTCCGCACATTCAAATTGAATTGATCTTTCTCTGTGGAAATTTTGGATAATCTCTCCCTTATCTCCTTGAATTTATGACTGAGTTTTGCACGGAGTACTAACAGATTAGAGGAGGAAAAGAAGCGGCGTACCTTCCCTCTGACGCCCCCATAGCGACTTATCACCTGCTTCCTTAACGCTTCGCACTCGAGTTCCTCAAGCACATCCTCCACGTCATAAAACACATCTTGAAGCTGATCTAGCCACACTTCCAGACGGGAGTTCTTCGCCTTCTGCTCCTCTGCATCCGACAGCACTGCCTTAATGGCAGTCAACGTCTCTCTAAGCTCGCGGATCTGATCTTCGACATTGTAAATTGCAACCGCTTCTTGGAGCGCCGGCGATGCTATCTTCCCTAGCACACCCTGTACAATGCTGAAAAGGAGTGATTCAGCCATGCTGAGGGATGAGGAAATTGACTCTGGCTATTTGGTTTGAGACAAAAAAGAACGCACAATGTCTTCCTTTTGAAGGGTTGTTGCTCTGATGGCAACTTTGCTTACCATTGGATGAAAGGAAGGTTCTTTCCTTACGAGTGGCCTTTGCTTTATCTTGCTTTCCAGGGAACCACTGAAAATCGAGATTACTTCAAAGATCCAACGGGGTCTCCTCGAAGTGTCTATTCTTTACTTTTATATGAAACTTATCTAAATCAAAACAAACGGATCTTAAATATACAGATTTTGGGGATAGTGATCATACCGAAACGGACCAGGGAATGAACTATCTCAACAAAAACGAGCAAAGAATCACAAGATAGCTTGTAGTGATT
Organism: Rhodamnia argentea; assembly: GCF_020921035.1. Classification (NCBI taxonomy): domain Eukaryota; kingdom Viridiplantae; phylum Streptophyta; class Magnoliopsida; order Myrtales; family Myrtaceae; genus Rhodamnia; species Rhodamnia argentea. The sequence continues at coordinate 11,802,929 of NC_063156.1, forward strand.
GTATTACGCATAAAGCAAAATTGAACGAAGTGAGATATGGACAAGACTTTGTTCGGACCGTGGAATGAACTCTCTCATGATGTTTTGGTTCATCGGTTTTAAGATTCATTAATTAATAGAATCCAATATAACATAGATGCAAAGTAAAATACTGATATTCCAATTTAGCCTTTTTCTTTTTTTCTTTTGGAGGTCTCGCCCTCTTTTTATATCTGTCATGGTGATATTTCAATTGTCCTTCTATTCTGTTTTAAGAAAATGTTCAGTCGTCATCCGAAATTTACTGTTGATCTCTCTCTTCTCTCGTGGACAACGTCTACACAAATAAATATGATAATGAAACGATGGGTAATTTTTTCAGCGTTGGCATATTAAACAATTCTCTGATAGCTGATCCACGTCTTGTTCCCTCTCTAATTATTTGTGTATTTTTTAAGTAAATGAAAGTTGCTAGCCCGACAGTCTAATAGTACTATTAGTTATTCTTGACCATACGATCTCCTAATCAATGAGTGCTTTATGCAAAACACGTAATGATAGTGTGTGGATCTGCGGTTGAGATTGTACCATCTCTGACAGTACTGTCGGTGAAGCATTTCCTTAAGTAAATTATCAAAATGACCTTCGATAACCAAAACATATCAAACTTGCCTTTATAGTTTTCTCCCTCAACCTAAATATAGGACCACTAAATTTACTTCTTCTTTTTTTGCTTATAATTCTCTCACGTTATTTACATCTGTATTTTTTTAAAATTTATGTTTTCCCGGAAACCTTTTATTCTTTGCTTCATAAAAACATTGTTTTTTAAGCAAAAAAAAAATAATAAAAATCAACGTTTAGGAAGAAATTAAGAACCTTGATGGGCGCATCGTTTGCAAAACCATATATATAAGCAAGACTTTAGCTATGTAATTCTAGCATCAAAATTTTTGATAAAATCCATATTTTGTAAAAATTTCTTTTTGAGATAGTCAGCAAGTTAAATAAAATATTCATCTTTTTTTTTTTTTTTTGCTTAGCAAAATCTAGTATTTCTGACATAACTATAGAGATGAATGAAGGCAAAAAGGAAAAGGAAAAATTTCAAATAAGGGCTTAAAGTGCCCTCATTTTCTCAAAAAAGAGTCTAAAGTGGATATTGTTTAAAATTAAAGAGCAACAAATGAAAACAATGGAATCACTTTTTGCTTACGAACAACAGGTAGTATCGGAAAAGTAAACAAAGGAGCTGAGACGACAATCTTACACGGAAAACCCCAACCCCGAAGATACCTATGCCAAATTCACAATGTGGGCGGGCTTGGCAGCACGGTAGGACTTGAGCTGCGTGCTCACCCGGTTTATTGTTTTCCGTCGCAATTTCATTCCAAATCATCTTTTGTTGACCGCATTTAAGATTTCTCCGAGCTCTACGCTTTGTTCGTTTTCCGTCGCTTTTCGGCTAGCGAATATGTTTTGGCAGGTGGATTCAGGCCTTTATTTGAGACCGACTTAGTCACTTCAGACCTTTAATTAAAATAAATTACACTTTTGATCTTCTTTTGAGAAATTGACTCCACTCTAAGCCCTTATCTAAAATTTTTCCTAGAAACTTTTAGGCCCCCGTTGCCGTTCCCAATTTTGGGGACTGCGCGAGGGCTTAAGTAGCTGGCCGTCGTGAATGAGGCCAATCACCTCCGCAAACATTCAAGAGCATTTTCGGCCCCCTTCGCCTGTGGTGACTGCTCTGTCCCTTTTCTCACTTTCCATCAATTCATTGATGGAGGACGCTAAGAACGCTGCTTAGATAGCAAACATAACTAATTGCACAAAGTAAATAAGTTAAGGACTTGATTGCATAAAAAAGTATAAGAAACCAAGGGACACATTTAATAAGGTAAGAGGGACCTAATCAATAGGGTCGTGCTCTTCTTCTTTTTTAATCTTTTTCATGTGGCTTAGAGAAAGGCCTCCGTAAGTGAGTTCTCAATATAAATGTTCCCTATATGGTGATTTAGCTAAAGAAAAATTGGGTAATATTCATGCTCCCTACTAAATACCGAGGCGGACGAAGTTAAATTGCCCCCTTCAAGGCATCCAGAAGCGAAGGATAAGCAGTGAGCATTGGAAAATGGTCTTGTCTCCCTATTACCTTCACCTTAATTAGAAGCGCCATTCCCAATCTTCCTCTTTAAGGTAATGCGAGACTGACACCGGCACGATCACGTCCTTTTGGGATTGAATGGTGGAGCACGGAACCGATACTTTCGGCGGAGCCCATCTCAGATCACTCAGGAACACGGTTTTAGCTACGGTTACCGCAAGTTCAGGCTCTGTTCTTCCCAAGCTGTGCTCAAACTCCATCATTGCACTCGTGTTGTTCAGTGCTATTGCTATCGGAGCGAAATTATGGACCCAACCTGAGTAATTCACGCGCATCGATTGGAGTAGCGAGTTGATCGTGGTTCATCGAAGGCTCCGGCGTATCATTTGGCGTTGAGGTACGTGTGATTCAAAGATCTTTGTTAATAAAAATGTCGTTAAAAAGATACAAATTCATTTCGGCTTTTCTGTAGCACTCAAGCAAGTTGCCAGGAAACATATCTGGTTAGAAACGATTTTTAGTCCAAGATGACGCATGTAATGCTTTTAACACAACCTATATGGACTTTTATCTTTCTTTCTGTTTTTGACATAGGCTGTGAGGCAAAAAGAAAATTATGTTAATATTCAAAGGATATTTGACATGCAGTGTTTGTTTATGTGTGCATCCGAATCTACAGACAATATCTCAACCAAAAAAAAAAAAAAATCTACAAACAATACATCTGGCTGCAAAACTTTTAACTCCGAACATATGTGTGTTGGGCACTAAAAACCTTATGTTCAAGTCCGATCCATGATTTCGGAAACGAGAAATCGGAACCACTGGTCTGGTTCCCGATTCCGAGGAGGAACCGGACTAAACCGGGAGCTGATCACCCCGATTCGTTAGAACAGTTTTCTTTATGTTCAAGGTTCCTTTATATCCGCGCCGGCAATCATGCTGATTAAAAAACCACAAATAGATGGAATGCATTTTGCTATCAAAAGCTAAATAAAATCCTCACATTTGGATTATTGTTTCTTTCAGGTCTCATTATTTTCTAATCCCATATGAGCTCAAGTGACATAATTTACATTTTAATACAGATTATTTTTTTCAGTTATCTTTTACGTTATTATACACAAACAAAAAAAAGAATTTATTGTAACTTATAAGTTACACATTCCCATCTTGTGTGCGTAAGTGCACGTTAGTAATATTATTAAAATAACTCATAAATGAAAAATGAAAAGAAAAGAAAAATAGCACCAGCCGCAGAACCCAGTCCATTTTTTGCACTTAAATCCCTTAAAGTACGAACATACATTAAAACAAAGAAAATCTCGTACATGGCAGAGAAATTAGGCATACGTCTAAGGGTGCTACGTTGACGTGGTCTTCGGATCGGATAATCGTCACCATTTGAAGTGAATGTAGTGAGCTCAATTAGATTTGTTAACAGATATGGACCCAAGCTTCCCGGCGGCGGGTCCACAGGATGAAATGGGATTTGGGTAAATGCAAATGTCGAGCTATTTTAATAAATGCAAATTTTCGGGCGGGTTTGGTTCAGCATTTGAAAATGGGTTTAGAAGAAATGCAAATGTGTTGGATCTAAAAAGGTTTGGGAAAATCCTAATTGTCTTTGATGAAAACTCATTTGAAAATGGGTTTTGGATTAAACAGTATTCGGTAAAAATAACTTTGTAAATGGGCTTTGAATGCAATTTTCGATTATAGCCTCACCAACACCAGCTTCGTATTTCCACTAAAAAAGCCGAAACGCATCTCAAGAAAGTGCAACCAAAGAATCAACAATCATTCTCTCGGAGCAACGGCAGCAACGCAAAATAGATCTGCTGTACAATCTCTATGGCTATGGGCCCAAGGAAAAAACACGTTCACTCCTCCGTCGCTGTCAGCAAGAAACCAGGATCTCGAAGCTGTTCAGGCCATCCAGCTTCGGCGCGCTCCTCCGACTGCTCTCCGCTGGTGGCGGCTTTGTTCTACGGCTCTTGGTCGTGCTATTGGGGGCGTGCTTGTCGCTTAGAGCCCTTTGTCGGCTTGGACACGCCCACCCCGAGGGTCACGCCACCCAGGCGAGGGTCACTTGAGGTAGGGCGACCTCAGGTGACGCCTAGGTTCGCACGAACCAGGAGCTGTCACCTGGGTCGCACAACCCAGGCATTGTGGGTTCGTTCGCCTGTGCGGCCGGCCCTTGCCTAGGCAACCAATTCCTCTCCGGCCTCTCACCATCCCTCAGCTGGCCTTTGTCTGAAACACCAGATCAACAAAGAAGGGTAAAATCATAAAAATAGGAAATTAATGATGATAGTTTTGAAACGAAAAAAAAAAATTCTTTTAGCATTTGGCCAAATAACAATATCGGGCTTTTGACTTTCTCAAAGCCGGCATTTGGCCAAATGCTGGCCTAAAATTGAACCGAAGCGCTTCGACATTCTTCCAAGAGGCTTTGATGGCTAAAAGCCCTTTGAGAAAGCTAAACCAAACCCACCTGAAATATGGGTTGAAAGGGAAGCCCGAGATATTGCACGCATCAATGTATTTATTCAAAAGAGGATCCAAAATCGAACTCGGTCAAAATAAAGTCCTGAAATTGCCACCGGGTGGTGCGCGGCTGCCACTGCGAGAAGATCCAGTAGTGAAGTAGCTAGGTCGGGATCACGAAGGAGGCCGACATGAAGATGCTCGGGCCAGAATTAACCCGGCCTTGCCAAAAATATTTTAATAAAATAAAACTTGATCGTTAAAGACGGGGTCTTTTTATGATTTGTAAACATGAACAATTTTTTTACAAAACTAGTAAATTAACCATCAAACTTCAAATGAGTCATAAAAAAAAAAATCTCGTGTTAAAGTTAAGATGTTCGAACTTCGTTTCTTTTGATCAAGTTTATGAATTTTAGGTTAATTTGTTTAGTTATTTGATAGTTGTGTGCTAGGATTTGAAATTTGCTAATGAACAATATTTTCAACTTTTTTTTCAACGAAAAATCTAAACATTATGGGCTAAAATCCTGAACCCGTTCGGACTGAACCGAGTAATTTTGGTCAGGGTCTTTTTGTCTTCATCTTTTTTTTCTGAGCCAGGCCCACTATCTAGACAAGTAAAGTCAGGCCCGGCCTGTTTGGACTGGGCCGGAAACATCCCTCTAGGACCGGCTAGACCGGCCCGTTACCCCCGGTCGACGCCAAACTAGCATGAGTTCAAGTACGACTACGTGACAACCATAACTACTTGAATCTATTAATACTTTTGAATGGTTGTAGTCAGCGGATGCAAGAAAGATTAAGAGAGAGAGAGATAGACAATGATTTTCTAAGCCACGTACACGTGAACTTCATAAACTTTAACTTATGTATTGCGTAAGATTGCAGCAAATAATAGGAGCAGCTTGGCGAAAGTGTTCTAGGGTTAGAGAGCTGATGTGATATGTAACAATGAATATGTCTGGACTCGAGTTTTTAAGTGAAAAGCAGGTTTAATTGGATTTGTCAATGGATGCATGGATTTGAGCTTCCGATGGCAACTCAGCATTATGAGGCACGTGACGAAAAAAAAGCTCGAGATGCTGCGGATTTTGATATGTCTAACTGGACATACTTTCATTCGAAATCTCGAAAATCTTTTTTTTGATCGGGATGATATTTAGTTTGGCTGGGTTGACAGGGAATCTCGTTTCGTTTTGGATCATCCATTTGCCTGTCATTGTTCGAACCGAATTCACAATATTTCTCATCTTTCGAGTCCTCTTTCGTTTCCGGATCGAGTTAAATCAATTGTGTATGCTCGATAAATAAAACCATAAAGCATGTCCGAGACACGATTACATTTTGAGTCTTGTATTTCTATTGTTGAAAATTCACACTGTATTGTTTGCGAAAATACTTTTAGATAACATAATTCATATTGTAACATTACCAAAAGAGCCCATAAGTAACAGTAACTCCTATCGAACGGTCTTTCACTGGTCCACTTTCATATTTGCACTTTAGGGGAAAGGTCGATGCCCAAACTAGTATGTTATTCCGCAAAGTACCAATCACAAAATTTTGGGAAAACTTTCCAAATCTATATATTGTCGCGACCTAGAAAAAATAGACGAGTTAATTTTCGGGCTAATGGATTATCAGGTTAATTAATGAACTAACCTAACTCGGACTCTCCCAAGTCCATACCAAATCGCAACTTATGGTTCATGTGATTATCTTGCAAAAGATTTTTTCATTTTTTGGAGCCGCCACTAATCATTTTTGGTAGGTTGATTAGAAACCTAAATAAAATAGCGGGAGAAAACTATCTTATTTCCGCGAACCGGAGATTTTGAATTCGGGGATTTGGTTACGTCAGATTTCTCTAACGCCCTTTCGGTACCATTTTCATGAAAAATATTTGATTTGGCAATTTTGATGGATTTTGCTTGAAATTCAAAGATGCAATTTTTTTGGTTTTTTCTTCTTTTTTATGGGGATGTAAAACATTGAACTTTGTACGATATACACCATGGGTGATTTAGAAAGAAAGAAAACGCAGCCGATCACGAGTATTTATAAAAATAAATTAACATGTAATAATGCTAAAATTTGGAACACGTGGCATGTCTAAAATAAACAAACAAATGTTCAAACCAAACGATTACATTTTTGTAGATCGAGATGGAAAGGATTACCTTCTATTACATAAAATCTTACTCACATACACATTATAGTTCCCTTCAAGATCTCGGATTTGGAAGAACGCGGCTGTCGTCGAAAATGGCAAGCAATGACGTTGTTGGGTTGCGAGGGGCGAAATATGTGTCGGGACTCGTCGAAGATGATGCTCGACTAAAACACTTTTCTTCACTCTCGAATTTTCTCTTCTGATTTTTCTCAAGAACTCTCTTTTTCCTCTCTAAAAATTCCTCTCAAAAACTCTCTCAAAACTCTCTCTCTCAATTCTCTTCCTCTTCCCCCTCCTCCTTTTATTATCTTCTCTTTACCATCTTCCTTTCATTATCTTCTCTTCACCATCTTCCTTTCTCCATCTTCTTTTGGTATTTGCAATGCAGTCCCTGAAGTTTCAAGTATTTGCAATATAGTCCCCGAAGTTTTAAGTATTTGCAATACAGTCCCTGAAGTTTCAAATCTTCTCGGTGTATTTTTCCATCCCGTGCCTAGTCTAGACGCATGCTAAATTAAGTGTTCTGCTTGCCCAATTATATGCCAATGCAATGTACGCTAAAAATAAATATGTGAGATGATTTTTTATAATTTTTATGCAAAAAATAGATTAGTCAAAATTTAGGCGTCAACAGCTGCCCCTCTTTGAGTGGAGGCTCGTAGAGGTTCCGCTCAAAGACAAAATTGAATCCTAAATTTTGATAGTGCAAATTATGGATGAACTTTTTTGGCGGGAGTTTTAATCCCATTTTTTTTTAATGTAATGAAGTGATGCATGATATGCAAGACTGTAAATAACATGTGTCATAATTCCTCTTTTCCATGTTAGAGAAACATGCACATGGATCGCATACAAGAATACCTGTTTTACCAAATTTCTCGTAAGCTAATGGTTCTCTTAATTTCCAAGTTTCTTTTTGCGGATGCAAGGATTTTAAGGTATTTGGCCTATACGTTATCGGAGACTTCTCCCTAATGCAAGACAGCGCAAGATATGTGTGTCGTTTGAGATCACAAGAGCTACGTCGTTGTGAGTCGAAAGAAGTGGGATCAAGTTCACAAGAGCTACGTCGTTGTGAGTTGATTAAATGTCGAAATCGCCAGTGCATATGTCTTCACGATTCGATAAAGGGGAACCAAAATCATAAGAGCTACGTCGTTATGATTTGGTTTGGATAAAAAATATGGGTGCTTATGTCTTCATGATTTGATAAAGGAGCCGAAAATCATAAGAGCTATGTCATTATGAGCCGACTAAAGGTCAAGATCACCGGTGCATACGTCTTCGTGATTCGATACTTGAAATCATAAGAGCTACGTCGTTATGATTTGAAGAGATGTCAAGATCGCCGAGTGCATATGTCTTCACGTCCCGAGATTGAAACCATAAGAGCTACGTCGTTATGATTTGATAAGATGTCAAGATCGCCGGTGCATATGTCTTCACGTCCCGAGATTGAAACCATAAGAGCTACGTCGTTATGATTTGATAAGATGTCAAGATCGCCGGTGCATATGTCTACACGACTTGACGGAAGAGGCATATTGCCCGAATTGAACAATATTTGATAGGAGCACCATCGAATGGAATCGATAAGTACAAAAGGGGCATATTGCCTGAATTGAATCATAACAACTATCATGAGAAGAGTTGTTAATTTGAAAAGGGGTTCGGAAAACTTACCCGGGTTCTCCAAACGATTAATCAAGGAACGAAGCGATTCTTTGTATCGTACACTGGTAGGCATTTGCCAGCAAAACTTGCTCATTCAATAATCCTTGGAAGAATTTCGAGACCTTGGGAGGGAACTCGAACATCGGGAATGTATTACCTATCATAGAATGTCGGAGGTAACACACACAAACATATTCAACAATGAGTATAATGCAATCACTCATACTATGGTTCATGCATAACCATTCTGTCAAGTTTGCATTACCAATTTTGTCTAGGGAGGTTCTCACATTACGAATACCTCGAATGTGAGCTGAATGGGGGACTTCGGTCCGAAAGGGCTTTCTCTCACTCTCGAGAAAAGCTATTTATCCTGTCTGCTAGGATTCAAGAGAAATCACTCAATCTTTCCATCATCGCATTCGATAAGGATCCAAGTAATCTCGCAATTGATACGACCGAGCCGATCTGGAGGTCTTGATTAGGACCGTAATGAGAGCTAGGTCAAAGGTTTACAAAGGGGACTCCGGTTGAGTCAAGGCTGCTGAAATGAATTTCTTCATCATCTGCTCCAGATTTACAAGTCAAGAGCCCCGCAAAAATGAGAGAGAAATAATCTTGCTCGAACTTCTTCGAGTGATGCTTAAAATCATTTAACTCTACGTTAACTCAAGTGCCATAATCGGAAGAGACTTTGGAGGGTTATAACGTAGGCTAGGATTGGGGAGCGAGGAACGAAAATGCTCGTTTTGGCTCGGAAATTAAATGAGAAGGGGCTTGACGTTGGTGATCATCGTTGACTAGTCACCGATCTTGGTCTTCCGGAAATGTCTTCAGAAAGAATACCATCATTGAATGAGGGATGGTAGATTTCTACTGAAAATTGCACTTTGCAAACCGATTTCTTGGGGAGTCTTCTTCATAACAAGTGTCCGTCAAGGATTTGCAAGAGACACAATGCAAACATGTACATGGAATTTACAACTTAACAGGCAAAAACGTACATTCAAAATTCAGAAGTACTTTACAAATGAATGTGCATTGGCCTTACTTTTGGTAGGCACTTTGCTTTTCCTATGCTTGAAATTTTCGTATGAGATCGGCCTTTGCTTTTCTTACTCCCGACTCTCATTTTTCTTTTTTTCTTTTTTTTTTTTTTCGAGAAGAGATTTCTTTTCCTTTTTCTTTGAGAGCTCTTCGACATCTCTTTATTTTACTTTTTTTTTTTTTTTTTTTTTTTCGAGAGCGGGCCCTTCTCCTTTAAGCTGAGTTTGCCTCTCCTTTTTTTTACAATCCCATGATTTTGAACCAGGAATTACAACAAACATAAACATTTACAAAGAAAAATTATGTAAACATAAAAAATCTAGCATACAAGAAATGAGTCCATTCGGGAATTGTCCGTTGACCCGACCATCTCCAATTCTAATCCTTGGGAAAATGCTATCTTCGTCTTTGGAATGAGCAAATGATCACCAATAGGGGTTTAAGAAATGAATTTGCAGGCTCAAGTGGGCTATGCAAAGAATGAAGTGTATAGGATAGAGAAATGAATGCTCTTCATCATCCTAAGGCACTTGAATTAAAATTCGAGTACACATGCAAAGAAACACCCGAAGATTAATGTTAGTCCGAGCAAGAAAATTTCTAATCATTTACCTCGTGTTGCTGCTAGAATTAACCCGTCTGGACCCCGATGTGGAGTGGTTCTTGACGGGGGTAAAGAAATGAAACCACCGCTCAAAAGGGGTAATCAATGGATCACCCGTAGTGTTTGGGATAGAGAATTGAATGCCTCTGTCATTTCGGCTAACGTACCTTTCGCGAGAAAACTCTTTACCTCGGGGAATGCGGAACTTAGCCACCGTTCAACTCGCCTGAAAAAATGGGACGTGTTTGGAAAAAGATTGCCTTTCATCATCCTGTCTTGCCCCATTCCATACATTTGGTGTATCTTATGTAGTTCATGTTCCTTATTCAGAGTTGATAAATTAAACATGAGGAACAATCATGCACAAACTATGCAATGTATGAGTGTTTTCGAGCATATAAAATGCAGCAACTTTTTATCTTGGTGGATAGAATTTGCAAGCACATAAGAAACTTCTTAGGGGCGTGGATCGTGAGTTGCCCCCTGCTCATGCAAATGAGTTGCAAAACTTCATTATTTGGTTCGAGACATGAGATTGTCAAAGGCTCCGGGAATTTCTCATTTCATTAATTTCTCGGGGAGAAGGGATACTTCCGTATCCCGGAAAGGCGGTGACCCCTGTAAAAATCAAAAGGGAAAGCATCAAGGTACGTTCTCATGTTCTAAACGAGTTGAAACGATACCGCTTTACCCTTGTACGAATTTCTTGTGAACTTTGAATTGAAAGGATCAACTCATCTGGATTGGATTGTATGTCCGGGATGTTATCTCTCCGGTCTTGTAACCATCCGGGCTGAGTTTCAATCGGCATTGAATCGCGAAGCAAAAAGGTTTTTATTAATCTTTGTACATTGATGCCAAATCCCGGGATCGAACCTTGGGACGCCTCGGACCACTTGTCATTCCCCCAACCACTAGGCTGTGGTGATGTTGGCGTCCACGGTTGGTTCGCTTTTTGCTATATTGTTCTCAAAACAGGTTGGCAATCTCCTGTCGAGAATGAAATAAGCTTAAATCGAGTTTGAAATGATTGAGAGCCAATTGGGACGATACGGAGTTACCCATCTTTGAGTCCGCTTGGCCTTTTACTCGTATTCTCCCAAGTAAGGCTATTCGGAATCTCTCTTTACGGGCGTTCGGGGCGTCGTCCACAAATTGATTTTCTACGGGCCTAGCTTAACAAGGAACTCACGCATTTGATAAGGGAGGAGAAAATTCGCCCTTTAACTCTAGGCAAATTCTAGACAGCTAGAAAGTAAAAAAAAATCCCACGCAGGGGAACTATACATGGAATCAAAGAAGTATTCATGCGAGATTGGTTCCACCTCTCTTGCTGGCCATTCCAATGATCGACCGATTTTGTCTTGGATTATACACCAACGATCGTTGTTCAAGGATCCATAATCACTTGCTTCGGATCACAACTCGGGAGGTCCTTCCACTCCGAACCGGGCGATCAATGTGGTGAGCTCATCATCAAAGTAATCTTTTGATTGATACTCGAATTGGGTAGTGTTACTTGCTAACACTAGCGACGGATTTCCCACTTTGTTTTCACCGTGAGCGATCTGACCCCTTGAGCTTGAACTTCCGCCGTTGCTCGGAAACTTGTAGGGATGATCAACCTGTCTCGCTGCTAGAACCACCAGCGGAAGGTTGGTATGACATGTATTCTTGATTGGGAAGTGGCCGAGTACCTTTTGCTCGGTAGATTTTCCCGGTATTGATCTTCCAATCAACTTTGGTCCTGTCGTGTTGGTCCCAACCTGCATCGTGCTTCCTCAGCTTATCTCTAACCCTTTGAAGGTGATTCGTGACACTTTGCATGGTGAGTCCGTCTATATTCATTATTCTGTGTACAGCCATTGGTCGTCTTGAATTGATTCCTAGTTGTCGAACCGCCTCAATGAATATAGAATGAAGCTTGGCGGACCAAAGGGGCCTTTTCTTTTGGACAAAATCGTCGTCGTCGGCTTGGTCGTGGTTTTTTTGTACAAGTAATTGCTTCCTTACAGCATGCTGCCAAATGTTTTGGAGCACTTGAACGCAGACCGGCTTCTGCGGGACGTCTCGAGCACCATGCGATATGGCCCTCGTTATGAACTGCTGATCATTACTTGCTGATACTACGATGACCTGTATGTCCAACTCGGAATCAATGATCTTTAAGAGATCGAAACCGTCCATGTCGATCCCTACGACGGCTGTGTGACGACGATGTCAAAATCATATTTGTCTTGCCTCGGTACTTGTAAGGCATCCGTTGCTTTCGCATTAGCAAAAACCCTGTACATGCAACTTCTCAAGATAGCAACGAGGATTGAGAGGGAAACGGGGTTGCCATCAATGACCATGACTCTGAGATCTTCGGGATAGGAAGGTTCCCATACTTCCGCTTGGAATGAACGTGTTTTTCTTTTAAAACCTTCCATATGTAGATCAAAAATGGCTATTTCGACCCGGAGACCGAGCTTTAGATGTTCTCGGACTTGCAAAACAATCTGTCCGAAAATCACAAAAGTGATGGTGGTCTTTCGTGACGAGTTCGGTGGTCATTTATAAATTTTTTTTGATCCGTTAGTCTCGCATATAGGTTCTCGCTTTTTCTACGAAAGAGGACAACTTTTTCTCTCCTTTCCGGTCTTAGTGCCTTGGATCCATTTCGTAATAACTCTTGCCTCTCACTCAATCTGTCATCTTTTTCCTTTTCGATATGTAGGAGCCCTCAAATCTTTTCGCTTTCTCTATGAACGAGGCGATTATTTCCTTCCTCGGATCTTTTCGGTTCCCCCTACGAACGAGGCGGTTATTTCCCTCCTCAAATCTTTTCACTTCCTCCCGAGGCGGTTATTTCCTCGAATCTTTTTGCTTTCTCTAATAACGAGGCAGCTATTTTTTTCTCAAATCTTTTTGCATCTATCTATGTGAAGGCTTTTAATGCTTTTCCTTTCGGCGTTCGATCAAATCTGACAAGGAATTCACGCATTTAAGCATGAAGATATTTGCGGATAGTCTTGTTCTTTGCCCCTTGATTAACTCTAGGCGTAAAAGGAAGAATGTCTCACATGGGGACTTTGTAACAAACAGTACATTCATTCACGCATGTCTCTACTTCTCTTGAGAATTCATAAGGGCTAGCTAGTAATGCTCAAAAGAGTGATATTTTGAAAGCCCATAATAAAAACTCAAGCTTCATGTAGGCTACTGATTCGGAGTTTCATCGGTGTTGAATTGGCCGATTGTGACATCGTGGAAACTCCAATTGTAGTGATGCATGTCACTTCCCTCGAAGGGCATCGGTTACGCCTCCGCAAGGCCGACATTCCGGGATGTATCCCCAACGAAATCCGATTGTGCGAGAACTTGCTCGGGGGGATGAATCGATAAATGAGCATTTTCAATGCTCGGATGTGGCTCATCAAGGAACATGCCACCAAAGGTGATGGGGTTGCTGCAGACATGGCAAATAGCGATGTTAAGAGCATCCCTATACCTCTTGATCTCCGCGCGAAGCTCTTCATTTTCTTCCTTTAGAGACGCAAGTTCATGACTTTCACTTTGAACCTTCACTCGGGCCCGCTTATTTTGAAACCAAAACCTGACCTTCAAGGGCTCCATTCCTAGCTTCCGGCTCAACTCATTTTTTCGTTTCCCGTTCACGTAAGGGCACTCCTTGAATGCAGCTTCGAGCTCTTTGATTTGATGTTTTCTTTTACGGGGTTGACTACGGCTGCTACTGCTGCTATTGTTGTTCTTGTTATCGAGATCTTGAACTTCACCGCCAAGGGAGTTGGGTTTTACGGCTTCTGTCTTGGATCCGGCCTCGAAATTCAGCAGTTCATTCTCGGGCATGTCTAGGTTGGTTGCCTCCGGTAAGTCTTTGGTAGCCTCCAAACATGTTGGATTGAAATACTTCTTACTTGCTTTTTGTTCACTCTACTCTCCCGTTGTATGCTTACTCTCTCCAAATTCTTTTGAGTAAACATGCATGTTCCAGAGCCTCCCTTTTAACGTGGATGAAAACCACTAAGCCGAGTGCTTCTCCCAAGATTTTGTGTTTCCCGCTCTGTCTTCTTCATTTTCCTTCGACACGGTGGGACCCTCAAATCTTTTCGCAGTATGCTTGTCCCTCTTTTAATATGGCGGAACCTTTAAGTCATTTCGCAACTTTTTCGAATTCGTGAGCCTCGAGATGGTAGATCCGTGATTCACGGACGAAACGTCTGTAGTTTCACCCGGATAATTAACTCGGCCCCCACAATAATTATTGCTATGACTTTTCCTGCCCTTTAAATTAGGATTTAACGCCGAGATGATCATCGCTTTCATATCTTCATCTCCAACCTTCTAAGCACTCTTTCGCATCCATTCTTTTTCGGTTGCTTCAACAACAATGGCCTCCCTCCCCGCACACGTCTTCTCGGCTGAGGTTTTGGCCAAATGGGAGAAACTTTATAATCTCCTAGGCCAGGGCTACTCTTATATAGCCAATCATCCGGAGGTCGAAACTGAAATTCGTCTTATGTTTAGGGATATGGACACTACTTCTATTCAAGGTACCAAGTTAGAAGAGGAATATAGGATCTTCCCTACCCTCTTTACTAACTTCCTGGAGGCTTACAATCACGCTCATCAAGATGTTACTTTGGCCTATCTTGTGAGGGCACGCTATCAGGATCGGACAGATAACTTGGTGTTGGCCAGTCTTGTAGCCGACAATTATAAGAAGGCCCTTGACTACGGTAATGATCAAGTCTCCTTGCTGGTTCGTGAGAGGGGAAACTTGGTGGAACGTTTGGCCATGTCTCGGACCATCTTTGAGCGTGATCCGCTCAATATTGTTTTGAAATTCCAATGCACATGGCTGGAAGAAAGGATGGACGATCCGACCCTGGATATAGCCCGCGGGAGAATGCTGATCCATGACTTGGAATCTCTTTGTCGAGTATCACGAGGACAAGGTAGCCGAGCTTAAAGAGAAATGTGAGCTCCTCCTCTTTAAGCTGGCGGATCTTGATTCTCGAAGCGATCGGTGTAGGCGGAGCATCAATTGTATGGAGGACCAGTTAAGCTCCTTTGTGATGCTCATTAGGGCTCGGTTTGGCTTTTCGTTCCCACCTCGATGATCTATTTGTAAGGCTTTCTGATGGATGAAATGAATGCAAGTTTTTACTGATTTCATCTTGGTCATCATATTTTTTCGCAAGATAACCCCTTTTACTCGTGAATATGTAAATCTCACGCTACGATGGCCGATTCAATTGGGCCGGAGAGACCCCCCCATTCGAAACGATCTCTCGGCACAAAAATTGGTAGCGATGAAACAAACGAATGCCCAAATGTGAACAACTTGTGAATCAGTATTAATATTATAACTCGATTATGAAAACATCGAGTAAATCAAGTATAATATTTCTTTACAGAGTCGAATTCACCGGGTTGGTAAATACACGACCATCCATCTCGGCCGGAATCAAAGCACCACCGGGGAGCACCTTCTTTACTATATATGGACCACCATAGTTTGGAGCAAACTTCCCTTCCGGGAGTGGGACTATTGGCAACAATTTTCGCAAGACCAGGTCATTGATCTGAAAATATCGAGGCCGAACTTTTTTGTTGAATGAATTAGCAACCCTCTGCTGATAACACCGGCCATGACATATAGCCTTAATTCTCTTTTCATCGATCAGATTCAATTGGCTTGCCCTCTGCTGGATCCATTCAGCTTCCGTCAAGATAGCTTGAGACAGTATACGTAAGGAAGGAATTTCCACTTCAACGGTAGAGAAACAGCCTCCATTCCATATACAAGAGAATACGGGGTTGCCCCCGTAGATGTCCGGATCGAGGTCCGATACGCCATAAGTGCAAATGGCAACCTCTCATGCCAATCGCGATAATTTTCAGCCGTCTTCGCTAAGATTTTCTTAATATTCTTATTGGCGGCTTCTCTTGCTCCATTCATCCGAGGACGATATGGGGAAGAGTTCGGATGCTTGATCTTGAATTCCTTGAACAATTCGTCGATTAACTTGTTGTTCAAGTTTGAGCCATTGTCGGTGATTATGGCTTCAGGTGAACCATATCGAGCGATGATATCTCGACGGATAAATTTCACGATATTTCGTGCTGTGACCGCTAAATAGGATGCGGCTTCGATCCATTTAGAGAAATAGTCAATTGCTACCAAGATGAATCGATGCCCATTGGATGCTTTAGGATTGATAGGGCCAATAACATCAATGCCCCACATAGAAAACGGCCATGGTTCGGATAAGCGATGCAACTCATTCGGAGGGACATTAATCTTGTCACCATGAATCTGACATTTGTGACAACTCCGGACATGCTGAATACAATCTCTTTCGAGCGTGAGCCAATAATAACCCATCCTCATAACCTTCTTAGCTAACATGTGGCCATTCATGTGTGGACCACGAGATCCCTTCATGCACTTCCATCATCGGACGAACTGCGCCGGTTGAATCAACGCATCTTAGCGGGACGGAATCGAATGATCGCTTGTATAAATTTTCTCCATTTAAGAAGAACTTCGAAGCCATCTTCCTTATGTACTTTTGGTCAGATACGGTACTTTCTTCAGGGGCGCCGTTTCCGAATATAAGTTTTGATGTCATGGTACCACGGCTTACTATCGGGTTCATCGATCACGGCCATACAATATGCCGGCTTTTTTAACACCTCGATTTTCAGTGGGTCAACCTCAAGTCCATTGGTGATTTGTAACATTGAAGACAAGGTAGCCAATGCATCAGCGAATCGATTATGAGTCCCGGACAGATACTCAAATGAGATATCCTCAAATTCCTCCACCGGTTTATCCAAATACTCATGGTAGGGTAGCAATTTAGCATCTCTCGTCTTCCACTTTCCAACGGTCGAAGGATAATCAGAGCGGAATCTCCGAACACCTTGAGTCGGCCTATCCCCATTTCAATCGCAGCCTGCAGACCGAGGATGCATGCCTCATATTCCGCTATATTATTTGTGCAAGGGAATACCAATTTTGCGGCCACAGGATAATGTCGACCACCTGGAGATATCAGAACCGCGCCCGTGCCTGATCCCGATAAATTGACAGCTCCGTCAAAATACATAGTCCAGATGTAATCTTCCACCGACATGATCCGATCCTCAGAATAATAGGCATCATCATCTCGCCCCGGATTTTCAGCTAGGACATCCGCTATAGCCCGTCCCTTGATTGACTTTTGGGACAAATATTGAACATCAAATTCGGAGATGAGGATCCGCCATTTGGCAAGTCTACCAATCAAGGCGGGTTGATTAAGCAAGTATTTGATAGGATCGCACTCTGTCACCAAAAGTACCTGGTAATGCAAGGTATATTGCCGAAGCTTGTGCAGTACCCGGACTAACGCCGCACATGTTTTCTCCGCTTCGGTGTACTTCATTTCTGAAGCAGTGAATTTCTTGCTCGGATAATAAATGGCTCGTTCTTTTCCATCCTCCTGCCTCTCTTGTGCTAACATAGCACCCAAAGACTCACTAAGGATTGTGAGGTAGAGGATTAAAGGTTGCCCGGTGTTGGAGGAATAAGCACGGGTGGACTCATGAGATGTCGCTTCAGTTTCCCAAAAGCTTCTTCACATTCGCTATCCCATTGGATTAGCGCATTCTTCTTTAAGCTTGAGGAATGGCTTAGCGGTTTCTGATAAGCGAGAGATGAATCGAGCAATATAGTTTAGCCTGCCCATCGGACTTCGAACTTCTTTAACCGTCGTCGGCGGCTTAAGCTCACGAATAGCCTTGACTTTAGAAGGGTCGACTTCAATACCCTTATTGCTTACCACGAATCCGAGCAGCTTGCCCGAGCTGGTCCCAAAGACACACTTGGCGGGGTTGAGGCGTAACTTGTACTTTCGGAGTCTATCGAACAATTTCTTGAGCGTTTCGACATGATCTTCTCCATGCCTTGTTTTTGCTATCATGTCATCAACGTAAACCTCAATCTCATTATGCATCATGTCGTGGAAAAGGGCAACCATGGCTCGTTGGTAAGTAGCTCCAGCATTTCTGAGACCGAACGGCATCACCCGGTAATGAAACATTCCCCATGGTGTGGTGAAAGTGGTTTTCAACTTGTCATTGACATTCATCGAAATCTGATTGTACCCGGAGAAACCATCCATGAATGAAAACAATTCAAATCCTGCAGTTCTGTCAACAAGTACGTCGATATGCGGGAGGGGAAAATCATCTTTGGGACTGGCCTTATTCAAATCTCGATAATCGACATGCAGACCGAATACGCCCATCCTTCTTCATGATCGGGACTATATTGGCAACCCAATCGAATATTCTCGTAGTCTCAAGGAATCCGACGTCAAGCGCTTCATGACCTCCTCTTTGATCTTCCGGACCAATCCGGTCCGGCCCTCCTTGACTTTTGTACCACTCGGCTTAGCCGAAGGATCTATCGGCAAACAATGTTCGACAATGGAACGATCAAGACCGGGCATATCTGCATAGGACCGAGGCGAAAATATCCCGATAATCCTTCGGGGAGCTTAGTCAAGCGATCAGTCATCTCTTTGGAAAGGTTTGCCCCGATCTTAACTTCTTTAGGGTTTTTCGCATCGCCTAGGTTGACCGAGACAGTTTGTTCACCGGTCAAGGGCTTGATCTCCTCATGTCGTTCGAAATCCCGACGAATTTCCTCATAATCTGATTCGCACTCATCTAGGTCGTATACTTCTGAATCCACTAGATTTCCCTCCTCATGTATCCCCCTGAAACATAAAGTAACAAAATCAGAAAAACAAACAAGGTTTAATTGCGGTGTTTTTTTTTTTTTTTTTTGAAGAACTTTATTTATTTATTTTTTGTTATTATTTTTTTTTTTTCAAAACCGTGGGACATGAATTCTTGAAGAAGCCCAACCCTCAGTTCTTACCATGATGACAAACTTGTTGGTCGTTGGTTATCGTCATCGGGTTGGTGTGCGGTGTAGTGCAAAGACGATAAATCATGCACAACAATTAAAAGCAAACACCGCTTCAATGATTCAAAAGTTAAATCACAATTCCAATTCACCAAGCCTGCAAAACAAAGGGTTAGCCAATCACTCCTCCCCTTATAACTCCCAATCCGCAAAAGCATTTAACACCTAAGAATGAGAATTCAACCAAAGTTTGCCAAATCAAGTGATTCCTTTTTCATGAAATTATCTGGCCTAAGTCCTCTTAAATTCCCCAGCGGAGTCGCCAAGCTGTCGCGACCTAGAAAAAATAGACGAGTTAATTTTCGGGCTAATGGATTATCGGGTTAATTAATGAACTAACCTAACTCGGACTCTCCCAAGTCCATACCAAATCGCAACTTATGGTTCATGTGATTATCTTGCAAAAGATTTTTTCATTTTTTGGAGCCGCCACTAATCATTTTTGGTAGGTTGATTAGAAACCTAAATAAAATAGCGGGAGAAAACTATCTTATTTCCGCGAACCGGAGATTTTGAATTCGGGGATTTGGTTACGTCAGATTTCTCTAACGCCCTTTCGGTACCATTTTCATGAAAAATATTTGATTTGGCAATTTTGATGGATTTTGCTTGAAATTCAAAGATGCAATTTTTTTGGTTTTTTCTTCTTTTTTATGGGGATGTAAAACATTGAACTTTGTACGATATACACCATGGGTGATTTAGAAAGAAAGAAAACGCAGCCAGTCACGAGTATTTATAAAAATAAATTAACATGTAATAATGCTAAAATTTGGAACACGTGGCATGTCTAAAATAAACAAACAAATGTTCAAACCAAACGATTACATTTTTGTAGATCGAGATGGAAAGGATTACCTTCTATTACATAAAATCTTACTCACATACACATTATAGTTCCCTTCAAGATCTCGGATTTGGAAGAACGCGGCTGTCGTCGAAAATGGCAAGCAATGACGTTGTTGGGTTGCGAGGGGCGAAATATGTGTCGGGACTCGTCGAAGATGATGCTCGACTAAAACACTTTTCTTCACTCTCGAATTTTCTCTTCTGATTTTTCTCAAGAACTCTCTTTTTCCTCTCTAAAAATTCCTCTCAAAAACTCTCTCAAAACTCTCTCTCTCAATTCTCTTCCTCTTCCCCCTCCTCCTTTTATTATCTTCTCTTTACCATCTTCCTTTCATTATCTTCTCTTCACCATCTTCCTTTCTCCATCTTCTTTTGGTATTTGCAATGCAGTCCCTGAAGTTTCAAGTATTTGCAATATAGTCCCTGAAGTTTTAAGTATTTGCAATACAGTCCCTGAAGTTTCAAATCTTCTCGGTGTATTTTTCCATCCCGTGCCTAGTCTAGACGCATGCTAAATTAAGTGTTCTGCTTGCCCAATTATATGCCAATGCAATGTACGCTAAAAATAAATATGTGAGATGATTTTTTATAATTTTTATGCAAAAAATAGATTAGTCAAAATTTAGGCGTCAACATATACTTCTATATAAGTGCACCTAGTTGATGTAAGAACTGAGAAAATTGTCCAAAAAGTCCTAAAACTATTACATTGTTGCCAATTGACTCCTACACCTTTTTCACGTTTTGTTAATTGAGTCTATTCAGCTAATTTCAGTCGGAAATCGCCGACATGGACACCGTTCATCTTACGTGACACGACCGATGCTGACACGGATAATTCTCAATAATATTCTTCATTTATATATTTTTTCCTTTTCCCTTTTCTTTTCTTTTTCTTTGTTGTGGCATGCAAGGGTTGTCGGGCCCTAGACCCTTGCCGGCCATTGGATGAGGATTGCTTGGCCCTTATCGGCGATGGACAAGGCCATCGCTGCCACGCACGAAGCTAGCCTCGCATGGATCGGGACAAGGCCATCGCGGCCGCGGGCGAGGCCAACCTCACATAGATCCGGGCAAGGCTACCTCGCTCACGGTCGGCGAGGGCATCACGGTCTTCGCCGGCCACAGTAAAGAAAAAGTAAGAAAAAAAAGAGAAAAATTAGTAAAAAAATTTCATAAAATATTTAAATATTATTAAAAATTTTAATGTCAACAATTTCTAGGTAGATGGACTCAATTGGTAAGATGTAAAAAGTTTTAGCGCTTAATCGATAAAAATTAAAATGTCTAAGACCGAATTGCCAAAACTATAATAGGCTTAGGACTTTTGGAACAGTTTTAAGAAGAAAAATTATTTTGCAATAGTCTAAGCCAATTCGTCACGATATAACATTTCATGTGAATTTCATACATTTGACGTCTATATAGCCTTAAAATTGCAGCAAATGGCTGGAGCAGTGAGTACATGTGTTCGGCCTTATCAGGAAATTTAAGTGAGATGGTATGATTACGCTGTTCAGTTTTCTCGTAACTCTCCAAACTTTTATATGAAAAGTGACCATAATAGAATTTGTTTAATGGCAGGGACTCGAGGTTCAGAACCGCGACTTCATGGGATGAAGTGCCGAAAGGAAGCCTTAGATTCGCACGCCATAATATATTTTGGGCACGAACGATAGTCATTTCGTTCTTGGAAACTGCTTTTGGCCTGAAATAGATTTTTTTATTTATACTCCCTAGACGAGTTTGTGAGCAAATAAGTGCGTTTAGCAAATAAAAAAAATTATTCCCAAAATAAAAATTTGTTGATAACGACATATAATTTCTATAGTTGTCGTATGCCGGCCCGAAAACTAGGAGCTAGTAATAGCAGAAATATTTATTTGATAACAACATAACGGTTGCCGGCTGGTGGCTTGCGGTAACGGAAATATTCGTTTGATATTGTTATCAAACTCGTATGGTCGCCAAGCCTCAACAGGAGACCGGCGGACGGTGACCGGTTGCCTGGGGCCGGGGACGCGAGGGAAAGGGAGTGAGTAATGAGAATATTTTTTATTTATGTTTATGTTTTAAAAATAAAAAAATAAAAAATTTATATTTCTCATTTCTATTTCAAACCTCTTTGTGGGCTAAAAATTTGTCTTGAAAATAGAAAAATGAAATATTTTTACCAAATGGATAAAATAGGAAAATAGAGAAACATAATAGTTACCTTTCGTGCCGTTTGCAGGACACGGCTCCATTTAAAATCTCAAACATTTTTTAACACCCTTTGGACCGATTTACGATTAGATATCTCTTATTTTTCGAGCATTCTTTGGTTTCCAAATCAAGTTGAATTAACATTCTTTGTTTAAGACAAAAAATATTTTAATGTTCGGCTCAAAATTGGATTCGGATTACTCATGGAATAGGATCTTTGAAAAGAATTGTAGAGTTGGATTACTTAGCATATCTAGGATTCAACAACTACTCATTCTTTTTTTTTTTATCGAAAATATCTAACTTGAATTTAATAACTGAAAAAACCAACAAACTACAAGAACAATGCTAGCAGAAAAAATTGAAAATTACAAAAATAAAACAAAACAATCTACACCGTGCTAGTTGTAGCCGACACTGTCGCCATCGTGATCGCCACCACGGCCGTCGCCACCGCTGCGAGTGCCATTGTCCCTTACTTCCCTCTTTGCATGATCGAGCACTACTACGAGCGTTGTCTCTCTTTGTCACTCTGAAACTCGAGCACAGCCATGGAGTCCCCGAGCCATACCGTCACGGCCATGGAGGTCGCCAGGCTCGCGACACCCGCATCTGTGGTCAATGGAGGCCGAAGACATCGCTGGAGCATATCGAAGGAGGTAGTGACCTTTATAGCCGCAGCTCCCGACCTTCGCGTATATCGATAGAGAGAGGGAGGGTAACAACGATGACTCAACCAGACGAGAGCTCTGGCGTCGACGACGAACGGAGGCGCGACGGCGATGACTCGTGGTGGTGATGTTTGGGCGGCGACGTGGCGGATCTACGTGGCCTTGGTCGGGCTGGGGCAGAAGAAGAAGCGAATCTTTCATCTCATTGTTGATTGGTCACTTTTAGCAACTTCCTTCTGCCCCGTGAACCAATCTCTTACCCCATTCCACGTGCTGCGACCACGACCGTCGTTTCTAGATCGTCAAGCACAACGAAAAATTTCTAATCGTTTGCTAGGTATCGCAATTGGGTCCATAATTGATCGATGTAGGCTGGAATTCTGATCAAGCCTTGATCGATAGAATCTCCCAACACTTTTTCAAGAGCTTTCTTTAGATTAAAATCATCCTAAACGCGTGCCCATAATCTGACATCGAATTGTTCTTGGACCTTTTTCTCGTTGTGCACAACTTAACAATGGAAAATTATTCAAAATGTTCTAACCCTATTGCGTTTTTACCGATTCAGTTCTAAATCTTCCAATTTTGCTACTTTAAGTCTCGAATCTTTTCATATTTTGCCAATTGAGTCCATCCAGATAAACTTTTTGGATGATTTTCCTGCTTAACAAGTACGGTTTTGCCTGAACGTCCCGTTCTTATTTTTGGAGGGTATGCCGCGCGGGGGTTGTCTTAGACCACTCTCCACGACGACGAAAATGATCTATTTGGCCATCATCTTTTCCTTGCCATTGAAATAACAGTAGGGTGTCTCAAGAGAACTTCATGAATGACAGACCATGAATGCCGACGTGGTCTCACCTTTGGCAGGCGATCGTAATGGCTATGCTAAAACAATCATTTTTGCTTTATAGGCAATGAACCGAACATTAACGTTTTAATGTGGTGCCACGTTACCCATTGGTTAATTGGTTATCTTTTTGGGCAAAAGGACATATGGATTGACAATATTTATGTATGATGCTCACTTTGGTGTCGATATTTTTTGTTGGCTCACTTAAGTGTCAAATCGGAGAAAAAAAGGATTAAGTGTCAATTCCGGCCAAACAGTCCATGTGGCTTTTTTTTTAATTAATTTTTCAATATTGCGTGGAGTTTTTTTTTAAAAAGGCAGTCCACATGGCAATTTTTTTAAAAGATAAGTCCATCTGGCAACTTTTTTGAGAAAAGTTAAATTAAATCTAAAAAATAATCTTAAAAAGTAAGAAAAAAGTACAAAGAAAAAAGAAATCAACAATTGCAGCGGCCAGTGCTTGCATAGCTCTCGTCCCTGCAGCCCCACCATCGCCGGCAATGGCAGGTGAGGGTGGAGGATGGGCCAGGGGGGGTCGCCGAGCCTCGGCCAGTGGCTGGCAACCCCCGCCAATGGCTAGCGAGGCCTCGACCTTGCAAATCTAGGGATGTCGAGTCTCGCCACGGCTGTTCAAGGCCAGCGAGGCCTGGCCATAGCTGGGCAAGAAATCACCCCTTGGGGTTGGCATCAGGAATTCTGGGTTTTCGTTCTTCTTTCTCATGCTCTGTTTCTTAAAGAATGATTCTATCGGTGAGATCCAAGCTTTCTGGGTCTGCAAAATTAAACCTTTTTAAGCTTAATCTTATCAGAGTAATGCTTGACTTTGGGGAGAGCAAGGACGCGAGGCGTGATTGTTCTAATTTGGGTGTTCATCTTTTGGCAATTTCAGTTCTTGGGCTCGTAGTATCCGGGGACACAAGTGCGTGGGCTCTTGGAGCTGGGAGCAAGTACGATGGGAGCATTCTGAACAATGCGATATTGTCGAGTCGGAAAAAGGCGTGGTCACTGCTGATGATGGTAGTTGTTCCGAGATCGGGGCGTCGATGCTTAGGAGAAGAGGGCCAGGCCGGCCTCGAAAAGCCACGGCGAGGCTGGACCTCGCCGGATCTACGAGGTCGAGGCTTCGCCAGCCATTGGTGGGGGTCGTTGGCCACTAGCCTGGGCTCGGCGATCCCCTACCCTCGCCGGCAACGGTGAGGGCTGTGCAAGCCAGCACCCCCGTTTTCTTTTCTTTTCTTTTCTTTTCTTTACCTTTTTAAAATTATTTTTAGGCTTATTTTTTTAGTTTTTAGCTTATTTTTAATTTTTTTAATATTACATGGAATTTTTTATTAACTTTTGGCTTTTTTTTTTATTGCTGACTTGAATCCGACAAGCCACGTAGACGCCATGTAAGATTTCTGCGGCGCTCACCGGAGTTGGCACTCGAATAATCGTTTTCCAAAAAAAATTAGCAGTTAAGTGATAAAAAAAAATATTCGCACAAAAGTGATCACCGTAAATAAATATTGTCAGTGCATGTGTCGACCTTTTGCGTATCTTTTTGTCTTTTTGGCTTTGAAGCTAAAAACCAGGATACCGATTTGGCTAAATCTATGGACCGAGCCCTCTCGGCCTCATCTTCATCTTAAGGATGTCCCATCTAGGCAATTACGAGGAACAATAGCATTCACAATTATGAGTTCAACTAATAGTGCCTGAGAGTGTAAAATTGACAAAGACTTTGAGCAGATACAATTTTTTTTTTTTTTCATGTAATTAGCGTTTGTGCATTTATATTCATAAGTCCGCTCATAGGATCAAGAAGGAAAGAAGAACATAATCATCCTACGTAGAAGTGAGGCAAAACAAATTGACGTCGAAAAAAAGAATCGATTTTTAAATGCGTTATTCCTATTGAACTCTTTAAATGGAACAATTGATAAAAATAAGAATCATTTATGCTAATTTACTAAAAATGGGTTCAATGGCGCAGCGTGATTTCATTCACGGTCCGTGAATGAAAGATATTGTCATAAAGGAAATTCAATCATAAATAATGCTTCAGTTGATCTCATACAATACGAATCCCGCAATTTTCACCATAGAGAAATTTGCAACACAAACATAAGCAAGTAATATAGAAAGAGAGAGAGTAAAAGTTAAACAATATCAACGGCCATTGTTTTCATCTCTGAAAATGGAAGAGACTGATGAATGATTAGCTGAGTGCGCCTCCAAATCTTCGTGAAGGTCCAAGCGGCGTGGCAAATAGATCACAGGGAGTTCATTTGTGCTTAAAAAAAAAAACCAAAATTTCCACGCATCAGATTTTTGATGAAAGAAATTTTACATCCAAATAGAAGTTAACTTTGCTAACTAATGGCAAATATCTTAGTAAATAGGACATCCAAGAAGAACAAATTCACATGAGACCACAATATATGCCATAATAGTGTGTTACACATGTAAGTACTTTCCCATTAGGGAATCAAGTCATGTTTTCGATATGGCAGATGGTACAGAGAAAGTGGGATTTGTCTAAATTCTTTCTGAGACATAGAATTTAAGGTGTCAATATTATGTGCATACTGCATTGTCAATGAGGAAGTCAGGAAAACAAAAGCACAAGATGGGAATCTCAATAGACGCCTATATTATACCTAACAGCGAAGAAGAAATGAAGGGAGAGGGTGATAGATGCGTACCTAAACATCCGTCCATTGTATATTAATCAAATCAACTTGGATTCGAGGAATGTGAGCGATTTTGTGCCAATCCTTGCCAGTTTGTGGCTTGCATCTGCTGCTCAGTTCACCGCAATGTTCTATGCGTAACTCTTTCAGGACAGGGAGGGACCGGATTCCTTGCGGCATGAACCTTAAGTTGGGACATCGGATTAGGCGAATTTCCTTGAGACGTGTACGGTTGGGCAGCCAATCGGGTATAGCCGTGAAGCTCGGGCAATCGTAGACGCAAAACGATTCCAAAGTGCGAGTAGATTCATCGAGACTATGCAGCAGCTCCCCCACTTGTTCGCAATTTACTATTGACAGTACACGAAGACGGGAAGGAAAGCCGCCCTTCTTCTCCGAGATCGACATGAGTGGGGAATTCTGAATAAGCAAGACCTCTAGGGAGATTAATTCCCCAAAAGGCACTGACAATAGCCTCCCACAATTTATAATTTCCAACTTCCGAAGGCGAGTCAATTGGCAGGTACCTTCAAATAACATTTGGAGATTTTCGCATGCCTTGAATCCTAAAAAATGAATGCTTTCTAGATATTGTATTCCACTTTCTTGTAGACTCTTCTGCTTTGTCGTTAAATACAGAAATTTAAGACTGACGAGCCTATTCATATTTTTGGGTAACTCGCCTAGCTCCGAGCAACCACTAACGTCCAACTCTAGCAAACTCTGCAACTCACAAATGGTATGTGGAAGCTTCTTCAACTGCTTGTTGTCGAGGAGAAGTAACGATCTCAATTGCTTCAAGTTGCATATGGAACTTGGCAGCTCCTCAAAGCCACTATACGACAAATTGAGAAACCCTAAGTGGTGATAGTTGGAGATGCACGTTCTGGCAAATTTTCTAGTTTTAATTCTCTCATCAACCTGGTAATGAAACATAATTGCACGCAGCCTCTTTGACGTCTTCTTTCTCAGAAAAGGTGGGACTCCATCGTAGTTTGAAATTTCCTCCAACGAAGCAGTAGCGATCGCAACGTACCGAACTCTTTCTGAAATCTCTGCAGTATCTAAATCAACAGTAGCGCAATAGTTTTGTGCCACACTTGTTGCAAGAGAATGGACTAGATCGTGCACTTTAAATACCAACGTCAATTCTTGCTCCCGAACTTCTTGGATCAAACCTCTCTTCCACAGGTCTTTGACGTACTCAATGGCGACGTCTTCCAATGCTAGTTTTTCCCTTGTCGACCTAATGAGTCCTAAAGCAATCCATCGCCTAGCCAAATGGTGGGCCCAATTTCATGTCCTCTGGGGAAAAGTGATAACATGGGAAAACATTGTTTTAAGTGGGTTGGTAAATCATCATAGCTAAGTTTAAGTACCGGCAGAAAGTTCCCTTCTATTTCCGCTAGCTCCCATGTTTCGCTGTCTCTTACATATGCCCAATACCTTTCTTCGTCTTTTGTGCGAAGCAGACTCCCCAAAATTATCACAAGGAGAGGCACTCCTTGTGATTTTTTAACAATGTCATTTCCAATCTCAAGGAGTTCTGGACGAGGATGATTTTCGTCTTCGCTAAATGCCCATCTTTTAAATAAGGCCATAGAGTCCCCATGAGAAAGACCTTTTAGATTATGCGCCGGATGGGTACCCATGATAAAAGCTACTTCTGACTTGCGTGTTGTCACAATTATCTTACTTCCATTGGCTCCTACGCTTAGCAAATCTCTCAATTCTTTCCATCTACGGCTGTCATTGCTCCATACATCATCCAAGACAAGTAAATATTTCTTGTCTTTGATGGTGTCTTGCAAACGTGCTTGCAACTGCTGAGTAACAAGGTTATTTAAACTCTGGCCAGTTGCATCTTCAATAATTCCTTCAATAATTTTCTTCAAATCGAAGTCCTTGGGCACATGTACCCATAGCCGCAACTCAAATTGCTCTTTCACACGATCGTCATTGTAAACTAATTTAGCTAGGGTCGTCTTGCCCAGACCTCCTATTCCCACAATGGGAATCACCGAGAGGTTTTCATCATCTACCGGCTTCATCAAGATCTCAATTATCTTTTCTTTATCAGTATCTCTTCCGACGACATCTGACTTGTTTACATACGAGTAAGTCGTCTCTCGTGAGTGCGTATGTACCCCACCATTGTCAGCACTCCGCACATTAAGACAGAATTGATCTTTCTCAGTGGAAATTCTGGATAATCTCTCCCTAATCTCGTTGACTTTATGACTGAGTTTTGCACGGAGTACTAGTGCATTAGAGGGGGAAAAGAAGCGGCATACCTTCCCTTTGACGCCCCCATAGCGACTTGTCACCTGCTTCCTTAAGGCTTCGCACTCGAGTTCATCGAGCACATCCTCCGCATCATAAAACACCTCTTGAAGCCGATCTAACCACACTTGCAGGAGGTGGTTCTTCGCCTTCTGCTCCTCCGCATCTAACAGAACAGCCTTAATGGCAGTCAAGGTCTCTGTAAGCTCGTGGATCTGATCTTCAACGTTGTAAATTGCGATGGCTTCTTGGAGCGCTGGCGATGCTATCTTCCCTAGCACACTCTCCGCAACGCTGAAAAGGAGTGATTCAGCCATGCTGACGGACGAGGGAACTGATTCTGGCTATTTGGTTTGGGCAGAAAACGAACACCCGATGTCTTCCTTTTGTAAGGTAGTTGCTCCGATGACAACTTCGCTTACAGTTGGATGAAAGGAAGGTTCTTTCCTTGCGAGTGGCCTGCAGGTTAACACAAAAATGCTTTCTACCTTTGCTTTATCCTTGCTTTACTGGGAACCCTAAAGAATCGAGATTACCTCAAAGATCCAACAGGGTCTCTTCGAAGCGTCTATTCTTTACTTGTGTGCGTGACTTACCTAAATCGAAACAAGCGGATCCTAAATATGGTTTAAGACTGGCGTTGGCGTTTTATGTGCTTTCCTCGGCATTTCATATTTAGGGATACTGAGCAAAACCAAAACGGACCATGGAATGAACTATCTCAACAAAAACAAGCAAAGAATCACAAGATAGCTTATAGCGACAGTGTTACGCATAAAGCAAAATGGATCGAAGTGAGACATGGACAAGACTTTGTACGGACCATGGAATGAACTCTTTCGGGATGTTTTGGTTCATCAGTTTTAAAATTTATTAATCGATAGAATCCAATTTAACTTAGATGCAAAGTAAAATACTGACATTCCAATATGGCCTTCCTTTTTTGTACGTCTCCTCTCTTTTTACATCAATTATGGTGATATTTAAATTTCCCTTCTATTCTTTTCTTCTTTTTTTTTCCTTTTTCGTCATGGACAACGTGTATAAAAACAAACATGGTTTTTCTTGGTAAAGAAATGATGGGTAATCTTTTCAGCGTTGGCATATTAAACAGCTCTCTTATATCTAATCGACGTCTCCTTCGTTCTAGACTCATATGTAATGGTTATTGCATTTTTCGTTGGATTGAAGGATCGAGTGCCCCCGACTTGAAGACCGACCTTCTAGTCGATGACTCTATAGGATTGCGTTCAAACGAAGTCCAATATCTTAATATATTGAGTTGGACATAAATTCATTCACAATCTTAAACGTTCCTTAATTCACAATCTTATTAGCGGCCATTCGGACTTAATTCACAATCTTATTAGCGGCTGCGGGCATGAAGGCGTGAAGGCCCTTGCCCAAATCTGGTGAGGGCCTGGGCGAGGGTCCATCAGCCAGCTAGGGTCTCCGGTGACCCTTGCTAGCCAAAATTTAAGGAATAAAATGTAAAAACATAAATTATTAAAAAGAAAGAACAAAATTGTGAAAAAAATAATATTAAATAGTTATTAAAAAATGTTAACGCTGGCGTCGACTATCCCACGTAAGATGGTCGGCATCCACGTCAACGATTTTCATCCAAAAATTGACCGGATGTATTCAATTGACAAACTGTGAAAATGTTTAGGGCTAAATTGGTATAATTGAAAATTTTATGACTGAAATGACACAATTGCAATAGGTTTAGGATTTTTTTTTTTTGCAATTAGCCCACCTTTAAAATAAGGATTGTTTAGCTGGACGGAATGATGAAGATCTCTATCATTTTGAGTCATCCATTTGCCCAACATCGTTCTAACCTGATTCACAGTAAAATTTTCTTATTTTTACGTTCCCTTTCGCTTCCAAATTGAATTAAATTGACATAATTTCGCAGAAAAAAAATTAATAATATTTAATCAAGGCATCACGTATTGAACAACGTATTCCTAAAAAGTTTACAAGTTGACATTACATAGTTTACAACATTCCATTAAAAAAGAAAGTTCACATCATAATATTATTAGAACAACCAATAACTATAGCAACTCCCGTCGCGCAGCATGGTTCTTTGAGCACTCCACTCCCAAATTTAACCCATATAGTCTGAAAATCGCAACAGATGGCGGAAACGATGAGGTGCACGCGTGGAAGTGCTAGATGAAAATAATCTCAATTCGGAGAACTATATTGCGTGGAAGAGTTACTATATTCAATTAACTCATCACTCAATTATTTAAATTTTAAGTGAAAATTGGTTCAATTGAAGATAATAATGCGGTAGAAACTTGGAGGTAGCGATCCTCCACATGATGTGGTATGGGTCACGATGGCCATCGTGGCATTAAATATACTTTATTCAATGATGAACGTCTTTTGATTAGGGGCGGCTATTTGCCCATTGACAATACTAGTTAGGATTCGGCGCACAATCACAACGAAATAAAGCATAAAAGGGAGAAAGACATTGAGAGATGAGGTTTATCCTAATTCACCTTTAAACTAATGCAACATCCAATAGAGGATATCACTATAATTAGCACCTTATACCTTTCGTTATATCACTCAATATATATATATATATATATATATATATATATATTGATAGTTTGGGCTTTGGCCCATGAATAACTACTGCTATAATATGAGCTCAAATTATAAAACCCTATGCCAGGGCACTTGCCCCTCAAACCCCATAGGGAGGCTCCCCGAACTCCTGCTCTCATGCCTTCCTGTCGATGGGGTGTATGAATCACACCACAACAATACTCACCCATAGATTCTTCTTATTTTTGGGTTGCACTTCATTTTTTTCAATAGAGAAAATTAGACAAATGGCTGAACTTATGAGGAACTATAGTATACACAATCACGCGTTAAACTGAAAGTGCAAAGTAAAACCGACAAAAGCTTTGGGTATATAGTAAAAATAATAGTTAATACCATAAAAAACCTCAAATTAGTACAATTGTGATAAATTTATTGTAAACTATTTTTTTGACCACCAAACATCCTAAATTAGAACACTTGTGACAGATTTACCCTAAACTAATATTTCTGACCACGAAAAATCCCAAACTGATATAGTTGTGACAAATTTACCCTCCGTTAAATTGGGTTAATATCACAAAAAATTTCAAACTGATACACATGTAACAAACAGAGGATAAAAATCCCAAGCTGGTACACCCGTCAATTACCACATATCATACAACTTAGCACTTTAATAGTTAGATTTAATGAAAATTAATGGAGGATAAATTTTTTGCAGATGTTCCAGATTAGAGTAAAATTGTCATAAGTATACCGGTTTGAAGTTTTTTGTGGTTAAAAAAATAGTTTGGGGTAAATTTGTCACATGTGTACCGGTTTGAGGTTTTTCGCGGTATTAACCCTAAAAAAAAAGAATTGCTTGTGTAATTAGCCTTTGTGCATTTATATTCATAAGTCCACTCTTATGAGCAAAAGGAAAAGAATGTTCTTCCTATGTATAATTGAGGTAAACAAATTGATAACAAAAAATTTTGTTTTTAAATGTATTATTCCTAATGAACTCTTTAAATGGAACAACTTATAAAAATATGAGTAGGTGATGCTAATTTACTAAAAATAGATTCAATGGTGCGGCACGATTTCATTCACGCTTCGTGAACAAAAGATATCATTCTAAGAATATTCAATCATAGATAATGCTTTAGTTGGTCTCATACAATACG
The DNA here is from genome assembly GCF_020921035.1 of Rhodamnia argentea. Taxonomy (NCBI): domain Eukaryota; kingdom Viridiplantae; phylum Streptophyta; class Magnoliopsida; order Myrtales; family Myrtaceae; genus Rhodamnia; species Rhodamnia argentea. The sequence goes on from NC_063156.1 coordinate 11,835,271, forward strand.
AATCAGGCATTTTCTCCATAGAGAAATTTGCAATACATACATAAACAAATAATATAGAACAACAATTGTTCAAGGAATGAAAGTAAAAGTTACAATATCAGCGGCCATTCTTTTCATCCCCGACAACTAAAGAGATTGATGAAGGATTAGCTGAGTGCACATCCAAATCTTTGTGAAGATCCACTCGGCGTGACAAATAGATCATGGGAGTTCATCTGCGTCCGAAAAAAGGAAAAAAAAAAGGAAGTGAGCTTAGAGTACCTATAAATAGTATTATGGCACATATTATGGTTTCATGTGAAATTGTCATTCTTAAAAATTATATATATTAAGATATTTTCCATTTGTTAGCAAAGTTGACTTTCATATGGATGTTAAAATTTCTTTCGACAAAAACAGACGTAGAGTTTTCTATGTGGAAATTTTGTTTTCCAGAAGTGCGTCTCATTTTTCTTAAACATGATATCATGATCAAAGAGAGATGTATCCTATCAACACGTGGCATCGTTTGTGCGACTACGCTAGTAATTTCTAAGAGAGTGTTATTGGCGCCTTTTTACTTTCACGTGGTATATAGTGAGAGATATGAATAATATCGAATCGTGGGACGTGAAAAAAAAAATCTTAATGAAAAAAAAAAGATATTATATTGCAAGACATAATTAGAAATAGTTAAACAGTTGAACTGCATCACCTTAAACAATTGTGGTTACAGATATGTGATGTAACAAAATAGTTTAAGACATTCCGATATTTCTGCAATAAGATGAAGAAAATTAGCTTCTAAAGTTGAAAGTGAACAGATTTCTGTATGTGTTATCTTTCCATGCATATTTCGACCAACAAAAAAAAAATCTTTCCATGCATATTAAGCTAAAGTAAGTAATTTTTTTATGGGTAAATATTGGTGTTTATTAATGTTGATTGTGGCAGACTCCATTTGACGCTGCTACAATTGGTATGAAGCAAAGTCTCTGGCCAACAAAGATAATCCCAAAGCCTTCAAATTATGTTATTTAGACTAGCGATCATTCCGGTGTGATGCATGGAGTTGGAATTATGGCATACAATAGTTATTTATACTTTAAGTTAAAAGTTCTAAACAGTCTTAAAAATAAAATCAATATACGGCTATATAAAATCTAAGAACAAAGAAGAAACGAGGAGAGAAAAGAAATGAAGAGAGAGAATGATAGATGTGTATCTAAACATCCGTCCATTGTAGATTAATCAATTCAAGTTGGGTTCGAGGAATGTGAGCAATTTTGTGCCAATCCTCACCAGTTTGTGGCTCACATCTTTTGCTCAGTTCACGGCACTGTTGTATGTATAGTTCTTTGAGGGCAGTGAGGGACCGAATTCCGTTCGGCATAATCGATAAGTTGGGACATCGGATGAGCACAATTTCCCTTAGACGTGTATGAGTGAACAACCATTCGGGTATATAGCCGGGAAGCTCGGACAATCATAGATGCTAAATGATTCCAAAGTGCAGGCTGATTCATTGAGACACTGGAGCAGCTCCATTACTTGTTCGGAATTTATTATCAACAATACACGAAGAGGGAAGCCGAACTTTTTCTCCAGGATCAACGTAAGCGAGGAATTCTCAATAAGCAAGGTCTCTAGGGAGACTAATTCCCCAAAAGGTACCGACATTGGTCTCCCACAATTTACAATTTCCAACATACGAAGGCGAGTTAGTCGGCATGTACCTTAAAAAAAATCGGAGATTTTCGCACGCCTCAAGTCCCAAAAATTGCAAGTTTTCCAGATATTGTATTTCATTTTCTTGCAGACTCTTTTGCTTTGTTGTTATATATAGATATCTAAGACTGACGAGCCTTTTCATATTTTTGGGTAGCTCGCCAAGCTTTGTGTAACCACTTACGTATAAATGTAGCAAAGTTTGCAGCTCACAAATGGTATCTGGAAGCTTCTTCAATTGCTTGTTCTCATAAAGCTATAAGAATCTCAATTGCTTCAAATTGTATATGGAACTCGGCAGCTCCTCAAAGCTACCACATGAAAAATCAAGATAGCGTAAAGGGTTACACTTGGAGATGCATGTTCTAGCAAATTTTCTAGTAATAACTCTATCATCAACTCATATTGAAAAAAAATTGCACGTAGCCTCTTTGAAGTTTTCTTTCTAAAAAAAGGTGGGACTCCATCGTAATTTGGGATTTCCTCCAACGAATCAGTAGGGATGGCAATATACCGAACTCTTTCTAAAATCTCCGCGGTATCTAAGTCAACAGTAGAACAATAATTTTGTGCCGCACTCACTGCAAGAGGCATGACCAAATCGTGCACTTGAAATTCCTATTCTGATCCCCCCCTCGTGAACTTCTTGGATCAAAGATCTCTTCCATAACTCTTTGATGTACTCAACACCAATGTCTTCCAATGCTAGATTTTCCCTTGTCAAACTAATGAGTCCTAAAGCCATCCAAAGAGTTCAGTTTCCGTGATTTCATATCCTCTGGGGAATAGTGATAAAACAGAAAAACATCGTTTTAAGTGTGACGGTAAATAATCGTAGCTAAGCTTAAGTACCGGGATAATGTCATTTTTATCTTCCATTAATTCCCATGTTTCACTGTCCCTTATATGTTTCCAACGCCTATCATCGTCATTTGAATACTGTAGGCTTCCTATAGTTTTCACAAGGAGAGGATGTCCTTGAGATCGTTCGACAATGTCATTTCCAATCTCAAGGAGTTCAGGACGAGGCTTCTTTTCCTTTTCGTCGAATGCCCACTTTTTAAACATTGTCATGGAGTCTTCATGAGAAAGACCTTTCAAATTATGCAGTGGATGAGTATCCATTATAGACGCGACTTCTAAACTGCGTGTTGTCACAATTATCTTGCTTTCACTAGCTCCTTCGCTTAGCAAATCTCTCAATTCTTTCATCTACTACGGTCATTGCTCCATACGTCATCCAAGACAAGTAGATATTTCTTGTCTTTGATGGTTCCTCGCAACCGAGTTTGCAATTGCTGAATATCAAAGTTACTCAAGCTTTCACCAATTGTATCTTTGATTATTCCTTCAATAGTTTTCTTTAAATCGAAGTCCTCGGGCACACACACCCATATTCGCAACTCAAATTGCTATTTCACAATGTCGTCATTGTAAACTAACTTATCGAGGGTCGTCTTGCCCATACCTCCTATTCCAACAATGGGAATCACTGCGAGTTTTTTGTCTTCCGGCCGCATCAACATCTCAATTATCTTTTTTTAATCAATATCTCTTCCGACAACAGCTGCCTTGTTTATGAACGAGTAAGTCATCTCTCGTGATCGTGTATGTGCCACACCATTGTCAACGCTCCGCACATTCAAATTGAATTGATCTTTCTCTATGGAAATTTTGGACAATCTCTCCCTTATCTCCTTGAATTTATGACTGAGTTTTGCACGGAGTACTAACGGATTAGAGGAGGAAAAGAAGCGGCGTACCTTCCCTCTGACGCCCCCATAGCGACTTATCACCTGCTTCCTTAAGGCTTCACACTCGAGTTCATCGAGCACATCCTCCACGTCATAAAACACATCTTGAAGCTGATCTAGCCACACTTCCAGATGGGGGTTCTTCGCCTTCTGCTCCTCCGCATCCAACAGCACTGCCTTAATGGCAGTCAACGTCTCTCTAAGCTCGCGGATCTGATCTTCGACATTGTAAATTGCAACCGCTTCTTGGAGCGCCGGCGATGCGATCTTCCCTAGCACAGCCTGTGCAATGCTGAAAAGGAGTGATTCAGCCATGCTGAGGAAATTGACTCTGGCTATTTGGTTTGAGACGAAAAAGAACGCACAATGTCTTCCTTTTGTAGGGTTGTTGCTCTGATGGCAACTTTGCTTACCATTGGATGAAAGGAAGGTTCTTTCCTTACGAGTGGCCTTTGCTTTATCTTTCTTTCCAGCGAACCATTGAAAATCGAGATTACTTCAAAGATCCAACGGGGTCTCTTCGAAGTGTCTATTCTTTACTTTTATATGTAACTTATCTAAATCGAAACAAACGGATCCTAAATATACAGATTTTGGGGATAGTGATCATACCGAAACGGACCAGGGAATGAACTATCTCAACAAAAACGAGCAAAGAATCACAAGATAGCTTGTAGTGATTGTATTACGCATAAAGCAAAATGGAACGAAGTGAGATATGGACAAGACTTTGTTCGGACCGTGGAATGAACTCTCTCATGATTTTTTTGGTTCATCGGTTTTAAGATTCATTAATTAATAGAATCCAATATAACATAGATGCAAAGTAAAATACTGATATTCCAATTTAGCCTTTTTCTTTTTTTCTTTTGGACGTCTCACCCTCTTTTTATATCTGTCATGGTGATATTTCAATTGTCCTTCTATTCTGTTTTAAGAAAATGTTCAGTCGTCATCCGAAATTTACTGTTGATCTCTCTCTTCTCTCGTGGACAACGTCTACACAAATAAATATGATAATGAAACGATGGGTAATTTTTTCAGCGTTGGCATATTAAACAATTCTCTGATAGCTAATCCACGTCTTGTTCCTTCTCTAATTATTTGTGTATTTTTTAAGTAAATGAAAGTTGCTTGCCTGACAGTCTAATAGTACTATTAGTTATTCTTGACCACACGATCTCCCAATCAATGAGTGCTTTATGCAAAACACGCGATGATAGTGTGTGGATCTGCGGTTAAGATTGCGCGTCTCTGACAAGATTGTCATTGAAGCATTTCCCTAAGTAAATTATTAAAATGACCTTCAATAACCAAAACATATTGAACTTGCCTTTATAGTTTTCTCACTCAACCTAAATATAGGACCACTAAATTTACTTTTTTTTTTTTGCTTATAATTCTCTCACGTTATTTACATCTGTGTTTTTTTAAAATTTATGTTTTCCCAAAAACCTTTTATTCTTTGCTTCATAAAAAAAAAAGTTTTTTAACCCAAAAAAAAAATGTTTAGGAAGAAATTAAGAACCTTGATGTGCATCGTTTTGCAAAACCATATATATAAGCAAGACTTTAGCTATTAATTCTAGCATCAAAGTTTTTGATAAAAACCATATTTTGTAAAATTTTCTTTTTGAGATAGTCAGCAAGTTAAATAAAATATGCATCTTTTTGTTTTTTTTTGCTTAGCAAAATCTAGTATATTTGACATAACTATAGAGACAAATGAAGGCAAAAAGGAAAAGGAAAAATTTCAAATAAGGGCTTAAAGTGTCCTCATTTTCTTAAAAAGAGTCTAAAGTGGACATTGTTTAAACTTAAATAGCAACAAATGAAAACAATGGAATCACTTTTTGCTTATGAACAACAAGTAGTATAAGAAAAGTAAACAGGCAAGCTGGGACGACAATCTTACACGGAAAACCCCAACCCCGAAGATACCTATGCCAAATTCACAATGTGGGCGGGCTTGGCAGCACGGTAGGACTTGAGCTGCGTGCTCACCCGGCTTATTGTTTTTCGTCGCAATTTCATTCCAAATCATCTTTGTTGACCGCATTTAAGATTTCTCTGAGCTCTACACTTTGTTTGTTTTCCGTCGTTTTTCGGCTAGCGAATATGTTTTGGCAGGTGGATTCAGGCCTTTATTTGAGACCGACTTAGTCACTTCAAGCCCTTAATTAAAATAAATTACACTTTTGATCTTCTTTTGAGAAATTGACTCCACTTTGAGCCCTTATCTAAAATTTTTCCTCGAAACTTTTAGGCCCCCTTCGCCGTTGCCGTTCCCAATTTTGGGGATTGCGCGAGGGCTTAAGTAACTGGCCGTCGTGAATGAGGCCAATCACCTCCACAAACATTCAAGAGCGTTTTTGGCCCCCTTCGCCGGTGGTGACCGCTCTGTCCCTTTTCTCACTTTCTATCAAGTCATTCTTCCTGATGGAGGACTTTAAGAACGCTGCTTAGATAGCAAACAGAATTAATTGCACAAAGTAAATAAGTTAAGGACTTTTTTTTTTTTTTTTTGGGTCCAATTATAAGTTAAGGACTTGATTGCATAAGAAAGTATAAGAAACCAAGTGACACGTTTAATAAGGTAAGAGGGACCTAATCAAGAGGGTCGTGCTCTTTTTCTCTCTCTCTCTCTCTCTTTTTCGTGTGGCTTAGAGAAAGGCCTCAGGAAGTGAGTTCTCAATATAAATGTTGCCTATATGGTGATTTAGCTAAAGAAAAATTGGGTAATATTCATGTTCCCTACTAAATACAGAGGCGGACGAAGTTAAATTGCCCCCTTCAAGGCATCCAGAAGCGAAGGATAAGCAGTGAGCATTGGAAAGTGGTCTTGTGTCCCTATTATCTTCACCTTGGAGGTGCCATTCCCAATCTTCCTCTTTAACGTAATGCGAGACTGACGCCGGCACGATCACGTCCTTTTGGGATTGAATGGTGGAGCACGGAACCGATACTTTCGGCGGAGCCCATCTCAGATCACTCAGGAACACGGTTTTAGCTTACGGTTACCGCAATTTCAGGCTCTGTTCGTCCCAAGCTGTGCTCAAACTCCATCAGTGCACTCGTGTTGTTCAGTGCTATTGCTATGGGAGCGAAATTATGGACCCAACCTGAGTAATTCGCATGCATCGATTGGAGTAGCGAGTTGATTGTGGTTCATCGAAGGCTCCGGGCGTATCATTTGGTGTTGAGGTACCTGTGATTCCAAGATCTTTGTTAATAAAAATGTCGTTAAAAAGATCCAAATTCATTTCGGCTATTCTGTAGCACTCAAAGCAAGTTGCCAGGAAACATGTCTGGTTAGAAACGATTTTTAGTCCAAGATGACGCATGTAATGCTTTTGACACAACCTATATGGACTTTTATCTTTCTTTCTGTTTTTGACATAGGCTGTGAGGCAAAAAGAAAATAATGTTAATATTCAAAGGATATTTGACACACAGTGTTTGTTTATGTGTGCATCCGAATCTACAGACAATATCTCAACCAAAAAAAAAAATCTACAAACAATACATCTGGTTGCAAAACTTTTAACTCCGAACACATGTGTGTTGGCCACTAAAAACCTTATGTTCAAGGTTCAACCGTCACTGAAATACTTATTAAGAAGTGTGACGTGTTACATGTCTTAAAAAACATGCTCGTATGTAAAGGTTTATCGGTTCAACCGGACCGATAAGTCCGATCCATGATTTCGGAAACGAGGAATCGAGACCACTGGTCCGATTCCCGATTCCGAGGAGGAACCGGACTAAACCGGGAGCCGATCACCCCGATTCGTTAGAACAGTTTTCTTTATGTTCAAGGTTCCTTTATATCCGCGCCGGCAATCATGCTGATTAAAAAATCACAAATAGATGGAATGCATTTTGCTATCAAAAGCTAAATAAAATCCTCACATTTGGATTATTGTTTCTTTCAGGTCTCATTATTTTCTAATCCCATATGAGCTCAAGTGACATAATTTACAATTTAATACAGATTATTTTTTTCAGTTATCTTTTACGTTATTATACACAAAAAAAAAAAAAAGAATTTATTGTAACTTATAAGTTACACATTCCCATCTTGTGTGCGTAAGTGCACGTTAGTAATATTATTAAAATAACTCATAAATGAAAAATGAAAAAAAAAAAAAAATAGCACCAGCCGCAGAACCCAGTCCATTTTTTGCACTTAAATCCCTTAAAGTACGAACATACATTAAAACAAAGAAAATCTCGTACATGGCAGAGAAATTAGGCATACGTCTAAGGGTGCTACGTTGACGTGGTCTTCGGATCGGATAATCGACACCATTTGAAGTGAATGTAGTGAGCTCAATTAGATTTGTTAACGGATACGGACCCAAGCTTCCCGGCGGCGGGTCCACGGGATGAAACGGGATTTGGGTAAATGCAAATGTCGAGCTATTTTAATAAATGCAAATTTTCGGGCGGGTTTGGTTCAGCATTTGAAAATGTGTTTGGAAGAAATGCAAATGTGTTGAATCTAAAAAAGTTTGGGAAAATGCTAATTGTCTTTGATGAAAACTCATTTGAAAATGAGTTTTGGATTAAACAGTATTCGGTAAAAATAACTTTGTAAATGGGCTTTGAATGCAATTTTCGATTATAGCCTCACCAACACCAGCTTCGTATTTCCACTAAAAAAGCCGAAACGCATCTCAAGAAAGTGCAACCAAAGAATCAACAATCATTCTCTCGGAGCAACGGCAGCAACGCAAAATAGATCTGCTGTACAATCTCTATGGCTATGGGCCCAAGGAAAAAACACGTTCACTCCTCCGTCGCTGTCAGCAAGAAACCAGGATCTCGAAGCTGTTCAGGCCATCCAGCTTCGGCGCCCTCCTCCGACCGCTCTCTGCTGGTGGCGGCTTCGTTCTGCGGCTCTTGGTCGTGCTATTGGGGGTGTGCTCGTCGCTTAGAGCGCTCCGTCGGCTTGGACACGCCCACGCCGAGGGTCACGCCACCCAGGCGAGGGTCACTTGAGGTAGGGCGACCTCAGGTGACGCCTAGGTTCGCACGAACCAGGAGCCGTCACCTGGGTCGCACAACCTAGGCATTGTGGGTTCGTTCGCCTGTATGGCCGGCCCTTGCCTTGGCAACTGATTCCTCGCCAGCCTCTCACCATCCCTCAGCTGGCCTTTGTCTGAAACACCAGATCAACAAAGGAGGGTAAAATCATAAAAATAGGAAATTAATGATGATAGTTTTGAAACGAAAAAAAAAAAAAAATCTTTCAGCATTTGGCCAAATAACAATAATGGGCTTTCGACTTTCTCAAAGCCGGCATTTGGCCAAATGCTGGCCTAAAACTGAACCGAAGCGCTTCAACATTCTCCCAAGAGGCTTTGATGGCTAAAAGCCCTTTGAGAAAGTTAAACCAAATCCACATGAAATATGAGTTGAAAGGGAAGCCCGAGATATCGCGCGCATCAATGTATTTACTCAAAAGAGGATCCAAAATCGAACTCGATCAAAATAAAGTCCCGAAATTGCCAATTTAGTTTTAAATAAGGTCCCGAGCTCATCGGCCGACCAAGTCTTTGCCTACCAACGAGCCCATGCATCTCTCACGTGCGTCTTTCGTGCGTCTCAACTGCATCTTTTGGGAAATGCACGTGAGATGCATATGCTCGCTGCCTCTGTATTTGGAAAACTCAAAGCTCATTAGCGAGGAGCACCCCATAGAAGAAGGCATACCCAAGGCCTAACCCGTTGGGCACGTGGTAAAATAAAACTTGACAGTTAAAGACGGGGTCTTTTTATGATTTGTAAATATGAACAATTTTTTACAAAACTAGTAAATTAACCATCAAACTTCAAATGAGTCATAAAAAAAAAAAAATTCTTGTGTTAAAGTTAAGATGTCCAAACTTCGTTTCTTTTGATCGAGTTTATGAATTTTAGGTTAATTTTTTTAGTTATTTGATAGTTGTGTGCTAGGATTTGAAATTTGCTAATGAACAATATTTTCAATTTTTTTTTCAACAAAAAAATTAAACATTATGGGCTAAAATCCTGAACCCGTTCGGACTGAACCGAGTAATTTTGGTCAGGGTCTTTTTGTCTTCATCTTTTTTTTCTGAGCCAGGCCCACTATCGTGACAAGCAAAGTCAGGCCCGGCCTGTTTGGGCTGGGCCGGAAACATCCCTCCAGGACCGGCTAGACCGGCCCATTACCCCTGGTCGATGCCAAACTAGCATGAGTTCAAGTACGATTACGTGACAAACATAACTACTTGAATCTATTAATACTTTTGTACGATTACGTGACAAATCTTTTTTTTGATCGGGATGATATTCAGTTTGGCTGGGTTGACAGGGAATCTTGTTTCGTTTTGGATCATCCATTTGCCTATCATTGTTCGAACCGAATTCACAATATTTCTCATCTTTCGAGTTCTCTTTCGTTGTCGGATCGAGTTAAGTCGATTGTGCATGCTTGACAAATAAAACCATAAAGCATGTCCGAGACACGATTACATTTTGAGTCTTGTATTTCTATTGTTGAAAATTCACACTGTATTGTTTGCGAAAATGCTTTTAGATAACATAATTCATATTGTAACATTATCAAAAGAGCCCACAAGTAACAGTAACTCCTATCGAACAGTCTTTCACTAGTCCACTTTCATATTTGCACTTTAGGGCAAAGGTCGATGCCCAAACTAGTATGTTATTCCGCAAAGTACCAATCACAAAATTTTGGGAAAACTTTCCAAATCTATATACTTCTATAAAAGTGCACGTAGTTGATGTAAGAACAAAAAAATCGTCCAAAAAGTCCTAAAACTATTACATTGTTGCCAATTGACTCTTATACCTTTTTCACGTTTTGCTAATTGAGTCTATTCGGCCAATTTCAGTCGAAAATCGCTGACATGGACACCCTTCATCTTACGTGACACGACCGGTCTTGACGCAGATAATTCTCAATAATATTCTTCATTTATATATTTTTTTATTTTCCGTTTTCTTTTCTTTTTCTTTGTTGTGGCAGGCAAGGGTTGTCGGGCCCTAGACCCTTGCCGGCCATTGGACGAGGATTGCCTGGTCCTCATCGGCCATGGACAAGGTCATCGCGGCCACGTACGAAGCTAGCCTTGCATGGATCTGGACAAGGCCATCGCGGCCACGCGCGAGGCCAACCTCACATAGATCCGGGCAAGGCTACCTCGCTCGCGGTCAGCGAGGGCATCATAGTCTTCGCCGGCCACAGTAAAGAAAAAGTAAGGAAAAAAGAGAAAAATTAGCAAAAAGTTTTAAGAAAATATTTAAATATTATTAAAAATTGTAATGTCAACGATTTCTACGGAGATGGACTCAATTGGTAAGATGTGAAAAGTTTTAGCGCTTAATCTATAAAAATTAAAATGTTTAAGACTGAATTGCCAAAACTATAATAGGCTTAGGACTTTTGGAACAATTTTAAGAAGAAAAAATATTTTGCAATAGTCTGAGCCAATTCGTCACTATATAAAATTTCATGTGAATTCCATACATTTGACGTCTATGTAGCCTTAAAATTGCAGCAAATGGCTGGAACAATGAGTACATGTGTTCGGCCTTATCAGGAAATTTAAGTGAGATGGTATGATTAACCTATTCAGTTTTCTCGTAACTCCCTAAACTTTTATATGAAAAGTGACCATAATAGAATTTGTTAATGGCAGGGACTCGAGGTTCAGAACCGCGACTTCGTGGGATGAAGGGCCGAAAGGAAGCCTTAGATATTGCACTCCATAATATATTTTGGGCGCGAATGATAATCATTTCGTTCTTGGAAACTACTTTTGGCCTAAAATAGAATTTTTTATTCTACTCCCTAGACGAGTTTTTGAGCAAATAAGTGCGCTTGACAAAAAAAAAAATTTGTTCCCAAAATAAAAATTCGTTTGATAACAACATATAATTTCTACAGTTGTTGTTTACTCGCCCGAAAACTGGGGGCTAGTAATAGCAGAAATATTTATTTGAGAGCAACATAACAGTTGCTGGCTGGCGGCTTGCGGTAATGGAAATATTCGTTTGATACTGTTATCAAACTCGTAAGGTCGCCAAGCATCGACGGGACATCGGCGGTCGGTGGATGGTGATCGGTTGCCTGGGGCCGGGGACGCGAGGGAAAGGGAGTGAGTAATGAGAAATTTTTTTATATTTATGTTTATGTTTTAAAAATAAAAAAATAAAAATTTATAATTCTCATTTCTGTTCTAAATCTCTTTATGGGCTAAAAATTTGTCTCGAAAATAGAAAAATAAAATATTTTTACCAAATGGATAAAATAGAAAAATAGAGAAACATAATAGTTACCTTTCGTGCCATTCGTAGGACACGGCTCCATTTAAAATCTCAAACATTTTTTAACGCCCTTTGGACCGATTTACGATTAGATATCTCTTATTTTTCGAGTATTCTTTCGTTTCCAAATCAAGTTGAATTAACATTCTTTGTTTAAGACAATAAAATATTTTAATGTTCGGCTCAAAATTGGATTCGGATTGCTCATGGAATAGGATCTTTGAAAAGAATTGTAGAGTTGGATTACTTGGCATATCTAGAATTCAACAACTACTCATTCTTTTTTTTTTTTAATCGAAAATATCTAACTTGAATTTAATAACTGAAAAAACCAAAAAAACTACAAGAAGAATGCTAGCAGAAAAAATTGAAAATTACAAAAATAAAACAAAACAACCTACACCGTGCTAGTTGTTGCCAACACCGTCGCCATCGTGGCCGCCACCACGGCGGTCGCCACCGCTGTGAGTGCCATTGTCCCTTACTTCCCTCTTTGCATGATCGAGCACTACTACGAGCGTCTCTCTTTGTCACTCTGAAACTCGAGCACAGCCATGGAGTCCCTGAGCCATACCGTCACAGCCATGGAGGTCGCCAGGCTTGCGACGCCCGTATCTGTGGCCGATGGAGGCCGAAGACATCCCTGGAGCAAATCGAAGGAGGCAGTGACCTCTATAGCCGCAGCTCCCGACCTTCGCGTATATCGATAGAGAGAGGGAGGGTAACAACGATGACTCAACCAGACGAGAGCTCTGGCGTCGACGACGAACGGAGGCGCGACGGTGATGACTCGTGGTGGTGATGTTCGGGCGGCGACGTGGCGGATCTACGTGGCCTTGGTCGGGCTGGGGCAGAAGAGGAAACGAATCTTTCATTTCATTGTTGATTGGTCACTTTTAGCAACTTCCTTCGGCCCCGTGAACCAATCTCTTAACCCATTCCACGTGCTACGACCACGACCGTCGTTCCTTGATCGTCAAGCACAACGAAAAATTTCTAATCGTATCGCAATTGCGTCCATAATTGATCGATGTAGGATGGAATTCTGGTCAAGCCTTGATCGATAGAATCTCCCAACACTTTTTCAAGAGCTTTCTTTAGATTAAAATCATCCTAAACGCGTGCCCATAATCTGACATCGAATTGTTCTTGGACCTTTTTCTCGTTGTGCATAACTTAACAATGGAAAATTATCGAAAATGTTCTAACCCTATTGCGTTTTTACCGATTCAGTTCTAAATCTTTCAATTTTGCTAGTTTAAGTCTTGAATATTTTCACATTTTGCCAATTGAGTCCATTCGGATAAACTTTTTGGACGATTTTCCTGCTTAACAAGCACGGTTTTGCCTGAACGTCCCGTTCTTATTATTGGAGGGTATGCCGCGCGGGGGTTGTCTTAGACCACTCTCCACGATGACGAAAATGATCTATTTGGCCATCATCTTTTCCTTGCCATTGAAATAACAGTAGGATGTCTCAAGAGAACTTCATGAACGACAGACCATGAATGCCGACGTGGTCTCACCTTTGGCAGGCGATCGTAATGGCTATGCTAAAACAATCATTTTTGCTTTATAGGCAATGAACTGAACATTAACGTTTTAATGTGGTGCCACGTGACCCATTGGTTAATGGTTATCTTTTTGGGCAAAAGGATATATGGACTTACAATATTTATGTATGATGCTCACTTTGGTGTCAATATTTTTCGTTGGCTCACTTAAGTGCCAAATCGGAGAAAAAAACGATTAAGTGTCAATTCCGGCCAAACAATCCATGTGGCATTTTTTTTTATTAATTTTTCAATATTACGTGGATTTTTTTTTTTTAAAAGGCAATCCACATGGCAATTTTTTTAAAAGATAAGTCCATCTGGCAACTTTTTTGAGAAAAGTTAAATTAAATCTAAAAAATAATCTTAAAAAATAAGAAAAAAGTACAAAGAAAAAAGAAATCAACAATTGCAGCGGCGAGTGCTTGCATAGCTCTCGTCCTTGCAGTCCCACCATTGCCGGCAATGGCGGGTGAGGGTGGAGGATGGGCTAGCGGGGGTTGCCGAGCCTTGGCCAGTGGCTGGCAACCCCCGCCAATGGCTGGCGAGGCCTCGACCTTGCAAATCTAGGGTTGTCGAGTCTCGCCACGGCTGTTCAAGGCCAGCGAGGCCTGGCCCTAGCTGGGCAAGAAATCAACCCTTGGGGTTGGCATCAGGAATTCTGGGTTTTCGTTCTTCTTTCTCATGCTCTGTTTCTTAAAGAATGATTCTGTCGGTGAGATCCAAGCTTTCTGGGTCTGCAAAATTAAACCCTTTTAAGCTAAATCTTATCAGAGTAATGCTTGACTTTGGGGAGAGCAAGGACGCGAGGCGTGATTGTTCTAATTTGGGTGTTCATCTTTTGGCAATTTCAGTTCTTGGGCTTGTAGTATCAGGGGACGCAAGTGCGTGGGCTCTTGGAGCTGGGAGCAAGTACGATGGGAGTGTTCTGAACAATGCGATAATTGTCGAGTCGGAAAAAGGCGTGGTCACTGCTGATGATGGTAGTTGTTCCGAGATCGGGGTGTCGATGCTTAGGAGAAGAGGGCCAGGCCGGCCTCGAACAGCCACGGCGAGGCTGGACCTCGCCAGATCTACGAGGTCGAGGCTTCGCCAGCCATTGGCGGGGGTCGTTGGCCACTAGCCCGGGCTCGGCGATTGCCTACCCTTGCCGGCAATTGCCGGCAACGGTGAGGGCTGTGCAAGCCATCGCCCTCGTTTTCTTTTCTTTTCTTTACCTTTTTTAAATTATTTTTAAGCTTATTTTTTAGTTTTTAGCTTATTTTTAATTTTTTTAATATTACATGGAATTTTTTTATTAACTTTTGGCTTTTTTTTTTAATTGCTGACTTGAATCTGACAAGCCACGTAGACGCCATGTAAGATTTCTGCGGCGCTCACCGGAGTTGGCACTCGAATAATCGTTTTTCAAAAAAATTAGCAGTTAAGTGATAAAAAAAAATATTCGCACAAAAGTGATCACCGTAAATAAATATTGTCACCGCATGTGTCGACCTTTTGCATATCTTTTTGTCTTTTTGGCTTTGAAGCTAAAAACCAGGATACCGATTTGGCTAAATATATGGACCGAGCCCTCTCGGCCTCATCTTCATCTTAAGGATGTCCCATCTAGGCAATTACGAGGAACAATAGCATTCACAATTATGAGTTCAACTAATAGTGCCTGAGAGTGTAAAATTGACAAAGACTTTGAGCAGATACAATTTCTTTTTTTTTTTTGGTTCATGTAATTAGCCTTTGTGCATTTATATTCATAAGTCCGCTCATAGGATCAAGAAGGAAAGAAGAACATAATCATCCTACGTAGAAGTGAGGCAAAACAAATTTACGCCGAAAAAAAAATCGATTTTTAAATGCATTATTCCTATTGAACTCTTTAAATGGAACAATTGATAAAAAATAAGAATCATTTATGCTAATTTACTAAAAACGGATTCAATGGTGCAGCGTGATTTCATTCACGGTCCGTGAATGAAAGATATTGTCATAAAGGAAATTCAATCATAAATAATGCTTCAGTTGATCTCATACAATACGAATCCCGCAATTTTCACCATAGAGACATTTGCAAATACAAACATAAGCGAGTAACATAGAAAGAGAGAAAGTAAAAGTTAACAATATCAACGGCCATTGTTTTCATCTCCGAAAATGGAAGAGATTGATGAATGATTAGCTGAGTCGCGCCTCCAAATCTTCGTGAAGGTCCAAGCGGCGTGGCAAATAGATCACCGGGAGTTCATTTGCGCTTAAAAAAAAAAAAAAAAAAGAAAACCAAAATTTCCACGCATCAGATTTTTGATGAAAGAAATTTTACATCCATATAGAAGTTAACTTTGCTAACTAACGGCAAATATCTTAGTAAATAGAACATCCAAGAAGAACAAATTCACATGAGACCACAGTATATGCCATAATAGTATGTTACACATGTAAGTACTTTCCCATTAGGGAATCAAGTCTTATTTTCGATATGGCAGATGGTACAGAGAAAGTGGGATTTGTCTAAATTCTTTCTGAGACGTAGTGTTTAAGGTGTCAATATTATGTGCATACTGCATTGTCAATGAGGAAGTCAGGAAAACAAAAGCATAAGATGGGAATCTCAATAGACGCCTATATTATACCTAACAACGAAGAAGAAATGAAGGGAGAGGGCGATAGATGCGTACCTAAACATCCGTCCATTGTATAATAATCAAATCAAGTTGGATTCGAGGAATGTGAGCGATTTTGTGCCAATCCTCGCCAGTTTGTGGCTTGCATCTCTTGCTCAGTTCACCGCAATGTTCTATGCATAACTCTTTCAGGACAGGGAGGGACCGGATTCCTTGCGGCATGGACCATAAGTTGGGACATCGGATCAGGCTAATTTCCCTGAGACGTGTATGGTTGGGCAGCCACTCGGGTATAGCCGTGAAGCTCGGGCAATCGTAGACGCAAAACGATTCCAAAGTGCGAGTAGATTCATCGAGACTATGCAGCAGCTCCCCCACTTGTTCGCAATTTACTATTGACAGTGCACGAAGACGGGAAGGAAAGCCGCCCTTCTTCTCCGAGATCGACATGAGTGGGGAATTATGAATACGCAAGACCTCTAGGGAGATTAATTCCCCAAAAGGCACTGACAATAGGCTCCCACAATTTATAATTTCCAACTCCCGAAGGCGAGTCAATCGGCAAGTACCTTCAAATAACATTTGGAGATTTTCACATGCCTCGAATCCCAAAGAATGAATGCTTTCCAGATATTGTATTCCACTTTCTTGCAGGCTCTTCTGCTTTGTTGTTAAATACAGAAATCTAAGACTGACGAGCCTATTCATATTTTTGGGTAACTCGCCTAGCTCCAAGCAACCACCAACGTCCAACTGTAGCAAACTCTGCAACTCACAAATGGTATGTGGAAGCTTCTTCAACTGCTTGTTGTTGATGAGAAGTAACGATCTCAATTGCTTCAAGTTGCATATGGAACTTGGCAGCTCCTCAAAGCTACTATCCGACAAATCGAGAAACCGTAAGTGGTGACAGTTGGAGATGCACGTTCTGGCAAATTTTCTAGTTTTAATTCCCTCATCAACCTGGTAATGAAACATAATTGCACGCAGCCTCTTTGACGTCTTCTTTCTCAGAAAAGGTGGGACTCCATCGTAGTTTGAAATTTCCTCCAACGAAGCAATAGCGATCGCAACGCACCGAACTCTTTCTGAAATCTCTGCAGTATCTAAATCAACAGTAGCGCAATAGTTTTGTGCCACACTTGTTGCCAGAGAATGGACTAGATCGTGCACTTTAAATACTAACTTCAATTCTTGCTCCTGAACTTCTTGGATCAAACCTCTATTCCACAGGTCTTTGACGTACTCAATGGCGACGTCTTCCAATGCTTGTTTTTCCCTTGTCGACCTAATGAGTCCTAAAGCAATCCATTGCCTAGCTAAAAGGTCGGCCCAGATTTCTTGTCCTCTGGGGAAAAGTGATAAGATGGGAAAACATTGTTTTAAGTGGGTTGGTAAATCATCATAGCTAAGTTTAAGTACCGGCAGAAAGTTCCCTTCTATTTCCGCTAACTCCCATGTTTCGCTGTCTCTTACATATGCCCAATACCTTTCTTCGTCTTTTGTGCGAAGCAGACTCCCCAAAATTATCACAAGGAGGGGCACTCCTTGTGATTTTTTAACAATGTCATTTCCAATCTCAAGGAGTTCTGGACGAGGATGATTTTCGTCTGCACTAAATGCCCATCTTTTAAATAAGGCCATAGAGTCCCCATGAGAAAGACCTTTTAGATTATGCGCCGGATGGGTACCCATGATAAAAGCTACTTCTGAACTGCATGTTGTCACAATTATCTTACTTCCATTGGCTCCTACGCTTAGCAAATCTCTCAATTCTTCCCATCTACGGCTGTCATTGCTCCATACATCATCCAAGACAAGTAAATATTTCTTGTCTTTGATGGTGTCTTGCAAACGTGCTTGCAACTGCTGAGTAACAAGGTTATTTAAACTCTGGCCAGTTGCATCTTCAATAATTCCTTCAATAATTTTCTTCAAATCGAAGTCCTTGGGCACATGTACCCATAGCCGCAACTCAAATTGCTCTTTCACACGATCGTCATTGTAAACTAATTTAGCTAGGGTCGTCTTGCCCAAACCTCCTATTCCCACAATAGGAATCACCGAGAGGCTTTCGTCATCTACCGGCTTTATCAACATCTCAATTATCTTTTCTTTATCAATATCTCTTCCGACGACATCTGACTTGTTTACATACGAGTAAGTCGTCTCTCGCGAGTGCGTGTGTACCCCACCATTGTCAGCACTTCGCACACTAAGACCGAATTGAACCTTCTCAGTGGAAATTCTGGATAATCTCTCCCTAATCTCCTTGACGTTATGACGGAGTTTTGCACGGAGTACTAGTGGATTAGAGGGGGAAAAGAAGCGGCGTACCTTCCCTTTGACGCCCCCATAGCGACTTATCACCTGCTTCCTTAAGGCTTCGCACTCGAGTTCATCGAGCACATCCTCCGCATCATAAAACACCTCTTGAAGCCGATCTAACCACACTTGCAGGAGGTCGTTCTTCGCCTTCTGCTCCTCCGCATCTAACAGAACAGCCTTAATGGCAGTCAAGGTCTCTCTAAGCTCGTGGATCTGATCTTCAACGTTGTAAATTGCGACGGCTTCTCGGAGCGCCGGCGATGCTATCTTCCCTAGCACACTCTCCGCAACGCTGAAAAGGAGTGATTCAGCCATGCTGAGGGACGAGGGAACTGATTCTGGCTATTTGGTTTGGGCAGAAAACGAACACACGATGTCTTCCTTTTGTAAGGTAGTTGCTCCGATGACAACTTCGCTTACAGTTGGATGAAAGGAAGGTTCTTTCCTTGCGAGTGGCCTGCAGGTTAACACAAAAATGCTTTCTACCTTTGCTTTATCTTGCTTTACTGGGAACCCTAAAGAATCGAGATTACCTCAAAGATCCAACAGGGTCTCTTCGAAGCGTCTATTCTTTACTTGTGTGCGTGACTTACCTAAATCGAAACAAGCGGATCCTAAATATGGTTTAAGACTGGCGTTGGCGTCTTATGTGCTTTCCTCGGCATTTCACATTTAGGGACACTGAGCAAAACCAAAACGGACCATGGAATGAACTATCTCAACAAAGACAAGCAAAGAATCACAAGATAGCTTATAGTGACACGGTGTTACGCATAAAGCAAAATGGAACGAAGTGAGACATGGACAAGACTTTGTACGGACCATGGAATGAACTCTTTCGGGATGTTTTGGTTCGTCAGTTTTAAAATTTATTAATCGATAGAATCCAATTTAACTTAGATGCAAAGTAAAATACTGACATTCCATTATGGCCTTCCTTTTTTGTACGTCTCCTCTCTTTTTACATCAATCATGATGATATTTAAATTTTCCTTCTATTCTTTTTTTTTTCCTTTTTCGTCATGGACAACGTGTATAAAAACAAACATGGTTTATCTTGGTGGAGAAATGATGGGTAATCTTTTCAGCGTTGGCATATTAAACAGCTCTCTCATATCTAATCAACGTCTCCTTCGTTCTAGACTCATATGTAATGGTTGTTGCATTTTTCGTTGGATCGAAGGATCGAGTGCCCTCGACTTGAAGACCGACCTTCTAGTCGGTGACTCTATAGGATTGCGTTGAAACGAAGTCCGATATCTTAATATATTGAGTTGGACATAAATTCATTCACAATCTTAAACGTTCGCTAATTCACAATCTTATTAGCGGCCATTCGGACTTAATTCACAATCTTATTAGCAGCTGCGGCCCTACGGGCATGAAGGCGTGAAGGCCCTTGCCCAAATCCGGTGAGGGCCTGGGTGAGGGTCCAGCAGCCAGCTAGGGTGTAACATCCTATAATCCGACTCGTTTTGAAGTCTTGAATAATGAAAAGTCTCATTGATGTATTTCAGTTTAATCTCACTCGGGAATGGTCCATCTTGAGTAGACTAACCAAATGGGAATGACTAGCTAGGAAAATCAAATACGTGGACCTAAGAACTTGGTCATGAACCGACTCTTTGGCCATGAAAATTATCGAGGGAATATTTTGGACCAATATAGGCCGATTCTAGAATAATTTAGGAATGATTTGGATAATACCCTATGCTTGGATCACGGGTGATTCCGTTCGACCTCGTATGGGTTCCGAACGTCCCCGAATTATTTTCTAACGATCGTGTCCATCGGTACTACTGATTGACCCTCGCAATTGAATGACAACCAAGGTCGCCATGGCTCGAGTAATTCTTAAACGTGATTTTAATCACGGGTCGATACGCGTAACTCCTAAAAGCTGCCCGTTAGTTTGAGATACGCTGAAAATTCTATTGATCGAGATTGATCGCGAATCGAGCTTCAAAATTTGACGTCGGACCTTCAGGGGTTTCAATAAATAAAATTTGAGACGTTTCCTCATCCTGTGTACAATTCCCTCGCGGTTCGCCTCAAAGAGGTTCGGGAAAAGTAGATTTGGACTGGAAATGGGAAAGGACCCATTTGCCCTCCAAAAATACCCCATTTTTCACTTGGAACGAAGGGTATTTTGGTCATTTTTCCCCTTGGCCGAGATTGACTAGTCTTTGTGGGGAGGAAAATTATTTTTACCCCTCTTGACTTTCAAGGCACCAAAAATATCCCACCCAATAATTATCTTAACCTATATTAATTATTATTTTGGCCTTCTTCCTCTTCATTTTTCAAGAACCTTCTCTCCCTAGCTCACTTTTTCTCTCTCTCTCTCTCTCTCGGCCGAATTCCCTACTCCACCACCATCCTCACCTAAAATTCTTCAAGCTTTCACCGGTATCGCTTTGGATCGCTTGGAGTTGTTGGATAGTCGTTGAGTCGTCGGCTGTGCAAGGACCGCCGGAGTCGCTGCTTGATTCAAGCTTTTCTCAACCATTCAACGGAGGTTTTTGCTAGTTTTTGAGGTAGGATCATTTCTAAACCTAAATTAGGCGGTTAGGTTGTTAAGAGACCATGAATTTGTGAAATTTTGATGAAGAATTTGTTGGAATTGAGCTTGGAAAGGGGGTGGCCGAAAATTTCATGGAGGAGAGAGAGAAACCATGTTCTTGACATGAATAGTGATTTCAAGAGGATAATTATTTGGTCAAAGTTGGACCATGGTTACTTTATGCTTAACTATAGTTACTTTATGCTATTATTTAATCATGGTTAGGTTAGTTATTGACTCTAGTTAATTTTTGAACCATGGTTAGATTATATCTTAACTAGAGTTACTTTTATGTGACAATAAATTGTTATGCCATGGTGCTAATTAATTATGGTATTATTATAGTTTAGTACTATAATAGCGTATTAATTGCACGTTAGAAAATTATTATTGTTCGGCCCCGATAAATTCCCACGTTAGTATAATTTTAATCGTACATTTTTTATATATTGCTACATTAGCATATTATGGTCGCATGGCGTAGATTGAATTCTTTGGTAGCATAAATTGATCGGGTGGTCTGGATTAATCTTTGGATTAGTGTGAATTAATCGGGTGGTCCTGATTTATTAATTCTCTAACGTGAGTGAATCACGTGGTCCCGATCTATTCTCGGAAAATATGAGGGTCGTATTCAATCAAGTCGTCTGAGGCTAAAGTGAGCCGTATTCGTCGATTGTCTCGAGACCGAGAAAATATGAATGTCGTATTCAATCAAGTCGTCCGAGGCCAAAGTGAGCCGTATTCGTCTAATTGTCTGAGACCGAGAAAATGTGAGGGTCGTATTCAATCAAGTCGTCCGAGGCCAAAGTGAGCCGTACTCGTCGATTGTCTCGAGACCGAGAAAGTATGAAAGTCGTGTTCAATTAAGTCGTCCGAGACCAGAGTGAGTCGTGTTCGACTAATTGTCCGAGACTTAATCCGGTCGTGTTTCTATGTGTCCGAGACCGAGATTTATGGGTCGTATTCCTTTGTGTCTGAGACCCTGGTATATATATAGAGCCGTGTTCTATAAAGGTCCAAGGCTCAATGTTATGAACTTATATGATGGCAGTGGAGTAACGTGAAATATTTCTGGAGAAATGTGGAATATTTCTGAAGTAACGTGGAATATTCTAGAGTAATGTGGAATATTCTGAAGTAACGTGGAATATTCTGGAGTAGCGTGGAATATTTTCGGAGTAACGTGGAAATTTTCGGAGTAATGTGGATATTTATATTATGGCATGATGCGTTAAATGCGGGCCCCGGAGCATGTAGAATATTTTATTGTCAGACTAAGGCATGGAACACGGAAACGGGAGTAACGTAGAATATTTGAGAAGGTGTGAGAATTTTCAGAGAAAGAATGGAATTTTTGGAATTAAATTGTGGAATTTTTGGTAAAAAGGAAAGAGTTGTTGGAAATTGTTGCTCTCCTAGGTTGTGTCTGGAGGCACTAGCGACCTGATCTAGGGTTAGAGATTTTCCTATTGAGATTTTATCTCACCCCGTCGTGGGCTCGTTATTTATTTCAGACCCTCCGCCTTAGCCATGAGTGTTCCGCCCCCAAAGTTCGGTATTCCTCAAGACATGGATACGCAAGCGACGTAGTCTCATGTCGGGGAGGACCAAGTTTATTATAGGTACGGTACTACAATTTGGGTAGACACTGGAGAGCTCTTCTGGAAGCCCCGGACATATGTGGCATGGACTTATCGCCACAGGGACCTGACCGTGGGACCATTAAGCGGTTTTGATGTTCCCTTTAATGGAGTCGGGGAGTACGATCCTGCGAATGCTGCACCTCCAAATAGAGAGGTGGTGAATTCCGATGCTACACCTGAATTTTTGGCGCCCGACCCCGTAACTGCTGTACCCGCAGAAGAAGATGGCGAAGTTGTGGAGCCTTCGGATGCCGAGCAGTCTCCCGAGTTGAATGAGGACGAGCTGGCAAACCGATACGGGTTTGTGCTAAATAGCGAGGACGAGGATTAGGATAGTTGGCCTCTTAGTTTTTATAGAGTGTTGTATTTTGGTTGTGTAGCGGGCTTTGACCACGTGTCTTTTGTTATAGGTGGTCACGGGCTTGTACAGTGTCCTCTGAAGCCCTAGGTTTGACAGTTTGAAACAACTATGTATATATGTACATATGTGTGTTTTTACCATCCTAAGTTATCGTAGTGTTATTGGTTTTCTGTACGGAGATTGTTGTTACTTCCGCAAAATTTTATTTTGTTGGCCTTTGGATCCTAGAGAACTGTACACGGTCGTGGCCAGGTGGGATGTCGACGGCTTGTAGGGTTCGGGTCGTGACATAGGGTCTTCAGCGACCCTTGCTGGCCAAAATTTAAGGAATAAAATGTAAAAACATAAAATAATAAAAAGAAAGAACAAAATTGTGAAAAAAATAATATTAAATAGTTATTAAAAAATGTTAACGTTGGCGTCGATCGTACCACGTAGGATGGTCGGCATTCACGTCAACGATTTTTGTTCAAAAATTGACCGGATGTATTCAATTGACAAACTGTGAAAATGTTTATGACTAAATTGGTATAATTGAAAAGTTTATGACTAAAATGACACAATTGCAATAAGTTTAGAATTTTTTTTTTTTTTTTGCAATTAGCCCTCCTTTAAAATAAGGATTGTTTAGCTGGACGGAATGATGAAGATCTCTATCATTTTGAGTCATCCATTTGCCCAACATCGTTCTAATCTGATTCACAGTAAAATTTTCTTATTTTTGCGTTCCCTTTCGCTTCCAAATTGAATTAAATTGACATAATTTCGCAGAAAAAAAAAATTAATAAGATTTAATTAAGGCATCACGTATTGAACAACGTATTCCTAAAAAGTTTACAAGTTGACATTACATAGTTTACAACATTCCATTAAAAAATAAAGTTCACATCATAATATTATTAGAACAACCAATAACTATAGCAACTCCCGTCGCGCAGCATGGTTCTTTGAGCACCCCACTCCCAAATTTAACCCATAGAGTCTGAAAATCGCAACAGATGGCGGAAACGATGAGGTGCACGCGTGGAAGTGCTAGATGAAAATAATCTCATTTCGGAGAACTAATATTGCGTGGAAGAGTTACTATATTCAATTAACTCATCACTCAATTATTTAAATTTTAAGTGAAAATTGGTTCAATTGAAGATAATAATGCGATTGAAACTTGGAGGTAGCGATCCTCCACATGATGTGGTATGGGCCACGATGGCCATCGTGGCATTAAATATACATTATTCAATGATGAATGTCTTTTGATTAGGGGCGGCTATTTGCCCATCGACAATATTAGTTAGGATTCGGCACACAATCACAACGAAATAAAGCGTAAAAGGGAGAAAAAGACATTAAGAGATGAGGTTTATCCTAATTTACCTTTAAATTATGCAACATCCAGTAGAAGATATCACTATGATTAGAACCTTATATTTCTCGTTATATCACTATATATATATATATATTTTATATATATATATATATATATATCCTAATTTACCTTTAAGCTACTACGACATCCCGCAAAAGGTATCACTATAATTGTCACCTTATACCTCTCGTTATATCACTCAATATATATATATATATATATATATATATATATTGTGTTAGTTTGAGCTTTGGCCTATAAATAATTACTGTTATGATATGGGCTCAAATTATAAAACCCTCTAGCGGGGCATTGCCCCTTCAACCCCCATAGGGAGGCTCCCTTGAACTCCTGCCCTCATGCCTTCATGTCGATGGGGTGTATAAATCACACCACAAGAATACTCACCCTCGGATTCTTCTTATTTTTGGGTTGCACTTCATTTTTTTTTTCAATAGAGAAAATTAGACAAATGGTTTGTAAATTTTAGTCCAATGTGCATTATGATCCTTAAACTTTTAATTGTTCATTGCGGCCTCTAAAGATTAGCTCAATGTACAATATCGTCCTTGAACTTTTAAGTTATTCAATATGATTCTCGAGCTTTTGATACATGTTCGGTTTAATCCCTAGACTAATATAATATTTAACATTATCCATGTACTTTATGAAAGTACAACATTGAGCATTTTCATATAGTTTAGGGACTAAATTGAATATGTACCAAAAGTTTAGAGGTCTCATTGAATAAATTAAAAATTTAGGGATCACATTGCACATTGAACCAAAAATTCGGGAACACATTTATGTCATTATCCTTTTTTTTTTCAAATTCCAATCATATAGGCGTTGTTTTTTTTTTATTGGCCGAAACTACGGTACTAGTTTCATTCAATTTGAAATGGAATTACAGCAACTATCGTTCTCAGATCGCAACAAGTAAATCCCGAAGGGGTTGGGAGGTTTGACCGTCCAATTAGAGGGGAGCAAGTTTTTCCGGTGGGCTTTCGCAACCCAATCTGCTGCACCATTTGCTGTGCGTGGGATATGGGCCACATTTATCGCTTCCGTGCCAATATGGGCTATGAGGGCCCCGCATACCTCAAACAGGCCTCTAAAAGCCTAAGAACTCTCTTCATGTTCCCGTATAAGATAAGGGATAGATTTGTTGTCAATCAGAATATCTACCTTTACCTTTCCTTGTACGACTTTGCTTGCAGATCTAAGCAAAACCACCTGATTTTCTTTCTTCTCCATCTCGATCTCTAGAACTCGAAGAGCACGAAGGACTCTTAGGGTTTCCATCTCCAACACTGAGCTCGCTTTCTCCTTCTTCGCGAAGCCGGTGACAATCATTCCCCTACTGTCCCCGCAAATTTCGGCCACAAATTCGAGTTGCTTTCCTGCTATCCATGAGCAATCGATGTTGAACTTTCATACGCCAGGTCTCGATGGTATCCAAACATCAAGTACCTCTACACTCTTCCTTTTCGACGTACATTTGCTCTGCTTCCCTCTAACAAAAATTGCAACTTCTGCCTCGGCTTTGTCCACAATTAAACCTGATTTGGGTTGCCTCTCTCGGAACACCATGCTGTTTCGCTCTTTCCACAAGCGCCATATGATGTTGGCCGGAAGCGCAGTGCGGGAAGGCTTTGGCTATAGGTAAAAGCTTCCACTAATCACTTGTCTATCCTCCGAACTATACATGATTCCGTGTCTAATGTCACTCAATTATCCGCCCATATATATTTGACCCAGTCGCAGAGCGAAAACAAATGTTCCAACATCTTTGGGGCTCGGCGACACACATGGCACCAGGGGTCAAGGACGAGCTTCCTTTTGACGAGGTTTTCTTTGGATGGTAAGGCATTCTGACGCACCCTTCGGAGGAAAAACATAATCTTTGTTTTTTCGGGGGGGGGGAGGATATTCCGGATTGATTTCCATAATTGTCGAGGTCGCTGGTAAGAAGTGGTTGCGGTTTTCGTGTTGTGCTGCCTTGATTGACTTTTGAAGATGTGATAACCCTCCTTGACTAATGCCACGACCTGAAATTCGGGAATTTGAGGTTAACGAATTATTATCTTAATTAGATTAACTAACCTAATTTGGACTCTCTCAAGTCCTACTGAATCGCAACTTAGGTTCAATATCATGCAAACTTTATTGAATTTGGAGCCATCACTAATTGCTTTCTTGGTAGGCTGATTAGACACCTAAGTAAATTAGTGAGATAACTAAATTACTTCTACGAACAAGAGAAAATGAGTCCGGAGACTTGGTTACATTAATTAGAAAAAATTAAAGTTTTTTTGGTATCAATTTTCATAAAAAGTTCTTTTGATGGATGATGTGAATCAAATGATTTCTTTCTTAGAAAAATGTAATGCAAATGACCATATGATATGCGAGAAAACAATGATATTTTTTGGATTTTTTTGATTAAATTAAAACAAAGAAAGAATGAACAAAAATAAACAAATATGCCCATTGCATATCTTAAATTCCAAAAAATTCAGATTTTTTATTCACAACGTACTCTTAGATTCGAGTCAGTAAGTGGATATAGTATAGAATTTTATCGTCCTATTCTAGGAAGGACAAAATAGAAAATTCTATATGAATTTACCAACCAATTCCATCAAGATCGAGGTTAAGTAAGTAATTTTGATTCGGGCACAATCGTACTTTAAAATTAAAGTTAGATGTTACCCTTTTGCACATTTCGAAGAGTCGAGGCACGTAGGAGAGCATATATTATGAGCATATTTATTTATAATTGTGCAAACTTTATAATAAAGCAAGACAATCACATAAAATAAAACAAACATGACAAGATATGATATGCAATCACCAAACGAGAAATAAAATCAACCACCAACTTTCAATTTTTTCAAAAAAACACATGGGATGGCTGAAATTCATGTAGTTTCCACCTTCCCATCCGCTGGAATTCAATCTTTTAAAAATTGAGAAATTATCTCTTAGAATTTTCAAAGTATTTTTAGATAATTCCCAAGTTTAGAAAGATATTATCCATTCAATGCAATCTTATCCATAACATGAGATAATGTTAAATAATCACATAGATAATGCAATTCAACCAACCAAATATGCAAGAGATAATATCCAAAGCATGAATTATCCACAACACAAGCAAATTCGGCTATCAAAGGAGGGTGAGCTGAAAATCAAACACTAATTTAGCTCTTTAGCCGAAATTCATGACTTTCAATTTTTCAAAAAAACACATGGGGTGGCTGAAATTCGTGTAGATTCCACTTTCCCATCCGCCAAAATTCAATTTTTTATAAATTGAGAAATTATCTCTTAGAATTTTCAAAGTATTTTCAAATAATTCCCAAGTTTAGAAAGATATTATCCATCCAATGCAATCTTATCCATAACATAAGATAATGTTAAATAATCACATAGATAATGCAATTCAACCAACCAAATATGCAAGAGATAATATCCAAAGCATGAATTATCCACAACACAAGCAAATTCGGCTATCAAAGGAGGGTGAGCTGAAAATCAAACACTAATTTAGCTCTTTAGCCGAAATTCATGACTTTCAATTTTTCAAAAAAACACATGGGGTGGCTGAAATTCGTGTAGATTCCACTTTCCCATCCGCCAAAATTCAATTTTTTATAAATTGAGAAATTATCTCTTAGAATTTTCAAAGTATTTTCAAATAATTCCCAAGTTTGGAAAGATATTATCCATCAAATGCAATCTTATCCATAATATAAGATAATGTTAAATAATCACATAGATAATGCAATTCAACCAACCAAATATGCAAGAGATAATATCCAAAGCATGAATTATCCACAACACAAGCAAATTCGGCTATCAAAAGAGGGTGAGCTGAAAATCAAACACTAATTTAGCTCTTTAGCCGAAATTCATGACTTTCAATTTTTCAAAAAAACACATGGGGTGGCTGAAATTCGTGTAGATTCCACTTTCCCATCCGCCAGAATTCAATTTTTTATAAATTGAGAAATTATCTCTTAGAATTTTCAAAGTATTTTCAAATAATTCCCAAATTTAGAAAGATATTATCCATCAAATGCAATCTTATCCATAACATAAGATAATGTTAAATAATCACCTAGATAATGCAATTCAACCAACCAAATATGCAAGAGATAATATCCAAAGCATGAATTATCCACAACACAAGCAAATTCGGCTATCAAAGGAGGGTGAGCTGAAAATCAAACACTAATTTAGCTCTTTAGCCGAAATTCATGACTTACAATTTTTCAAAAAAACACATGGGGTGGCTAAAATTCGTGTAGATTCCACTTTCCCATCCGCCAGAATTCAATTTTTTATAAATTGAGAAATTATCTCTTAGAATTTTCAAAGTATTTTCAAATAATTCCCAAGTTTGGAAAGATATTATCCATCCAATGCAATCTTATCCATTACATAAGATAATGTTAAATAATCACATAGATAATGCAATTCAACCAACCAAATATGCAAGAGATAATATCCAAAGCATGAATTATCCACAACACAAGCAAATTCGGCTATCAAAGGAGGGTGAGCTGAAAATCAAACATTAATTTAGCTCTTTAGCCGAAATTCATGACTTACAATTTTTCAAAAAAACACATGGGGTGGCTAAAATTCGTGTAGATTCCACTTTCCCATCCGCCAGAATTCAATTTTTTATAAATTGAGAAATTATCTCTTAGAATTTTCAAAGTATTTTTAAATAATTCCCAAGTTTAGAAAGATATTATCCATCCAATGCAATCTTATCCATTACATAAGATAATGTTAAATAATCACATAGATAATGCAATTCAACCAACCAAATATGCAAGAGATAATATCCAAAGCATGAATTATCCACAACACAAGCAAATTCGGCTATCAAAGGAGGGTGAGCTGAAAATCAAACACTAATTTAGCTCTTTAGCCGAAATTCATGACTTTCAATTTTTCAAAAAAACACATGGGGTGGCTGAAATTCATGTAAATTCCACTTTCCCATCCGCCTTAATTCAATTTTTTATAAATTGAGAAATTATCTCTTAGAATTTTCAAAGTATTTTCAAATAATTCCCAAGTTTAGAAAGATATTATCCATCCAATGCAATCTTATCCATTACATAAGATAATGTTAAATAATCACATAGATAATGCAATTCAACCAACCAAATATGCAAGAGATAATATCCAAAGCATGAATTATCCACAACACAAGCAAATTCGGCTATCAAAAGAGGGTGAGCTGAAAATCAAACACTACTTTAGCTCTTTAGCCGAAATTCATGACTTTCAATTTTTCAAAAAAACACATGGGGTGGCTGAAATTCATGTAAATTCCACTTTCCCATCCGCCGTAATTCAATTTTTTATAAATTGAGAAATTATCTCTTAGAATTTTCAAAGTATTTTCAAATAATTCCCAAGTTTAGAAAGATATTATCCATCCAATGCAATCTTATCCATTACATAAGATAATGTTAAATAATCACATAGATAATGCAATTCAACCAACCAAATATGCAAGAGATAATATCCAAAGCATGAATTATCCACAACACAAGCAAATTCGGCTATCAAAGGAGGGTGAGCTGAAAATCAAACACTAATTTAGCTCTTTAGCCGAAATTCATGACTTTCAATTTTTCAAAAAAACACATGGGGTGGCTGAAATTCATGTAGATTCCACTTTCCCATCCGCGAGAATTCAATTTTTTATAAATTGAGAAATTATCTCTTAGAATTTTCAAAGTATTTTCAAATAATTTCCAAGTTTAGAAAGATATTATCCATCCAATGCAATCTTATCCATTACATAAGATAATGTTAAATAATCACATAGATAATGCAATTCAACCAACCAAATATGCAAGAGATAATATCCAAAGCATGAATTATCAACAACACAAGCAAATTCGGCTATCAAAGGAGGGTGAGCTGAAAATCAAACACTAATTTAGCTCTTTAGCCGAAATTCATGACTTACAATTTTTCAAAAAAACACATGGGGTGGCTGAAATTCATGTAGATTCCACTTTCCCATCCGCCGTAATTCAATTTTTTATAAATTGAGAAATTATCTCTTAGAATTTTCAAAGTATTTTCAAATAATTCCCAAGTTTAGAAAGATATTATCCATCAAATGCAATCTTATCCATAACATAAGATAATGTTAAATAATCACATAGATAATGCAATTCAACCAACCAAATATGCAAGAGATAATATCTAAAGCATGAATTATCCACAACACAAGCAAATTCGGCTATCAAAAGAGGGTGAGTTGAAAATCAAACACTAATTTAGCTCTTTAGCCGAAATTCATGACTTTCAATTTTTCGAAAAAACACATGGGGTGGCTGAAATTCGTGTAGATTCCATTTTTCCATCCGCCAGAATTCAATTTTTTATAAATTGAGAAATTATCTCTTAGAATTTTCAAAGTATTTTCAAATAATTCCCAAGTTTGGAAAGATATTATCCATCCAATGCATTCTTATCCATAACATAAGATAATATTAAATAATCACATAGATAATGCAATTCAACCAACCAAATATGCAAGAGATAATATCCAAAGCATGAATTATCCACAACACAAGCAAATTCGGCTATCAAAGGAGGGTGAGCTGAAAATCAAACACTAATTTAGCTCTTTAGCTGAAATTCATGTTCTTCCAAAGATGACCAATTTTTAATCTTAAAACTTTGCTGAATAAATTGTACTTTTTTGAGAAAAGATATTGTTCCAATCAAATTTAATCGATTCTCGCAAGTATGAATATAATTCAACCAATTTTATCAATCAAAGTGGATTTCTCCAAAAAAAAAAAAAAAGAATTTTCGTGCAAGATAGCTCAGTTTTTGGGTTTTAGCAAGGAATTCACGAACTTAGGGGATCATAAAAAAATAAACAATCTTCGATATGCTTAAGTCGTAAAACATTTCAAGCAATTTCATGTTGCAGCACGAATGCGGCATACATGGTCGATTGAAAATATACATCTAAGCAACATCTCAAAAGTTCGATTTTGATAATTGACTAATGTTCGTTACTTTTCTTTTGATAAAAAAAGATTGATTTTCCAATTTTATTTGCAAATCATGTATGTTCGGTAAGATATATGAACATAGATGCAGTTTACCAATCAAACAAGCACAAATTTGCAATCAAAAGTTGAAATTTTTTTACCTTTTCCTAGCAAATTCTGTCCTTGCGCAACCGCTGAAAATTCATCTAAAATATATCTCTTTTGATTCGAATTTGCAGCGAATTGAGCTCCGGATCTGCCGAGATTCTAACAAAAGATAATAAATTTGTTAGATTTAAATAATAATGGAAAATAGGATTGATCAACCTTCAAATTGTGGCTGATCGGTGACACAAAAACAGGCTAGACGGCAGGCACTCGTTCGGCTGTTAATGGGAGGTTAGGCGATGCCGAGGTTGCTGGACGGTGGCACATGGCTGCATGGCGAGCTAAGGTGGTGCACGGCGGTGCTGGGGATGTCGAGGCTGTGTTGAGGATACCGAGCAAGGGACACCGAGGGTCGGCACGCAGAAAGGAGAAGGAGGCTCGGGGGAGGAGTGCTTTAACCGAAGGGGGAAGCTCTCCAATTCCTTTGCTTTCTCCAACCGTAGCTTTGAATTTTCTGAATTATAGTGTATGAGAATCTGTGCATCGGAATCTCCATTAACCTAGACCTAAGGTTGCTTATATAGAGTGGGGTTCCCTACTCCAGGAGGAGTATGATTTGTTTTTTGATCGTAGGATTAGGAAACCTAGCTAGAGTAGGATTAGATATAGACTGTTGGGTTTCAAGAGCCCAAATGTATTAAAACTCTAATTCCTAGCTAAGGTAGGTGTAACGACCCCAGGACCGTTATCCCAGTTGTAATTTATTTTTCTAATTGTCCTCTTATATTTTCGAAAATCTTATATTTCATCTCTTATTTTTAATTTTCAAAAACTATATTAGTATATCCTACATTTATATTTTCGAGTACTATTAGTAAATATTAACTAAGACCTCTTACAAGTGCGGTTTCATTAAGGATCCTTAATCAACTAACTTAAGAGCTACCCAACTTTAAGACACCTTGATCTTCTAACTTGTTCCCTTATTTTCTGCCAACCTTTATTGTTATATGTAGGGAACTACCTATCCTATTTAATTAGCAGACATAGCAGCTTTCAAGACAATTACAAAATACCAAAGTTTATATAAGCGGGTATTCATCCCCAAACCTTGATTACATGCTACGGGCTTCCCTAATCTATCTTACATATCAAAATATAGGAAAGCCATTACACCACACTAAACCTTGGACTTACAAACCATTACCTCCCAACTTATCTCACAACCAAAATTTGTTAAGAGGCTATCTTACCACTCTTCCTAGATGCTAATTTCGTTAGATCACGAACTAGTACGGGATGAAATCACCCTAGTTCCCAGCAGCTCGGCCTAAGGCACAGAAGCACCATAGTTCGGGTATCCGGGCGGGCCATGGAAGTTGCGTACAAGGCCCCTCATCATCCCGTCCTCCCGTTACTCATGCTAGGAAATGAACTCAATAGGAATCTGTTTAGCCAATCCTACATCGATCCAAATGGTGGAGGTAATGCGAACATAGGTAACATCGGTGTCGACGCAAATGACATGGTGGCGGTTGTGGGTCATGCGGGTTGGGAACCCAAATATTGGCTCTCGCGGCAGTCTCATTTTCTTTCCTCCTGAAAAATAGGATGGAATAATCGAACAACCCAGTAAATGAAATTTCTAGGCCTAAAATAGGAATATCATAATAATACCCAACTAAGCGGTGAAAAATTAATTTTGACACGAAACTACCATGTGACCCATTTCATAAATGCCATGCATCATCAATTGTAAAACTTCTTCATAAAACATCATAGAAAAACATTGCATTAGCTTTTGTTTTCACTTTTCGCCATCCTCTCCCAAACCTCTTATCAGAACTTCCGGTACCGAGCAACATCGTTACTAGACGTAAACGACGGCACGTCGAATTCTTGTCATCATTTAAGTAACGATGTCTACACCATCGCCTTATGTAGGTCCTTAACATGTTTGTGAATCAGCATGTACCCTTTCATCCTCTTTAAGTATCTGAAAACCTTTTTGGTTGCAACCTAGCGATCATGCCGTGGATTTGACTGATACTTGCCTAGAATTCCTATTGCAAAAGTAATGTCCGGTCTAGTGCAAACTTGAGCATACACGTGCTTTCAAGTGCACTAGTATAAGGTACATTCTTCATTTGGAGTTTCTCAATGACGACAATGTGACAGATTCAATTTATCACCCTTAATGACAAGAGCAATTCCTAGCTTGCAGTGCTACATACTAAATCTTTTCATAATACGATCAACATATGCCCTTTGAGACAAGCCTATTACTCAACGAGAAGAGTCCCTATAGATCTCAATGCCTAGGATAAAAGATGCCTTACCATGGCCCTTTATGTAAAAATGTTTTGACAACATCCCCTTCATATTATGTAGTGATTCAAGATCACTATCTGCAACCAATAAATTGTTTACATAAATCAATAGAAAGATAAAATCCCTCCCACTAATCTTGCAGTATGCACATTGATTCACTTTGCTCTCGACAACCGAATAAAGTGACAACAATATGAAACTTCAAATATTATTGTCTAGAAGCTTTGCTTGAGGTCATACATAGATTTTTTTGGTCTACATATAAACTTGCCTGAAGAATCGGCTGCAAAATCTTCATGTTATACCATATATATGTCGCGACCCTCTTCGATTGCTCGAGGCGGGGGTTGACGAGTCGCGCTTCCGACCCAGTTGACGGTGGATCTTGGCTCGCGGGTCCCTCATGAGACCCATTACTCAAATCGCGATGTGAAGAAGATTTTGGGATATTGGGATCGATCTCGGTGTGGTCGGGTGACATGTGCACAATGTACGTGCGTATGGAGTTACCACCAATCAATTTTTGGAGGGTATGATCGGGAACCCTATCGAGCGGTCGGGAAAAACCGTTCGATTCCACGAAAACCAAAGAAATGGGCCCGGGGACTTGGTTGAGCTGAGTTTCGAATCGACGCCCTTTCAGATTCTGAAGTTGAGTGATTCTATAACCTAAGAATTTATGCAGATGATATTCAAGGTGAGGTAGGCTCTAACGATTTAGAGTTGTCATGCATACGGGAATTTACTAACCTATCAATCACAATCAGAAAATTAAGTGCGCAATCATGGATAATCACAATCAATTCAATCAATCAATCAAGCATGACATGTTTAATATGGCCCTACCGTCCCATGGAAAGACCTATTTGAGTTCCGGGATAATTCGAAAAATTTTTGGGGGCCAAATGCCCGGGAAGGGTAAAATGGTCATTTTGAAAGTTTGGGATCCAAAAACCACAAAATAGGATTGGGCCAGTTGAATGTGGCCATTTCCCATTTTTTTTGTGATTTTTCAGAATTTTTTTGGAATTTTTCTAAATTTTTTGGAATTTCTATTTATTTTCTAAAAATTGGAAATTTTCCGGATCAATGTAAATCGATCCTCGAAACCTCAAAACTTTTGATTCAGACTATAAAAATCTTGAATCGATCTAAACATTTTTTTGAAATTTTTTGGGAAAATATGGGAATTTTTATGAATTTTAATGATTTTTTTGTATTTTTAGAAAAAATTTTACGAATTTTTATTAATTTTTCAGACCGGGTCAACCCGGTCAACTCGATCCTGCTCCAACTCGCGACCCGCTCGACACCAAAACGACGTCGGATCCTATTTATTGATTTTTTTTAATTTTCTAAACAATTTTCTAATATCCGAAAATACAAAAATTAAATGGACGGCTACGATTAATCCTAGAATTGATCTCGGCCATTCGCTCATGCAAGCTCATATGTGCCTCGCTACACTGGATCACATCTGCCCCTATATGCAAAACGACGCCGCATCGGGACTCAATGAACGGTCACGATTAACTCAAGACTCGATCCGGGCCGTTCATCCCTACTAAAGCCTAAACGACGACGCATTTGCCCTTATTCCAAATGACGCCGCACGACCACTATCCTAAATGGCACCATTTCCATTTTTTTTATTTTCTATCTAATAATCGAAAATTTGAAAATCTAATCCAACGGCCTACAATTAAACTAGCCTATTTATCTAGACCGTCCGATCCGCCTAGTCGTTTAAGACAATCTAACGGCCATGCCGACCGGGCGACACTTTGGACCAATGACCGCTCGCCACCTTGGACTTTGACTCGTTGATCGGGCCACGTTAGCTTCGTCTTCAACCTCTCGCCAGCGACGCAACGAACGGCCGAGACTTCTCGACGAGATCCGACGGTGAAATCTCGGCCAATCGACCTCAAACTAGAACCAATCGACTCGTCTAAACTTCCAGATCAACATATCGACGAATCAAGCTATTTCATCCGCTAGATCGCAAGTATTAGGCTTCGTATAGAATGACATTGCAGAACTCAATCGAGCAATATAAAGCGCAACAGGCTAATTCCTTCATACAATCACACAAATAGGAGTTCCAGAAACTTACCTCGAGCTCGGATTGAGCTCGCGTGGCCTAGAATTAGCGGTGGCCGGTTCGGTGGAACCGCCGGTTCCGGTTCGGGAACCGGCGGTTCCGGTTCCACGAAAAGGTGGAACCGGAACCGGCTATGTATACTTCCGGTTCCGGGCCAGTTCCGGTTCCGCTTCGGAACCGCCGGTTCATTCCGATTCCTTTTTTAATAATAATTTTTAAAATAATAAATAATAAAATAAACATAATAAATTATAAATTATAAAATACAATTAAATTGTACATTGTAATAAAATATGGGGAAAAAAAAAGAAGGAATGGGCTTGAACTTAATGAATTATCATTAAGCGCCTACATATCTTCTTGGGGATAGAAGAATCAAAGCCCATGTAGTTCTTTTACCTTTGAGAACCCCAACTTACCTCATCATCAATCGTCGCTACCCGTTGTGGTACCCGTGGCGGTGGTATCTCCAACATCATTGCTAAAAAATTCGTGTTCACGATCTAACTCTTGGTGTCGATATTTCGCCCTCGTTCAATCGCCGACACAAGCTTGAGCTTCCACAGAGTCCGGGCTTAATCTTGAACGGCGAGAGTCCAAAATTAATCCTCCAGCACTAAATGTTTGTTCAACTGCAACCGTTGAAGAAGGAGTTGCTAATATCTGACGAGCGATGAGGGCGAGAACTGGATAATCGATTTGGTGACTCTTCCACCAATTCGGGATGTCGAAATCTGTACTATGTTCTGCATCACGAAACTCAAATTGAGTGGTTAAATATTTTTCTAATTCAGAAATACTACCCGTTGCCCCTTTTTTTTTTTTTTTTTCCTACTCTTAAGCATATTATACCATCTGCTAAGTGAACTACCACCTTCGCTACGTGAGGCAGTAGATTGTAAAGATCCGTAATCACTTAAACCATATCTACTACAAAATTCTCCATATAATGCTACTATAGATTCTTTAACATCTCCTAGTATATTTGAAATATCTATTGAATCTTCCAAATGTAAACAATCATGATAATACACATTCAAATAATCATGTAAACCGTCTAATTTAATACGTGGATCAAAAACAATACCAACTAAATAGACAAGAGGAATTTGCAAATAATAATGCAACCATTTTTCTCGCATTACTAAAATAGTTCGACCAAATTCGGTATCATTTTCATATTCACTAAAAACACTACCAATATTAACACATTCTATTAAAAATAAATGCGTAGTAGGATAATAAATACCAGATAAAGTTTTAGTAGCATCATTAAAAATTTTCAAAATATCTAAAATTTTCTTGCAAACGTCCCAATGTTGAGGAAGTAAAGTAATTTCGGGAATATTTTGTGAAATAAACATACATAATAAATCTTTATATTCAAAAGTTTGCCGAAGCAACTCGTACGTAGAATTCCAACGAGTCGGAATATCTTTTGGAAATCTTCTTGGCCTTCTCCCATTTTGTTTACAAAATTTTCCCCACGATTTCATACAATGGGGACGACTCCATAAAAATTTAATTGCACTCTTTATTGGGGCGAGAGAAGTGTCAAGAGTTCGTGAACCATCTTGAACAAATAAATTTAAAACATGACAAGCACATCTAATGTGAAAAAATTGTCCGCCAAAAGTGGGTTTGCAAATATTTTCTAATTCGGGAATAGAAGCGGTATTTGCGGCGGCATTATCAAAACCAATTGAAAATACTTTATTTATTAAATTATATTCTTCTAAAACTTGCTTAATTATTCTATAAATATTATGAGCCGAATGTCTTTCATAAAAAACTCGGAATGCAATAAGTCTTTTTTGAATTTTCCAATTGTCACCTATCCAATGACACGTGACACCCATATAAGAATGAATTTGCCAAGGATCACTCCAAATATCGCTACCTATATGCACACGTCCATTGAATTCCGCAAAAAATTTTGCTAAAGATTTTTTTCCTTTTTTATAAAGATGAAAAACTTCGCGTTTAAGTGTATTTTTTGGAATAGTTGGCGCTTGGGGAACCAACGCAGTATTTATCAAATATTTCATATTAAAATTTTCACCAGTATTAAACGGAGCATGATCAAGGGCAACATATTCACCTAATGTTTGTTTATAAAGTGCTTCGGTGAAACGAAATATAGGATGAGGATTAGAAGTGGCGTACCCGGAAATTTGTTGTTGCGTATTGTCGATCCCCGCTTGCGTTGGATGTTTTTTCGTCAAATGCCGACGGAATGTTCCGTAGCCGTCTCCTTTCATAAATTTATATGTTTGCAAACAATATTTACATTTTATATTATATTTACCTTCGCCTTCATCACGTACCTTGTCGAAGTGTAGCCACAAGTCGGATGTATTATCTCGACCCTTCCGTTCCGGCTCATTTGCCGTTGACGCTTCTTCGACACCGGTGGGAGGATGAAGACTTTCTTGTGTTGGGATGTGCTCGACGTTCGGAATCGGGACATAGTTGATATTATCGTCGTCGTCTTCCCAACTTGCATACTCACGAGGATCATATTCAAGAATGGGATAGTCGGAATCTCCCATAGTCATCTTGCCCTTGTCAGCATTTCTGCTTCCACTTGCCATTTTTGAGAGAATTGATCGGAAATCCGATTGAAAGAATTGAGTCGGGATTGAGAGAATTGGGAGAATTTGAGCGATTTGAGAGGATTTCAGAGAGAATTCGAGAGATTGTTCAGAGAATTTGTGACAAAAATGAAAGGGGGAGCATATGTATTTACAGGCAAGAATTAATTTTAATTCTTTTTTTTTTTTTTTTTTGGCTTTGGCAGCGGCCAAATTGGCCGTTGCACGTTGGCAACGGCCCAAAGAGAGAGGGGGGGGAGAGGGGGTTGGGCTCTCTCGCCCGGGCCCCACTTTTTTTTTTTTTTTTTTTTAAAAGAACGGTTCCGAACCGGCCCGAAACCGGCGGTTCCGGGTTGGAACCGTGGGCCCGGTCAACGGGCCGGTTCCGTGCCCACGGGCCCAAATGGCACCCTCTACCTAGAATTGTCTAGGCAGGCTTCGACAGTTCAAACTATGGCGACAGAGCTCGGGAGACTCGATTATGCGGTTTCGTACAAAATCGATGCAAAACGAAGGTGCGGATGTGGTCAGCAACGTTAGGGAATCAAAACGCACACGATAATTGTAAGAATCATGCCCGTGACAGTGCGATACTATGAACGTGCAGAGTTGAGCTCGAGAGGTCGACTAACCGATTTTGGATGTTGCGGACCAATTGAGCTGGTGCGATCGCTTCTTGGAGTTGGTGCGAAGCTTCTGGACTTGATTGCACGCCTTGAGATGGCTTGGATAGATCGGCCGAGCAGCTCTCAGCCCAAGCTCCGGCAAGCGACAGTGGCAACCGCGAGACCTTCTCTTTCTACCTTTTCTCTCTCTCTCTCTCTCTCTCTCTCTCTCTCTCTCTCTCTCTCTATATATATATATATATATATATATATATATTCTGTTTGCATGTGCGATCGAAATGAGCCTCTCTTGGTTCGTGAAGCTTCTTGCCCCTTTTATATCAACTTTGAAAATTGGTGCGCACGGGAAGTGCTTCGTCGACCCTCACACACGTGTGCACACGTGCAATTGGGCCGCCGGACGGCGATGGAATCGGTTGGGATTCCGTTCATGTCCGTTAGGCCTTCCTTTGAACTCAAACGAGCGCAAATTTCACACGGTTTCAAGAATGTTGACTTTTCCGAGCCACCACAGCTTTGATCGCCTCGCCGGCGCTCCTCCGGCGATCATTGGTCGTGCTGTTGATCTCAATCGACGCGTACTATCCTAAGGAACAAAACGCCCACATTAATTGATCCAATTAGCAACGATTAGCTTGTCAATTTGGTCGTCCAAATTGGTCTAAGGACTGTTCACTCACGCGGGCGTTCTGAGGAAGAAGACGACACTGCTTCGGACCGGTTCGACCGGCGATCAAACCAGTCTGAACCGATTCAGACTTGCAATTTTCGAAATTAATCAAAATCTTTGGGAAATTTTTGCAATTAAACCTCAAAATTGAATTCGGGGGCTCAAATACTATCTAGAAATATGATTTTGCCCAAAAATTTTCACCAATTTCTATAAAAACTCCAAATTTTTCTAAAATTGCAAATTCGGGAAAAGCTCAATCAAATGCCCAAATGACCAAATTGGATCAAATCACCCCTGTCAATCGATTCAGAAAATATGAAAACCTTAGGAGGTAGTCCAATTTTGCCATGAAAGTCCCTGGATTAAAAGTAATTTCAAAAATTAAAAATCTCGGTGACTAAATTGCAAAGATTTCGGGGATTTTTGCCCAATTCGTGCAATTCGAGCAATTGGGGGCGAAATTGATCAAATTGGAGTTGCAGAGGACTGAAATTGAATGTCTTGACTCAAGATATGCAAAATTTGCAAATAAAAAGACTCAAATTGTATTTTTTAGGCAAATTCAAACCTTGGTGTTGTGAAGGAACACCTAAAATTGATTTCAATTTTCAATTTTTCTTGAGGTCATTATGAAAAAGGAATAAAAATAAAAATATGGAACATTTTTATATATTTGTGTAACCTGGGGAAGTATTTTTTGTGAATTTTCTTATTTTTTTTCTATTTTCCGAAAATATTAAAAAAATGTAAAAAATATGAAAAATTATTTTTTGTTCAAAAATGGTTCCTTATGCTTGGCCAAGGTTACCAAACTTGATTTTTCAATTTTTTGACTTTTTGTGAATTTTTGTGAATTTTTATAGAACTAAAGAAAAACTTGATCAAAAATTCGAGTGTCAACAATGTACTTCCTCGTCAAGGTCTTTATTTAGGAAAGAATTTTCAATATCCATATAGTGTAACTCCATATCAAAATGAGCTACAAATGTCATGATCACTTTGAAAGAATTCTTAGAAGAGCTTGGGGAAAATGTTTCTTCATAGTCTACTCATTCTTTTTGAGTGAAATATTAGCTACCAATCTGGTTTTAAACTTCTCAATCTTCTTTTGGAGTTGCTTTTTGGTTTTATACACTCATATGTAGCCAATTGGCTTATTACCTTAAAAATTCAACAAGCTCCTAAACACCATTATGTTTCATAGATCGCATTTCATCTTTCATTGCATTCCACCACATACTCGATTGAGGATAAGAAACAACATCTATATAATTCACTAAATCAACCACACATACGATATGGTAGTCATGCTCTCCCATATAGACTATATAGTCTGGTAGTATATATGATCGTCTCTGTCTGATAGATCTTCTAAGTGGAGCTACTTTAATCTTATCCTACACTTGTGGGGCTTAAGAAACTTCATTAGGATCTGTCTATATAACATAATCATGAACTCCAATAAGCTCGCTTTGTAATGTGGGAGGCTCCAAGATCGTTTGTATAGGCAGAGAAAAGCAACACAATAATCCCCACCGTACCGTTTTCTTCAATAGTCTTTGAGCAGTTACACTCTTCGACCACGTCAAACTCCAGAAATTTCATTGTCTACGATTCCACAATTCTTGTGCCTCCATCGGGATTATACCAATTACCCTTTATGGATTTGCGTAAAATACAAAGCAACACCTTGTAGCTCTCGAGTCCAACTTACTTAATGTTGGGTAATATAACTTCACTTTGGCAAGACAACCCCAAACCTTTAGATGGTTCGGTTAGATTTACGTCCAGCACATAACTCAAAAGGAGTCAATAGAACGGGTTAGGTGGGAACATGGTTTAGAAGGTAAAAGGCAACTTTCACAGCTTTACCCCATAGAGATCCATGTAGGCTCATTCTTCTAATCACACTCCTCATCATATTCATAAGAGTGCGATTACGCCTTTCAGCCACACTATTTTGTTCAAGACTCCCGGGAGTAGTAAATTGAGCTATTATCCTCGAATCCTCTAAGTATTTAGCAAATGACCATTTAAGCTGTCCGACATCGTCATGTCTTCCATAATACTCACCACCTTGGTTTGATTTGACAAACTTTATGACTTTTTCCAACTGTTTTTCGACTTCAGTTCGAAAGATCTTGAACTTGTCAAGAGACTTAGACTTTTTCTTACTAAAGTAATGATAAACATATCGAGAATATTCATCGATAAATGTGTTGAAATAAAAAATTTTACACAAGATTGCCGTATAAGGTCCACTGAAATTAGTGTGAATGACTTCCAACAAGTCAAAGCTACGGAGTGCGGTTTTCTTCCTTATCTTAGTCATCTTACCCCTACATCAGTATATGCAATTCTCTAGGTCACATTTAAGAGCAGGTGGGATATCAACCTTTATCATCCTTTCCACTCTCTCCCTAGATATGTGGCTAAGTCGTTTATGACATAATGCATAAGACTGTTCTTCATGTAGAGGTCTTTTGAAATAACCTTTTGGTTGTATAAGCGATTTTATATATATATATATATATATATATATATATATATATCATTGAGAGTTAAACATAATTTGTATAATTGATTGGACATATTACATCACCCAGTATTATTTGACTTAAAAATGTCAAGATATAGGCTCATAGGTTTGTATATAAATCCGATCAATGTATAACATAAATCTTGAAAGGGAAGTTAAGAAACCGAATAGAGATGAGGCTCTATAAAACCCAACGCATAATCCGATGACAAATCACTCTCAATAACTTCAATGAAGGATAGGAGGAAACATTCAAGGAAGCAAGGACCGGAAGAGTATGCCTCCAACTCGGAAGGAAACATTCTTAAAACTCGCAATTTGCTACTACACATGTTACACTGATGCATAGAAAATCCAATCAATACTTTTACATCTTGGAACTGGATTCCCTAACACACACCTTCAATGTTAGTGGTAACATTAAATGAAATCCCACCGTCCATTCCCATCCGATGCCCAAAAATCCGCCACGTCATCTGAAGGAGGGGGAGGCAACAATTGGGTGGCACTTTTGAAACCTAGCTTCCCTCTCTCTCTCTCTCCTCATATCCGTTTCCTCTCTCCTCAAATCAGATCCGAAATTTCCTTTGCTCTCCTCACACCTTCACGCTCTGTGTTGCGAAGATTGTCTCCTCCTCTCAACGCATCCTTTGTCTTCCCCGCTCGCCGCCTCGCGACTGTCGGCCTCGTCTTAGTTCGTCTCAGCTTGCCTCACCTCAGCTCTCCTCCCTCACATCGTCTGTCGCCTCCCCCTGACGCGTCGTGGCTCTCCACTTTGAGGCCGTTGGCTTCGTCTCAGCTAGCCCTCTTGCTCGCGTCGCTTCCTCTCGCCTCGGCTTCTGTGGTAAAATTTCTTATTTGAGCCTTGATATCAAATTCGCTTATTCCTACAACTCTGTTTTTGAGTGAGTCGTACTCATTTGGAAAATTTTTGCTCTATTTCTCTATCTGTCTAGGTAGGCACTTATCGGTGGAGAGGAATCGCTATCTGTACGTGCGCTTGTTCCTTGAGCTATCCAGGCTTTCTAAAGAACAACCATCTCTCGCGCGATTCGTTGTGTGCGTCTCGGTTGCTAGTATTGGCCACAAACTATTCACTTCTCAAGGTAGAGTTTTTTTCTTCAATTTGGTCTTTCTATTGTTCTGGGTATCTAGGGGCAATTCTTGAATGCTTGATGGTCTACTTTTTTGTTGTTTTACTTCAAGTAGTACCTAGGATTCCAAGATGGTCTTTCTATTGCTTTTGGGTATTGTATTGTGTATCAAGATTTCTTGAACCTATTAGTATGTAGTAGATATTAGTGAAGTGAAATCTGGTTAATTAAAAGGAGAGAAGAAAAGGTAAAATCCTTTCTTCAATCTGGTTAATTAAAAGGAAAGAAGAAATTGTGTATCACAAATTATACGCCTGTTGCTCAGATGCAACAAGCGTATAAATTGTGTAAAACTTTAGCATTGCATTTTTGCAATAAAGAGGTCTATACTTTCCTCCTATGTTTGGAATGACTTGACATTCTTATATTAAAATTTTGTCATTGCTTCCTATGAATATCTGAAATGAATTTACAGTTATCAATTAATGGAAATTAATCTACTGTCACTTATCAATTTCATGATACTCAGTTTTACAAATACTA
Source organism: Rhodamnia argentea (assembly GCF_020921035.1). Taxonomy (NCBI): domain Eukaryota; kingdom Viridiplantae; phylum Streptophyta; class Magnoliopsida; order Myrtales; family Myrtaceae; genus Rhodamnia; species Rhodamnia argentea. The sequence continues at coordinate 11,879,147 of NC_063156.1, forward strand.
CTTTATGATGAATTGAAGAATAGAGCATTTCCCCTTATTTTTATATTTGATGAGAACTTTTTGTGTCACAGCAGAAGTCATTTGCATTGTTCTCGGAATTGTTAGCTTGTGATACCGTATTTTCTTCTTGTTTAAATAGTTTTAAGTTTCACAATTGCCTTTGGGGTGTAACCGAATTGTTCGAGCATAAAATATACCTGTATGATCACTGAGAAAAGCTGCATTTTGTAGATTGAATGCGGCAACTTAGATGCATGGTTTTTTTAGAGGTAGATTGAATGCGGCAACTTTCTGGTGTATATTCCTAAGGCAAAAAAAAAAAAAAAAAGGGATGGAAGTAGCTGTGATAAGTATGTCGCATTAGCATTTCTGGTGTATATACGTGGTAAAGTGAACGCTTTGTAAATTGATTGCTAATGCCCCTTGGTGTCGTATGTCACTTATCTATGCTATTTTAGGTTTGTTGAAATGCCGAAGGAATACTATGTTATTTTCAATGGCCGTAATATCGGCATATACGATAGTTGGCCTCAAACTGAAGTTCAAGTAAGTGGTCTTAGTAATGCTAATTACAAATGAATATAACAATTGGGAAGCCACAAAACAAGCGCACTTGAAATTTTTCAATATGAAGGAGTTGCTAATGACAATTCATTTGCCTACACGATTTCATCCCAATAATGAACATGTGAAGCAGGTATGTTAGTTGCTTACTCTTCTAATAAGACACTTTAATTTTTCAATGGTTTAGGGATGTAAAAATTATATGGTTTCTTGTTATGTCTAATCAGGACGATGCTTGTCCTAGTGGATGTAGCCGTATAATTAGAGTTCTAGAAATGGAGTTAGAACAAACCCGATTTGAGCTGGAATAAACCCGAAGGGAGCTGGAACATAGCCAATGTTCACATCAATTGACTACACAAGAATTGGAACATACCCAAGGTTCGCTTCGATTGATTGTACAGGAACTATAGAATGTAAGGGAGGTGAATCGCAGCTTGCAAGATATGATTAGTAAGGAATGTTCTAGTTTCACCAAACGAGGCTTCAATTGATATCTCACAACCTTCACACACTCAAGAATCTAAAGGTGGTGGACTGTGAAGTTTTGGACTACAATAAGCTTAATGGATGTTGGTATCGCTATTAAATGACGATGTTGAGTTGTATACAGCAAAGTACTAGTCTTTATGTTGTTTCGGGTGGATTTGGCTATGTAGTATTTGTTTGGGAATATGGCTGTGTAATTTTGTAATTGGGGTGTTTTTGCTAACTCTTATGTGTTGAGTTGTGCATCCTATATTAGGAAGGTTTTGAATGTTGGGATGTTTGTCTTTAAGGTTTCGTATGTTGGGATGTTTGTCTTTTCCACCAAAGAACGTGGATCAGTTCATGACACTGCATAATTGACTCCCCAATTATATATTTCGACCAAAACTCAACCTAGTTTAACATCTTAAGATCATTTGACACTTGGACGCCAATTTAATTGCATAATTGACATACGTTAACTCTAGAGGATAGCTACGGCCAATCATCCCAACATCATTTGCATTTACAGAGAGCAATAGGTAGCATTTCACCTAATACATAGAAACTGTCCTTAAATTGGAAAACAAAACTCTCCTAGACCCTAACCGAAGCAAAATACGAAAATTTTTCAAGGAACTCAAAGGTCCTGACTGAACAGAGTTAGGACCTTTGAGTTTTCATGATCCCACCTCTGCCTTCATAGGCAGCACATTGCTTAACGCAGCTACTGGATTTAGCACCTATTCCACCACATTGATCACACACTTTAGAATATGAAACTTCAATTTCCTTCCGACCTCTAAAAAGTTGATTCTTTGAAGCTTAGGAACAGATCATACCTATAACAAAATAAACTAAAGAAATGAGAACTCAAGTATTCATGAGGAAATCTTTTGTACAAGGTGATACTTTCTAGTTACCGTATATCAAGCACATGTCTTCCTGCAATTCCTAAATTGAAGTTCAGGCCCCCTTGTTCACCCTTGTCTCCAAAAAGCTCATCTGGTCCACCAAAAAATGCACCAAAGACTTCGAATGGATCCACCTAGAGAAAGGGGTCATTAGAGAAAAAAAAAAAGGAAAAAGAAACACGCACATGGAAAAGGTCTGATGGTCATATCAACATCCTGACTATCAAATCGAAGAAACAGAAAGAGCGCTCTAAAGGAGAGGTCCGCACAGCACACAAATCTGCAATAAACCAGTAGTTGAAGGATGGCAGTATCATATCCACAACTTCAGACTTGCCCGCTTCTCCTTGCCATCCTGGAATTGAAAAAAGGAAATTTAAAAATCCCAAAAGAAGCACTAGACTGAATAGAGTTAGAACGACCGGTCATTGACATTGCTAGGTAAGATCTCTACAATGAGAACTTAGGCATTTCAATAGCACGATCAAATTATAATCACAAAACAAATACTCAAATAACAATGAGACTCAAGTGGACTCCAATCGCTGAAGACGATCTTTTCCAATTCACATAAGTGTATCGGAATATCTTTTACAACATCTGGACTGTCAAATAGAAGAAATAGAAAGAGTTAATTTAATCAGAAATTAGCATGCATGATAAAATGAACATAACTTAGTGCAAATAGAATAGTGCTTTACTCGTCACCAAACGGTGCTATCATGGAAGGCATATTCAAGTCTTGTGATGCCTCTAACCTACTGAATAAACTAATGTAAAAACTCGGAGGCTTATTGTAATTTGCAAGAACTTGAGGTACAAAAGAAGCTTGCGAAGAAGCTTGAGGCACATCTCCTTGCTTCTTTCTTTTTGTTTTATTCTTCTCTAGACAGTTTTTATGTCGCTTTCCTCCTTTGTGTCCATCTTTCTTCTTGAGGCCCGTACATTTTGCAAGGAGTCTCATATCTTCACTTAAAGCTGTCAAATTTCCCCGAGACTCACTTCCAAGTGGCATTTCATCGAGAGATTTGTTTATGGTCAAGATCATTTTCTTGATAAATTCATATCTCTGAATAGTTTGTGACCCCTTGATTGCTGTCTTAACAAACTCGGGACACACCTCTCTATATCTATTAGTAACATCCATGTCATCATTCCCTTGAATGAATATATAGAATTTATTAGAAGTTACCAATAAATTAGAACACTAAATTGAGTAAAAAAGAGTGTAATGACAATTTATACCCGAGTATCTAAACCATGCTTCTCTAGTATTCCATCTCTTGCTTCACGTGTCCATCTCTTCAAAAAGTAAGCACCAAGAATTAACTTTATGTCCAAGTTATCAAGCACTTTCAACGCATGGTAACATAAAATCCCAACGGTGTCAAAATGATTACAAGCACAATTCACCACTTCATTGCTTGGGCCACCGGTAACCTTATACTACGGTTCATTTGCACCAAATGAACCAACAACAGATTCAACCAAGAGACCCATCTCATTACACTCCTTGATAACTAGGGATAAAGTTTTTATCTATTATATCTGAAAATTTTCAAACATCGAAGGTGTATAGACCTTACTTGTTTGATGCAACATAGGTGATGTCCGACACAAAATCGTAGGCAATTTCTCTCTAGCATTAAACTCAGCTTGTAACTCTTTATACCACTTATCATTCACCACCTTATCAAATCTCTTAAAAAATGCATTTAGATTTATATTACATGTAAGATAATCCTTCAAATCTCCATTTAAACTCTCACTCAACCGTGTACTACGCATCCCCAAGGTCACTATAGATTTCATATAACATCTAGCGTACTTCTCTTTCAATCTATACAGATGTTGGAGCCAAGAATTGTCACTAGCTTCATATGTTGAAAGTAATGAGTCCCAACCTTTTCAAATTTTTTCACTGCTACATATTCGTACACAAGCTTCTTCAAATCAGTCAAAAAATTAGATCCACTCTTCATTAAATGACCAACATTTTTTTATGGCATTTTGGATTAAATGCCATGTACACAATCCATGTCTTGTCTTGGGAATCACCTCTTCTAATTCCTTCAACATTGCTACATCTTGATCAATAAAAATTGTTACAGGCCTCTTATATTGGTGTGCCCCCAAGAATGTTTCCAAAAGCCATCCGAAGGAATATGTGGTTTCATCATATAAAAGTGCAACCCCAAAAATCACAAGTTCTCTATGGCGATTGAATCCAATAAATGCACCAAGTGGCATGCACTCTTTGTTGGTGGAAAATGTGGTGTCAAAGGTCACAACATCACCAAAAAGGGAATAATCAATAACTATTCTAGAATCTATCCAAAATATGTTTGTTATTTGCTAATTACTATCAAGCTGAACAACATAGAAGAAAGATGTGTCTAAGATCTATCGTTTCTCGAAGTACCTCAATAAACATCCTGTGTCTCCAAACTCCATGTCTCTCCCTCGTTTAATGTAAAGATAATTTTTTATCAACCCTTGTGTAACTAACATTTTCTCTTCCCCCAATCTATACACTAGACAAGTCATGTTGCTAGCTTTGTGTAAGGCCTGCATTGTCAGCCAACACAATTTGTTGAGCTTGGACATCGCTTATTTGCCTATGTGACCGTATCAAGTGAGTACAGTTTGCAAAGTGGAGTGGATGAGAATGCTTTGGCTCAAAATCATACACACTATTTACCACTCCCTCGAACTAATCTGATTCCCATTCGGGCATGGCAGTCCATCCTCATTTCAGATCTAGGCTTTTTTACTAATGCCGGGCGTTTATCTTTTCGTCGACGTTCCTCTTTTGCACAACAAAAGCATGTCGAAGGGAAAAAGTACATTAAAAGTGCCATAACTTTTGTACGGCATTCACTTGAGTGCCATAACTTTCAAAACGTTCACTTAAGTGCCATAACTTTCAAAAATTGTTCACTTGAGTGCCATGCTGACGTGGACACCGGAAAAGCCGACGTGGCAGCCGGAAAGCCGACGTGGCTCGCCGGAAAGTTGACGTGGCTCGCCGGAAAAGTAGTTGTAGCACTCAAGTGAACGATTTTGCTTCGACGTGGCACTCAAGTAAACGATTTTTGAAAGTTATAGCACTCAAGTGAACGCCCTACATAAGTTATGGCACTCATGGTGTACTTATCCCCGTGTAGAAGTTATGGAACCATCCTTCTTTTTATTAGTAACTCTCCTACATACACCAAAATCAATTTTCAATGCATACATCTTCCAAAACTCCCACGCCTCATCTACATTAGGGGTGTGCAAATTGGACCGGACCGACTCGAACCGGCCCGGGATCGGACCAGACCGGCCGGGTTGGTCCGGTCCTTGAGGGGGGCGGTCCGGTCCCCGGTCCCAATAAATGGAACAGGTGACCGGGCGGTCCGGTCCCCGGGTCCATGGTGGATGGGACTAGTCCGGACCGTCCGGATCTGACCGTTCAAAATATATATAGAGATTCTTAAAATTATAAAAATAATTAGAAATGTTTGACTTCAAACAAAATAATTCAGTAATAAAAAAGAAAAAAAGAACCAGTTAACACGAACTAGTTAACCCAATTTTCCTAAGTCCTCTCCGCTTGCGTCTCCTTGTTGCCTCTCCGCTCACGTCTTGCCTTCGCTTCTCCGCTCATGTCTCACCTTCGCCTTTCCACTTGCTCTTCTTGTAGTCCCGCCTATTGTTGACTCGTTGCTCTTCTCGCAATTAAAGCATATTGTATTCAAAGAGTTAGATTTTTATAAGTAACTAATATTAGCGGTCCCATTGGGCCGGGACCGGGACCGGATCGGACCACCGATCCAGGTCCCGGTTTGGTCCGTGGTCCTGAAAATTTAGGGACCGGGACTACCGGTCCGGTCCCCTGTTCTATATCGGGACCGGATCGCCCGGCACCATGCACACCCCTAATCTACATCATTAAATTCCATACCTACTTGTGCGGTGCAATCATTACTGGCGATAAAATCACATAAAACATAGTGGACAAAGTGGCATCATTAGAAGATAAACTTGAACAACAAACAATAAAACAGAAGAAAAACTAACATACTTTCATGAATACATCAATTACCTTGGGCCATCATCATCCATTTGAGAGGGCGTCTCCATTTGAGGGATAATTTGATTGCTACTACTAAGCATGGCAGTTGAGAGCCAAAGTGCTCGCCTATCTCTCCCAATATTTCTGAAAGTGTGCAACCGCTGCCAGCTAACATTTTTCTGGATTTGATAAAGGCAGGTCTATGAGTGTCAAGGATTACTTATAGGAAACAGTTGCTAATGAAGCAATTGCTTGATAGGATTGAAAATAATTTGCAATATCCCTGTCCACATTTGTAGGTGATCCAAGTTAGAATCTTAAAGTTTATAATTGCATGCTCAAACTCCCTTTCTTGTTATTACCTTTGGGAGGCCGGAGAGAGGTAAATTAGGCTGTTTCAACTTGCGTGCGAATTTTCTATTGCTTCAACCCCGCCAAAAATAGGAAAAAGGAATAATCCAACTCTTCAATATGGAATGAGAAGCATGTTACAGAAAAGTTTCAACATCAATGATCCCCTAAAAACGAATAGTCCTTAAGCGCACCAAACACAAACAACGAAATTACCCAAAAAAGCTACTTGATTTCTTCAAAAGACATTCTTATGTGGACCCTTTTTATTCTCCTCTTTTGATTAACTAGATTTCACTTCATTGATATCTACAAAATCTTGAAACCCGATACATTACCCAGAAACAAGTTGGAGCAAAACAATAAAAGAGTAAATCATCAAGCATTCGGGAATCACTCCCAAATCGGATTGAAGAAAAGATTTTACCTTTCTTCTCTCCTTTTAATTAATAAGATTGAAGAAAAGATTTTACCTTTTCTTCTCTCCTTTTAGTTAACCAGATTTCACTTCACTAATATCTACCACATACTAACAGGTTCAAGAAATCTTGATACACAATACATTACCTAGAAGCAATAGAAAGACCAAATTGGAATACTAGGTACTGCTTGAAGCAAAACAACAAAAAAGTAAACCGTCGAGCATTCGGGGAATTGCCCCGAGACCTAGAACAATAGAAAGATTAGATTGAAGAAAAAAAATTCTACCTTGAGAAGTGAATAGTTTGCGGGCCGGTACCAGCAACCAAGACGTGCACAACGAATCGCGCGAGAGATGGCTATTCTTTAGAAATCCTCGATAGCTCAGGGAACAAGCGTAAGTACAAATAGCAATTCCTCTCCACCAATAAGTGCCTGCCCAGACAGACAGAGAAAGAGAGCAAAAATTTGCCGAATGAGTACGACTCGCTCAAAAACAAAGTTGTAGGAATTGATGAATTTTGATATCAAGGCTCAAATCATAAATTTTACCACAGAAGCCGAGGCGAGCGGAGGCGATGCGAGCGAGAGGGCAAGCCGAGACGAAGCCGGCGGCCTCGAAGTGGAGAGCCGCGACGCGTCGAGGGGGAGGCAACGGACGATGCGAGGGAGACCAATAGTCGCGAGGCGGCGAGCGGGGAAGACAAAGGACACGTAGAGCGGAGGAGACAGATGAGGCGACACAGAGCACCAAAGTGCGAAGAGAGTAGCGCAAATTTCATAACAAATATGAGGAGAGAGAGGGAATCCAGGTTTCAAAAGTGCTGCCCAATTTTTGCCTCCCCCTCCTTCAAATGATGTGGAGGATTTTTGGGCATCGGATGAGAATGGACGGTGGAATTTCATTTAATGTTACCACTGACATTGAAGGGGTGTGTTAGGGGATCTGGTTTCATGTCAATGGTCGTTTGGTCTTTAGACAGTAGTTATCCTGTAGAGTACAAATGACGCGCTTTGTCGGGATCCCGTACACAGGGAGATTCCTGTCGGAATGGGGATTCTCTGTGATTGACACCCCTTGTAAAGTTTTGATTGGAAAAACAAATTTCTGGAAATTCCTCTGTAGCTGTAAATCTGGCTATTCATCTACTTTATCATCTGTATTGATTCTTTTACTTTTTTTTATCACTAAGAGTATTTCATTAAGACGCAACAAGGGTATACCAAGCATTTACATCAAGACTCATGGCATCAACAAGTGAATGCTCGTTTCAGATCCAACCTGTCTATGGAGATTTGTTTTCGCTTTCTTTTCTAATATGATTCCTTTGTCACGCCATAAATTTGTTGGGTGAATTTGCTAAAGATCGTTTCCAAGCATAGCACGCTTTCTTTATGCAGCATGTGGCTTTAATGGCGTGGAAGGCTGTTGTGAATGTAATGCGTATTCTGATCATTGGCATTCTGATAGAGGCATTTGATTACATCGTGCGTGGGGAAATGTTCGCTTGAATATAGGAGTTGCATCAAATTTGTGCTTGAGCGTTGACATGCTTTCAGTGTGAAATTATAACGATTGAATTTCGGATTTCGTTGAACCGCTATGTCTTTTTCCCTCAACTAAATGGGATAATTGTAGCAGCTTATGAAGTGAATGATGATTAAGATTGTCTTCTTGTTATTGATCATAATACTGAACTAATGTGATGCTTAAAATTTCCATGCCTGCAAGGACGAGTATGAACTCCTAGAAGCACTGAAGCCTAAACTTGCTGTTCATCCATTGACAGCCCCCGTTTTAGGAAATGATCATAATGAGTTTCCGTAGTCGTGAAAATCTGGTAAGGCCTGATGAACTCTCTTGTTGTGGTTATCTATGCTGCAGATACGAAATTTTACTTGGAACATTGCAATTATCACTTCATTTATTATCTCCTTTTTTGTACTTGAGGGTGGTTGACATGTTTGTCCTTTTCGAATGCTGTGGCAATTAAATACATAACTTGTGCCTTTCTGGACAGGTTTGTGCACCATCATGATGCTGAATTTACCTTGCATTAGTGGAGTCCTCTGCGGAGTTGAAATTTTGTTTCAGTTTTCCAAGCACGTAATTTCACAATTTCATTTTCAGATACAGAGGTGTTTGTCCTGCTTCGAATTGGATAACATGGTCACTACTTGATCATTGTATTGAGGAGTGTTCTCTGTTGCATAAGAGGAGGCATACGTAGTTACTAGTGACAGTTATCTTGATGGAAAATATCCTCTGTTCAAAGCTCAGTATCAGTTTTCAGGTAAGCTTCTTGGGGTTGGGTTGTGGCCAGCTGATGAGGGGTGCAATTTTGTGAACCTGTGGAGGACCCATCTTTGCTTGGGGCAGAACGCCTTATTGTTGGAAATGATATCCTTCTAGTAATAAGTGTGAAACTATTTGTCAGAATGTGTAGACTGATTACTCTATGCTCTTGCTGTCGATTTGGTTTCTTCATGTAATTTTCTACCGTCCCTTTGTACTGTTGTGCTGAATGCTCTTTGCCGCTCCTTGTCTCAAAGAGAGTTATTGGATTTAGTAAGTCTTTGCAACTGAAAGAAGAGCCTTGGCACAACGGTATTATCTGCACTTGTTAAATCCTTCTTACCCCTGTTCTCATGGTTGCTCCTAGTTCTTTTGATGAAGGTTGGGATCCCTAAGGTTCTAGCTGGTGACCTGCTTTTTCTCAGTTTTTGGAGCTTACAAGCATGCAACGGGAGGCTGTACTCTCACTGCCTCTTTTCGCTCCTGAGACAGTCAAATTGAGTTCAGTACCATTTCCTCCTGTTTCGGTCAACCAGGTCGTGCAACTCCTAGAACGGGTTCCTTATGCGTTAAATTAGTCTTGCCATTTCAAGTTTCTTTATGTTGAGCTGTGGATACACAAGTACTCCATGCTTCTCCCCGGGAGGATTCTGTCAAGTTGCATAATGTGCAAAGGGCACTGTGTTTACGACAGTACAGCTATGCTTACGCGGTGAAGTGCCGTCTGAGACGCCCAAGCATAATATGGGAGTTACAAACTCTGATCAAAAACCATACGCTAACCGGGAGTGGAGAGTTTTACTACACACCGGAGCTTGTACACTCCAATTCTCTTGCCAGGAGGATGTTAAGGGCTGCTAAGTTTGCGCATATGGGTAAAACGATGGTTCATTCATGTAACTAGAGCCTTAAAACTGTACCGGTTTTCACATTTGTGCTGTATATTTGATGACAAATACCCTTTCTTTTTACCTACGTACCTTGGCAAGTTAATTTTCAAAAGATGAATGGTGATGTTTCTGGCGGCGGCCTCTTAAATAAATGTTCTTATACTTGCACAAGGGAATGCAATGTTTCTTGTACCGAGAGGGATTTCCGGGTCATGAGGCTGATTTATCTCCAGATTCTACACAAAATAGTGCTTAGCACAGTTACTGCAGAGTCTACTAGTGGATACTGCTGTCGTGATTCTTTTGTACTGAGGGGTGTCCAAGAATGTTGAGAAGTGCAAGAGGTTTCTCTAGTAATATGAAGTGTACGTTTATCAATAAGACGAGGAACAAAAAGTATTGATTGGATTTGCAAATTAAGGGCTTGTATGGTAACACTCCCTGGAAAGTGTTTTTGTTCTGAAAGTGTTCCCGAAACACTTTTGGAACCGAAACGCGTATGATAAAAAAATGTTCCAAAAGTATTCCGGAGAACATTTTTGAAGCAAAATTAAGGAACAAAAAAAATCTTGTTTCTTGTTCTTCGGAACACTTTTTGGAAACAACTCGAAAACAAGCTTGTGTAAGCCACCACATCCCATCATCGTCGACGAGGAGTTGACGCAGCTGTCGCCACCCGTCGTAGCGTCGCCGTTGGCCGCCGGTCGCCCCGCAGCCGGTCGCCGGAGGCCGGCTACCGCTGCCCACCGCCACGACCACCCGCAGCTGCCGATCGCCAGCCTCCGCCCTCGCCGGCCGCCGGTTGCAGATCCTTCCTTTTGATGAAAAAAATTTTTTTTTTTTTTTTTGTACTTACCAAACGAGTTTCTATTCTTGAAAATCATAGCTGGCAACAGAAACACAAAAAAATGTTTCTATTCTAAACATATTTTTAGGAACAGAAGCATTACCATATAGATCCTAAGTCACCGGAGCGAGTTCAGACCATTTACCCTTAAAGGACAGTTTGACCGCCACATTTTAAGACATGTTACGCTTGTCATAACAAATCAACACTTGTCATAACGAGCCGACACTTGTCACAACTAAAGTCACTACTTTTCAACAGTCACCCATCATACAAATGAAATCAATTTAAAACAATCTGATAATCAATGTAAAGTCTCAAGCCCAGATTTCATTCCTATGGAGCGTAAAACAGTAAGTCTAGCCGAGGACAGGATCCCATAATTCCGTCGTCCAACGATATGTGTATAAAAATAGCGAGTTCATAATCTAGATAATGAGGAATTAGCGCGGTCCCGAACGAGCACCTTCGCTTTTATAAGCAGGGCATCGCCTCCCGACACTTTGGGAGCATCTAAAGCTTTCCTCTACTGGATTTGCTTCTCTCGACACAACTAGAGTCATCAAAGAAAGTTGTCCTTCAACCTACCACATCGTGCATTTGGAAGATCTTACCAATCATCGACACAGAGAAGCAAACAACCCGTTAATCCTAAGAACAAGAGAATCTATGTCCTTCCTAGTATGTCATCCTGGATTTCCTGACAGGGAATCCTGGGAAAGTGTCGAAATCACTGTAAGGTGAAAGGGGAAGCATAGTGATTCCCCTTGAGAGCCAACATATCTGAAGAGGAGTTTGCCTGAATCCTGGAGGAGAAAACATGGTCAAGTGCAAGATCTGGAGGTGATGAATAGTGCTTAGCATTAAAAGAATGAGGTTGAATTCCCTCTATCAGATAGACGAGACAACGGTCCTCGGAATGAATGAGGAGTAATAATGAATATTCCTCCATATGCACGACAAAAAAACCAAAGTTTGATTTCGTCCACCACCACTTTCAGGAGTAAGCAGAGTCTGCATCCTACACAATGGAACGAGGTCTTTTCAGCATTCATACATAACAAACATACAATGTCCCCAATGTCCTTAAAATAGCAGGACTTATTCTTACAAGCCCCAAGGACACGAGATTGTCAAAACTGAGGTAATAAGATTCCCCCATATGACTTCACATTGTGCAACATCAAAGGTCTCAGAACAGCACTTAATCACCAATGGAAACAGAACACAAAAGCATATAGCGCTTTCTGTATTTTCTGTGAGTTGGGAATATGCTTCCACGCGTAAATACACAGCAAAACTATTCCTGCACCTCGAGGTTAAGAAGGTGGAGATAGCAGAATCTCAAGCATAACAAACTCACTCTTCGGCGCGCATTACATGACATGTCAGATACAATTTGTTGCTCTTTTCCCCTTGTTTTAGACAGCAAGATATTTACCATGATTCCACAGAAGCACACTGAGAGAAACACCACACAAATGAGGAGCTAGACATAAGTTAAAAACGGATACAGCTCGATGACAAAAATACATTCATGAGGATACCCACGTCTTGCACTGCTCTTCCACTACTTCCCACCACAGTTAATGTGTGCTGAAGAAACTAAAAGCTTTAAACACAGTGAAAAGCAAGCAAGAATAGCTTAACAGAGTAGTGACCGAGAACTGTTAAAAGAATTACCACCGATGCAGCTTGGCTAACATCCACTCTTCAGATTTAGGGACATGAAAGTAAATTTCGGGTACAGATATGTCGGACCTTCATTTCGCAATCTCAAATGCTGCACGTACAAGACATCAGGCATTTGATATCCTCGGAAGTTTTCAAACATATCAAATCACAGGAACATACATAACTTTAAGGACTCACGGAAGAGTTCATCTAATTCTCCGAACTAATAGCTAATAATAGACATCAAAACATGAACATTGATAGGACCAAGAATTCTTCGATGAGGCAGCCTCCCAAACGATATATTTTTTGAGTTCATGAAAATCAAGATCATTCCCAGAGCTAACTTTACCTTCAATCAGTTTCAGAAGAAGATTTAACAGAATAAAACGCAAATATGAGTCAAGAAAACATCATACTACATCATGCCACTGAGCAGAACCTAATCTTGTATCAACATGAAATTTCCCTCAAAATATCTCTCAGTGCCTTATATCTGGCAGGAGATGCACAAAAGCTATTACCCCAATGGGGAACAGCCTATTCAGGCTTTTCTGTTCCAATATCACCATCCAAAATGGCATGCCTAGTCAGAACAACCTCTTTCACGAGATTCCTGTAAGTAAATGGCCTAACTGCTGCTCGCAGAAATAGTTCTGGAGGAATCTTGCTCTTCTTAATTCTCTTCCTCCAAGGGCCGATTCCAGCGATCTTCCATTCTTCTGGACTGACTTTTGCTCTTGCACCCCTGATAGCCGTTTCATCTCCGTCTTCCACGATATTCCTCTTCCCCTGGAATTCCATTTCCTTCAATTGCTTCTTATAGAACTCCGACGTTACTTCAACACTCCGCTTTGCTAACTTTTCCATTCGTTCGGAGTTATTCACTGCCTTATTAAATTCCTCTTGCCAATATTTCTTATCCTCTTCTTCGTCGGAGTTGTCTTCTTCTATACCCGATTCATCAGCTCCGCCATCTTCCAACTCCATTACTGTATCATCCAGATCACCTTCCTCCTCCCCCTCCTCCTCATCATCATCATCAGCACTCCCATCATCCTCTATCCAATCCACAATCTCATTATCGCTTTTACTACCACTCCAATCATCTTCATCGTCCGGAGCATCACAACCCAATTCCATCTCCTCCAACTTAGCTTTCCACTCCTTTGTATATGGATGCAACAGCTGAGCGGGATGATTTGTCAGCAAAAACTCCAAACACTCATTTTTCTTCTCGTCACTCGACTTCTCATAAGCCTTAACCACATCATCTACAAAGGCCTTGGGATTTGCCTTGAGAATCTTGCACAAGCCATTGAAATAAGTACACAATTCGACCATCCCATCACCTTTTTTCACCTTGAAAAGAAAGTCCTTCTCTGTCCTGGGATCGAGAAAAGGCGTCAGCAACCGGAAGAAATCGTCCTGAGGCTCAAACCTACATTGATACACTGGTCTCTTGACATAGATTATATCGGGCCTCATCCATGCAGCACATTGCGTAATCAAGTTCCGAGCCTTATTCCCGAGCCTACCCATCAAATTCCACTTATCCAATCTCTGTTTCCCGGCTTCCAACACTACCTCGGCCACCAAAGTCCACTGCTGCCATGGCGATTCCCTAAGCGTCCACTTTGGGTGTCTCACGAACACCCAAAAGTGCCTAAACCCCACGCTCTTATCCATTTCCTTCAACCTCTTGCCGAAATCCGCCGCCATCTCAAACTGCTCAATCTTCTCCCACTCCTCATGATCTCGGACCTCGCCAATAATGGTCACGCGCTCGTCCGAGAACCTGCCCCGAATCGGGTCGCCCACCACGACCCCTCTCCAAGAATACGGCCCGAATTCGCCATACTTGTACCAATCGTGAGGGTGCCGCAAATTGGGGTCGTCCTTCTCCATGAACCTGACCATCCTGTCATATCCCAGGCCAATCATCTGGAGCTCTTCCTCGGAGAAGTTGTCGGCGTGGTTCTTGCTAGGGAGCTTGAGGCGGTAGAAGAGGGACTCGGCGAGCTTCCGGCTCTTCCTCCGGGCGTTCCGCTTCGCCTCTCGCCGCACCTCGGAGCCGCCCTCGATGCGGCCCGGCGAGGGGCCTCCGCCCTTCTTCTTGCTCCTGCCGGCGAGTGCTCGGGCATCGCGGCGGCGCGGGGAGTCGCTCCGGCGAGGAAGATGGGGCGAGGAGAGAGAGAGGGGTGTCAGGAAGCGGGGGTTCGGTTTGAGAAAGAGGGTCTTCTTGGAGATGGGGCTGGAGCATGGGAGGCGAAGGGGAGGTATCGGCAACAGGGGGTTTAGTAGGGTTTTAGAGAAGGAGAGACACAGCAGGTCATGGTTCAGCATTTGGAAGCAGAGCAATGTGCTTGGCCTTCAAGGAGTCGTCTCATTGCATCCCTTTTACCGCCCTAAAGGATGACAAAAGAAGAGACTTTTTCTCTTTTCTCTCTCTTATTTTTTTTATCATAAATTATTTGTTCGGAGTGAGCACCCAACTAATTCTCACCATAATCCAGTCGAGTCGAGCCGAGCCGAGTCGAGTCGAGTAAATAAGCCGTCGAGCTCGGGCTCGATTCATTTCGCAATGCTCAAAATACAATCCGAGCTCGATCATATATTTAATTTCCCGCTTGAACTCGACTCTACGAGAAACTCTACTTGATATCATTATAATACACCTGTCCATTGATTTTGAACTTAATAAGCTAGAAGGTAATATGATTTCATGTACTTTTATTAATTTTTAGAATTTTAGAAACATTTTTCATAATACAGTACAAGTTCGAGTAGATTTTATCAATTGAGTATTGATCATTGAGAATGCGATGAAAGTTTTTAGGTTTTTATTTAGTAAAATTGTGTTTTGTTAATTTTGGATGATAAAAACCAAAACGTATGTGTACAAAAGAAGATACACCAACGTCCATGTTTACAATTCGAATTCTTCGAGAAAAGAAACGTTCAAAAAAAATATGATTGCCACGTGTCGAATTCACTGAATGACGGGGAGCACGTATAAGTGTTTTATCATTTGCAATATTTTTCAGGAAATTCTTTAATTTTGAACGGTCGTTTCCAAATATATAAGATATTTACCTATCACAATTTCTAAAGAACTTTCGGAATTTAAAGTACTCGTATTTTTTGGAAAATTCCAAATAAAGATTCAAAGTACTCTCATTTTCTCAAATAAAAATCCTAAATGAACTTTATTTAAAATAAGATCCCGAGATGGCATATCATGTTTCAAATAAGGCATTGAAATAGCTATAGAATTTCAAAAAAGGACCTAACCTAAAGGACATTTTCCTCATTTCTCCATTTTGATTTTTGATTTTATCCTTTTTCTATTTAAAAATAAAATCACAGACGGGAGGGCTGTTCTGTCGCCCCCTTGTTGGTGAGGGCTTAACGACGCCTCCACGAGGGCTAGCGACCCTACCGACTAGAGGAGAGGGCCTGTTGACCCTTGCCAAAATTTAAAGAGGGTCGGGCCCTCTCTCTAATTTGGGCGGGGCAGTCCTCTCGCTTGTGTGTGTGCGTGTTTTTTTTTAAATTTTTAAGAAAACATAAAAAGGAAAAAAAACTAATAAACAAAAAAATCAAATATAGGAAAATAACAAAAATGCCCTTGAAATCATGTTTTATGGCCACTTTAGATTCTTATTTGAAATAAAATTCAGTTCAAGCTCTTATTTGAAATAAGGTTCACTTAATGCCGTTGTTTCGAATTTTCTCTTTTTAAATCCAATGTTTGATTGGAAGAGAAAGTGTGGTCGTGTATTTACATTACAATTAAAAGAAAATTGGAAAATGGCCTTGCAATTCCTGGTTCCCTCCATTTTCCGTCGCTATAAAAGGGGGGAAGGAGCGTTTCTTCTCCCAGACTCGGAACCAAGTCGCATTCCAACATTCAAATTCTCTCTTCCTCGGTAAACAAAATTGCCTCCTCCTCCTCCTCCTCCTCCTCCTTCTCGCTCTCTTCTTTCCTTCAATATCTTCGATTTCCTCTGCATTTCCGCCGGTACTCGTCAACTTCCTGAGCTCGATTCGGCCTTCTCTCCGGCAGTGCCAGTGCGCAGACATGGCCAATATTACCGTCTGCGCGCGGTTCAGGCCTTTGAGCTCGAAAGAGAGGAGCGGTCATGGCGATTCCGTCTGCATTGAGCGGATCAACGATGAAGCCTTCAATCTCAAGGTGCTTGACGAAGCTCTTTTTCTACTTCTGTCCGATGAGGTTGTGCACGTGCCGGAAGGTGGCGGATGATTAAGTTATTCTCGTTGATTACACCGAGTCGTGGAATTTGTGCTTTCGAGTGTGATTTTGTGAACTCTCCTCTCGTATTGGCTGAGATCGTGCTGGTTTTGATTAATTATGCTGTTGTTACCTCCATGTCGATGGTCGTTAGGATGAAAAGGAAGGAGAGATGAAGTTCAGCTTCGATAAGGTGTTCTACGAGGACTCCAAGCAAGACGATGTCTATTCGTTTCTGGCTCATCCTATAGTTCGAGGTAAATCTACAGTTTTGTGTTCATTTCTAGATGTGAAGTTTTTTTGCTCTATAGAGCGAGAATCATTGATCAGAACATTAGGTGCTTGTGTCAACATAGACATGAGATTAATCAAGTACTTTCATGCGAATCCACTGATTTCTTCTTTTAGTAGATGTATTCATAGTGAGAATGTAATGTTAGCACGGCACGCACTGTCTAGTTTACTTCCCGGTGTATTAATTTTTTTAGTTTGTTTGTTTTGGTCTTAAATCTAACAGATGTGGTGAATGCAATAAATGGGACGATCATCACCTATGGACAGGTGAGACACTATGCTGCAATAAATGACGCATGGTTTCTGTTGTCTGTTGATTCCTCAACTCTTTACCTTGATGTTTCACTTGGACAAAGTAGATCAATTATGAGGTAGAGAGGCATGACTAGATGCAACATGTTTAAATGTGGAGGAGATGATGCTAATAGGTGCTTTACAAATGAATGGAGTAGACGTAATCCTATGATTAGTGCCATAGTAAGTCTCGAACAACCTCTTTTTGCTTGATCAAGTTGAAAAGGTTGTATGGATCTGAAGTTGCCAATAATTGTTTGTTCTACTCCTAGCAATTCGGTTTGGAATTCTTTCATAGTTTTCCAGTTTGACATTTTGCATCGTTTTTCCATGTAGAGGAGTCCCCTGTCCTTGTTCTAGCTAGATGTCATACTTCAAATTGCTGCAGAGCTAGAACCGCATATGTGATACTTAACTTATTTTCTGAATATGCAAAAGAAATTATACCGGTCATTTTCTCTTTTCTAACAACAAACTCTATTTATTTCTGGAACAGACCGGAGCTGGAAAGACATATAGCATGGAGGTGATCAGTTTGCCCGCCGAATAACGTTAGTAGATGGCTATTGATATATACCAGTTCAGTAACAACAGTGATGAATCAGGGACCAAGCATCCTTGAAAGTAACGATGCCAAGAAAGGTCTCCTTGCAAGAGTGATCGATGGAATTTTCAGAGAAATCACTTATGCTGATTCAATCAAGTATACAATCAAATTGTCCATGGTAAGCCTACGCGAGCTGCTACCTGATGCTTCACTTATTATTGATGTAATGCTCTAATTTTAACGTTTTCCAACTTCTTTAGGTAGAGATCTACATGGAGAAAGTAAGGTATCGATTACCATGACTGGATTATAAGCCATTCATGTTGTAATTATGACTTTTCATTATTTTATTGATTGCATGCTGTATGTCATTCTCCTGAATCTCATCCAAGAATCCTAGGAAGTTCTATGAATAAAACCTCATGGACATTATTATTTTTCTTCTTCCAGGGACCTTTTGGATCTTTCAAAGGACAACGTACAAATTAAAGAGACCAAATCACAAGGAATATTGTTACCTGAAGTTACGGAGGTGATGCTATTCACCAGCTCACGCGACTGCTTTCAATCCACTGATAAACAGAGAGTAGTTAGGCTGTATAAGTGACCAATTTTTTATGTGCAGTGGCCCTGAAGAAGCATGCATCTTAAGAATCTTACCTGCATCACACACAATCTAAAAAAAAATTGAGAATATTTTGCCCTTTGGACTCAAATGGTGTTCCAACAATGCCGCTAGTGGAACAACTAGAAATTTGTTTGTGGCTGGACTAACATAAAATCCACCTATCCCTTGTAGTATGCACAAAAGTGATAGCTTATTAAGTTAAAACCACCTACATTTACACGTCATCTTATGATTTCTTTCTGTGAAAACCCCTTGATAGTTTCCCCCTTCCCTCCAGATATCTCTGTCAGACTCTGCTGAAGCATTACGGAGCTTATCTGTAAGATACAAGCTCTTTTTCTTTTGACTGTGTTCCAATATTCCCTGAGAATTGATCTTCTAGTTCCGTCCCCTGAAATCCAGAGTGGTATATGCAACAGAGCGGTTGGAGAGACCCGTATCCTTTCTCCTTTCCTTTCTGGCTTGGTACTTGTTCTTCATCTTGCGTAGCCAGATCACAACTTTCTTTTAAATATCTGCTACCTGCCCTAATTATGCATGCAGTTTTGAACTTAAGCTGAAACAGAAATGAATGTGGGCAGCAGCAGAAGCCATTGTATTTACATATTCTCGGTGCACCAAGAATCAACCAAACAGACGAGGTATGGCTGGTCTCTTATGCGATTACGATTTCTTGGTAATCTTTTCCTTTCTCATATAAAATTTTGTGTCTTCATTGTGGCCAGAACATATGGAAAACTAATTCTCGTGGACCTGGCTGGCTCTGAGAAAATTGAGAAAACAGGAGCAGAGGGCAGGGTTCTTGAAGAAGCTAAAACCATCAATAAGTCCCTGTCGGCACTTGGAAATGTAGTACATGCCTTGACATGTGGTCCAAACGGAAAAGGGAATCACATTCCGTATCGCAACTCCAAACTTACTCGGATTTTGCAAGATTCTCTTGTGAGACTGCCCCACATTAGCCCTTCCATTATCCTGCTAGCATGTATTCAAAACATAAGCAATGAGTTCGTCTCACAGGGAGGGAACTCTCAAATGGCATTACTATGTTGTTGTTCACCCAGCGCTTCAAATGTGTCAGAAACTCTGTCAAGCCTCAGGTTTGGTGCCAGGTATGGAAGTGTGAAGTCAAACTCATTTAGGGCAGGGCATGTTCTTATCCTGATGGCAGGAATACAATGAGAAAAAAGAAAACGTTTCAGAATCAGGAGGTTCTAGCTTTCTCTATTCCCTTTAGAAGGCATGCAGAGGAGATAATCAAACTCAGAAAAATCACGTATGAGCTCCCCAGGTGTATTGACCATAAGCAACCTATCCATGAGTAGATATGTTCTTTTCTGTTCAACTAGTTGAAACTGACATTAATGCAATTTCTACAAGTTAGAGAATTTGCACCTTGAGCTTTATAAGTTCTGATTCATCAACTATGTATACTGTCTTAGATGTGTTGTGCTGTGCGGGTGGTGGATGCCACCATGCTTTCTAATTCCAATTTCCCTATCATTTCTTCAGGGCAAAGCATATAAAAGCATCACCACGTGTCCACTGTACCAAAGATAAACATGCTAAGACAATCAGAACATCCTTCCCATCCGAAGACGGATCATGTGATGAAGTTACAGAAAAGGTTAAGGGGTACAAGACATCTCATTAAACTCCATTGATCAATCTATTTCGCCCTCTCACATTTGGCATTTGTAGCCAAGGGAGAGCATGGATGCTGAAGATGTCAAGTTGCTTCGAGATTTGTTCACATGGGAGGGTAGAGCACTCGATCCTAATTTTCTTGAGGACTTGGAATTGGATTGGGGGTTGGTTGCTGCACCAACTAATATTCCATTGCGACAAGCTGTGGAGGAGCTTGCCTCTGCTGTCGAGCTGGTTAGTCAAGAATCTAGGTTGCACTTGTTAGCTTATTTCACACTTTTTCTTTGACCATGTGATGGTTCTATGCCACTTTATGGCGGTAGAAAGTATGACATGGTGACTCGGAATCGAGTTGCCAACTCATTTTAAAATGAAGTCTTGGGGGGATTTTTTATTCTTTTGGTACTTCCATGAAACTGAATGACTGCTTAAAGCCATCTAATGTCCATGTCACATGACGAACTTAACACTCTTTTAGCCGTTGCTTATAGCGACATTTCCGGCTCTTTTGACAGCTTAAAGATCAGAACAAAGTCCTCGAGGCGATGCTGGCAGTTGTGACAAGGATGCTGTCATCTCACGGTGAGGCAAATGAAAACGTTGGCTTCGGGCACTTGGTATTGGAATCTCTAAAACCCTCCATCGCTTGGGTTGCATCATTGCCCCTGTTCAAGCTGTTGACAGACAGCTATGCCTTTCTATCATGCTGCTGCTTTACAAAATGAATAGGGTAAAAAGGGAATTATGTTAGAACTACAGTAAAACCTCAATTCAGAAATTGTTCCCTATTAATTCTCTCCACTACTTGTTTTGATGCGACTCTGTGAATGTGTATATTGGAACTGAATTGTTAGCTCTCCACATCCCTTATGGGTTAGTGAAAAAACAAAAAGGGACATCTATTAGGCATTAGTCTCATATGGTTGTGCCACGTGGCTTGAATTAGGGCGAGCTTAGCATAGTATTAAAGCCAGAAAAGGTACGGACCTTGATCTCTGGATAGTCAAATTTCAAAAGATAACAGCTATTTCTAGACGTGGGATCCCTTTTAATGAGTACTAGGTGTTATTTGAATCGATGAATGTACCTGATATCAATTTCTAGGGTTTAAGAGTTATTTCAAATTGATGGAAGGTAATTGTAATAAAAACCATTCTCAAATGATTTAACAAGACTACCGAGTGATCGGAAACAGATTTGGTGTATTTGAGTTTTAATTAAAGGATGACAGAAAGTAGACTTTTTTGAAAAAGTCGAGTAAAAGCTGTGATGGCCAGAGGCAAAATCAACATATTGTTTCCGTTAATCAAAAGTAATTGCTAAGTGTATACAGCATAAGTTCGTAATGAAGATTGTTACACGTGTCTAACATATATGTGCGACAGAGGGCGTGACCACTTTGACAACGTTAAAGTAGAGGGATAGAGTACTTTTGAACTTCATACATCGTACAGATAATAGTTAACTGTATAGACTGATTTTTACCATTTACATTTTGCTTGTGTTTCGACTGTTGTTTCACAAGAAACGCGTAGAATCTTTCGAAATGTCAAGATATCGGCTCGTAGATTTACATATAAATTCAATCATTACTTCTAAAGACTTAAAAGAGTAATACTTTTATAACTTAAATCTTGAAAGAGAAGTTAAGAAACTGAACAGAGATTGGACTCTATAGAACCCAACGCATAATCCAATGACAAATCGCTCTCGAGAACTTCAATGAAGGAGAGAAGGTGGAGGAAGGGACCGGAAGAGTAGGGCTCCAACTCTGAAGGAAACATTCTTAAAACTTGCAAATTTCGACTGCTACCGCTATACCGATGCATAGCAAATCCCATCAATACTTTTCAATCTCCAAAAGTTAAAACCTCCCAACGTACTTGTAGCCAACACTTCACGGTTCCGTTCATTTCCTTCAAAAGATGAAGTTGCTCCGGTGACTTGATAAGAGTGATTAACCATTGAACAAAGCTATAATTTTGTTCCTCGTGTGCGTACTAATAAACGTACACTTCATATTACTTGAGAAACCCATTGCACTTCACAACATTCTTGGACACCTCTCAATACAAAAGAATCACGACAACAGTATCCACTAGACTCTGCGGGATCCATGTCAAACACTATTTTGTGTAGAATCTGGAGATAAATCGGCCTCTCCTCTCGACCCGGAAATGCCTCTCGGTACAAGAAACACTGCATTTCCTTGTGCAAGAGTAAGAACATCTATTTAAGAGGCTGACGCCAGACATCACGATTTAGCTTTTGTGAATTAACTTGACAAGGTATGTAGGTAAAAAGAAAAAGGTTTTTGTAATCATATATACAGCACAAATGTGAAAACCACTCCTGAACCATTGTTTTACCCATATGCGCAAACATCCTCCCGGTAAGAGAATTGGAGTGTACAAGCTTCAGTGTAGTAAAACTCTCCACTCTCGGGTAGCGTATGGTCATTGATCTGAGTTTGTAACTCCCATGTATGCTTGGGCGTCTCAGACGGGCACTTCATCGCTTAAGCATAACTGTACTGTCAAAAACAGTGCCCTTTGCATATTCTGCAACTTGACAGAATCCTCCCGTGGAGAAGCATGCAGTATGTGAAGAAACTTGCAACGGCAGACTAATTTAAAGCATAATGAACCCGTTCTAGGAGCTGCACGACCTGATTGACCGGAATCGGAGAAAATGGTACTGAGCTCAATTTGATTGTCTCTGGCGCGCAAAGAGGCAGTGAGAGTACAGCCTCCTGTTGCATGCTTGTAAGCTCCAAAAACTGAGAAAGCAGGTCGCCATCTAGAACCTTAGGTATCCCAACCTTCATCAAAAGAATTAGGAGCAACCATGAGAACAGGGGTAAGAAGGATATAACAAATGCAGATAACACAATGACTCTCGTAGAGACAAGGAGCGGCAAAGAGTGTTCAGCACAACAGTAAAAAAGGACGGGTTGAAAATTATATGAAGAAACCAAATCGATAGCAGAGAGCATAGAGTAATCAGTTCACACATTCTAACAAATAGTTTTTCACTTATTACTGAATTTTCTGACTGTTTGTGATATCTTTACATCACACTTATGTGGTGTCACAGCAGAGTTCGCTTGCCATCATATAATTCTTCTCTCTCTCTCTGTTGAGGGGGTTAGTGTGTATAGCGACAATGGCTGTTTGTGACAGCTTTACATTGCACTAATGCGGTGTTACAGCGGAGTTCGCTTACCATCATATCATTCTTATGCGTCTCTCGGTTGAGGGGGTTAGTATGTCTAGCAACAAGGAGTAGCTGGACCAAGTCACTAATCCATGCACAGTTCAAGTCATCTTCTGACAACAGAAACTCTTATATGTCTTTTTCAAGTCTTGTGTTTCCCCAATTTTCTCCTAAGGGTGTGTTAGACAGAGAGCTACTCCCATCATTTTCTCACGTGGCATATAAACCCCTCCATCAGTAAATAGCACCATCAGCCCAAAGTGCACTTATATCTCCCTTTTCTCCAATGATATTAGGCTTTTAGAAAACCGAGATAGATGGAAATTACTCTGGTTCAAGTTACCGCGGTAGCCTGGATTCTTTCTGAAGATTTTAAAATACTAGAAGGATATCATTTCCAACAACAAGGAGTTCTGCCCCAAGCAAAGATGGGTCCTTCACAGGTTCACAAAATTGTACCGCTCATCAGCTGGCCACACCCAACCCCCAAGAAGCTACCTGAAAACTGATACTAAGCTTTGAACAGAGGATATTTTCCATTAAGATAAGCGTCACTAGTAACTACGTATGCCTGCTCCTATGCAACAGAGAGCATTCCTGAATACAATGATCAAGTAGTGACCATGTTATCTAATTCGAAGCAGGACAACACCTCTGTATCTGAAAATGGAATTGTGAAATTACATGCTTGATAAACTCAAACAAAATTTCAACTCTACAGAGAGCTCCACTAATGGAAGGTAAAATTGGCATCATGATGATTCACACACCTCAGTCCAGAAAGGCACAAGTTATGTATTTAATTGCACAGCATTTGAAAAGGACAAACATGTCAATCACCCTCAAGTACAAATATGGAGATAATAACTGAAGTGATAATTGCAATGCTCCCAGTAAAACTTCGTATCTGCAGTACAGATAATCACAACAAGAGAGTTCATCAGTCCTTACCAGATTTTCACGACTACGGAACTCATTATGATCATTTCCTAAAACGGGGGCTGTCAATGGATGGACAGCCAGTTTAGCCTGCACTGCTTCCAGGAGTTCATACTCATCCCTGCATGCATGGCAATTTTAAGCATTACATTAGTTCTGTATTATAATCAATAACAAGAAGACAATCTTAAAATCATCATTCACTTCATAAGCTGCTACAATTATCCCATTTAGTTGAGGGAAAAAGACATACTGGTTCAATAAAATCCGAAATTCAATCACTATAATATCACACTGAA
The DNA here is from genome assembly GCF_020921035.1 of Rhodamnia argentea. Classification (NCBI taxonomy): domain Eukaryota; kingdom Viridiplantae; phylum Streptophyta; class Magnoliopsida; order Myrtales; family Myrtaceae; genus Rhodamnia; species Rhodamnia argentea. Next base: position 11,903,750 of record NC_063156.1, read on the forward strand.
AGCGCGTCAATGCTCGAGCACAAATTTGATGCAACTCCTATATTCAAGTAAACATTTCCCCACACATGATGCAATCAAATGCCTCTATCAGAATGCCAACGATCAGAATATGCATTACATTCATAACACCCTTCCATGCCATTAAAGCAACATGCTGCATAAAGAAAGGGTGCTATGCTTGGCAACAATCTTAGGCAAATTCACCCAACAAATTTATGGTGCGTCAAAGGAATCATATCAGAAAGAAAGCGAAAACAAATCTCCATATACAGGTTGGATCTGAAACAAGGATTCACTTGTTGATGCCACGAGTATTGATGTAAATGCTTGGTATACCCTTGTTGCCTCTTAATGAAATACTATTACTGATAAAGAAGCAAAAGAATGAGTAAAGATGATAAAGTAGATGAATAGCCAGATTTTACAGCTACAGAGGAATTTCCAGAAATTTTTGGTTTCCACTAATTTACATGCCTAACAAGAGCGGCATAATTCAGACTGACATAGCCAGCATCATGGATTGTTGAACTTATCAGTATCAAACAAGTTTTTTTGTTTCAGGTATCAAACAGGTTTACAAGGTTGTCTTTTTTCATTTCGTCCTCCAAATTCTTCAAATATCTTGTTCTTCAATAAAAGAGATTGAATTTCACGTGGCTGGGATACGAGCAAAGATCATTATAAGACTTTCAGGGCACTAGAACCTAGTGCCACCAATAGAGGCATTCTACACTGTGCAGTGCTTCACTTCCCTCATCTACAAGCTAAAGCTACAGCCAAAAGGGTCGCTCCTCTTTTGTCTTTGACTCTGTTTAAATTGTAAATCAAAAGCAATCCCCACTTCAGAGAAAGCAAGGAAAGCCCCCCTAGCACCATAGCCAAGGAAGTCCAGAAGCAGTACTAGAATTGCCAATTGTCACCATAGAACAATACTAGCCCCAATTAAAACTTGGAAATTTCTTTTGCATGTATAAATAATAATGTCTAGGCACAACATGACGGCCACATTAACATATCAGAAATGATTTTGTCATGGAAACTAAAAGATGCATCCCTATAAAAGAACTCTGCTGTCTTAATTTAATTGGGTTGCTGTAATACTTAAAACCTCAGATCTTCGACCTCAACAAATTCTCTTGATACAATCCATAGCAAAAGCCTCTTCACTAGCACATATTTGGAGAAATTTGACAATGACAAAGCGGGTTGCTCCCTAGTAATATATGGTAAAAGTAACTTGGCTGAATATTGATTCCAGCATATTATCTACAGTATCGGAAGTTATCCAGATGTGAGGCATATCTTAAATTGACAGATTGTTGCTAAAGAGAAGGCATAAAGCAGGTGGTGCATCATTCAGAGTTCTCTCAGCTGTTGAAGATTGAGAATAAACTGAATTGGGACTTCAGCATATCAGGAATTAAAGGAAAGCAAGGCATTTACACCAGAAGTTTCTCACGAGAACAATTTATGATGTAAAGAGGATGTGAAATACCATGAAAGAATTTTCTGCGCAACCAATTATAAAGAAAATCAAATGTAGACACAGTACCTTATGAGGCAATCTAATTTACATTTTAAATATCCAAACTGATCGGTCTCAAGTGAACAACTAAACATGCCTACCACCAGACATACCATTAATCAATCATGACAAGCCACTGTCAAAGAAGGAAGACATAGAGAGCTAAAATCCACTAGGCCGAAGTCTGTGAGTAGACAAGCATTAATCCCAATAGCTAAGGTATTCCCAAAGTGCATGATAAAAAGCAACATGTAAAGCAGCAAATTGTGGCTCTTGCCTTCATAAAACTAGTAAAAGGCAAAGCACGAAAGTAATTTTTTCTTGGACTTAATGAGTATATCCTCAAAGTCCTAAATAAGTTTCCAAACCCTCCACAGGCAAAGAGGATGTAGAAAGCTAGGGACTTAAAGCAGCAAAACCAAAACCAAAAGCATCGATTGTATCAGGTCCAATTACTATTACAAATTCGAGAAACTTAATGCTTATGACACAAAATTCACTCCTTTCATATCCCAAGAGCTTCCTGCACTTCTTTTACAAGAATCAGGGGAATCTCGGTTTGGCATCTTTCAGTAAATCATTGCTTTCACAATTTGGAAACAGAAGCCTTAACTTGCTATTCTCTTCCCTACTTGGTCAACACCAACCTCGCATGACACAGATAAGGCACCCAAGAAAAACTTCCACACAAATTGAGGACAAGCATTTACTTTAATGTATGGTACAGGTATGCATACTGACTGACATCTTTGCCTATGCTAGATACATAAAGGAAGCAAATTCTGAAATAGCACCTTGATATTGGAATAAAGACTGTTATACTTCCTAGTAATGTGCTGACAATGATAATATTGTGGGCCAAGTCAACTTTCAAAATTGGGTCATCAGATGCCCTCAACATATCATCAGCTGAGAGTTTATAAGAGAAGGATCCCTGCAAATAGAATACAGTTCAGATCATCAGAGATGGTGGACAATAACATCCTAACACGAGAGAGATCACCAGCAACAACTTAAGCCCAACCATAGAAAGCGCCACGCAATAAGATGAACAACATGCCACCAAAAAGAAAGCTCCCAAATGAATCAGACAATCAACCCATTCAACTTACTGATATTATCATCATCGATCGAAAGTTGAAGAAATAATCTAACAAAATTAGCAACTCTAAAAGAGGAAAATTCAGTAATTGAGAATTGAATTATTCTCATTCATTCAAATATTCAGTCATGTTTTGCCTATATCTAAAGTCATACCTAATTTGACTTTCAAGGCTTGGATTGTATGCTGATGAAATATTAATTTTTGATTGCAATGAACATCATGCTCCATCTTATCAATGTTCAAATGGATATACTTTCAAGTTTTATACTCGATAAGGATGTCATAAATAAGTTTCCAAACCTTCCACTAGCGGAAACAAATGCTTCATCAAACAGGTCCTAAGCTCGCACTTCACCCAATTTTATCTAGATCTCAAGATTCACTGCTTGCTCAATGTTTAAAGACAACTGAACAAATTGAAAGCCATACGGTTGTAAACTTTCTGCACAACAGCTGCGTGCCAATAACATGAATTACCTTCTTGATGCTCATCCCAATCTCTCCCATATAATAGGCACAACCCAATGTCAAGTTGCTCTCTGGACTTGCATTATCTGATAACGAGAATAAATTGAGAGAAATCAAGAAAGGAAAACACATTGGGTCAAGGAAATAAAGGATCAACAGCAGATACAAAGCAACAACTATTCTTCAAACAACAATAACAAAAACGAAGATCCAATAACACTCATCCAACTTAGTGGAGCTGGCTATATATCTCCTATCCAAGGCCAAACAACAGTTCACCCTTCGACAAACGCCATAGTATCTTGAAGAGCCCTTTTCTTTAATAGTGACAGCAATTCTTATAGCACATTAAGGTGAGTAAAAAAGATAAAACTGTGGCTCTATAAGTATCTAAGAAACTCCTTTGACCTGTCTAGATGCTCCATTCTAATAATAAGATGCCTCAATCTTCATTAGCCTTCTAATCTTATTAATTGCAGATGCTCAACACAAAACAGTGCCTATACAGATACAGTGCACATCACTAAGTTTCACATCAGTTTGCATCCAGAGTTATTTCATGATGTACACTGGTTGACCAATTACTGACCTTCTGTACGATCAGGAGCTGATAAGACAGCAATACTCCCTTTCCTGTCTGAAACAACAGCTGTGTTGACATCCACAAGAGTACAATCAGCAACTAATCGTTGGGATGGATCAGAATAATCTTGCTCTAGTTTTCTTCCATCCTGGCATCAAAAGAAGTTCCCCAAGGAATATTCATGAACCAAAGAATAAGCAGGAAAAATGTAGTTGCCAGGAATGACTAAGGAAATGCTACAGACCTCATGATAAGAGTAGAAAAGAATACCATCACGGCAATCACCAACAGCAATTCTGGTAAAATGCGACGTCAAAGACGTAATCATAAAACGAGTCCTTCCCATAGCAAACCTTTTCACCTTTTGTGGATTTTCATTTACAAAACCACATACATAGAACTGGAAAAAAGACGCCAACAATATGATCAGTAGAGCCCAAAAATATCCTGTCCTTCATGGACTAAAAAAGCAAAAGATATGGCTAGGAAGATTACAGCATTGCCGGCTGATGCCAAAAAAAGATGATCCAGATACGGACAAACAGCAAGCACCATTCCTGTCCATATAGTTGAATAAGCCAATCGTAACTGCCAAACTTCACTTTCTTCATGTTTGATTCCCTCACAACTAGTATCCTCTTCACTGCTGCAGAAACTACTACTCGATAGCTGCTCAGTCGCGTATCCAACAATCTCACGAAATGGTGAACTGCGTTTAGAAAATGAACCTGCCTTCCTGAAGAATGCCGTTGGACCACCATCCAAATTCTGCGTCTGCTCAAGGCAGAGCACAATCAGACGGCCTTTGGTACTGTCGAAAACCATCCAGTTAGCATAAACATCTTCAGGGTAAAAAGAGAAGGATGTGACAACAGAGGCACAAGTAGATCTTTAAGATTCTGAAATTACAGGTACCGAATGAACTGGTACTAGAGATAATGCAAGAATGAAAAAAATCAAATCCCAAATGACATGGCATCTTTATTTAATGAGAGACAAAATCTAAATAAAAATTAATACTAAGAGATACAGTAGGACATTGGCCAGAAAGTGTACCTCTCAGCTTCACCACTGGGCATTATAGCAGGACCACAAGATCGACTGGTCCCAATCAGAACTACTTGTTCCCTCCCAACCCTCACTACCTCCATGCATTTTCCAATTTCTCCTGGTTCAAGTTTAAAAGTTGACAACACTGAGCCACTGTAAGGATCCACGCAACATATGTCGGATGTGCATGTATCGGCACTTAATTCAGTCCTCATCACAAGTAGTAGCCTGCTATCGCTATGATACAAAACTTTTCTTGGAGTACCTTCAATCTGAAACTTCTGTACATTAAGCCTCTTGCTATGCACCATTTCCACCTTGCAAAATATGCAACGTCACGTTGGTGTCCTTAATAATTGTATGTTACTGAATCTACAGCATTCCTCTTTAATGGAAAGTAAGTTTGGATGAACACAGTGAGGCTTTAGAAATGAATGCAATAACTATGAAATGAAACATCACCAACTCCGCAGTCCACGATCACTACCATCCTTAAAGGAAGGGAAAGTATAGAACAGCCTTGGGTTGATGCATCATCAGCACCGCCCACGAATAACTTGCTAACAACACCTATGCAGCCTAAGAATAAAAGAAGGACCCCCAAAAATGGACAAATTCCTTTTCTTTTCTTAGGAACACGTACAATGTTCACCACGACAAGTTTTCAAAGCATCATGTGCTTCAGAGAAGTATTGATAAGAGGTTCCACTCCACTTGGCAACATTGGGCACAACTATCGAAGGAAGTTAATGAAAAGTGCAATCTCAAGTTCAACATGCTAACCTGCATATATGCCAACGCAGAAAGTCTCCATCATTTGCTAAAATTGCAAAAAAAGAAAAAGAAAAAAGCATCATGTTTTTCCATTCAGAGCAACCATAGTCTATTTGAAAGACTAGAGGGCCGTCTACAGCTATCTGACCAACCACGAAATCTAGAGAAAACAGACCATTCATCCATCTCAATTATAAGCTCTCATACTTGTCAATGTGGTGGTGAAACCTTCATTTAAGGGTAGGAAAAAAATTTGGGCAGTTCTGTTAATCATCAAATAGATTACATTACCGTACTTTGCCGCATCAAGAGGCTTGCTTCCCATAATATTAACTTGTTTACAAGATAACAACTGACTCCAGGAACTTGATCACATAAAGACTCAAGAATGTTTGAGCTGCAATGATTGGCAATGAACTTGTGGCCCACTATAAGAGAAGTTTGCATATTTGCATATATCTTATACTCTTTTAGACTGGAATTTTCAAATGGGTTGCACACCTGGTGGGGTCTTATTTTGCTGATCAGAAAAGAAATTTGCTGTGAGCCTGTGATGTATGGAAGGAGTTTTGTCTCAGCAATATATTAATCAAACCACAAGCTTTTTCAAGTTCTCGTGATATCACAATTTACAATTAACAGTGAACTTTGCCTTTCAAGTTCCTAATCTTTATTCTTCATGTGTGAAATAGCCAAGTTCACTTCATTCATGAACTAAAAGAAGGTTGAGTTTGGCTCCTTCATTCGATCATATGGAAGTTGCAATCCAAAATAATAAGAGATGCATAGATAAAAGTACTTTTTAGCCTTTTCAAAGAAAAATTTCATTTGACAGACAAAAGGCAGGAATCAAACAACAATTTCATAAACTGATTAATCAAGGAAATGAATCTATGGTAAAGCTAGTTATCCCTGGAAGACCATTTAAGAGTGATAGCTCAAAGTGCGATTGTCTTTTACCTAAGAAGCAGCAATAGATAACATTCTTATAGCTCATGAAGTCCAGCAAAAAAGACTTTCGATTGCAAGTAGATCTTTTCCCATGTAACAAAAATGCTGAATATCATTAGCTGCTACCCGCTAAACAGCAATGACAGCTCTTTTCTTGATGCATTGACTGGAATTGACTGGGCAACAGCTGGAAAGAACACCGTGGATGTACAAGCAAAGATTATTTAGGATGTGGATTGCTCTGGGACATGGAACAGAAACGCGGAATGTGGAACATCCTTGTCTCAGATCACGTACTTGAACTAAGATGTGAATATTCAATTCACTTAGGACTATATCAACAGTATTATGTCTGAATCATAGTTAAAAGACTCCATTGTATAGTAAAATTAGACATTTGTAGCTAAAATACATTCCTATGATTAGCACTACATTGATCATAACAGGTCACGAATAAATAAGATACTTACCATACAGTTCAGGAACGGTTATTTAGTGGACAAAATCGCTAGTACAGCATAAAAGGAACAGTGCTTCCATTGTGACTTGATTGTGAAATGTGAATTAGTGTTTATCCAGCAACTCCTAGAAACCAACAATTGTTTGTTTGGGAATGTAGAATAGAAAACTTTAATCCGTATTTTCATTCAGGGAGGAATGGAGAGCTTTTCAAGAGTTTGTTATGGGAGTGGACATGATGCATTAAATGTGCAATTATTATAGATTTTCTAAATCTTTTGGATGGGTATTTAGATGTATTTTCATCATCAATCTAGTTAAAATAAATCATGGATAAGAGAAGACAGTCACCAATGCTTTTGTAAGTACAATTTCTCCTTAGCCCAAAAAGAAATAAAATTAGGACGTGAAATAACAAGAGATAACAAATCAGAATTGCAGATAATTAGTGGTCATGGCTCATGTAAAGGATACTTCCACTGTTGAACTGCTAATACAGAATGACACTAAAGAGCTTCAAACGTGATGAAAAGAAAGAGCAGTCTAACAAGAAAAAGCCACCAGAATAATAAGAATAAGATCAATACTCACCAAATGTAAACTGTTTCCGGCAACAAATAGAACTCCCTTGGTGCACTCAGCCGAACAAACTGGAGTTACATGAGTTGCAGGTTGAAAAGAAATCGATGAAAAAGATAGGCTGTGCCTTGCTGTTTGCAACAACCAGGGTCTATCACTGAGAGCAATCATGTCAGAATCCAGAGAATCACTCAAGGGCACCAGAAAAACAGGAGTTACCCCGATTCGACGAGTGGCTATTAATTGAAGATTAATAGGATGGATATCTCCAAACTTCCCAGACAAGACACCAGTAGACATTCCTCGGCTGAAATAATTTGCCTTTATCTCTGACGCTGCTGCGTATGCATTTCCACGATAAGGACTACTAGAAGAGTTCTGACATAGTAACTCTGAAGAATTCATCCATGAGGCTGTAGGCCACTCAAAACGGAGAAGCATCCCATTCCTCAAACCGGAAAGAACATATAATGTGTCCACTAATACAAGCCTTACGTCCTGGGGGATACAACCGCTGACTACAGTGCCCATTGTACTGGTTAACGTTATGGTCCCTGATGCAATCACTCGAAGGCCTTGATCAGGAATGATAGAAATAACTTCCACAGAAGGCCTATGCGTGCCAATCACAACGATATTGCCAATATGAACTCCTTGAGGAAGAGATTCAGCATGCTTAATATCTCTTCTGCTGACGTAGGAACAGGACTGTTCTCGTTCAAAGTAATTCTGAGGTACAGAAATGCAGGAAATTTCACTTTGAAATCTCAGATGGTGCACGTCGAATATTTCATATTGATATGTAGAAAGGGCTTTAATCCCTAGAACTATTAGAAGGCAAGGATTAGAAGTAGAAATCACAACAAAGTGATGTCCCACTGCACCCATACTAATACCAACATTCCTGGGAGACCAAGTTGCGCATATTGGTGAGGATGAAGGAATGCCTTCTGAATGGGCAGCCTTGGTAGGCAAACAAAGCCTCACTGCACACCGGTGTATCTGGATTAGCCAACCATCTTCTACAAGGCCAGAGGCCGAAGTACAGACATCAGGCTGGAAACCGACTGCATCAGTCACATCGGTAAAGCTTAGACCAACAGATAATACCCTTGTTTCTTCGACAAATGATAGTACAAGGAAAGAATGATAGCAGTCTGTCACTTTCATCTTCATCGTCCAAATACCAGTTATGCCTTGATAAATGGAAGCAGTTTTCAACAGCTTCTCAACATTGATGCCACTTCGAATAATTCTGAGTGATCCTTCGGGTGCCACTCCACAACAGACAAACATCTGATCTTGTTTTTCATCATGAAAATCTGCTAGTGACACATCCAAGATAGGACAATTACTTTGGACAGGATTTGCATATGTTAGTTTCCCATTTTCAAATTTCAGGATCTTCCCATCTCCCATCTCAACAATTGCAGCCAAGAATCGACCTTCTACCCATAGAAGAGCCTTGCATGGTAGATCTCTATATAGACATTCAGATAAATTAACTTTAAGACCATTAAAATCAGAAGAAACTTCAATTATGAAAAGTTCTCCTGTATCTACACAAAATATCATCCTCTGATTTCTAGAGTTTCCAGGTTCCCAACTCCATGAGCAGACATATGTGGAGCTTGACTTAGCATTGCAGTCGTCGTCATCTATACACATGGGATCATGATCCCTCAGCTTCAGTAAAGCACATGCAGCATCGTTTGACCCTTCATCATCCATGCTGAAGTCATGTACACTACATGTTTCTTCCACCACATCAATCTCCTCCACTGAAGGAGGTAAAGAATTCAAACTTGTCCTATAGACACAACAGGGATTGCAATCATCTCGAAGATCCATCAAGAGAACATCACCAAGCCTCATCAAAAAGACAAATCCATGAAGATGAGGAACTTCAATGAGGTTATGTGCTAACGGCCCAGCCTCAACATACTGAGAAATAAAATGCAAGTCTTGCTCTCTAATATTCCATCCGAATAACAACAACTCATTCAGACTTGCACCCCTCCTGCAGAACTGATTAGATCAGTTTGTCATGGGGTTAAAGCACCAAAACAAATACAAAACTAGAATAGAAAGTAAAATTCATCTGATAGTGTGTGAACAACTAAATATTTTGTGTACACAAGTTTCCTAGCAGGACATAATACTCAAAATTCATACCTATTCAGAAGAACGGCTAATACAGTATCATGCTCCTTACTTGGTTGATTTGATAAAAAACACATGCTCCATATAGTTCCACATATATTGGGCTTCTGGAAGCTTTTTCCAGCAAATGTGTCTCCACTGTCAGGGGGATAAAAAATCCTCTGAAATTGCAGCACGAGGGAATTAATTGGGCACTGAGAACATCCATAAGAATAAAGATCTCCCAGACTGCTTATTCCAGACATACATATACAAAGGAACATAATTTTGCATCCAACCTGATCAATAGTACAGCTTCCAACAGAAACTGAAACAGAGAAGAGAGCAAATCGGTCCTCATATGCGCTAACAGCTACAAAACCACCTCTGGACAAAGAAAAGCATAGACGAGGAGTAAGATCTTCAGATAATTCTCAATCGTAAAGGTTACTTAAGTTGACTTTGAAGCACGTGTTGCAACACAAGGTTTAGAAGGAGAAAAGAGCTAGGACAAAAAGAGTGTATAGTGAACATGAAGGAGATAATGGCTATGTATGTATTTCTTCAACAATGTACCATGTCCAGGCCACACCTATTCCTAAACCACATAGCATAGAACTATCCACTGCGTTGTATATGACCAAAACAACGACATTCCCTTGTTTATCATAAATAGAGAATGACATTAAAACCTAAAGATGCCACTGTTCCAAGCACATAACCTGTTTCTCAAAGTTATCTCATGTATGCCTCGTGGTGAGATTGGAGAGAATGCGCCAAAAGACTTTAAAGGATCTGAGACCCCAAATACTTTAGTCTTTGTAGATATGATTCTTGACACCATCCATATGGTAATTTTCGAAACTTCAGAGACTATTATCTCATGATCTGAAGTAGGAAAATTATGGTTCTAGTTGGTGCAACTGCAAATAACTTTAATGATTTTCATTACTGATTACAGAAACATCACATCCTAACGACTCAGTAACTAATGTTCATATAACTACAAGTTGCTTAGTCATTTCCAAAATGCCAATCACATATCTTACTTCCAATTGTCCTACTTATTCCTTATACATATACTCAGCTTCAAGAGACACAAACTTATGCTTCAGTAATTATTCTACGCATAAAACTCAATTACTGTAATTATGGAGTAATTTGCTCCAAAATAAGACAAAGAAGCCTATCAATTCTATGGACATGCAAAATAAATATGACTCAAGCACAGACAAAGAAAAATCACACTTGCACACTGGAATCATCAGATTTGATTGTGTTTTCTGAATCTCATAACTACACATGTAACTTACACCGAATCAACAGCTAACATTCTACCAAGCTGATTTCTTGAGTTCCCAGGATTGGAAAGTTGAACACTTGTCACCGGCAAAAACCTGAGTTAATGAACAAATAGCCATCGTTCCCAGATAAGACATCTTGTCCCTACCTCTTAATAAGGATAAAACAAGCCACAAAAGTACTCAAATTTGATACAGGAAGAGATAAAAAGGAAATGAAATAACCTGTTCATTTCTCCGCAAAATGTGAGAAATGAAAGCTTCCCAGAATCAGATATAACAACCAAAAGATCCTTTCCCTTCATCTTCATAAGATTACAAAGAAATAACATTCAGAATGATCAATGTGTGCATTGTAATTTGCCAAAGAAATTTCATTCATGACATCCTGACAAATTTCTGCCATGAAAGATAAGAAATGAGAAAATATCCCCAATAAGAATGTTGTGGTAAAGTACATAAATTGATAGACCTGAATGTTATGTGCATCAAACTTTTCATTCCAGGGGAGGATTGCGAGATCCTTAATTGTACCAAACACGGACTGCTCACAGATGGACTGCACAACCCCATCATTGTCAATGAATGCCAGCTCTATGGATGTCTCCTGTTATACCATATCCAGGATCACATTTAGAGGAGACGCTACCATTAAAAGTAAATAACTGTCTTCATTTGAAATCGCAACATGTGGGAAGATATCAGGCGAAACAGGAAATGTCCAATTAAACGAGAGGCACATTTGAATTGGGAACCTAAATTCACAAAATTTAATAGGTTTTGTGACTGGCATTTTAATAGAACCATAAAGATAGTTGGTCACAGCTATTTTTGCAATTCTATCCTAACAACCTGCAGGCTCCATGAAACTAAAGAGCTGCATTGCGCTTCCCACCCACAACCAAGGAAGAAAATCCCGTGCTTGCCAAAATTATGGAAAGCTGGTATACAATAACTGTCAAGAATAAACCCAAAGAATTCAAATGCAAAAGTAGAATTCCAGGGACAGATGCAATAAATGGAAAAAAGAAGAATATCGAACATGCATTCATATGGAAAAATCAAAGTCCACAGATTTAAAACAATCTGTCTGCCAACTGACTTGCTTTCAGTTCTTCTCATATAATTGTCAAGTACAACTATACATTACTGACAACATAATGCATACAAGTCATATCATACTAGCTATAAATTGCATTTACAGAACTTAAGCACACAACCAATGTCAAGAAAAATTTCTGAGGATTTCTTATAATAAACCGCTGGCAGCAACAAGGAGACACAATGGATGGAGACCTCCACTCCACCTGCAGAGCAACTCCTTTAATTGTCTCAACAGTCAATCTTTCCTGGAAGATAGTGAGTTTATCACTGAACAACACACTGAGTTAGTACACTGCAGTGCCTTGCTCAGTTCTACTTCTGACCTCTTCATGAACCAACCAAACAAATTGCAAGAGCAAGAAGCGAAGGAGAGTGACATTCAAGCAATCTCCAAATAAATACTACCTCAACATTGCGGACCCCATAGAGGCTATCATGTTGCCTTTCGAATTCTACACAACAACTTAAATTATAGCCAAAGGCTTCAAAGTGGATACATATCAAACAAGTCCAGAATAAAGAGCTTCCATCAATGAACCACGGCAAGCTTAAGTATTGAAGATGCACGAGTCGAACTGACTTATACAAGTTTCACGTGAATCAAGCATGATTTCACGAACTCTCCATCCAACTCCGACACACCAAATTGCGCAACTCAATTTTTATCCGCCAGGCAAATTTGTTAATCGGCACATACTAATAATGGGGAGAGAGAGAGAGAGAGAGAGACTGGGGGCAAATAGAAGGAACCTTGCCGAAAACGACGTCCCGAGAGGACGGCGAACGGAGGCGGCCGTAGGCGACCTGAAGGATGGCGCTTCCGCGGACGACGCACTTGGCCAGGTAGTGGGTCTTGCGCGACGTCGACGTGGATGCCCCGGACCTCGCCGTCGAGCACTCGTCCTCCGACACCGCCATCTCCCAACGACCCAGAATCAATTCAAGACCTCCGGCGAGCCGAAGGCTAGGGCTAGTCCTCTCCTCCTCCTGCTTCTTCTTCTACTTCAACCTCCGACGGCGACGGAAGGGGGATGGTGATCAAAGCGGTTCTCGCTGATTCCCGCTCCAGAGGCCAGAGAACTTCGACGGGAGTGGAGGGTTCCGATCGATCTCACCCGGAGAGAAGATGGAGAAGCAGGGCTTTCGTACTGCCAGGGGTTGATGGATCGATGCGAGCCTGAACGTGAAGATTGGGCTTTTGCTTTGGTTTTCGCTGACGAAGCAGAGAATGGGATTATGGGAAGCAGTTGGTCGAGGGGTCACGGGCACGTTCTAGCCATTGACGGTGACCCTACCAGGCATCGAATCCATGGATTTTAGCCTTGGTCGAGATCCGACCCGAATCAAAAAGTGCACTTAAACCCCAAAATTTATTTAAAAATATGATTAAATCTTAAAACTTTAGAAAAGCATGATTAAGATAAAAAAAACTTATCAAATTAATGAAATCAGGTCCTTATTATACTTTCTACAAATTTTAGGACTCAATTGTACTTTAGTGATAAATTTTAGGAATTTGTTGCATATTTTGAAAGTTTTAACATCCAATTATATTTTGATGATAAGTTTTACAACTTGATTACACTTTTTTATATAAGATAAAGTTATGAGATTGAAATAATTTTTCAAATGAAAACCAAACACTACAAAATATTTTCGACCACATATTATCAAACAAATGAAAATAACTCCTGAAAAATGACTTTCAGGAAATCATTGTCCTTTTTCATGGAGTTTTCCGTGAAATAAACTCACTCCCAAGGTAATCTTTACATTATATGATAACATTTAATGTCGTCCTTGTGTTAATTCATATTAATAAAATCTGTTGATATGTCTCTCAATCCATTAATTTTTAACGGTGGATGACAAATAAAAGTTCCACGTGATCATTTAAGTAAGACATTAATCTAAAATCAGAATATAATAATTCACGTCATCAAATAACAATAGACACGTCAACGTCTTAATTTTTTGTCTTTTTCTAAAGTAGGTGTATAAAAAAAAATGAACGTAGCAAACTGAATAACTTCATTAAACATTTACTAATAGTTTGAAAAACACATTGAATAAGCTAAAAACGTAAGTATTACATTATAATCGGGCTACTGTACGAATTGTGTGAATTTTCCCAAATTGGATTACGTTCCGGTTCTTTTCTTCGGTAGAAAAGTGTATTTTTTTTTTTTTGGGTAAAAAAAAAGGTGTAGTTTATATTGAATAAATAAACAAAATGATTTTTTTCCCACCCAAAAAAAAAAAACAAAATGATTTATTGCTTTTATCATTTTTTTTTTAGTCAAAGTTTTTATCATTTCTGCTTTAACAGTTGTTGCGCTCTCTTCTTCTTCAATCGTCACATCATCGATCCGAACAAAAAGCATCAAAGGGAATCGATCTCCGGTGACCCCTTCTCCTCCTCCGTCTTCGAACTCTCTCAGAACGAATCGCAATCCAACCATGGCTTGACGAACTCCGACCCCGCCCCGTCCATGTCTCGGCGAAACCACACCACCGACCTCGGCTGCATCGCCTGCGACGACCTCAGCGACCTCGGCGCCGGCAAGGAGGGCTGGCTCGCCGACAACCCCAACCTCCTCTGTGCGCTCGACACCCACTCCCTCGCCCTCGCCGACCGATCCATCGTCCTCGTCATCGGGTGGTCCGATCCCGACTCCCCCCGGGTCAAGATCCGGCCCGAGCTCTCCCCGATCCACGCCGAGTTCATCAGCGCCGTCGAGTGGCTGGTCTTCGACGAGATCCGTGTCATCGCCGTCGGCACCTCGCGCGGTCACCTGCTGATTTACTCACTGAATGGCGATTTGATCCACAAGCAGGTAATCTCGCGGGATGCGTCCGTCTGTTCCTTCTCTCTGTTGGTCCTTTTATATCTTCTGTGGAAGTCGGAAGGGTACAACGATAGGAACTGTTTGGATCTGTACGTATTGATTAGAGTTCATCTAGTGTTTTTGGGGAGCAATTTTCCTGCGAATTGATGAGTCCTTTTAGCTTTGTGAATCGCCTTGGTCTGTTTGGCAGATTTTTCATGTTTCGTTGATTTGTAGTAATCTTCTCATTTTGGACGTAGAGAGACCAGCAGATTTTTAATTCTAAGTACTTCTTCGGCATGTTATTCGCAACTCATTGAATTTGAGCCTAGGTTCCCCAGTTTCATCCACTTGGGGTATGGTTGAAGTGACGAGACTGGTGATATGTTCGTTCTGTTCAGGCAATAGTTCATCAAAACTACTCTGCCTACTCACCCCTAGTTCTGTTATAGTACTACTACTGCCTCACAATGTCAAAACTGAATGGCAAATGTTCTTGGTAACTTATTGATGATTAACAAAGTAGACGTGGGCTTGTCTAGATTGGCTTGTACTTTTAACCTTTTGCTATTGCTTAATTTGAGACTCACGCACTTTGACTTTGTTTTTAATCATAGATAGACACTTTCACAATATAAATGGGGACACGTAAATTGACGTATAAGCTTTTCGTAGTTTTTGAAATTTGATAATAATTATTTTGTTGGGAAAGCAAAGTAGTACTTTTGCTTCTGATAATGGCAAACAAATAGGGCAGTAATCTTTTAAGTCTCACTACAGCAGCATGACACTCAGATGGTAGAAGCATCTTGAATCTGTGATGGTTCCATAAAGACCTGCCTTTGCACAAATCTTATCTATGATGGCCAGGCAGGCAGCAGAAGACATTCTGCCGTAGCTTTTAGGAAATAAAATAGATGGAATCCCACCAAATTTAAAATTAGGCAATTCATCTTTCACTTCAAATCATGTTTTGGCAGACCAATACTTTCCTAATAGATGAAGATTACTTCTCTGGGTGCATTTACAGCCCGTGTCTTTCATGTCCTCCTGATTGTCAGCAAACTGTAAGGTTAATCATGATATTAATACCATTCCCCATGTCCTGCTGTTGTATCTATAAGTGTTCAAGTGATTTTGTTGATCATCTCTTTCTCAATTGTAAGTTCGCCCTCAGGCTTTGAAAAATCATCGTCTGAACCTTTTTCGTATGGTTCATTCCAAGACATACCATTCAGCTATTTAGCTGTTGAAATGCCTATATCGGTTACTCAAGTTGTGATAAGTCCCGGAGGGCAGCACTATCATGTGGTGCATTTGGAAAAAAAAAAAAAAAGCCCAACACAAGATTGTTTCGAGGGTTCAAAATCTAGGTCCCTTCAACCCTTCTGGCTTCTATGCCATTCCTTTTTTGCTCAAAATCATTACATTTACAGATGGAGCCTTTCATTTTAAGTTTATGCTTTTCTACATGGTAAAAACAAAAGCCTCATGGTTAACCTTCCTTGTCCTTAGAGCCTCAATTTATGTCACCTGGTTGGTTGGTTTGGCACCATTGGTTTTTGTGTTCCATTCTTTTCATCTCTTCCTCCTGTCATCTTTAATTTGAAGAAATAATTAAATTACTAATGAAATGCGTTTGGTATGGAAAACCAAGTCTACTGAGCGGTATAGGTAGAATTTTATGGAACATCCCTTTCCTTGTCTGTGTTACGGAATCACATTTGTCTATCTTGAGTAGGTTCACTCATTTGAATTGGAATATCAAGAATGTTGTGTGCAAGCATTATCTTATAACATGAATGCATGGCTGGAATGTATGTTCTCACAGATAATACATGCTGCCCGGATATTAAGATTGAGAGTTCGGGGGACTAAGAAGGACCTGATGACAGATGCTTGTGCAGAGGAGGTTTGTGCTATAATGCCAGGTGTGATTGCCCGTTTTGATGGATCTGATATACAGGTGGATCTTCCTTCTGACAGATTGAAATATTCATCTGAATTTCATGGAATGTTTTACATCAAGTAATGCATTTATGACCTTTTCTTTATCAAGGAACATGTTAAAGAGCAATCATTCTTTTTTTTTAATAGTTAGTGTTTGTTAAAACTGTTGCAAAATAAGCTTCTTTTGAAAATATTACGATGATGTTTTAGTCGTTTTAACTTTTGTTTTCTCTATTACTTTTAGGAAATAAATGCTAACAGCGGAATGTACGTCCTAATTTACTATTTTATTTTAACTATTAAATGAAGAAATTTTCATTATGTTTAGTACCATTGTAATAATCGAAGTGAAATCTTCCTGTGATGAAGAGCAATTGAAAGTTCTTATTTTCCTCTTTAAAACATGTGTAAAAGCAATTTTTCAAGTAGCCCCCTTCCAAAATAAAAGAGAGAAATTTCCTAGTATGACTTTCAAATGAGCACTAAAATTTCCTAGATTCCTTCACTATTCAGTTCCTTAAGCTCTTCATCACGACATCTCACATCTTCCTTTTGCAATGTAGAGTATGCTGGATAGATGGTCTCAAGAAACAAAGTCTAAGTTTTGGGAAGAAATGGAAAGACGAAAGTCGGGTTTTTCAGGAAGCACTTTTGAACAATTACCTTACCAGTTATGGAATGTCAACAAGTATGGTGCATGTGCTGATGCAGCAATCACTGGGATAATGCCCCCTCCTCTGATGGAAGTTCAGGTTAGCATATTCCTTTTCTTGCCTAAAGGCCTTTATTTTCTATGTAATGGTTAAGTTGAGCTTGTGTTGTGTTTCTCCGTATATCCTATGTTCGAATCTCATAAAAATGGAAAGATTTCATTTTGCTTTCTAGGTTAATGGGTCCTGCAGTTAATTCTTCATTTTTTTCCTGTTCTTCTATCTACTTTTGGAAACTATCTGAAGTAATACCGATATTTGAAATGAGCTGCCTTTATTGTTAGGCAGTCAAGTCAACGTTATTACCGTGCAATTGCCATTGGTGAGGATGCCGTAATTTCAGCTTTCAGGTTAGGTCTTGCGGTCTGATGTCACTATAGATTTTAGTTTTTCTGGTCATTTGCTGGTTTTTGCCTCTTTCCTTTGTTCCTTTTCCTGTTGATTCTGAATATCTTTTTAAGTTTAATTTCATGCTTTTGAAGACTTTCAGAAGATAGAAATAGATCCATAGTTGGAGCAATTCTCTCAAAGGTTGTGCCTGTGACGTTTTCAACAATAGCTTCTTTCTCTAAAATGATATGGCGAAGTGACCAAGGTTCAACGCAAAAATCAGAAGTGAAACCTCAATCATTTGCCCGAGGTAATATTTTATTGTGTATATTTTGGTGATAATAATACCATAACTGTTGTGGTTTACTCTGACAATAGTCACAAGTGCTAAGTATGCATCTCTATACACATCCATGTTTTACTGGTCTGGTTACCAGGGTCCTAGCTGTTCCGTTATCATTCTAAGTACTAACAAGTGGTTGATTCTCAATGGCAGCTTCTCCATTGACATGTTTGAAGGATCATCCCAGGAAGGGTGAAAAACTCACATTATCGCCCAGTGGTACACTGGCTGCAATAACAGATTCACTTGGCCGTGTTTTACTCTTAGACACTCAGGCCCTGGTTGTAGTGCGTCTGTGGAAGGTTTTTCTTCGAATTCATTCTTATATTTATTAGTATGTTGTAGTATCTTTTGGCCCATCCTGATAATGGGCTTCTGCTGCTATACAGGGATACCGTGATGCTAGCTGTCTGTTCATGGAGATGCTAGTGAATGAGAGTTTGTCTTCGAGTTCCACTCACTATGAAGCAACTAAAAGTGACTACTGCCTCTGCCTAGCTATTCATGCACCTAGAAAAGGAATCATTGAGGTGCGCGCTCCCTCCCTCTCTCTCTCTGGACTTGCGTGTGCACGTGCATGTTTACACGCACGACATGTGTTTTATTCTACTTAAGAATCTAAATTTGGGTATTAGCATGTTCTTCATGATGGCTACTTGAACAAATCTTATTAGGATCATTCTTGTAAGTCTCATCACGACTCTGTTCAGCGGGATTGTGTTGCTTTGGCCATCTTTTCTTCATCTTTTTGTTGAACGAGGAAAAGTACTTGATCTAGGACCAGTTTCCATCTAAGTCAATGGACTGCATCTGAGCCTATATTAGATGTCTACTCGAGACCATTTGAGGATTATGGATATTGTTATCCATGTCATCACCGTACTATATGCATATCCAAATTCCTTGTTTTTTTTTTTTTTTGGGTCAGATCATATACAGATTCATGATCATCATTTTGAACACATTTTGATTGAATTTCCTCATCATCTAGTTTGAGTGAACTCACAATGTTTCATTCGTGATTCACTCTCTAAAATCTTGTTCAGATACTGCATGGCAGTCCTTTCCATTGAATATGCCATTGATCGAAAACTTGATGCAGGTGTGGCAGATGAGAACCGGACCTCGTCTTCTGGCTATTTCATGTGCTAGAGGAAGCAAAATGCTGCAGCCCACTTACAGATTTGGAACGTCAGTTTCCTCTCCTTATGTCCCATTGGAAGTTTTCCTGTTAAATGGTGACTCAGGTCAAATCTCAGTTATCAATAGATATTCACAGCTAAAACTTTGATTTTAGCGGACTATTCTTGTTTCCTCATAACTAAAGAAATACATAATTGTCTTCTCACTGCTTGTGTCTAGAAATAAATCCTTGCCTTTTTTTTTTGCCCTTTCTATGCAAGTGCTAGAAATCAAGGGTGCGCATGGTAACACTTCTAATGGATTTCTGCTTCCGAAGTGCTTCTGGAGCAAAAATTTGTTTGGTAATTTAACTTCTAAAACATAAATTCGTTTGGTAAAATTTTTTACTTTCGAAGGAAATTTATACTTCTCAAGTCTGGAGTTGTTTTTTTCCCCAATTTTGAGAAATTAAAAAAAAATTATTTCTCAACTAAAAAAGTACTTTTTGCATCACTCTCTTTTCGTTATGCCCACACCTTCTTTTCGACCATGCCGGCCTTCACCTGCCATTGACCTCTGTCGTCGTCTACCACCGGCCCCGGCAGCCAATCGCTAACCACCGTCGGTCGCCACTTGCGGCCACTGCTAACTATTGCCCACTACGGACCTTTTCCTATTGCCGCCCACCGTCGCTCTTGACCGTCACCACCCACCGATAGCCCCTCGCCGCCAACCACTACCGACATCCATCGGCCATTGTCCATTGTCACTCGCGACTATCGCGGACCACCGCCGCCGCCAATCATCGCCCACTGCCACCATCAACCATTGCTAATCACCGACCGTCACCCCTCCTAGCAAACCACTAATCGCCGCCCATCACCAGGTGACGTCAACCATCGACCACTGCTCGTCCGCCGCCTCCAACCATTAACCCTCGCCGACCACCGTAGCCCACCACTGTCGCCGTCTTCGTCTCCGTCTCCAACCACAGAAGTAATTTTTTATTTTTAAAAAGTAAATAATATTTTTAAATTTAAAAAATATTTTTTAAAGAAATTTAAAAAGTTTAAAAATGAATAGAAATTTTTTGGCCACCGAGAATAATTTTTTTTTATAGAAGATTTTGTGTTAATAATGTTTTGTAAGTAGAAATTTTCAATCGTTACTAAACAAATTTCTTTGATTAGAAATCAATTTCTTGAGTAGAAGTAGAAAAATCAACTTCTGTTTTTTAGTAGAAATAGAAAAATCAATTTCTCGTTAGAAGTTAATTTCTGAAATACAATTGTTGCCATACGCGGCCCAAATGAATGATCGAAAAATTCCACTCGCCTGTGACCAATTCATGGTGGTCACACCTCTTGGACGACTTCCGTCATCGTGGAGGTCCGGACCTACCCCCTTCCATGTTTTGTGAGTGTGCCAGGCCAAAGTTGATACACTGTGACCATCTTTGCAATGGCTACTTCACGGATGAGACCCAGCTTGGGACGGGGATCTCATTTTGCTCTCTGTCGACGGTGATCTTACGTGGCTACCGCAATAGACTCGAATTAACCACCACTGCAGTGGTCGTTGCGGACATTGGATAAGCGACCATGATGGTGGTGGCCGCCGTTGAGCAGGTAGGATCACCGTGGCGGCGGCGGTTTCTTCCCGTCTACTTTTTTTTTTTTTTCTACTTTAGGGGATTTTTTTTTTTTTTGCATAAAACAAACGTTTTTACTTCTTCACTCATATCAACAACAAATCTACTGAATAAAATTGCAACATGTGTTTTCTGATTGCACCTTAAAATTTTCGAATGTCGACTCAGCACTGTGGTGGCAAAATTTAATCGGACGATTAATAGTAAGACTTTCTAAAACGTACAGAGATTCAAAATTAACAGCACTGAATTGAATTTCAGGCAAAAGTATCGATTACTAGTTCTATCTTACCTTTTTCTCCTTTTAATTGATTAACTAGATATAAAGTCCATAGAGTTAGTGAGACAAACCTTACCGCTGCCTAGAGGTAGCAAAATAGGTCTAGAATTCACATTTAACCCATATTTACTAGTGATGGGTGGGTTATAAATGTGTTGTTTTAAATTTTTAAAACAAGTTTAAATGGATCATAAATGGGTTATTTAGAAAATTAATGGGTCATAAATGGATATAGGTAAGATAACTATTAATTTAGTTATAAATAGGTTTCCTCAATACTTTAAAAAATTCTAACTTTTTAATAAATTATAATTTTTTTTTCTTACTTTTCTTTTTTCCTCCTACCTTTGCCGCCACTAGCCGGTGACGGGCACCGACGATCTCAAACTAGCCGGGATCAACCAAGGCTCAAGCTCGTCGGGATCCGACAAGCTCGTGCTCCCCCGGATCGGTCGAGCTCGAGGCTCACTAGGATCCTTGCCGGCACGAGCTAGTCCGAATCGGTCGTGTCTGTGGGCGGTTGACGAGTTGCCAGCGATCACCGAGGTCCGACAATCAGCATAGGGAGGAGAAAGAAGGAAGAGAAAAGAAAAAATGAAAAATGAAAAACAAAAACAAAACCAAAAAAAAAGAAAATTTTAGAGATTTTAAAAAATTTTAACCTCAATGAATCTCGGCAGGGGCACTGAGGGCTCAGGACTCGGCCTTGAGATTGTTGAGCTAGGCTTCCTGGCATCAGTAATAACACGAAGCCCTTGTCGGTAGAAGAAAAAAAAGGAAAAGAAAATTAAAAAATAAAAAATTCAAATTTTTTTAAAGTAAAAATTGTCCACAATGTTTTAGGAGTATTTTCTTTTTCAAAAATGTATAAGGAACAAATTTCTTAGATTGGATTAAATATGTAAATGTTTTAACAATATAGATCGGGTTAGGTATGGGGAGTTAGATATATGAAAATGGGTCAAAACGGGTTAAATGTTCGACTCAACCCGACCCGATCCAAACCTGATCCAACCCATCCATTTGACAACTCTAGCCGCTACGGGGACAGAGTTAAAGAAGTATACAGAGCCCAGCTCGCAAGTCCCCAAAAAGAGTACTCAACAATGGTTTGGGGTCAAATTTGATTTCTTTCACCTCGGGGTATCAATGTTTAGTTTCGTTCTCCATACCCATTTGATAGCGTAAGTCAGAAAACGAACTTAGCATAATTTGATTCGCGGTCTACAGATTTTTCCTCTCCCAACATAACTCATCACATAATTGTTTGTTATACCTAACGAAAGTGTTGTCTCTGTTTTGAGAGCTTCTCCTCGTAGTCATTGGTTGTCAAAAAAAAAAAAAAAAAAAACAACGGGGGTCTAAACAAATCCCTGACACTTCCTCCCTAATCTCCTCTGTGCATGACGATGCTGATGATGATCATGATAACGGTGACGGGTGCAATTTGAATGTCACATCCTCCACCCTCTTGACTCTTTCCTATACAGAGTTTTTGAAAAACCGTTGAAACAACCGCTTTGCCTATCTTTCTCTCCTCCACACTTATCTCTCTCTCTCTCTCTCTCTCTCTCTTCTCAGATTTGTTTCTGTTGGTCATCTCTGTCTTCTTCTTCTACGCCCTGGACTTTTGCCCTTTCTTCAACTTCTCTCTCCCTCTCTAAATCTGACGTTGGAGCAGTCTCATCAATGGTGATTTAACTTTGTCCCATGTTAAGTACAATCCTCCTCCTCCTCCTCCTCCTCCTCTAGATTCATGATTTTTTTTTTTTTTGGTGGCAATAAGGTTCGAGGAATAGAATTATTGCTCTGCCGATGATTCGGGAAATGCATATGTTATCATGAGAGCACTATTGGGTTTGCGCAGATCTTTCACGTAACATGGAAAAACAAAGCTTTCGCAAAATGATGGAGATTAGTCTGGTGTTTATTTGAGTTCATGTGCCTGGTTCATATTCAATTGATAGGAGAAAATGTCCCCTTTTACGTATGTATCTTGATGATGTCTTTCGGACACAGTTGCATCGCCGCCGCCGCCGTACCGTGAATGGGAGGGTGACCCCCCAGCAATCTATCGGTTTCTGCGGTTGAGATTCGGGATCCAATATGGTGAAATCATACGCGTCGAGGAATGTTTCATCTCCCGTCTACAGCGGGAAAGAAATAGAAACTGCGCTCTGCTTTAGCTCGCCTTCGTTGGACAGGGAAAAGAAGGCCTTTCTTGGGTCGACAAGCTTGAGGATGAGATGCAAAGAAGAGCACTCACGGGAATCGGATGGCCAGCATTCGCGCCTTTCGTTGTCTGAGCTCGCAAGTTCGAGAAGCGAGGCTGCCGCGACGAAGTTGCAGACGGTCTACCGCAGTTTTCGGACCAGAAGACAGCTAGCTGATTGCGCAGTTCTCGTGGAACAGAGATGGTTAGTCTTGCAATTTATATGCATTCTCTTTCCATAGATTTATCCCTAAGAGAAAATGCAAATTAACTCGAGTCCTGTCTAACTACATATTGTAAATAGCATGGACAGGTTTTGTGTCTATTTTCTTGAACTTTGGTCTTGGACATGGGATCCACATTTTCATTCTGATGGCATACTCTTTTGAAGGTGGAAATTGCTGGATTTCGCCGAACTAAAGAGGAGCTCCATATCTTTCTTTGACATCGAGAAAACCGAGACTGCCGTTTCACGTTGGTCCAGAGCAAGGACTAGAGCTGCTAAGGTGCGTACATCCTAGATAACTTCATTTACTTCCATCAGGATATCCGACATTACTCCATTGAGTATAGCTCTCTTCTGTAATAGGTTGGAAAGGGCTCGTCCAAGGATGAAAAAGCTAGAAAACTGGCTTTGCAGCATTGGCTCGAGGCGGTGAATCTCACTTTTGCATAACCGTCATAGCGAAGATGATGCCGCAGCATTTGTCTTACTTCATGTTCTTTTTTTTTTATGACAGATTGATCCCAGGCACAGATATGGCCATAATCTTCAGTTTTACTACGTCAGGTGGCTGCACTGCAGTAGCAAACAGCCCTTCTTCTATTGGTAAGTCGATGGACTAAGTCGAAGCAGATTAATTTAGTTTCGTGCCTGAGAGAATATGACTGACAAAACCAGGACGATCACTGGGAATTGCAGGCTTGACATAGGTGAAGGAAGAGAGATCAACATGGATAGATGCCCTCGAGCAAGGCTTCATCAGCAGTGCATCAAGTATCTTGGACCGGTGAGGCTTTTTCCCCGTGCCTCATCCTTGTTCCGCAACAGTTATGGAATTTACAATCAGATTCGAATGCCTGGATGCATTCCAGAAATATATTAGAACAGTTCTATAAGAGATAATGTGCTGCCTCCACCTCCTATCCGTGTTCTTTTCTTTCTGCAGACTGAGAGGACGGCTTTTGAGGTCGCGATAGAGGGCGGGAAGTTCTCCTACAAGCAGAGCGGCGAGATCCTTGACACAAGAGGAGGGCCCATAGATGTCAAGTGGATCTTTGTGCTTAGCACATCCAAGGACTTGTATGTCGGGCAGAAGAGCAAGGGCACGTTTCAGCATTCGAGCTTCTTGGCCGGTGGAGCCACATTATCTGCCGGCAGGTTGGAGGTGGAAGATGGTATCCTAAAGGTAACAATACATTCTTCATCATCTTGAAATCCTTTTTCGAGAAACGGTTTGGTCCTACCACCAAGGTTTTTGGATTTCATAGCGACAATCTTTTATTGTCTTAGGCGGTTTGGCCCCACAGCGGACATTATCTCCCGACCGAAGAAAACTTCGAGGCTTTTATGTCATTCCTCAAGGAGAAGAAGGTGGATCTTACCAATGTCAAGGTAAGAAAGATGAGCTTGACGGGGTCCTATCTGAAGATATTAGCAGTTGACATGAACTATTGTTTTGATGTCATTTTGGTATAATAGTAGGTGGAATTTTGGATGGCAACATCAGAATTAGAAGGTTTATTTGCAAGTCACAAATTTCGGCAATTCGTAATTCGAAAAATTATCCTAGAGCAAGTCTATCTTCATAGTTACACATCTTATCGAGCTAAATTCTCGGTGGCTTATAGTAATGATCAGATGTTATAAGAAGCCTATAGCTCTTCCAAATTTCTGATGCATGTGCAGAAATGCCCTACTGAGGAAGAAGAGGCAGCCCTTGCAAGAAAAGGCAAGAGCCTCCCAAGCAATCCCTCCGAGGTCGATTGGGTTCAATTCCTTGAACGATTGCATGATGCGAAATCAGCTGACAAGGAAGCTAACTTACTGGTGCACGGTGGCGATGGCGTCAGTGACTCCGATCCTCAAATAACCACTTGGTCACGGCGAAGAGGCTCGAGCATAACCAAGCTTGAAATACCGCAAAAGCCTAATGGCTTCGACGTGCTTGGAGAAGAAGCGCTTACGCGAGGACTGAGCCGCTGGGCCCAGTTCATCGGTAGTCCTCCAGAGGATGGGTACGAAACGCCGGCAGAATCGTTCCTCACCGAGGAGGACTTCATGGTCCCGAAACTGAACATGTTTGACGAGGAAGAGGCCGACGGCGAATGCCCGGTACCGAGAGAGAAGATCATGCAAAGGATAGATTCGCACAAGGGTTTGAGATCATATCAGCTGGGTCAGCAGTTGTCCTGCAAATGGACGACCGGGGCCGGCCCGCGCATCAGCTGCATGAGGGATTACCCGTCGGAGCTCCAATCCCGCGTGTTGGAGCTCGCAAACCTGTCCCCGAGAGGATCAAGCACGCCTTCCCGATTTAGCCCGAAGGTGCTGACCCCAACGTCTCTATGTAGAGAAGCCACGGCGAGCAGAAGCCGCTTCGTCCAGGAACGGGTTATACTGTACCAAACGGCAACGCCTTAGCGTATATACACATATCTGGATTCATTGGCATCAAGCAAAGGATGAGGAAGAAATTTTTCTCGCCATTCTTGGTTTTTTCTTTCTTTCTCTTTTGTAAAGATTAACAGGGCAATGGAATCAGATCAGGAGACATTTTTGCTCTTCTTGGTGGGGAAAAGCTTTGTAGGGAACGCTGATAATTCCATGCTTGCATATATAGTGAGATCCTTTGGAACTAGCACATGTTGCAGTAAACGGGAGATGGATGATTTGCTAGGACTCATCGTGTCCATTGCAAACCATTCCAACCAAATTCAACCAATTTAATCTTCTTTCATATCAAGATCCTATCAGGAGTTGGCAGCCATGAATAACCAAGATATGAAACCAAATCTAGGAACATAGGACCTAAGCTAGACTAAATATTTCTTGATGAATAATAACTTCAACACGACGCTAGAAATTGAATCAAAACATGCTATGTACATGCGAAAACGACATGTAAATGACACTAACTTGCAAAATGGTGATTCGGGACTGCTTGAGGTACTCCGCAAGGTCTAGATAAGAGCCAAAGGCCTATTATTTAGTGTTGTGTGTTGTACAAATGAGTTGTGTTAGAAAGTCTCATAAAAGGAATTGATGTGGGGTGGAATGGTAAATATATCATATCGATCCACAACTTATTGACTTAATCTTTTAAGTGAATATGGATCCCACTACATATATTAACCAACTTGAACGTGGGCTCCCTCTTCGGATGAAGGTATCGAATTTCTACTATGTTTTTTCACCCGACACACCCGTCTGGACTTTGGGTCATTTTTCGAGTTCGAAAAGGGCACCAAATGGCCCCGGGCGATTCCGATGAGTCCACGAGTCATAAGGGCCAATAGAGCCTGACCCGAGAAACCCCTGAGACGCTGAGACAAAGCCGACTATGCACTCAAAGCTCCCTACCAAGCACCGATCAAGTCTAGACATATTACGAAATATTTGTCAAAGAGTTGCATTCTATTTTTCTAATTTTTATCATATCTCTTATTTTTAGTTTTCGATTTACTTTAGGTTTTTAGTTGGCATAATATTTTGTATAACCTTTATGATTAGTTAGAGATAATTGGTATATCTTTTCTTTCCCTTTTTTGTTAAGCAAAAAGTCGTATAAGTATTTGTACTATATGTTAAACGATATAAGCAAATTACAAATTATCTTATGGTATGAGAGCCAGAGAGCTTAAACACACCAGACAATTCGACCCGCATCGTTTGTAATATGGCTGCGAAAGTGTCTACAAAAAAGGTACCTCTGACAATGCTGGAAGCGTATTCGTTTCATGCATGTTGACCCTGGATGACTATGCAACACGATCAAAGGCCACAAGACGTGCATTGTGGGCGAGAAATGAACTCGGGGTTATTGATGGATCTCTAGGGAAGCCGGATCCGACGGCACCCGAACTTAATGCTCGAGACATTTATAATTCCATGATAGTTTCATGAATTTTCAATTCCTTGACAGAGTCTACCAGGAAGTGTGGCATACATAGAAGAAGCAAAGGCAATATGGGATGAGTTTAAAGAGAGTTTCGCTTAAGGTAACGAACCTCGCATCCACGAGATTGAAACTGAGATTGGGCTCATATAGTAAAGAGGACTCTCGGTGGTGGAATACTACAAAACAATGATGGTCTTATGGCATGAACTTGATAACTATGATGACGACCCCGAATGTACCTGTACTGCAGCCGCGAAGTATGCGAAAAAGAAGGAGGTGGAGAAGATCCACCAATTTCTCACGAGCGTCAACGTTGAGACCTATGGGAATGATCATTCTCAAATTCTTAACCTCGACCCGCTCCCGTCCCTTGGTAAAGTTTATTCTATGATCACGCAGGAGGAGCGCCAATGATAAATTGGCTGGGTTAGGGAAGAGAAGATTGAGGGTACTGCTTTCTTGGTTGGAAGAGCAAGCCCAACGAAAGTACCATTCGGGAAACCTGAACGCGACCACTGTGGGAAGGTTGGGCACAAGAATAGTCATTGCTGGGAGTTGATTGGATATCCGTCGAATTGAGAATGAACGCCAGGTGGGAAGGCGCACAAAGGGAATCCTTCCACAATGGCTGTACATTTCGTACGGGCAAGCAGTAGTGATTCAGACACTTACTGCAAATACCAACCAAGGAGCTCCGAAGGGGACTAAGACAAACATCAACAATTAACAATGACCAACATCAACATTTGGTTAATTTGCTTAAGGCGAAGAAACCGCCCATTTCGAATGGCCAACTCACGGGTAAGGTCTATTGGGCCAATGATGGTTCCACAAATTGGACTATCGATAGTGGCGCTTCCGTACATATGACGATGCAACTTTTGCTTCTAAATCGACCGAGAAACATCGCGGGTGCATATCCTATACGAACTCCTGATGCAATAGTGACTTACACCATCAAGAGAGGCTATGTTTATTTAAGCCATAATTTTATTTTGCACGATGTGCTATATAACTCCCAAAATATTGAAATCATATTTCTGTCGGAAAGTTGAGTTCGAATTTGCAATACTCAAAACGTTCTTCTCTTCTCGATGTGTCATGCAAGACCTATCCTCGAAGAGATTGATTGGAGTGAGTAATCTTCAAGAAGGGGTTTGTTCTAAGGGATATTCGGCTTTCCAGGGGTCAAATGACAGAATATTGACATTGAATTTGATCACCAATGTTGAAATCAGGAAGGGGCTAATTTGTGTTATGTACGTTGTCGTGCACAACAAACCTGTTCCTCACTTCATTTGAGTAATAATAAATTCGAAGGATATTTTGATTTGTTGCATTGTGATGTTTGGGGGCTATATCAGACAAGGTCTCTAGCGCACATTATTTTTTAGCCATCCTCGATGATTATAGTCGGACAGTTTGGGGCTATTTGATGAAGGAATAATCAGAGACGTACCAAGTCTTTATTAATTTTTATAATATGGTGAAAATCCAATTTGGTGTATTTTTTTTTTTTCAAAAGAAAGATTATATTCATTAATAGTCGAGAGATTTACATAAAATGCTTTCAAACTCCCAAAAGACAATAAAAGAAACCCAAAAAGCAAATTCTGCAGCTAAAAGCACACTCTCGTCCTCCAATAGTGGATCTGATACCATAACCTTACGGTGGCCGTTCACCAAAGTCCATGATGGGCACACGTCAAATTGGATTTTCACCATATTATAATGGTGCACAGTGAAATGGCCGTGAATTTCTTTCTAGGTCCATCAAGAATTTTTTTTTTGTTTGGTCAGAAGTGGAGCCATGCATCGGACGTTGTGCACTTACACGCCACAAAAAATGGTCGACTTGAAAGGAAACACCGATACATCCTCAATGTTGCATGGACACTTATTTTTCAACCAAATTTACCAATTTGTTTTTAGGGTGGATGCCTATTAACATATGCTTATTTAATCAATCATACTCCAAATCCATCTTTATCGGGAAAAAAACGCCTTTTGAGCTTTTGTTTGGGAAACTCTCCTCCATGAATTATAGTAATCTGCCGGTTTTCTGCGCACTGTGCTATGCTCACAAACCGTCAAAGGGAAAAGATAAATTTGAAGAAAGGTTAAGAAGATGTGAATTTTTGGGATATCCATATGGCACGAAAGGTTGGAAGGTTTTTGGTTTGGAAACTAAAGTATTATCGGCATCTCATGATGTTTTTTCTATTAAGAGTATTTCTCATTTGCTCAGCAAAAAAACCTGCACATGGTGATCAAGACTCTCTTCCTTTGTTGACACCAGCTTGTGAGCAAGGTCTTATTGATGAGGATTGGAATCAGCCTAAGGGGGAAGAAGAAAGGTACCGAGCCAAGTTCGTGAAGAACACGGGCAGACTTGTGATGGGGGATTGTCATAGTACAGTCCAAGTTGAAGAGCAACCCATCAAGCAGCCTGATGACCAAATTCCAATCACAACTCGCCCGCACGATAGAAAAGACAGCCAACCTATTTGCGAGATTATGTGTGCTCATACGATCCAAACGAAGACCTCAACTCCTTATCCCACTCAGTCGATATCTTCAGGTACGGTCTATCTAATCGAGAAGTTAATTTCTTATGAACAATCTAAGCCTCACATGGTACTTTGAGTTGCTGTTGAATCTAGTATCGAGCCTAGGAATTACACCGAGGCATTAAAAATCCCTTGTTGAGAGGAGCGACGGTGACAAAAATCAAAGCACTCAAAGATAACAAGACTTGGAGGGAAGATATCTATAGGCTGCAAGTGAGTTTATAAAATCAAGCATTAAATTTCGTCTTGCTGCCAATGGATTCACCAAGATAAAGGACGCGGACTCCATGAAACCTTCGCACAAGTGGCTAAGCTAGTCATTGCACGGTGTCTTCTTGCAGTTGCATTGGCTCGTAATTAAGAGTTGCATCATACGGACGTCAACAATATTTCTACATGGTGACTTGGATGCGGAAGTTTTTACGAAAGCTTCCGCTTGGTTTCACGACAAAGGGCTCGAATCCTGTATGTCTACTACAAAAGTCCTTACATGGTTTTCGCCAAGCATCTCGAAAATTGGTTTTCAAAATTCTCTAGTGCATTGAGGGGGTGTATGGTTTTGATCAATCGTCAACAAATTACTCGTTGTTCACATAATCTCAAAGCGATACTTTTCTAGCCTTATTACTATATGTCAATGTTCACATAATCTCATTTTGCCAGCCAATAATTCAAAATAGTGTGCAGCGCTCAAACGGTACCGTGATGAGCGTCTTCATATCAAAGGCCTTGGCCAATTAAAGTACTTTTTGAGAGTTGAAGTAATGCGGACGACTTTAGAATTATTTTTGCGCCGGAGAAAGTATGTACTTGACATCCTATCAAGATTGGGCATGCTAGCAGCTAAACCGAATACTTCTCCGATGGTGCAACAATACCGGCTACGTTAACTGGACCCTCTGTGACATTTCTGATTTGTTATCGCTTGTGCTTTTTTTTTTTTTTTTGGTAGAGATCAACAAGGAAATGGAATCAACCCACCCACGCATGGCTAAGTTGGTTGAGGGGCGTGCTATCCCTCGTCAGGTCACTGGTCCGAAACTCTCCCTACTCGGTTTCGTGACTTAAGTGGGGGGCCATGGCTAGTGGGCCGCTGTGCTAGCTCTCCCCGAGGTATTGACGCAGGTTGACGCCGGCGTTGGCGAAGCCGGCAGGTCTCTATGGATCCTCGGTATAAAAAAAAAAAAACAAGGAAATGGAATCAGATTAGGAGACATTTTTGCTTTGCATTGTATGATCACTTTGATAGAAAATCTCTCTTCTTGGGGCAAAAGCTTGTAGGGAACACTTTGGTGATGCCATTGTTGCATATATAGTGAGATCCTTTGGAACTAGCACTGTAAATGGGAGAAAGAAGAAGAATGATTGCAAAACTATTCCAACCATCCAACTTATTAATCACTACCCATAAAAAACTTAATTTCTTCTTACTATTAACATTTGCAACATTTATGTGTTCAAAAAGCAAAGGACATGACATTATGTTTAAACCGCTTGTTGTAGATAGGATTTGTGATAATTTTAACTGTTTCACGCTACACATAGTCTAAAAAGTCAAAGGATTTTTGTTTGATACACTGGCTATGTTGTCGTGACCCTCTCCCCGTGATTCTTGAAGAGGTTTGACGGGGTTGTCAAGCAAGTGCATAGGGTACCTCTTCCGAGGCGGCTCTCGTACTTAGCACAAGCTCTCCCAAGCCGCACCGGTCGCGAATTGGGTTAAATAGAATTAATTATATGATTTATTTGTCTTTAGGAGCGGTTAATCTATTGTGGACCAATTAGAGGCCAAGTAAAATGGGAGAGGTCGGATTGCTTCCATTAATAAGAGATTCAGTCTAACCCTATTTTGTGAATGTCGATTCACTCCTAAACTTTTCAATTTTGTTATTGTAATCTAAAATATTTGCGCGAAAATCAAATGCAATCGTTCTAGCCAATCGCCCCGATGTCGGGGTGCTACGTTGGACGACTGGCGATGATTGGACTCCATGTCATCAATTTTCGACGGCAATTTTTGGCTAGAAATACTACATTAGACTTTTGAGCAAATGTTTAGGGCAATATTGACTAAATTAAAAAGTTTATGGTTAAATTAACATTAATAAAATAAGTTTAGCATTGATTGGGCAATTATCCCCAGTTAATTGAATGACAAAATAAATAGTTCTTCATTTGAAATTTGAATTTACTTGAATTCTATTTAGGCAATCTTGTGGGAATAGCCCAATGGAGCCCAATTAAGATTATTCGTGGTTGCGGCGAACTCCTCATTTTTAAAGTTGCATCCTAAGCTAAAATCATGTAAAATTCTTATCTTGCCATTGAGTTACGATCCTATGTCATTCAACTTCAGTTCTTCACCATTTAAAAAAAAAAAAAAAGGAGTTTGCAATTACTTATAGATTAACTATCTCCTTAATAGCCTTACCAAAAAAAAAAAACTATCTCCTTAATAGATATTAGTTTTCATGCACAAATTGCCCGCCCAATTTTGAAGATAATATTATTAATTTTATTTGTTAAATTTATACGTCTTGTCTTATCATAATAAGGGTAAAACGAAATTATTATATGTTAGTGGAGAAATAAGGTTGTAGTAAAATTTATATTCGAAAAGTGAGACGAGATAGTATTTTGACGTAATAACACAAAAGAAAGGACCCATTAGAAAATGTTGAATTCTCTTTAATTTTGCCTTTTTTTTTGTTGACCTTTTCTACTTTAAAGGCCCATGATATGACAATTGTACCCCTGGGCCCAAAAGCAAGATAAAACCATCGGCGGCTGAGGATGGGGTGGGCAATGTGGTCATGACGGAGATACAACTCCCCTATAAATAGAACCCTCGCTAGGGTTTTGTTCACTCTCGCCGAAGTTTTTGTGAAGCCCAAGCTTTCGGCCGCTTCCTCTCCTCGTCTCCCTCCTCGCTCCGATCTCAGGTTCTTCCACTTCCTTTCTCGATCTCATGTTCTGTTTAGTTCATGAATGTTATAAGTACTGCATCGGTCCTTCGCGTTGTGCTCAAGCCCAACCTACGTCGATGCGTTGTGGATGGTTTTTCTCGGTGGCTTTTGCCTGAATTGGCTTGTCTCTGTTTTTGATTTTCTGACCCTGATAGTGCTGCAGCTAATCTATTCCGATTACTTGACTCGCCTCGAAATGTGATGTGCGATGTTGTTCCTGTTTGTAGTTTGGTTTTCGGTTGGATTCTGGCTTGACTTTGTTTAAGTTGGGGAATCACTTCATGGCGTGTTTCTTGTCGGTAGATGAGAGGGGAACGGGATGAAACGGTCTTATCTGTTTGAGAAGGAATGAATCACCCGTTCTGTTTTGTTTTGAATTGAAGTTGTAGTGGGCGTATGTTCGACAATCTAGGTCCTTTGATGAAAGTGTTAAGTTTTTTAGGTTAGCTCTTTTATTTGCATCGTAGATGTAGTATTCAGTAACTCCTACTGTGGTGTGTGGATTTTGTGCGGTGTGATCGAGCTCGGATCCTATATTCAGTCAAACATTTGCTCGTTTCTTGTTTGCTGGACCAGTCAAGCTTCATTTATGTTAATCTTTGTCATTAAATTGTTGAGGGTTGTTGCTTCTCATGGGTGTGAGTAAGAATTTACACTCTTATGGGCTAATGAAGTACTAATTTATGAGAGTACGTTTGTGGTCGAAGTAGCATACAGTTGTTAACGACGCTGACTTTTTTCTCGTTTGTTGTGAGAATTGGGAAGTTAAATTGTGGTTTGTGAATGGGAAGCGAATGTGAATTTTTCCAATGTGTATGGCAGCTCTTCTGTGTATCCATGTGTGACGGGCAATTGGTTTGTCAATGGTAGCTCTTTTGTATGGTAGCTCTTCTGTATATCCATGTGTGACTAGCATTTGGTTTGTCAATGGTAGCATGTTCTTTATGTTTGGTTTGTCTCCTTTGTGCAGAATGGATTCTCAGATTAAGCATGCTGTTGTGGTGAAAGTCATGGGTCGAACTGGGTCAAGAGGGCAGGTGACTCAGGTGAGAGTCAAGTTCTTGGATGACATGAACCGGTTCATCATGAGGAATGTGAAGGGACCAGTGAGGGAAGGAGATGTCCTCACCCTTCTGGAGTCCGAGAGAGAAGCAAGGAGGCTTCGTTGAGCCAATCATTTTTATGTTTTCCATGAGTTTTGGTATGACTATGGTGGGGTTTCTGCTGCTGGTGAATTGAATGTGAGAGCGTTTAACTTTATTTTTGGTTCACATTCTGGTCACTTTGTGTGAAAGGTTTGAACTCGAGTATGAATGAATTGTAGGAAGTATCTTACATTTAATGATGCGTCATGGATTTCCATTTCGTGGTGTGTGAGATATCATGTCACTTTCAGCTTCTCCTTTGTGTTTCTGAGATGTTCGACTGTATGTGCTTGAATTATTGCCCTTTCTTTTGAGGGATCGATCTGAGCCGGCAGTAGCTTCGAGCAAATAGCTAATTGAACTCTAGGGGATCTTGTGGAGAGTGTTCGAAGTGAGGTTCTTATGGTAATTACATCGCTTTGTAGATGTTGTGAACTTTTGAGATATATAAGAAGTATGGGCATTATGCTGGAACAGATGATTTTGGCCATTCTTCTTCTCAACCTTATATGGTCGAAACGCTGTCGACTGGATGTTTTCCCTAATTCAAACTCCTTAGTCGTTGCACCTCTCAAATTGTACACCTCTCAAATTGTACATATCTATGTGGAAGTTAATTGTCTGAATATGAATCTGTTACTGTATACTCATTGTCAAACAAGGGATAGCATCACCAAAAATCTTATATTATGTCCACTGGAACATATTTATCTCAATTGTTTTTACATCAAAAATCTCAAATTTGTATCAACATTTGCCTCAAAAATTTTTTTGACACCAAAATCTCTAAACTTATGCTATTTTGAAATAAATGTCTCCCACCGATACAAATTTTGAGTTTTTGGTGTCGCAAGAAAAAATTTGGGGCATATATGTCACATGGATAAAAGTCCGAGATTTTTTGTGTCAAAAAAAGGTTAAGGGTAAATGTGGCACAATAAATATAGTTTATAATTTTTTATGATGTTTTTCCTAGCAAACAACGATTCTAGAGAGAGAACATTATCTTAGTTTTCATAGGAATTGGATCCATTATCGAGTCCTCGTAAAATTCAATGTGGTTTTGTTTTTCTCTCTTTCTTATGGTGTTTTTCGTGATATACAATTTATCTTTCGGCCTTGGTATCTCGTTGAGTGGTGAGCTGATTGTGCTGAATTAGGACACTGGTCCGATCGAAGCAGATCATCATACGTGCCGAGAGCAAGGGGATTCGCACGGATGCCCGAGCCCGACCCATAACAAACGATGTCGAGCCATGATTAAAATTTCGATGCCCGTGTTCTTCTTAGGTGAAAATTTCCATTTTGTGTTACCAACTGTGATTATTTAACCGGTCTCTCCTTTATCAGATAGTTGAGTTTGATTTAAGGGTTTGTTTGTCTTGCGAATTTTTTTGTTTGTCGGAAAATATTTTCCTCACTTTCGAGTGTTTAGATCGCCTGAGAAAATGACTCGAGGGATACTTTGTTTTGTAGTTAATGTAAAGCTTATGTTTAAATTCGGAAAAAAATGATTTCTTCTTTTAAAAATCACAAATCATCCTGCAAAATATGTCTAAATAGTGATACTTAAGTTAGAGATCTGGACAAGTGGGCTCGGGAGCCCGAGGACTTGGGACATTAGCTCTCGTGCTCGAGTCCTCAACGGCTATGCTTGAGTACCCGGCTCCCACACGTAGGTCCCACTACACTCGGGTTAGAATTCAACCAAGTTTCATTTCAATTTCCTGAATAACTTTTGCTAAATATTTTATATCAAATTATTCACGCGAGCGGAAATGTTTCGTATTTCTATTTCAGTTCTTATTATTAAAGGTGGAGAAGGTTTTTAAGGAAACCTATATAACATCGTCAATTAGCGATTACAATTTGTCTCATCACTTGTCGAATGTCACATCGTACCGCATTGTACGAGGGCTCTCCGATCGGGCCTTTCTACTGTCCGCATCCTTCTGTTTTACCACGCTTTCTATTGTCCGTCCATTTCTCTTTGTTTCACCACTCTTTTTCCACATAAATCATTGCCCAAAAAGAAAAAAAATTGTAAAAAGAAAAAAAAATCATGATTTAGACAATTCCTTTCTTGCCCTTCTATTTTTATCGCTCGCCACGGGGCTTTTTCTAAAAGCCTTTTCGAGCCCCCGCAGTTCACGCCATTGCAAGTTTTTCTTTCCAAAAGTCGCAGTCTCGAAACTACCGTGAAGTTCCCGAGTTCCCCCCCAACTCAGTCGAGTCGAGCGGTGGACGGAGTTTAGTTTGCAGGAGTTGGAACGCTGTTGACGCCCCCAAAAGTCACTGAGCCCGAGCGAGTGGGAATCGAGAAATGCGACCCAACATTGTTACCGAGGTGAGCCGGAAGTTCGATCCGCGGCTTCTCTGCTCCGTTCGTTCTCTTCGATTCCGATCTCCGATTTTCGCGTTTCCGCGCCTTCACCCCGCGAAAATGGCCGCCGAGCTTGAGCCGGTCGCTTGCCCACGTAGTTTAAGAAGAGTTGAATTGCGAGATGGGTCGAGATGGCTAACTCGATGCTCAAGAATGGACGGGGGAGTTAGCTTCTTAGGGTTTTGTTCTATGGGTGATGTTTAGAGAGCCGTGGCGCTAAATAACGGTGCTTAAGGAACTCTTGAGTTCCGATTTATTTACTGTCCGAAGGGTCTGAAGTTTTTTCGACGTATCTTCGGTTTGGAGTGCACTCGCATTGAAAAGATGGGTAGATCTTTCATTTGGTTTGTGCTGAAGATGGATTTTGCCGTGAGAAGAGGAAAATTCTGATTTGTGTTGTCAATTTGGTCTTCTGGCAACGGGAATTTCTTTGGAGTGGTGGAGTCATGTAGAATCAAACTGTTGTATGGACAATAATCGAGGTTAATTTGAATTGAGTGAAGTCCTGGATCTTTAAGAATATGTGTTTAAAATTAGTATGCTCTTCATCATTGTTTAAGTTCTGTATAAAGAGAGGTTTTCAAATTCCTAACCTCGTCTGTACTTCCTGGTGGTTGGATGAGCGTAGGTCTTGACTGTGGGCATTAATGGCTGAAGCTAGCTAGGTTTGTGTATTTAAGCTGGGTAATCTTGTCAATATATTTCTCCTACTTAATTAGATTTTATTAGCTCTTTGCTGATTGTACCGAGGAAGCACAGTAAGCTGGTCAAGCATGCTGTCTACTCGCAGTTATGCATTTCAATGTAAAATACCTTTTGCAGTTCATTCGTGTTCGAATGAGGTGGTCGATTCAGCTGGTTGATAAGATCATATGGCAATGGCTGCGGTAATGTTTGTGATTATCTCCACCTGGATTGAGTTTCCTCTATTAGGTGGTATGCATAAGCTGTCTTGTTGTTTTTTCAACCCTGATTTCTGCTTTATGTTTTCTTGTTATGCAACTTCCTTCTTCCTGGTTGCTTTGAATTCATATTGCTTAGGCCTTACAAAGCATTATTGTGTTAAGAATTGAGGTCCCATGTGCTGACGAGGTTGTTCTGCTTTGTTGGTGTCAATAACTGTTTGCTCATTGAAATGTGACATGTGCATGATATGGTAATCATTAAGAGTAATTCATATGAATACTAGGTTTTTGGTTGCTTCACAGAGCATATATTTATCATTTTAAAATGTTAGTTTTACACCTTGTACAGGCTGGCTTGCCTACTCGGTTGGGACAATGGTGGGAAGGGATTCCATTCCTCACTTCTGCCGTGGTCATCACGTGTGGTACCATATACTTGATATGCCTTCTAACGGGATATGACTCCTTTCATGAAGTATGTTTCTTGCCTTCAGAAGTCATATCACGATTCCAAGGTATGCTTTTCAGAACTAGAAGGTCAAAATAATGGGCAATCCAAGCCCCATATAGTTATGCAAGACTATGATTTATGTCAATGCCAATGTCCCTTCTTTCCATTGTGTTACCTCTCCTCACCGTCACCTCCCACATTCCCTTGCGGCATTTCGTTCTTGACAATGTCGATCCGCAGGATAGTTCTCTTCGAAAGTTCACTGGTTTTGATTGCCCTTGTAAGTAAGTGTCACAGGTCAAGGAGAGAGAAAAAGATGGTGGTTGAGTGAGGAATGGTACTTGAAAATCTTTTTGAGTAGATGCAATTTTCAATTGAATAACTGTTAGATGGCCTTTCGTCACAACGGAGAGTATTAATCTGATACGACTCTGTGACCAAGCCTAACATGTCCTGTCTTGTGTCATGCTCTGAGTCTGACTTGTCTACTTACTTCCATGCAACAATAATGGGTTAAATAACTCGATCTTTTAGAATATTTCACAGCACATCATCATGAGCTTGAGTAGATATGATCGATGCTTTTGGTTGTATTGATGAATTGCAAGATGGTTCTAATTGTTACATTAAACTGATTGGAAAAACTTTGTTTGTAATTTTTTAGTGTACAGGATATTTACGTCAATTGTCTTCCACGGTTCACTGCTGCATGTTTTCTTCAACATGCTGGCTTTGGTTCCTTTGGGCTCAGAGCTGGAGAGACTGATGGGATCTGTACGGCTGTTGTACATAATAGTTCTCTTGGCCACAAGCAGTGCTGTTTTCCATCTCTTCATTGCGCTTTTGGTAGCCCATAATCCTTTTCGTCGTTCTCCATACCTGATGAATGAGTGTTCAATTGGCTTTTCCGGGATTTTATTCTCCATGATCGTGATAGAGACGAGTTTGAGTGGAATTCAATCAAGAAGGTCTGTTATTACCCCTAGGCTTGATGAAAATGTTTCTTCTTGCCTAGTTGCAGGCTCTTACTCATGAACCTCATTATTTCTTTGGAAAGTTATCCTACAATGAATATAATCACAGTTGCGTGTTGACAAAAGAATAATAGTAATAATCACAGTTTTTAATTGTAAGGTGTATGCATTGATTCTAACAGATCTGGAACTTTTGACCCTTATTTTGCAGTGTGTTTGGACTCTTCAACGTGCCTGCTAAATGGTATATGGATTAACATGCCTTTAGAGTCTTCAGTTTATTCTTAATCTCACTCTCTGCTATGTTTCATTGAAGTAATGTCATTCCATAAATCATGAACCAGGTATGCCTGGATCTTGCTGGTTGCCTTCCAGCTTCTTATGTCAAATGTGTCATTACTTGGACATCTTTGTGGAATTCTGTCGGGTTTTGCATGTCAGTGATTCTCCTTTTATCTCCTTTCTTCTTGCTCTCTAACAATCAAGTTACCAGTTTGATGAAATTTTTCTGGTATGCCTGCCTTTTACAGATACTTATGGCCTTTTCAACTATCTCATACCTGGGACATCATTTTATTCTGCCATAGAGGCCTCCTCGTTACTGGTAAACATTAATCGTCTTTGTTGCTTGAAAGTTGAAATACAATCATTTTAGATGCCTTTGTTGGATCAATCTATTAGGTCTAAGTTTTGCAAAGCCTGAGATTGTAGAATATGCTTTCCATATTATTAGTACTGGTAACTTCCTAACATTAACCATTTGACATGGTATCATGCGTTTTAAACCTTCTCTATTTATTAGATAAATGGGGTCTTACATGGATCTATAGGAATATTATGGTGGTAATGTTGAATGGTCGCATATGTTTGAAACCTCTTTATGTTTTACACAAATGGGGTGTTACTTGGATCTGGGAGCCATTTCAACTGTAAAAGTAACAACTTAGTCAGCATGATCTCTTGGGAGAGATGCTGATGCACTTATCTTTCCTTGGACACAATAAATTTAACCCCTAGGGACATTCAGTTGGACATGGAATCTACAATAAATACAGAAAAGACCTGTTGGACGTCTGTGGCTGTGACCTGCAGGTTTAAATGGCCAGTTTTATGGGTCTTATCATCCTAAAGTTTTGGTCAGAATTCTAACCTGCATGAGAGCTGAGAATGGCTTGGTTTGGTCTGCTTCAGGTTTTCTTCTCCTTGCTTAGTGGTTTTTCCCATGGTAGAGTAAGAAGATCCCCCATAATACTAATTTTATTTTTTTTTGGAAAGAGAAACATAGTTTTCTCAGGTAATAAGATGGTGTGAATGTGTGTGACCTATAGGAATATTGGGAAAGTTATGGGTGTAGGTAAGTGGCAGATGGCAAAGGTTGCACTATTTGCAACAAAAAACGTTTTTATAGGTTCCTTTTATAGGTTCCAGTCTAGTGGGCCAGGTTCATATGGTTTGTTCGAGACAATTCCAGTTTTCCATTTTAAGATGTAAACAAGGAACAGAACCTGAATATTGAAAATCCAAACTATGGTGAGCTGAATGGGGCATGAAGCAAAAGAACTTCGGAAAATTGTTTTGGTGTTGGCTAGCCTGCTTTGTTCAAGTCTTTAGGTCAGCTTCATCTGTCCTATCTACATGTAGATGTCTAGGTGAATCTGAGCTGTTTACTCACTTTAATCCAGCGCTTGTCGAGAACAATCTTTTGGTACTGTAACATAAATTCCTGCTTTATCCGAGGGTGGACAGACTAGTGGTTGAGAAAAAGAATGAACTGCGAAAATTTCTTATTCGACATTTTTTCAACTAAAGAGCGCTTGAAAGCATCCCCATTTGCCATCAGCTTAGTGGACTATATTCATTCTATGACCAATAATTTAGCTCTTCTTCTAGTTGTGCCTGTCTATGTTTTCTAGGCGACTGGTGTCCGTATTTTCCAGAGAGATGCAATTATAATTTTCTA
Organism: Rhodamnia argentea; assembly: GCF_020921035.1. Taxonomy (NCBI): domain Eukaryota; kingdom Viridiplantae; phylum Streptophyta; class Magnoliopsida; order Myrtales; family Myrtaceae; genus Rhodamnia; species Rhodamnia argentea. Next base: position 11,944,692 of record NC_063156.1, read on the forward strand.
CTTTGGTGCTTGAGATAGGTTTTTGTTGTATGCAGTGGACATACCAAATCATGCATTTTCAAAGATGTCACTATGTTAGCTTCAGACGTCAAAATGATATATGTGGCTTTTCATATCTAACTGCTTGGTATATGTAGATTGTAGAGAGCCACTAGCTTGATTGATGCTACTTTGTTGTTTGCCTCCATGATGTGTACTGGGTTGAGTAAATTGTGACTGATTCAGATGCATGTCAGATCCCAATGTAGCCAGCTTGGCTCATGCACATGCGGTGCATATTGAAGAGCCAGTGTTTTGCAAGCTTCAACTTTTGTTCTTTCATATTGCAGTTTGCTGCGAATTGTAGAATCACCTGAATAAAATTGCTGGTTTGGTGACAGTGAAAATGGGTCCTTCTTTATGTTTGTTTGTGGAAGTAGAGCGAGTTATATACATCATATGACACGTATTTGGGTTTAGGGCCATTGTGCAGTTATGAGGATGCTGACTCTCTAAGTTCCCTTGACAGTTTTTGACTAGTGCTATCTTGGTTTAATTCCATACAATCACCGTACAGTATTATTCGGCCTTAGTTTCTACAAATGCCATAGAACTTGTTTGGCATGCTCATACCCACCCGCTGTTGTTTATTTGGCATTTGCATGTCTTTCATCAATTGTTGAATTAAGTTTTGCAACATCAAACGCTTGCCTTCAATTAAGTGATGAGTTAAGTTTGAGGGGACAGGGTAGTGTGTTAATCAGAATATCTGGCAGCAAGCTTAGTCCATGTACCATTACGTTTTGCCATTCAGTCTGTGTGTCTTTTGCGTATGTTAATGTATTTAGGAGCACTCGATATCTTAACTGCTTGTTTTTCTGCAATTTCTTGATTCATAGTTTTGAATTGCTGGACAGAGAACTTTTGAATGTTTTTTTAACAACACTTATTTTTGTGGGTGTGATACTGCTGAGGATCTTGGTCATCATGATGATGGATTGCAAATTGGTTTACATTTACTTCTTATGTTTTCAGTTTGATGTGCATAATTTAATTAAGTGTTGTGTCCCTTAAATTATCTTCAGTCAACTTGTGTAAGACGGCCAAAATTTATCATGTGCACTGGGGGGAATACTACGGGTTACATCCCTACATACTTGAATCAAAATGCAACATCCAGGTAAACAGTGGTTTTGCTTCTCAAATTGATCTTCACATAACTGGGACACTTAACTGTTTTTTGTTTTCAATACTCATAGTGGATTGATCTCTGGAAATTTGTGGAGAAATTTGTCTGCCTGGATGCCACAGCGGGAAACTTCTGTTCAGGTATTGGGCACAGGTTAACTGCTAAAAACATTCATCATTTTTTGTTGAAGATTATTTCTCTGAAACGCCGATTTAATCATAATATGATTATCCCTGGGAGCCTACTTCCATGAGGATGACAATTAGTTCAAAATGAATGGCTGTTGTCATGACATGTTAGCTTTGAGAGAAATTAGGTAAAGAATATTTTGGTTCTTTGATGGATTCAGATTTTGTTAACCATGTCTTAGAATTTGTTTTGACCTTGTTTTGTTAATTCGATGCAGTCAACACAAGACGGTAGGTTTCCTGGTAGAGGAAGGACGCTAGGATCTGAAAGAGGTCAAATGGTTTCTTCTCAAAATTCTGATTACAACTTACAGGCTAGACTCCTGGATAATAATGGCCCTGAACATTCACCAGGCATCGCACCTGTAGGTTCTGGGCTGCCGTTACTGGATGGAAGGTATTCTTCTCTTTTCCCTTGTCTTTTCTGCTCGTCTGTCATTTACGTGGATACAATCTTTAACATTCTATGATCTTCTATGGTATTGGGGTTGTAGTGATTTAAATCTTCTTCAATTCTTGGTCTTTTTCTAGAACTTGCCAGGTTATCAATCTTAAGTGAGCTGATTACATTAATATCATGCATGAAAATTAGCTGCTGTGATCTTTAGAGGAGGTAAACCAGCATTTTCGCCTTTAGTAAAAGTACGGAGAATCCTGAAATTAGCCTCGGTTCAGGTTTATCTGTCCGCTAGGTGTTTTGGAGATTGGAACAATGAGCTACCCTTTTCTGTTGAATACTCGCCCCAACCTATCTACCAGATGGCGTTAATCTTGAAAAATTCCGTATTGTTGCCGCTTCTGGTTTTCACCTATCATTTTCTCCTCTACTCCAGGAACCTGGAAAACACATTGCCCGTGACTTTAGAAAGCCATCTACACAATCAGGTTTCTTTCTAGTTGTGATTCAAAATGCCGATTTACCTTCCTGCCTCTGGAGGTTATTTTGTCATCTTGGGTTTATTCATTTGTCAATGCAGGCATCAGTTGTTTCCGATGAAGAAGTCCAAAAACTTGTATCAATGGGCTTTGATAGGGTAAATTGCAGCTTCCATTGTCTACATTTGATTTCATGATTGCTGGGCTGGATCCTTTAAGCTGTAGCTTCTATCTTTTAAACTATTCCTGAAAATTTGGGTCCACTATCCCTGAAGAAGTGAATTGCTTGGTCAGTAGTCATCTTCTTTAGAGCAGCAGTTCCCAGGCTAGTCTTCACTGTTTGACAATTAATCACATAATTCACGTTATGAGAAAAGACGGATGTTCAAGTGCTTATGGAGCATGTCGTGTCGTACACCCAAGTAAATCTCAGCGTGTGAACTGTTATCTTAGATAGAGGATGAGGAAATCCATGACTATCCACTAGAGTCATTTATTTGGGGTGACGAGAAAATTATGCTCCTGGAGCACCTAAAAATTTGTCATGAGGGGGGCTCTTTCTTTTCCTTTTCCCTTCTCCTAGTCTTGATTTTCCTTTACTTTTTCTGCGTTCTTTAAAAGCAAAATTCTAGAATACATTTGGTGAGTGAGTCTTCACAGTTCTTTTAAGGGACTCGAAACTGCAATGAGAAGAAAATGGCCATGTATTGATGCATTTGATGGAGGAAAAAGATTTAATCATTTGGTATTTCACCGTCTTCTTTTATGATTTTTCATTGTAGAACCCCTGTTCATCGAAGTTTAACCTCGATTTCTTCACATTATTACCTATGTCTATGACTAACTCCTTGGTCGTGTTTCAGACACAAGTTGAAGTAGCAGTTGCAGCAGCAGACGGGGATCTTGATGTAGCAGTAGAGATTCTGATGAGCCAACAGGTAGTTCCTTGAAATCTGAAACATCAATAGGATTCACATCGTGCTTCTGGTTCTAAGTTGCAAACGTGCTGTGCTACAGGGGTGAAGCCGGGGCAAGCGCTTTTTCCACATTATTCCTGGTTAGCTCCTCCATTGCGATTGATCTTCTGTGCTTAGTTTCAGCTGATTATCCAGTGTCATTCTGTATATAACTTACTCTTAATTACTCAGTTTAACATGGTTTTACAATGGTTCAAAAGAGGCAAAATGGGAAAGAAGATATTGTACTTGCAAAAGTCACTAATAGGATTTGAAAGAGAACTTGGGAAGAGGGAATTCCTAGGTATTTCACCTAAAGCAATGCTTGAGAATGCCATTGCATCCAGCTATCTCTGGGGCAAAGAAAGCGTTGTCGAGAATTCGAGAAACTCATCCTCCGTATGAGATTGGGTGTAATTGTATCTCCAAGGCAAATAAAGAATATTTGAAAATTTAAGAAGCTTCATTTTACCTCCGCATGAGATAGGGGTGTAATTGAGTTGAGCTGAACCAATATGGTGCTGAGCTCGAGCTCGAGCTCGAGCTCGACTCGATTCACATGCTTGGCGGTCCAAACTTCGTTCTAGCTCAATCAAGTACTAAACTTTTTTGCTCGAGAGCTAGCTCAAGCTTGATCTTCATCTTCAAAAGGCTTGAGTACTTTCCATCTATTTTGATATGTGTGGTTAGACATGTCACTGTTTTGGAACAATAATAGAAGCTTCATTTAGCTTGCGAGCTTGTCGGTATGACCTCAAAATCAGGCTGTCAATCTCAAGTAAATCGAGATCAAGTTACTCTCAGGTAGCTCTACTCATTCATGGAGTTCCCCTAGTTCCCACTGTGTTAAACTTGGGGAACCCTAAGAAGCCTTCTTTATCATATATTGGTTTGCAGGATCTTGGCATATCATTTAAACCCTACGCCAATTCTGTTTAAGGGGCACAAATTATAGTTCATGTCGTTACACGGTAGTAAATCTGGTTCAACGTATAAGGTTTTCTGATCTTGCCGGCCGCAAGAAAAATATGCCAACATAGAAAAGTGGAGTTCTTTTTTCTTTTTCTGATCTGCACCAATTTTGTTTAAGGAGCGCAAATTAAACCTTGGCATAACTACGTATTTTACGAAATAACCTGTGTCTTCTACACGCAATTTCTGATTAGGAGCATATGTTTGGACAAGGTTTTGTCCCACTCTTCTATTTAAAAAAGTTCGCCCGTTGCCAAGAAACAAGTACCCATTTATTACACCATTCTATAATTTACGTTCTTAATTTATCAGCACATCGACCACCGCCTGATCTCTCTCGTCGATCCCTTCCTCATGGCTTGCTCACTTCTTTTGGGGGCTTCATAATCAGGATTGGGCATTTCGCGTGATGCGTGCAGTAGTAACAATGCCCTGCAGCTAGCAAGAAGACGATCAACTCAACGATCAATACAGCTTTGCTGTAGAAGGAATTACCGGGAAAACTTCATTGGGGAAGTCTAAAATTGTCTCAATGGTCAATTCTATTCTAAATATTTTAATTGTGTCAATTTATTTTTAAGCCTTTTGATGATTCGTCAATTTAATTCTCCATCTTTTAATTATGCCAATTTAGTCTTAAATATTTTGATGATTTGCAAATTTAGCGTAAAATCTATTATTCTGATAATAGGCCGGAAGGATCACATTGATAAATTCTCAAAATATATAAAATTAAATTGGTACAATTGAGAGGTTTATGATTAAATTGATACAATTGAAAGGTTCGGGATAAAATTGATAAAACATAAAAAAAAAATTAACATTAAATTGTATAATTAAAAAGGTCGAGAGTGAAATTTTTTGAGAAAATTTCTAAAAAAGTCATAAACCTATTGTATTCTAAACTTTTTTTTTTTGCCAATTCAGTACTAAACCTTTTGCAATTATGTTATTTCGGTGCATCCGGCAAATTTTGGCCGGCCGATGACTAAATATTTTAATATTTTTTCGATTTTATTTTTATGATTTTTTGCTTTTCCTTCCCCCATCTTCTTCGTCTGTTTAACAATTGGCCATGGAGCGTGAGATTCTTGAATGGGTAGTTGCCTTCTCCATTCGTTTTCTCCATTAAAAGCCGAGCTTCGATTCAGAGAGAGAGAGAGAGAGAGTTTTGGAAATATTACTGAAGCAACCATGAATGGAGGAACCTAGATCCGGGGCGACGAGATTCGACTTTGCACAACCATGGCAAGGCCGACCTCGCCCGATAACGGCGAGGCTTGCCCACGCCGGGACCTTGCCGTCGTTGTCTCGCTCGGCGACGGCGATGTTGAGCCTCACCATGGCTGGGCAAGGCTTGACCTTGCCAACCCGGATCTAGGCTTGTGAGGTCGAGCCTTGCTCGCCCATGGTGGGGCTCGACCTCACCGTCGCCGGCCTCTTCGATAGCGTCTTTGGCCGTTCGCCGGCCTCACCTAGCGATGGCGGGGCTTTGCCTCGCCGTCACTAGCCTCTCCGACCGCGTCCTTGGCCGTTCCGGCGACCGGCTGGAGGTAGGGAGAGGAGGAGGAAGAAAAGAAAAGAAAAAAGAAAAAATATAAAAAATATAAAAATTCAAAAAATATTAAAATATTCAATCGCTAGCCGGCCGTGTCGGATGTTCAAAGTTATTTGGATAGATTGAAATAATACAATTGTAAAAGGTTTATGATTGAGTTAACAAAAATAAAAAGTTTTAGAATTGAATTGACATAATTATAATATATTTAAGACTTTTTTGATAATTTTCCCGAAAGTTTTTCTAGACAATTTTTCCTCTTTCCGCAAATAGAACTCAAAAGACTCGACCATACCCTAGTCTCACACCAATCTAATGGTCATCGTTAGACAACTCCATCGACCACTGAATCGTTACTGAGCCTGTAATAGCAAGAAGCCATCTCGATCCACCGAGTGCTTACAGTGACACATCAAAGGGTTTGCTCTTACGATCATCATCACCTTTTGATCTTGCCGAGTCGGCGGCTGCCCACGACGAGGAGATCCACGTGCATTTGCTCCGTCGCCTGGCAGATCATGTCTTTGGGGTCCCCGATCAGAATCAAGGTCTCTGCCTTAACCTGCAGGCATCCTTGGGTTTACAATTGTGTTGTCTGCATTAACCAAAGCTCAACTCAACATCGTCAAATATGAAATTTAGGGTCTCTCCTGGACTGCTCCACCCGCCGTCAGCGGGGCCGTGTCCGTCGCCATCGTTTCGTCCATCGCCGGATTCCGCTCGTGGCCTGACTGGGGATCAGGCCGAAGTTGTCTTTGCTATTTAAGATCTCTCCATTGAGAGGAGTAAGAGAAACGGGCAGACATGGGGGCGCGATAGCTGAAGGAGGAGGAAGGAGAACATGGACACGTGGCGTCCATGCAAATGCTTACGGGCAAACTTTCCATGCGAAAAAAGCACAAACCCTATCTTCCAGGGGCATTTCCGCAAATTTTTCGAAATTTTGATTAATCTACAGTTGCTGCTCTCATAGGTCAGCTCTTAATATTCGGTTTAGTTTCACGATCACCTTTCCGCTTCTAGGATGGGAATTTGATTTTTGAAACTTTAGTGCTTTGGCGATTTGGTATTTACCGAAATTAATCTCACAAATCTAATCATCCAATGTGTATTTTGGTATTTTTGAATGACTACTTATATTTATTCCTCGACTTTCCTTGATCCCGCACTTCCTTTTCAATCTAAACTATATTTCCATTCAACTTAAACCGCCTAGAAAAATTCTGCGAAAAAAAAAAAAGGGTCTAGAAGTTCAAGGATTTGATCTCAGAAAAAAAAAAGGGTCTAGAAGTTCAAGGATTTGATCTCAGATCTCTATAGTGATATATCACATCAAACCCTAAAAATACTAGATCGATTCATCGACTTAGTGTTATATATATAGATTTCTCCGATTATATTTGATTATCTAGATTTTTAAGTTACTACAGGATTACTTGAGTAGCTCGACCTAAAGCTCGAGCGAAAATCAGGCTGTCAATCTCGAGTAAGTCGAGCTCAAGTTACTCTCAGGTAGCTCTACTCATTCATGGAGTTCCCCTAGTTTCCACTGTGTTAAACTTGGGGAACCCTAAGAAGCCTTCTTTATCATATATTGGTTTGCAGGATCTTGGCATATCATTTAAACCCTACACCAATTCTGTTTAAGGAGCACAAATTATAGTTCATGTCGTTACACGGTAGTAACGTATTAGGTTTTCTGATCTTGCCGGCCGCAAGAAAAATATTCCAACATAGAAAAGTGGAGTTCTTTTTTCTTTTTCTGATCTACACCAATTCTGTTTAAGGAGCGCAAATTAAACCTTGGCATAGCTACGTATTTTACGAAATAACCTGTCTTCTACCCGCAATTTCTGATTAGGAGCATATGTTTGGACAAGGTTTTGTCCCACTCTTCTATTTAAAAAAGTTCGCCCGTTGCCAAGAAACAAGTACGCATTTATTACACCCATTCTATAATTTACATTCTTAATTTTTCAGCACATCGACCACCGCCTGATCTCTCTCGTCGATCCCTTCCTCATGGCTTGCTCGCTTCTTTTGGGGGCTTCACAATCAGGATTGGGCATTTCGCGTGATGTGCGCAGTAGTCGCTCACACTCCCTAACAATGCCCTGCAATTTCCAAAAAAGACAGTCGACTCAATGATGAACATGCTTCGTGGTAGACTGAATTATCGGAAAAACTTCATTGGAGATGTCTAAAATCGTCCAAGAACTCATAAAACTATTGTACTAAGTATAGTGGCCAATTCAGTTACTAATCCTTTCAATCGTGCCAGTAATAGCAAGAAACCGTCTAGATTACTTAGTCCACCGGGTATGAGCATCATCACCTTTTGATCTTGCCGAGTCCGCGGCTGCCCACGACGAGGAGATCCACATGCATTTGCTCCGTTGCCTGGCAGATCATGTCCTTCGGGTCCCCGATCAGAATCACGGTCTCTGCCTTAACCTGCAAACATCCTTGAGTTTACAATTGGCCAGTGCTCAACTCAGCATCGTCAAACGTGATCACCAACTCTCCTTTCTTACTTTTGTTTCTCACTTTTTACACTTTCTATTACAGGACAAGAAATTTAGGGGAAGAAGTGGTAGGAGATGAGTCGAATCACCATCGATTCTTTGCACATGTGCAAAGCACGGGACATTATGATGGCCGTGTTCTCCTCTTGGGCTTTCCTCACCGATTCCGCTGCCGCCGATGTTGCATACATCGCTGCGACCACCCCCACCGGACGCCCCCGAACAAATCCATGTAAATGTTAGTACAATCTATATGTCAAGCTTTGCCATTCTTGCAGATTTACATGCTTTGATGACTAGTGAGATGCAACGGTGTCTTATGAACCATTAACGACCATCGGTTTGTGTAGTTCTAAATGAATTTTGGACGGAGAGAGAGAAACCTGTTCCTGCAGGGCCGGCGGGGACGGCATAGTGATGAAAAGGCTGCTGAACGTGAACGAGCGTGATCATCTCCACCTCCTCGTCGTCGTCTGCCGCCGGAGCGGGGCTACTCCTCCCGACCTGGTGGTCCAGCGTCCACCTCAGCGCGTAGAAACTCCCTTCGCTCTCGTCCACCGCCACCATCACCTTCGTCTTCGGCTTCCTCTCCGCCGAATGCACTGGTTCCTGCATCACCATCCCCACCACCATGCTCTCCTCCACTACTGTACCCGCCGTCAGAGGGGCCGTGTCCTTCTCCGTCGTTGCGTCCATCGCCGGATTCCGCTCGTAGCCTGACTGGGGATCAGGCCCAAGTTGTCTGGCTATTTAAGATCTCTCCATGGAGAGGAGAGAGAGAAACGGGTAAACGTGGTGGTGCGATAGCTGAAAGACGGAGGAAAACACGGACACGTGGCGCCCATGCAAATGCTTACGGCCAAATTTTCCATGCAAAAAAGCACAAACCCTATCTTGTAGGGGCATTTTCGTAATTGAAGTGAGATTTTGATTAATCAATAGTAGATGCTTCCGCAGGTCAGCTCTTTTTGTTTTTTTGGTCGTGAAGATGCATGTATTAAAGTAAGTTAGTTGCAGAGGTACAAGTGGGGTAGGCTTCAGAACATAGGAGAGCCCATAGAACAGTTGGCGGTGAAGTGGGCCAGTCCGAAGGGAGGGCCTTCCGCCGATGGGCTTGGCACAGCCAGTGGGCAAGCTTGTTTGCTTCCCTAAAATAGAAACTAAATGAAAAAAGTGATGCGTTTGGACCCATCAAGCGGGAGCACTCCAACAGAATTGGGGAAGAACTCCACGAGGAGTCGAGGACGATTGGAGCAGAGTCGCACACGGTTGAGCCGAGGGGTTTGACGCAGACCATCGTTGCTGGCGGGTAAGATCTTCAATTACATTCTTGCAGTCAGATTCAATGGCAACCAGTGTTGACGTACTGAGGTCAGCACTGTCCTGGGCAATGCGATTGACAACAAATTTAATAGTTTGTTGACTTGCTAGGGCTTCAACTTGTTCGGGATCAGTAGCATTGACAGATTGTGCAAAGCCATCAATGCATCGGCCATTATCATCGCGAAGGAGGCCAGTGATGGCACCAGTAGCTTGTCCCGAGATGATTGAGCCATCGCCGTTGAGCTTGAGAGCTCCAGGGCGTGGCGGTTGCTTAATAGGTAGGGATTCCAAGTTACTCAGATCTTTCCTCTACTTGTGTTCCACTGGTTACGAGCTTGCATTCCACCGTGTAAAGCTTAGGCAATTTGTGAGCACAATATTTACAATGTGCCACGGATCAGGGCTCTGTTGCCGAAATATGTGGCCATTTCTCGCTTCCGCCTTCATAGGGCAATGCTTTAACCAATTGAACTACAATCCCAATCGAGATAGGTACTTTGAACACAGTCATTGCATATTGGGGAATCACCTGGACTACAGCTTTGATTAGGACTTTTCTTCCCCCCATTGAAATCAACTTCTCTTTCCACCCTTCCAGTTTACGGTGAACCCGTGCTAGAATCCACGAGAAAAGTTGGCACTTAGTCTGACCCCAATCTGATGGAAGACCAAGATTCTGTCTTGTCTTTTTCTATTCCAGGACCCTGAACTCTGTTGCTAGTGTATTCCGTAAAGATTGAGGGCAGCCACTGCTAAAATAAATACCATATTTGTTCAGTTTAACAACCTGACCTGAAGCATAGCAATAAGGGTCAGAATCTGGTTCAAATTCTGGCATTCTGAGATTTTTCCGTCAAGGAAGAAAATAGCGTCATCTGCAAACAGCAAATGTGAAAGGATTGAGCAGTGATAGTTGAGTTTAATACCTGTGAAATTGCCTTCATTTACTGCCGCAGTTAACATGCAAGACAGGACATTCGACACTAGGATAAAAAGGTGGGGGAAAGTGGATCGCCTTGTCGTAGAGGACATGGATGGAGTAAAAAAGGCATAGGAGTACCATTGAATTTAATGCTGTAGGAGAGTTTCACGATCATAGGGTGGGAATTTGATTTTTGAAACTCTAGTGCTTTGGCGGTTTGATTTTTACCGAAATTAATCTCACAAATCTAATCATCCCATTTTGTATTTTTGAATTTTTGAATGACTAATTATAATTATTCCTTGACCTTTCTTGATCCGGTACCTGCTTTTTAATTTAAACTATATTTTCACTCAACTTAAGCTATCTAGAAATTCAAGGATTTGATAGGAAAAATTACTAAAGAGTCCTAAATTTATTTTAATTGTACTAATTCAGTTCTAAACCTTTTGTATATGTGCCAATTCAGTCCATTTGGCCTCGCTGGCCCCCGGGTCCAAAAAAAACTTAAAAAAAGGAAGAAAGTTGTAAAATATTATTTTAAAAAAAGTCCACGTTAGAGCTGCAGCGCCATATCAGCATCGTCCGATCAAAATTAGCTGAATAAACTAAATTGACACAAATACAAAAAGGTTTAGGACTGAATTGGCCCAATTTTTTTTTTTTTTAACGAAGTTGACACAATTGCAATAGTTTGACGACTTTTTTGGTAATTCTCTTGGATTTGTTCTTAGATTCATATAGTGATAAAATTGTGTCAAACTGAACATATAAACGTGTCTCATCAAAACCCTAAAGGGATTTAGAACGATTCATCAACACAGTGGAATATATATATAGACCTTCCTAACTGCGTTTGGTCGTCTGAATTTCTAGTCGGGATGGATAGGATAAGATATGGCATCTAGAGATTTTGCTATATTTTATCTACAGTATGGTAAATCATAATAGTAAAATCGGATATTTTCAAAAATAAACACGTCCATTGTTTTGTATGGATGTAAATTCTATCTATCTTTATCACACATCCCACATGGGACAATTTTATTCGAGTTATATCCTTTTTATATTCGACTTAATCCTTCTTTGGCATGAACCAAAATACAGGATAGGATGACTACCAAATGTAAATGACTGGCTATAAACTTAGTTTGTTGTAAATTACACATTAATTATCTAGAGAAATCCGAAAGTTGCTTGAATACGATCAAATTTTAATGTCGCGTGAGCACGGGCCACCGAGCTAGTTATTTAGTATAACCAAACATGATTATGACTTTAGAGACACTTAACGAAACAACAAACAAGTCAGTCTGCTTTATTGTTTCCAATACATGAAAAAAATAAATGCAAGCAAACACTTCTTATTAATTGTTGATTACATCCGAGATAACGCTTAACTACTTATGATTTCAAAAAAGGTCCGGAATTGGGGTGATCGAGTCCCTCTGCTGACGGTGTTAGGATTTCGTTGTAGGGTTTCCACAAGGTTCAGGATTTTGATTACACTCCCCATGAAGAAGTCTTTAAGGACTTTGATGTGATCTTCTTGATATGCAAGTTTAGGACGCTCACTTCTAGTGTTAACGATTTGTCAATTTCATGTAGGAGGTAACTTGAATATGTAAATATACTTTCCAACGGAAAGGATATATACAATATTTGAAATTTCATTCAGTTGCTATAGTTGATAACTCTTATATCTTTAAAGTACGGGTCCAGGACCTTCCGTCGGATTCATGCCCTTTGATTCTGTGATGTCTTCAACATAGTTCATCCAGTTTTATTATAACAGTGATTGAAGGCAATGAGTTCCAGAGGCTTTTACAGGTGCACTGTTAGCAACTTCAGCTTGCGGACTGCGAACAAGCTCTGCTCTGATGTGTTCACTACTGCTGGTTGTACTTGGTAATGAAGAATTCGGATTGTACTTCGATGATCATGTGACGATCGCTTTTCCAGGCAATGTTTCCCTTTGAAGCTCTGATTTTTTTTTGTTTTTCTTTTTTGTTGGCATTTCTGAGCAGGAGAGTGCAGATTTTTCCCAGGGGGAACAATACGAATCGCTTGTCTTTATACCTTGAAGTTCCGGGTTCCGCGATATTGCCAAGAGGGTGGATTAGAAACACCTGGTTTGCGTTGACTCTGGTCAGTGAACTCAATCCAAGTTGCTCTTTGAAAAAAGGTTTGTTCTCTCGACCTTCATTATTTCCCGTTCTCCTGGGGGGTCTCTAGTTTCTTGTTTATATAACTCTGAATATGCATCTTTGATTGATTGCGCTTGGCATTCGGTCGTGCAAGCACGAAAGTTCCTCGTTTTCACGTTTAGGGTCGGATTTGGATGTTAATGTTTGGAGTTCATATGGATGATTCTGTGTGGTCGGATTGGCCTAATTGTGAGCTTGATTTACACGAATTGCAGTTCCTGATGGATTCCTATCTAAATTTACCCTATCTTTTCTGAATCGACAGATCGCTCACTATGATTAACAGAAAATTCAAATTGTTAATGGGGTGCTTATCTTGATGGAGTTCATATGGATGATTCCGTTGACAGAGCTCCACGATCATACCAAAGGCTATCTAGTGAATGACAGGTTGGTGATTAACGTCGAGGTTTGCGTCTTAAGGTTCAATCCTGCTGTCAATACTCGATCCGCGGGACTGATAAATAACTTTGGCGCCTATTTTGTGAGTCTCAATGAACGCATTGAAGAGGCTGAGACTAATGGTGTTCGTGTAGGATCGAGTTCGCGAAGTCGAGATGTTGCTGTCACATCTGAAACTCTTAGCTTGGAAGAAGTTGAGGAGGCTAAGCAGTCATTGAAGGGATGCCTTTGGGATCTCTTCAAATTGAATATGAAAGAGAGACTATCTATGGCATTGTCAACTTTAAGGTCAGCTAGAGCTGGATTATCTGCCAAGCACTGTGAAGCGATCCAAAAATTCCTGGCCAACTATGATGAATTCACTTCCGACTACTTAATTTTTGAACAGGATAATGCTGAATTTGAGCTGCATAAGATACAAATGGATAGAATGTTTTTGGAGATGAAGGAGGTCCGCGAAATTCACACCTTTTATAAGCAATTGATGGAGGACATCACCAAGGAAGAGAGAGAGCTCAATGGAAAGATGCAGAAAGTGCAGTGTAGGAAGGACAAGCTCCTCTCAGACTGGGAGATTTTGTTGGTCAAGTTGGAAGAAGCGAATTCGGGCTACACTGAGGAGAAGAAGAAAGCTGCAGAGGCTGAGGAAAAGAAGAGAATAGCTGAGGAAAGAATGTCTAGATCTGCCACTGCTTGGTCTGACTTGAAGGTTCTATTTTGTTAAAACTTTCGGTGGCCATTCTTTCAAGTATATGAAACTGTGCTTTTGGCAGAATTATTGCTAGATTATGTAAATTCGAACAGGATGTTAGGCCAAAAATCTGGATGAGTAGTCAGTTTCTAATTATCTTTAGATGACATGCGTGGGGTTACAATTTCCTGCTCTTGGAACTTGGGAACAGAGTGCTCTGTCTCTGTAGGTTTAAGTGTTTTGCAAATAGGGAACAGAGTGCTCTGTTTCTTCGGGTGTCAAGTGTTTTCCCAGAGAGATGGGAAACGAATATGCCACAGCTGAGCAGAAAATTTACCATTTCGGGACACTTTCTCAAGCATTTGTTGAGTCGTTAATCATCTATCTATGTGGATCTAACTCAAATTTTTGTTTAAAGAAAACCTTGATCTAGTACATCTTTCTCCTCTCTCAGCTGTCGCAAGACTCGTCATGGCCACCGCCGTTCCACCCATCACTAACGCCGTGTCACAGCCACCATGGTGGAGGCTCTTCATTTGGACAGCGGTTAATCGTTACCGGACTGTACTTAAATCTTTTTCAAAGATGCTTGCCAAATGATTGCTTGTCCGGAAATTTAGCATAAAGTGAGTCGGAGCAGAGAAACCAAAAGCAACTTAATATGCAAGGCAGAAAACAATGCGCCTAAGAAAAGGTTTGAGAATTAACGTTGTTAGACTACTCAGGTCAAGAGATCAAACAGATACCTAAATCGTGTAGTTTGATTGCAAGACTGATACTAGTGTATGATTCCGACAGTAATTCATCATAAAATGGAAAGTTAATTCATCATAAAATTGTCGTATCCTATCAGAAAACGAATTCAAATCTTGCTTTTGATTGTTATATACAGTGTGAGAGCGACTCTCCTATCATGCAAATTGTCTTTTATAAATTGTCCATAATGAGAACCTGCGTTACAAAACTCGAGTTGGAATCCCGCTAGCGACCCAGATGCATTTGCATATGCTGATGTCAGTTTGTAGTGTGCCCCTAATTCACAACATAAGTCCTTTCCTAAACCGCCAAGCTAATCCTGTGGAATTTCATAGCCAATCATTGTGTCAGGCATATCTAAACATCACAGAACCTAATCTCAGATAAAGAAAAGGTAGAAAAGAATATTTTTGTTAACCTGCTGGCCACTCCTAAGGAAAGAACATCCCTTTCATCCCGTTGCAAGAAAGTTATCATACAGCAATTAACTCACGAAAGGAATATATTTCTTTTGTCCTTAAAATTAATGGCACATGCGCAACTTGAAAAGCAAGTAATAACAATATGCCATTAGTAATATGTTCATGTGAAATATGAAATTCATATCCCTTGCTTGACCAATAATAATTAGCAACCTACCGGGTATCATATTCGGGTTGCTACCATTATTTACTTGGACATTGAGACATTCTTGTTTAGACCATCAAGTTCTCGAGTTAAATAGCCAAGAACCAATTTCCTCCACCTTTGCAGCCCCATTCCCTCCTTGGGAAAACATGGCAGACCTCTTTGGCATCGCAGAGGGGGTGCTCGGGAAGATAGCCTCCCGCGCCTTCGAAGAAGCCATCACGATTTATGGTGTCGAGGACCAGATCATCGAGCTTAGAGAGACGTTGACTTCTATTAAGGCAGTGTTGTTAGATGCAGAGGAGCAGCAGATGAAGAACCACCGCCTGCAAGTGTGGTTGGATAGGCTTCAAGATGTGTTATATGATGCGGAGGACGTGCTCGATGAACTCGAGTGCGAAGCCTCACGGAAGAAGGTGATAAGTCGCTACGGTGGCATCAAAGGGAAGGTATGCCGCTTCTTTTCCAACTCTAATCCTCTCGTGTTCCGTGTGAAAATCAGTCATAATATTAAGGAGATTCGGGAGAGATTATCTAGAATTTCCACTGATAAAGATCAATTTGGTCTTCTGCGAAGTGCTGACAATCATGAGGTGCATATGCCAACACGAGAGATCACTGACCCATTTGTAAAGAAATCGAATGTTGTCGGAAGAGATATTGATAAAAAAAAGATTATTGACATGTTGTTGCCATCAGTAGATGATCAAAACATCTCGGTGATTCCCATTGTTGGAATAGGAGGCTTGGGTAAGACAACCCTGGCAAAATTAGTTTATAATGACAACAGGGTGAAAGAACAATTTAAGTTGCGAATATGGGTGTGTGTGCCTGAGGACTTTGATCTCAAGAAAATTATGGAAGAGATCATTAAACATGCAACTGGTCAAAGTTTGGGTGACTTTGATATTCAGCAGTTGCAAACTCTTTTGCTAGACACCATCAAAGACAAGAAATATCTACTTGTCTTGGATGATGTATGGAGCAATGACCAAAGGAAATGGAAAAAATTGAGAGATTTGCTCAGTGAAGGAGCTAGTGAAAGCAAAATAATTGTGACAACACGCAGTTTAGAAGTCGCTTCTATAATGGGTACCCATCCAACGCATCATCTGAAAGGCCTTTCTTACGAAGACTCTATGGCCTTGTTCCAAAAATGTGCCTTCGATAAAAAGGAACCACGTCCTGAACTGCTTGAGATTGGACAAGACATTGTCAAAAAATGTGGAGGAGTTCCTCTCCTTGTGGAAACTCTGGGAAGCCTACTGAATTCAAAGGATGATGTTGGGGATTGGAATCGTATAAGGGATAGTGAAACATGGGAGTTAGCGGAAGCGAAAAAGGACATTTTGCATGTTCTTAAGCTTAGCTATGTTCATTTACCATCGCACTTAAAGCAATGTTTTCCTATCTTGTCACTTTTCCCCAGAGGAGTTCGATTCCAGGCCGAGCATTTAATTAGGCTATGGATGGCTTTAGGACTTATTAGTCCAAAAAGGGAAAAAGTAGCACCAGAAGACATTGGTGTTGAGTATATCAAAGAGTTGCGGAGGAGATCTTTGATCCAAGATGTCGAGGAGCAAGGAACACTATTATTCATTAAATTGCACGATTTGGTTCATTCTCTTGCAACAAATATGGGACAAAATTATTGTTTGACTGCTGACTTAGATACTCTAGAGATTTCAGAAAGAGTTCGATACATTTCGATCCCTACCACTTCGTTAGAGGAAGTCTCAAACTACGATGGAGTCCCACCTTTTCTGGGAAAGAAAACTTCGAAGAGGTTACGTGCAATTTTCTTTCCATACGAAGTTGATGATGGAGTTATTACTAGAAAATTTGCTAGAACATTCATCTCCAAGTGTAAACACTTACGGCTTCTCGATTTGTCATGGGGTTGCTTTGAGGAGCTGCCAAGTTCCATATGTAACTTGAAGCAATTGAGAGCATTAAATCTCTCTGAGAGCAAGCGGTTGAAGATGCTTCCAGATACCATTTGTGAGCTGCAGAGTTTGCTAGTGTTGGACATCGGGGGTTGCTTGGAGCTATGCGAGTTACCAAAAAATATGAACAGACTTGTCAGTCTTAGATTTTTATATATAACAACAAAGCAGAAGAGTCTGCAAGAAACTGGCATACAATATCTGGAAAATTTGCATTTTCTGGGACTCGAGGCATGTGATAATCTCCAAGTTTTATTTGAAGGTACTTGCCAATTGACTCACCTTCGGAAGTTGGACATTAGAAATTGTAGGGGACCACTATCTCTGCCTTTTGGGGAATTAGTTGCCCTCGAGTCCTTGAATATTGCTAGTTGCAAGCTCGCATTAACCTCAAAAAATAAGTCCAACTTTCCGTTGAATCTTCGAGTTCTGGTAATTGATAAGTCCGAACAAGTGATGGAGCTCCTCCGATGTCTCGAAGAATCGGCTTGCACTTTGGAGTCGTTTTCTATCTATGACTGCCCTAGCTTGACAGCTATTCCAGAATGGCTGCCCAATCATACACATCTCGGATTAATTCACCTGATCAGATGTCCCAACTTATCATTCATGCCACAAGGAATCCGATCCCTCACTGCCCTCAAAGAATTATGCATCGAACACTGTGGTGAGCTGAGCAAAAGATGTGAGCTTGAAACCGGTGAGGATTGGAACATAATCGCCCATGTTCCTCGAATCGAACTTGATTTGATAGAAGTACAATGGACGGATGATTAGGTACGCACCAATCTGCCTCTCCCTTCATTTCTTTTACGTTCTTAGATATATATTGAGATTCCTTCCTTGTCTTTTTATTTTTCCTTACTTCCTCACTTGGTTAAAATTAGAATAAGAAAATAATGCATTATGTTTGGACTACTACTGACGGACTCCAATTTCCCAATTTCATGTAGCGCATTGAGTGTAAAATTTGATTGCCTACGGTGGAATCTCGCGTCCTCCTTACTTAGAAATTGGCCTGGGACGTGCTGTTTGACTATATATACTTTTTCTATTCGTAGTTTGAATACAATTTATCAAATGAATCTGTTGCAAAGTGTCCTAAAAGGACTAGTTAAGTTCACTAACCACATCAAACAGCAACTGTCAAATAATTGGAACCTTATTGAAGAAAGCGGACTTAGTAGAAAGCCATATATATAAGAAACCTTACAACTCTTTTGATCTCAAGAAACATTTTCACGACATTTTTTCATTCTCGATCAAATGGAAATGAAAACAAAAGTTTAGAAAACTTGGAGGAACCAAATAAGGCCTTAAATTCTCAAAATGCATTTAGCGAAGTTTATAGTAACTGAAAGCTTTGCAGGTTGTCTCCTCCGAACTTGCCACGTGGAAAGATGATTGAGGGTCAAGTAGCAACTTTTACCCAATTTGAAATTTGCCAAAATACGACCAACAGTTGCAATTCTGGATCTCATTATAAAACTATCGAAAACGTCTTCAATTCAATTTCTTATGACTATATCTCATTATGCTTCGCAATGTAAGTGCTTATATTTAAGTAAGTGTTTTTAACTTTCTGCTATCATATATACTTCATAACTTTCATAATACAACACGTGAAAGTATAAAAAATACCAACAAGATTCCTTTAAAATGTGCTAGTATTGTGGCTCCAACTATGCATGTGGATGAAGCACAAAGTGTTCAAGAATATTTCTTCAAAATCTTTGACCCAGTGCAGGGGATTGCCAACTAGTGACTTAGGATAGCAATAGGTCCTTAACTCAAGTTTTGGGGGCATGTTTCTTTTGGATTAAGCAAAAGTAAAAAGTACTTTTTGCATTTCCGTTTAAATTTAAACTATTATTTGATAATTTAAAGATAATAAAATCTATGTGCCACCATTTACTTGTGAAAATTTGAGGTGATTTGATTAACCAAAACCCAAAGCATGTAAGTCATAACACTACGACTAGAGGCCAAAATGGACTCTCCATTTTTGTGGCAACCAATCAATAATAAATCAAGATTCATTGGTCGAGTACCATTAGCACATTGTTCAACATGTAAGCGCTTGCCCTTAATGTGTACATAGCATACATCTGTTTTTATTGAAAGAATCTTACAACCATATGATGATTAATTTCGCTAATGAACAAACAAAATCTTGGAAAATAGAATATCTAAGAATGACAAATTCACATGACACCACAATAGATGCCATAATACTATGTTGTATTTACTCTAAACTCTTTTTATTTTTTTTCTTTTGAGCGCAGATGAACTCCCATGATCTATTTGCCACGCCATGTGGATCTCTACAAAGATTTGAACGTGTACTCAGCTAATCTTTCGTCGATCTCTTTCAATTACAGGGATAAAAGCAAAGGCCGTTGATATTGTGCTTTTCTCTTTCTTTCCTCGAGTGCGTGTTATTCTCTATAATTTTCTTGTGTGGGCTTGTGTTTGTGTTGCACATTTCTCTATGGAGAAAATTCTTTAGTCGTAATGTTTGAGACCTATTGTGACATTATCTTTGTCTAATGTAAAACAATATTTGTCTTTGGTTCATGGATAATGAATGAAATCATGCCGCAACATTTGAATCTTATTTTTTATAAATTAGTGCTAGTTACTCGATAGTTTTATAATTGTTCCACTAGACCATAGAAAGAGTTTCCTAGAAATAATGCGCTTAGGAAATTATATATTTTCACACCTACATAGAAAGATTATTTCTTGTTTTCGTCTTGATCTTAGGACCAGATCTTATGAATATGGATGCACACAGGGTATTGCATGAACAGTAAGATCTTACGACGGCCTTAAAGCCTTTGGGAGTTTGTGTCTCCGTTTTTTCAATGGCAAGAAAAAAATGGCCGAAGCAATCCCTTTCGGTGTCGTAGAGAGTGTGTTAAGGCAGCTCAAGTCACATGCCCTCCCATAATTTAGCTGGGATGTGTAGGCCTAACTGTTTTTTTATGAAGATCTCGTTCAAGCACGAAAAGGTCCAACAAAGTTTAATTTTAGAATTTGGGATTGCGTTTCTGACTATTTTGATCTAAAGAAAGTTCTTGAAAGTCTTGAGAGATACTACAAGTCAAGGCATGATTAGAGTTTTGTGGACGCATAAATTTTCGCCGAAAAGATCAGTTAGGCATTCGAAAAATTTAGGGATTAAATTCACTGTCAAACGACCGAATTTAGCCCCTAAGCAAAAGCATCGATTTTGCATTCATCTTTCCTATTGCATCCTTTCTGCATTTAGAAACTAGAGACATGGCTGTTTGTCGATACTTGAGTTTCCCTCCCCATAGACCATCCATGCATTTTATAAAACTTACGGATGATCGAGTTCTCGAATAACAGTGGAATTCGGCCCCTAGCAAAAAATCAATCCAGCAACGCGTTGGATTCCCTTATCTTACACCATTCTTCTGCGTTTAGAAACTAGAGGCATTATAGTTTATTATTTCAGACCCATCCTGAGAGTGAGGGATCACCCCTGCATTTCGCAAAGGTTAAGGGTTGAAGTTGCTGATAACGGTGGAATTCCACCCTTAACCGCAAACGCCAACATAACATCATCATGCACTTAGCAACTGGAGACATCATAAGTTTAACAGTTTGGACCTGATAGCGAGAATTTTGAATGACCAAGTAGCCGGAGCTTAAGGACCAATCAAGGCCGGAAATCGGTGAAAAATCGAGCAGTGAGGGGTTGATTCCCGCCTAACTTCTCTTGCTTGTTTCATGATCCAAACAAACTTCGAAAAAATGCGTACCACGTACCACGACGGTCGGTCTTTGAGTCTATTTTTTTATTGGTATGTGGCTCGTGTACTGATTCTAAGTGTAGCTTTCCAGACTTGGCTTTTCTCAAGAGGCCTTAACTCGTAATCTGTCCAACTTAGGCCACCAAAACGGGGTTTCCCGATATCTGTTTAGCGTGATTTCCTTACCTGATCAACATTGATTTGTTAGCTCACTTCCCTCCAAATTTCAGATGAATCGGAGGAACGACAAATGCGAACTCACAATATGTCCTTCCTCACCCGAGTAGAACGTTTTTTCCGACCTATTTTATAAACCATCCAACCGGCCACCACTAACTAAAAGGTAACGACTAACTAGATATGAAGTAGAAGTTAAGAGGAACCAACTTGGATGACCATACCGGTTCATTTTTTTTTTTTGTGGGGGGGGGGTCGATAGCCATACTGGTTCATTTGGCCACCGCACTCCCCAACCAATCAAAAAACGTCACGTGTGACATTTCAGCGAGTGGGCCAAAGCAAATTTCCGGATGGAAATTGCTTACATGACCGTCTAACAATACTATCAGTTATTTCTAACCGTAGATTCACATACTATCACCACGTATTTTATATAAAGCACTCATTAATTGAAAAATCGTCTCTTCTCCACTGCCTCTCCTCCCCTCTCTCTCTTCTGTGTCTCGCGAAGCGAACGCGACCACCCTGATTTCGAAAATTTTGGCCGCCGGGTCTCTCCTCCGACACACACGAAGCCCAATCTGCTCCTTTTTTTTTCCTCTTTAATGTCGCGGGGAAGTTTTCTCTGTTTTGATTTTTCCTTTTGCAATTCCCCCCATTCCTCCTCCTATAAAAAGCTCGAGACTTCCCACAGGCCACCACCTTGAAGTCGAAGAGGAAACAGCGGAGTTGTTCGCAAAAGTTGATCGTCCAAAAGCAGCAGCCAAATAAAAGGAAAATGGTTGCACAAAATGATGTTAATCGGGGAGAATTCGTGTGGAAAATCAGCTACTTCACTGGGAAGAATGCGAAGGACCTTCACTCTGAAGCATTGACAGTTCTGGTTGTAAATGGTACTTACAAATTTTTTTTTTTTCTAATTTTGCGTTGTTTCTTGATGTTCGCATGTTCATCACGTTGCAAGCGATTCTTGTAAGCAACTGGTCCAGTGGATGGAGCTGTTGGGGCTTGACTGCACCTATATGTCGGTCCAGCAAAATTGAAGATGGTTACGTCTGGTGGTGTTAAAGATGTCGTGTATCCGTCAGTTTCATTTTTGTATGGATTTGGTTGTTTAAGCTGATCATGGGGAGGTGTTTGCTTCTTTTGTTGTTAATATTGCTCATCTTACAATACAACCTTCTTAATTCTTGATAAACCCCCAATGTTTTTCCTCTACATATCCTGATCTGGTGTTGTAGTAAACAAGTTTTACGAATTTGTCACCTGTCTCCTAAATTCTGCGGAGACGCAATGCAATTTCACTGCAGGGGACACTGAATGGGGTTTCCCCAGTTTCATTCCATTGACTGAGCTTCATAATTGTACCGGGGGATGCCTAGCAAATGGCACTTTGGTGATTAAAGCCGAAGTTTGCCTCTTAGCAGTTACTCCTCCAGTGAATATTCAGCCAGCTAGACCAACCGACTTTTGACTCCTATTTTACTGGTCTGAAGGAACTCATCGACGCTAATGAGACTAACGGTGCTAGAGTAGGATCAAGTTCGCGCCATCAAGATGGTGCTTTGACGGTTGCAATTCCTAGCTTAGAAGAAGTTGAGAAGGCTAAGCAGTCTTTGAAGGAGTGCCTTTCGGATTTCTTTAAATTGAATATGAAAGAGAGGCTATCTGAGGCACTATCAACTTTAAGCTTAGCCAGGCAATAATTAGCAATTGAGACATTTGAGGCCAACTTCGATGATTTCACTTCCGGCCTCTTAACATTTGAGAAAGACAATGTTGCGTTTGAGCTGCAAAAACTACAGAAGGATCAAAGGTCCTCTGCTGTGAAGAAGTGCCATGAGACTCACATCTTGTATAAGCAGTTCATGGATGAACCTAGCCAAGGAATAGGGAGAGCTCAAGAGAAAGACGGAGGGAGTGAAGTCTAGGAGGGACAAGCTCCTCTCAGACTGGGAGTTCTCGTAGGTCGAGTCCGAAGAAGCTAAGTCGGGCTATAAAGATAAGCAGAAAAAAGTAGTGGAGGCTGAAGAAAGGAAGAGAATAGCCGACAAAAGAATGTCTAGATCAACCATTGCTCGGTCAAATTTGAAGGCCCAATTCTGTTACAACTTTAAGGTTTCAAATAGGCTATGAGCAATTGTTCACTTGAGTTTGGAAACTGTGTTTTTGCTTGGCCAATTTTCGGCAGAACAATTGCTCAGGGTAGCTTATGTGGTTGATCCTATATCATGTTAGTTTAGTCAGCATGTGAGTCAAATATGTACATAAATAGATGTATGCGGTAGAGTCGGTTTTTGATGTCTTCATATGAATGGCATCGTCATTGTGCTTTTTGCTCTAGGAGCTTGGAAATTCTCACAATTCTGATGTGCTTTCCTGACTATTGTTCTGTTAATATGTGATGATCGAGTTGTTCCTTCACAAAAATCCTTCTTGTATGACTCAGCATTTGGTTGACTCTGGTGATAAGGATGTTCCCTTCTCATGAGGTGGAGCCTATAGTATCATTACCGTATGGGGGATTTGTATTAGGAGAGTCTACCCTGTCCTAAGAAAGGGATTTTCCCCTTGCAATTGAGTTAGCATTTATAGTATCTGATGGCTGGGAGTGTTCATACAAGGAGAGATCCACAAACATGTGGCTCTAGTGTTGTTGGGGATGTTATCGGTTATTACAGAAGAAAAACGATTGACGCTTTCAATTTCTCCAGACAGATAGCAATGCAAGACATCTTAGGTTTCGGTTGTGAGGTACAGAACACGACATTACATCCATAGTTCTCTGGAAGAAAGGGCTGTTGCTGCCTGGGTTTTCATTATGTCCCTAGCTGATCCATGGCTTTTCCTGTTGGTGTTTTTGGGGGCAACACAATCGTTTGGTTCAGAACTTTGGAGTTTGAAACTGCATAATCAAATGAAATCGGGCTCTCATTCCATGGTGCGGCATTACTTTGTTTAACAAGGATAATGAATGAACGAAAACACATGGGGAGTTTTATTCTTAGAGGTTTTGGCCAAACTAAACTTTTGTGAATGAACTGTCATTATGAGGAGGACCTCTAAGGAGGATGAGAACTTTGTTGTAACACATAGTAAAATTGTACAACTAAGAAAAGTAGATGGTCGAATGATGATCCGGAGCAATTAAAATGAAACCATCATGTCTCAAGAGTTTTGAAGAATGAGTAAAGAATTGATATGAGGAATTCTTTAACAGCCATGGCTCGGCCCTTTCTGAGAGATCAAATCCATTAATTCAACTTAGGAGGATTTAAAAGCAGGGCCCCGAAAATCCCATCTTGTATAAGCAGTTGATGGAGGACATAACCAAGGAAGAGAGAGCTCACCAGAAAGATGGAGAAAGTGAAGTGTAGGAAGGACAAGCTCCTCTCGGAATTGAGAGATTTTGTTGGTCTAGTCGGAAGAAGCGAAGTCGGGCTATGAGAAGGAGCAGGAGAGAGGAGCGGAGCAATATGAAAAGAAGAGAATAGTCGAGGAACTTGGTCCGACTAGAAACCTCTATTTTGTTAAAAAATCTAGGGGTCATTCGTTTTCAAGTATTTAGACTGTGTTATGGCAAAAAATTTGGCGGATTATGTTAATTTAAACAGGGTATTAGGCCAAATATCTCCATTTATAGCCGGTTTCTAATCATCTTTAGATGAACTGTGGGGTGGTTGCAAATTTTATTTGCTCTAGGGACTTGGGAACAGAGTTCTCTGTTTCTTTGGGTGTTACTGTTTCGGGACTTCAAATCAGAGTGCTTTAATCCAATAATTATATATGCTCTCTCGTTTGAATGGGTTTCGAGAATATGACCTGTCTGTCATGACACGAAATTAACTCACTCACACAAAATCAACCCACCGGCGGATCACAAAATATCCTTAATTTTTCATAAAATCTATTTACAAACTTCAATAATCCGTCAACAAAACATCGCC
Source organism: Rhodamnia argentea (assembly GCF_020921035.1). NCBI lineage: Eukaryota > Viridiplantae > Streptophyta > Magnoliopsida > Myrtales > Myrtaceae > Rhodamnia > Rhodamnia argentea. The sequence goes on from NC_063156.1 coordinate 11,969,718, forward strand.
AAATTAAATTAAAAAGCATGAAAATACCCAATGGAATTCATCATTTTAAAATCTTAACAGTGAAGAGCATGTCCGAATAATCTTGTAGTTAATCGTGTCTAAATGATCCACTTACAAGCCATGTCAATACCAACTTGTTGATTATCCGGGTCAATTGGGTGTCCGGGGGGTTGGGCAAGGACACGAGGGCTATAATTCGGGTCTCGAGATTGGCTCGAAATTGACCCGGGCACAATCACTATCCATCCAATCAATTTTGATTGGCATATTGAAAAAAAGCGTATCATTTTTATTTATTTTTTGGTAAAAAAAAAAAGGCGTATCATTCTCCAGCACTTTTGGTGGGCATAAAGAAAGCCAATAAGTTTTATTTGAGTTTAAAATTCTACGCGACACTTTTAGTTTAAGAGGAGATAACTTGCCCATGAAGTTCTTCTTCTTATTTTTTCTCTTCACGGGCAAGTTTTCTCTCTCCCTTTTTTTTATTTTGCTTTTCCTCGTTTTATTAAAGCCCGAGACTCGCGACATACCGTCAGGTCACCTTGAAGTCGAAGAGTCAACAACGTTCGACAGAAGCACTCGTGTGGAGAACCATATAAATTTCCCAACTCCTGTAATGCAAGAAACTCTCCTCCTCCTTCTGGAAACAAACACATTTCTGTTGTTTGCGAAAGTTGATCGTGGAGAAGCAGCAGTCCAATATAAGAAGAATGGATGCACAAAATGATGTGAATCGGGGAGAAATCACGTGGAAGATAAGCTATTTCACTGAGCAGGATGCAAAAGAGCTTTACTCTGAAGCATTTACAGTTTCTGGTTGTAAATGGTATTCCAAAATCTTTGCTTTTCCTATTTTTGCCTTGTCTCTTGATGATCGCGTGTTCATTGTGTCGATCCTTTTTGAGCAGGAGACTTCTGGTATGCCCCAAAGGAAGTGGCTTGACGAACGATTTGGAGGTGTACCTTGGTGTTCCTGATTCTGCAACGTTGCCGAACGGGTGGACCAGAATCGCCAAGTTCAGCTTGAGTGTGATCGATCAAATCAATGAGGATCGCACTATTAGAAAGGGTCTGTTCTTGAATTGGGTGGATTTTTCTTGGAATGTCTTATTTTAAATGTGAGTGTATGATAGGTTTCTGTCTGACTGATTGTGCATCTAGATTTTAAAAGATATCGGTGTTAAGACTTGAATAAGAAGAAGAGTTTAGATGACAAAACAACAGGTGACAAGAAGTGGAAAGAGAAAATAGCTTTTCTGTGTCTCATTCGTTAAACCTCTGAAAGCCGGTTGTTACTGATTAAGGAATTTAGCAAGTTAAGTTTGTAAGCAACTGGTCCAATGGATGGAGGAGTTGGGGCAATTTAAGTTGCCTGATGCATATGTTGGTCCAGAAAAAAAGAAGGGAGGACCCACAATTTAAGTTGTAGGATGGTTACGTCTGGAGGTCTTAAAAATGTTGCGGATTGTCAGTTTTATCTTTTTGTAGGGATTTGGTTGCTTAAGCTGATCATGGGGAGGTGTTTGCTTCTTCTGTTGCTAATATTTTGCTTGATGAACAGTACAGAATTCTAGTTCTTGATGGTTTCCAATGTTTCTTCCACCAGTCATGCTCTGGTGTTGTATACAAGTTTTTGAATTCATCGCCCTGTCTCCTGAATTCTGCAGGGGGGCATAATTATTTCACTGCAAGAGAGAGATACTGGGGTTTCAGAAGTTTCATTGCATTGACTGAGCTTCATAATTGTACCCGGGGATACCTAGCAAATGACACATTGGTGATTAAAGCCGAAGTTTGTGTCTTAACAGTTACTCCTCCTGTGAACATTCAGCCAGCTACACCAACCAATAAGTTCAACTCCTATTTTACTGGTCTGGAGGAATTCGTCAATGCTGCTGAGACTAATGGCGTTAGTGTAGGATCAGGCTCGTGCGACCACAATGGTGCTTTGACAGCTGAAATTCCTAGCTTAGAAGAAGTTGAGAAGGCTAAGCAGTCTTTGAAGGAATGCCTGTCAGATCTCTTTAAATTGAATATGAAAGAGAGGCTATCTGAGGCACTATCAACTTTAAGCTTAGCTAAAACTGGATTATCGCCGGAGCAACAAACAGCAATTGATACATTTCATGCCAATTTTAATGATTTCATTTCCGACTTCTTAGCATTTGAGCAGGACAATGCTGAGTTTGAGCTGCATAAACTACAAAAGGATCAAAGGTTCTCTGCTATGAAGAAGAGCCAAGAGACGCACATCTTTTATAATCGGTTAATGGCTGACCTCGTCAAAGAAGAGGAAGAGCTCAAGAGAAAGATGGAGGAAATGAAGCCAAAGAGGGACAAGCTTCTCTCAGACTGGGAGATCTTGCTGGTCGAGTCTGAAGAAGCAAAGTTGGGCTACCAAGATGAAAAGAAGAAAGTAGCAGAGACTGAGGAAAAGAAGAGAATAGCCGAAGAAAGAATGTCTAGATCAACCACTGCTTGGTCGAATTTGAAGGCTCAATTCGGTTAAAACTTTTAAGGTTTCAAATAAGCTATGAGCCAATTGTTCACTTAAAAGTACAAAACTGCATTTTAGCTCGACTACTTTTTCCAATATCGACGGGGCAATTGCTCACAGGGACTCAAGTGGTTAATCCTATTTTCTGTTATTTTAGACTGCACATTGGTCAAACATACACGTACATATGTATGTCTATAGAGTCAGCTTTTGATGTCTTCATATGAATTGCATCGTCTTCGCGCATTTTGCTCTTGGAGCTTGGAAATTCTGACAATCCGGATGCACTTCCCTGACTGTTATGTCAATATGTAACGATCAAGTTGTTCCTTCACGTATAGCCTTCTTGATATGACTCTGCATTAGGTGGCTATTGTGATGAGGGTGTTTCGGTAAGCACATCTCAAGAAGAGGCGGAGCCTACATGCAGTTCATTACAGTCTTGATTTGTTTTAGGAGAGTCTAACCTGTTCTAAGTAAGGGATTTGTTGCTTTGCAATTGAGTTTGGAATGATCAAAACAAGGATACTGTCTAATGGTTAGGAGGAGTGTTCTTACAAGGAGAGAGCCCCAAACAAGTGGCTCTTGTGTTGGGCAGGCTATTGATATTTACAGTAGAAAAATATACGATGCTCTCAATTTGCCTAAACAGATAGCAATGAAAGACAATTCAGGTCTTGGTTGAGAGAACCAGTACATAATCTCATATCCGTAGTTATCTCGTTTCATTTTGGGACATTTGATTCTTGGAGTTTTGTCCGAAATATAACTTTTGTGTCCAAGCCGGAGGTAAACTCGAGTCATCCACTCATATGAATCATAGTACACGTAACAGTGGCATTCGACGAGCGCCATAAATGACGACCTACGTCGTAAAACAAGTGACGTTTGATCTAACCGCAAAGATAACTTTTTGATAGTCTTGTTTGGGAAAAAGTTCTCATATGGAGTCTATTTTGAATGAACTCTACGGAGGAATTGAATGAAGGATATTATTTCTTGTAAATTTGTTCAACCAGGAAAATTAGATGCTTTTGGGATTCCTGGGAAAGTAAAACGTTGCGATATTGTGTTACGAGTTTTAGAGGATCAGTAAAGAATGATAAATGGAATTCTCACAGAAGACTTTAGTGATCATTTGGAAGCCCTTAACAGGTAAGGATTTCCTTTGACAGCCCTGGCTTGGCTCTCTCAGTATTATGATGATTTGAAAGTGGGAAATAAGACTCCATAAATAATAAATTTCTATATATAAAATAAGATATACAGTTTATCCGTCATTTAATTTCTATTTAAATGCTAAGGTGAAATTCAAAAGTAGAAAATTCTTATCCAGCATTGAATGGATTTTTTTTTTTTTTAAAGTATGGAGTGTGATGATGTTCAAACCAGGGAGAGAGAGAGAGAGAGAGAAACAAAGAAAAGAAGATTGCTTATGAACAACAAAATAATTAACGTACAAGGAAGTCACGAGAGAAATGATTTCAAGCAAGTGAATTACTACGTGAAATCCTGTTTCAGATGACTTGAATAAGTGGAAGGATATGTAGTGTGATGTCCCAGGACGTGTCGCCTTCGAGTTCGACCCATAGTTTCTATTTTTTTTTCCTTTTAATTAATGGCATGAGGAAGCGCAATCTTCTTTTTCCCAACAAATAATCAGCAACCAAAACATTCAAGAGCAAAAACACACGACTTATTTAATAGGTGTCAGTATATTTTACATAGCCTACTAAGGCTTTGTCCACTACTACATTATATTTACATAATATTCGCATTATTAGAAAGGCTGGGGTGACCTAGGGCCGCCATTGGACATAGCCTCTAAAATTAGTCATCCTCCATTGGTAGACCAAAGCATCGAAATAAGCCATACCTACAAGTTTGGAAAAATATTCGGGTGAGATGACGCTCAATAAGTAAAGTCGTTAGTTCTAAGATAAGAAAATAGTTCGACATCTAACCGGTCACACTACTCACAAAGCCAAGCCGATAACGGATCAATAGCAAATGCAATATCATCTGTTTACTATATATACCCCGAATAAATATATACGCTTAGACTACGACTATGAGAAGGCATAAACATGAGCATGCATGCATGAACTTTTAATAACATCATCACCGTCTCAGCATCAACCAATCTTTCTAGCATCAACCAGGCATCTCGGAACTCCTGGCTCGGGGTCCTCTTAGCTCAACCAAGGCATCGCTCACTACCGGCGGTATCCCATTGACGTGGGGGCATCCCGCAACTAAGACAGAGCATCTCTATCACTTCGAGCAACGGAGGATCTTATCTTTTCTTAGTGTCCATGCAATCATAATATTCACATCTAATGGGTGTATTATCCTGAATTTTAGCGATAACACAAATATCGAACATATGACATAAAATCACACACTGTAATTATGAGGACTTTTAAGGTGGATGAGAACTTTCTTGTCAAACATGCTTGTAACGTTGCACAACTAAGAAAAGTAGATGGTTTGAATGGTCATCTGAGCAAAATTAAAATGAAACCATCATGTCTTACGAGTTTTGAAGAATGAGTAAAGAATTGATATGAGGAATTCTTTAACAGCCATGGCTCGGCCCTTTCTGAGAGATCAAATCCATTAATTTAAAGTCAGAGGATTTAAAAGTAGGTCCACGAGACTCCCATCTTGTATAAGCAGTTGATGGAGGACATCACCAAGGAAGAGAGCTCACAAGAAAGAAGGAGAAAGTGAAGTGTAGGAAGGACAAGCTCCTCGCGGGACCGGGAGGTTTTGTCGGTCGAGTCGGAAGAAGCGAATTCGGGCTATGACAAGGAGCAGAAGGTAGCAGTGGAGGCTTATGGAAAGAAGAGGAGCCGAAGAAAGAATGTCCACATCAAACACTGCTTGGTCTGCATAGAAAGCTCTATTTTGTTAAAAAATTTAGGGGTCATTCTTTTTCTAGATAGTTTGCATTTACATGGACTCTAGAAGATTAGGATAAGATTCGAATTTAAATTAGGACTTGGATTAGTGAATTTCCTATTAACAGTGGTGCAATCTCATTCTAGATGGTTAATTTCCATTATTTCCCAATTTCGAATTTTAATTTAAAAAAACCAAAAAAAAAAAGTCTTTTGCATATCATATAGTCAAGGATGCATCATTTATGCTATGTCGTCCATCTTTGCTTCATCATTGACTCATGTCATAAATTTAAAATGGTTTTGCATGTTAATGTAGTTAGATTAATTTTTGCATGCCACGTGACATATTAGAATAGTTGTATTTAGTTTTAAGTGTGCATCTCATGCATTGCATCTTAATATAATGGTCATTTAAAAGGAAAAACAAAAAAAATTAAATTAAGATTGCATTCTTATATACACATTTTTGTTTGCATGTTAGGACAAAAAAAATCCCAAAAAATAAATCATTTGTTTGTATTGCTTGATTTTCTTTCTTGCAATTTTTTAACCGCTTTCAATTTATTGGTTGTTAAATTATTAATTGCGCAAAAGCATGAACACCTTTTGCATGTTAGGGGCTAAGTTAAAAAGAAATAATCAAAGATTGCCTACGAAAATATTTTTAAAAGAGGAAGGTATCGAAAGTGCGTTAAAGAGTAATTTAACCTAACCAAGTCAAATAAAAATCTTTTGCATGAAGTACTTCGACCATAATCCTATAAAAGAAAACTTTAGGTCACGACACCAACCCGTTAATTAAAATGGGTTACACGGGTCAATTGCATCTTTTCTGGTTGGACAAGAACAAGAACACGACATTACAAATTCGTCTCGAGGTTGACTTGAAATTGACTTGGGCACAATTATTCTCAATCCAAACCCTCTAATTTGGTTAAGATAATTAGGATATTTCCTTGTTTTAGAGACAAGTAGGTTATTTCCCTTGATTTTCTATATCTTTTGTCATCTACATATATTTAAGATATTCTTCATATCTCTTTTAGATCGTGCATAACCTTGATTAATGATCTTGTTATTTTTTATTTTTTTGGTCAAATGATCTTGTTATCTGGATGGCATTGTAATAAAGCCTATTCATGTACTCATCATTACGAGACATACCAATATATATATATATACATCACACCATTATTTTTTCAACTTTATTTTTATCTTGGTATTTTTTGGAACCGTAGTACAGTGTCGCTCTAGAAAATTTCACCCAAACAACGTGAATTCTCGATTGTGAATTTTTTATTGTGATATAAATCCTTTTGATTTTTTTTTTTTAATTTTTTCTTCCCGTGTTTTTCTTCTGCGTTTTTTTCCATTTCCTCCTCCCATAAAAGCCCGAGACCTGCGACATGCCGTACCGTCGCCTTGAAGTCGAAGAGTCAACAACGTTCGACACTATTCCTTAATGTAAGAAACTCTCCTCCTTCTAGCCAGTTAGGGCGTCCGCTAAGAAGAAGCGTCGTTTGCGAAAGTTGATCGAGCAGAAGCACAGTCCAATTCAGAAAAATGGATGCACCAAGTGGTGTGAATCAGGGAGAATTCACGTGGAAAATCAGCTACTTCACTGAGCAAGATGCGAGGAAGCTTTACTCTGAAGCATTCACAGTTTCTGGTTGTGAATGGTACTTCTATGTTTTTCGATTTTTCCATTGTTCCTTGATGATCGCAGTGTTCATCGTGTTGCCAAGTGATCGTTGCGTCGTCCGATCCTTTTTGAGCAGGAGAATTAGCTTATACCCGAAGGGGGATGACACGGACCATTTGTCGCTGTACCTCGATGTCCCTAATTCTGCGACGTTGCCGAACGGGTGGACCAGAAACGCCAAGTTCAGCTTGAGCGTGATCGATCAAACCAATGATGTTCAATCTATTAGAAAGGGTTTGTTCTTGAATTGGATTAATTTTTACTTGAATCTCTTCTTTTTTTAATGCAAGTGTATGATGGGTTTCTCTCTGATTGATTGTGCATCTAGATTTTGAAAGAAGTCGGTGCTATCACTTGAATAAGAAGAGCGAGTTTAGATCACAAAAGAATAGGTGAGAAGAAGTACGGAGAGGGATATTGAGCTGAGGGAGAAAATAGCTTTTCTGTAACTCATTCGTTAAACCTTTCAAAGGCTGTTGTTACTGATTAAGGAATTTAGGAAGTTAAGTTTGTTGCTTATGCTGATCATGGGGAGGTGTTTGCTTCTTCTGTTGCTAATATTTTGCTTGATGTACAAAAGAACATTCTAGTTCTTGATGGTCTCCAATGCTTCTTCCACGTCATGCTCTGGCGTTATGGTACAGAAGTTTTTGAATTTGTCACCCTGTCTCCTGAATTCTGCAGAGACGCAACATAATTTCACTGCAACAGAGAGTGACTGGGGTTTCGCAAGTTTCATTCCATTGACTGAGCTTTGTAGTCCTACTGCTGGATACCTAGCAAATGACACTTTGGTGATTAAAGCCAAAGTTTGCGTCTTAACAGTTACTCCTCCAGTGAACAGTCGGCCAGCTGGACCGACTGATAAGTTTGACTCCTATTTTACTGGTCTAGAGGAATTCCTCAACGCTGCTGAGACTAATGGCGGTAGTGTAGGGTCAACTTCTTGCAACCAAGATGGTGCTTTGATGGCCGAAATTCCTAGCTTAGAAGAAGTTGAGAAGGCTAAGCAGTCTTTGAAGGAATGCCTTTCGGATCTCTTTAAATTGAATATGAAAGAGAAGCTATATGAGGCACTATCAACTTTAAGCTTGGCCAGAACTGGATTATCGTCGGAGCAGCAAATAACAATTGAGACATTTCAAGCCAATTTCAATGATTTCACGTCCGACTTCTTAGCATTTGAGCAGGACAATGCTGAGTTTGAGCTGCATAAACTACAAAAGGATCAAAAGTTCTCAGCTATGAAGAAGAGCCAGGATACTCACATCTTGTATAAGCAGTTAATGGATGACCTCATCAAAGAAGAGGAAGAGCTCAAAAGGAGGACAGAAGAAGTAAACTCTAGGAGGGACAAACTTCTCTCAGATTGGGAGATCTTGCTGGTTGAGTCTGAAGAAGCGAAGTCGGGCTATCAAGATGAGCAGAAGAAAGTAGCAGAGGCTGAGGAAAAGAAGAGAATAGCTGAAGAAAGAATGTCTAGATCAACCACTGCTTGGTCAAATTTGAAGGCTCAGTTTTGTTGAAACTTTAAGGTTTCAAATAGGCTATGAGCCGTTTGTTCACTTAAAGTATAAAAACTGCATTTGAGCTCTACTACTTTTTCCAATTTCGACAGAACAATTGCTCATAGCGGCTCAAGTGGTTGATCCTATATAATGTTATTTTAGACGGCACGTCGGTCATATACATTCATACATATATATATATATATATGTGTGTGTGTGTGTGTGTCTATAAGTTCAGTTTTTGGATGTCTTCGTATCAATTTTCATGGCCTTCACGCATTTTGCTCTTGGAGCTTGGAAATTCTAACAATTCTGATGCACTTTCCTGACTGCTGTTATGTCAATATGTGATGATCAAGTTGTTCCTTCACACACAGCCTTATTGATTTGACTCCGCATTAGGTGGCTCTTGTGATAAGAGAATTCCTGTATCCACATCTCAAGAGGCAGAGCCTATGTGCATTCCATTACAGTCATGATTGGTATTAGGAGAGTTGACCCTGTCCTAAGTAACGTATTTGTTCCCTTGCAGTTGAGTTTGGACTTACAAAAACAAGTATGCTGTCTAATGGCTAGGAGGAGTGTTCTTAGAAGGAGAGAGAGCCAGAAACTTGTGACATTCGGTCTGAATGATAAGTTAACTTTTCGATAGTCTTGTTTCGGAAAAAGTTCTCATATGGTGTCTATTTTGAATGAACTATAAAGCTGCGGATGCTCCTAACCATGATTGCCTCTCTCTATGTCTTACATGAATGGCCGATGCTCGCCCAACATAATCCGTTACTTGTTGTGGTTTCATTGTGTACCACACCACCTCCTAGGCTTTATGTGAACGGCATACGCTCGGCCAAAAGGAGCACAATGTCTCTATCGGTCATGTTGGAAACACGGTAACAGGTGACATATGTGCTTTGGACAGCAAGCGATCATACAATAAAATAAACAGAATAAGGAAATAGGTTGGATGCCATATTTATATGGCTTGGTTGGTGTGACCTACAGTTTGGGAGAGAGCAGAAAGAATTTCTCAATATGCAATGGGGATTACATCCACGTTCGAATCACTCAAACACTCTAAAGTGTTTCGCACTCCTAATTATAGTCATTAACTCGTACAATATTTAGCCATGAAATAATCTCTCAATCTCATAAAAGAATTTGCAAATCTTATGACAGGATTCAATCGGCTTCCCACACGAATTCTTGGCATAATTCTATGAAAAAAAATACAAAGATAGTCACTGCTAAGCACTAGATGAAACGTTGCTTCAGTCAATTATCGAACACCAAAGACAACCAACAAAAAGGGATGATAAGGCCGACTTCTATGTGAATAAGGAAATCTGTGTGATTCGGTCGACCAAGTCCAAGTTTGGACTTTCCCTTGTCTTGACCGAGATTTCTACATGATTTTATATATATATATATATATATATATATATATATATATATATTCTTGATACCTTGGTCGACTCCAGTAGCTAAAGGAAGTTCTGTTCCCGCCCTTTTTTTTTTCCTTTTCAATTCCCACGACAGGAGTACATGTACTTCCCTTTTACGTAGCCGGTTAACTTAACAACTTTAATTCCGGCCGGATTTCATTCGACATAGTTAAACTCGAGACATATTTTAATAATTTGCACATACAATTTAGGAACTCTACTCTGATATGATTTGTCTGATCTAGGCCAACTGGACTCGGCCATGCATTGGCGCAGCACCTGATGAGTAGATTCACTAGGCCAGCCTTCCTTTCAAAGGATTGCTCCCATGGCTTGTATGTTAGAATGCTTCATTGTGACCAGTTGTTCCTATGTGTCCCATCGACTTGGCCACCTCACCGTGCCGAGCTAGGTGTACGTCTCGATTCAACATAATAACTAGTTTCCACTTATTTGATCATCATTAGCTCCTTATCAGTTTGCACAAAAGTGGTCAACTCTACCTTGTGCCACCGAGGAAAAAGTAGGTTCGGAGAGAGGGTTTCGAAAAATTGGAGAAACTTGGTTTCAAAACTAACAAGCTCAGAGGATTCTTCGGGTAACAAATTCAATGGGTTTATTCATGAACCTCGTATCTTTAATCCAGGAATTTAATCTTAATTTTAGCATTAAGGCTTGCTACTTTTATTGAGACGGTTTTTGAATCCTTGCTAGGACACCGCATTAATTGTCTTCGATCCACATTTGTCTTGGATCGGGTGGATTTTTTCCCAAGAGGATTAGTGGCTCAGCGCATTGCTTGCCGACCCAACCTCAAGCGACCACGTATAACCTCAACCGATCATCATTTTTTTATTAGAATATATGAAACAAGAAAACTCGCTATAGAAAAAACAGAAAGAAAAATTGTTATTATTAACTACTTTGCTAATGTTTTCATTATTTTAGAAAATTTAGCATTTTAGTTAATTTTGATTTCCCCACTAGTACATATTTTCCATTTTTTCTACAACAATTAAGAGTAAAAGTGAGATTTTCTATAAAAAAAAAAAAAGATAAAAGCACATTTTACCCTTTAAAATCCATGTGCATTGAACCTGCTAACGAAAAAGTTTGGAAAATTGGAATATAGAACATTCTGATGGTAAAAGGAAAGAGGAATCTTTTGATTTAGGAAAGATTATGCAATCAAGTGGCAACATTTGTATACGACGCTCACTTTGATGCCAAAATTTTTTGCTGGCTTACTTAAGTGCCGGATCGGAGAAAAAAAGATCACTTAAGTGCCAATGACGAGAAGTTCCGGCCAAAATAAATACGTGACTTTTTTAATTAAAACAAGTTAGTGACATGTCATTTTTAATTCAAACAATTTAGTAACACGGCTTTTGTAAATAAAAAATCAATTCCATGTGTGCAAAGAGAACAACGTTACTCGATCGACGTGGCTAGGATGTTTTAAACTTATAGCACTTAAGTGATCACATTTTACAACTTATGGCACTTAAGTGATCATTTTCAAAAAAGATTGGCACTGAAAAGATCATAATTTACAACTCATGGCACTGAAAGTCACTCTGCGAAATTGACAAAATGACGTCATTTGTGCTTTGGAAGCTGATTAGGATCTCCGGCAAGCCACGTGGGATTAGTTAATTATTAAAAAATTGCCACGTATGGTTTCCGGCCGTGCTCATCGGAGTTGACACTGAAATAACCGTTTTTAAAAAAAATTGGCACTTAAGTGATCCGGAAAAAAAATTTGGCATTAAAGTGAGTGTCATACACAAATATTATCACTTGAGGTGTTCTTCTGCCGAAAAAAATCTCATTATAGGAAAATGGGAAACTTCCGATTGCTTTCAAAAGGAATGTATGGTCACAAAGAAAGGAAATTCAATTATCTACATATAGGATTAGTCCAAGTTGCTTTGAAACCCCAACAGAGATTGAAATAAAACACTCTATCTTGGTATATGTTTAAAGGATTAGGCAAAATAAGTTCACACACTCTTCCTAGAAATTATAGAATCCCCACTGTGTGATGGACCTGTATTTTTCTATTGCTATCCAAATTTTACCATTTCGACAAAAGATCAAAATGTTATGTGAAAATACAGTGAATATAAGACCTCAATATTCGTCATAATTGAAGGATCTCATGATCTAGATTAATATATAAAATCTATTACAAGGTCATGTCACTAACAACTGATCCAAGAACACTCGAGTTAGATCTTAAAAAATGTGAAACTATTTCGGTATATGCAAATGCTGAAGAAAATAAATAACCCAATAGTGTCAACAACAATTACACAGAACTAAATTCAACTTTCAAGAAAAATGATTTTTTCAATCAGAAAATGTTCAAAGACCTGCAAAACAATGAAGAAGTTGAAAAGGATGGGACTGCCAAGACGGGATCGCTGAACGGCAACCAGAGGTGCGAGACTGCCGGGTTGCTGCTGAATGGCCCTAGACAAGCTCGGTAAGCGTGGGATGGCGCTGAAAGCCAGCCCAGCCGGGGCTGAGCATGCCCAATTAGGGCTATGTCGGCCATCCAGTTGGCCAGCATGCGGTAGGCCGTCCTTGCCGTCACCCAATCCCGCCACCGTTATACTCCTGTTCTCTTGTCCCGACACTGGTGAGTGTAAAATGTCATTTTCGATAAGTCAATGCCAAGTCAAGATAGAATAAATGTCATTTTCAATAAGTCAATACGAAGTCAAGAAGCAAAGGACAAATAGAAATATCATTTTCAAGCATTTAATAATAGGATAAAATTAATGTCATTTTCAAGCATTAAATGATAAGAACAATGTGCCTGAGGATCTTCTCATTTATTACGTATGTTTGTTCGCGGTTCTTGCCAATTGGAGCGTCAGCTAAGAAGAAACGTCTGTGTTGTTAGCGAAAGTTGATCGTGCAGAAGCAGCATTCCAATACAGAAAAAATGGATGCACAAAATGATGTGAATCGGGGGGAATTCACGTGGAAAATCAGCTACTTCACTGAGCAGGATGCGACGAAGCTTTACTCTGAAGCATTCACAGTTTCTGATTGTAAATGGTATTTCAAGATCTTTTATTTTGTTGGCTGTTTCTTGATGATTGCAGCGTTCATCGGTAGTTCTTTCTTGAATTGGATGAAATTTTACTTGAATCTCTTCTTTTTTTAATGTAAGCGTATGATGGGTTTCTCTCTGATTGATTGTGCATCCAGATTTTAAAAGAAATCGGTGGTATCACTTGAATAAGAAGGAAGAATTTAGATCACAAAATAGCTGAGAGAGAAAACAGCTTTTCTGCAACTCATTCGTTGAACCTCTCAAAGGCGGTTGTCACTGATTAAGGAATATAGGAAGTCAAGTTTGTTGCTTATGCTGATCATGGGGAGGCGTTTTCTTCTTCTGCTGCTAATATTTTGCTTGATGTCCGATACAGCATTCTAGTTCTTCATGGTCTCCAATGTTTCTTCGACATGTCATGCTCTGGTGCTGTAAAAAAGTCTTTAAATTCATCACCCTGACTCTAGAATTCTGTAGAGACGTAACATAATTTCACTGCAAGAGAGAGTAACTGGGGTTTCACATTGATTTCATTGACTGAGCTTCGTACTCATGCTAGAGGATACCTAGCAAATGACACTTTGGTGATTAAAGCCAAAGTTTGCGTCTTAACAGCTGCTACTGCGGTGAACATTCAACCAACTGATAAGTTTAACTCCTATTTTACTTGTCTGGAAGAATTTGTCAATGCTGCTGAGACTGACGGTGTTAGCGCAGGATCAACTTCGTGCCATCAAGATGGTGCTTTGATGGCTGAATTTCCTAGCTTAGAAGAAGTTGAGAAGGCTAAGTAGTCTTTGAAGGAATGCCTTTCGGATCTCTTTAAATTGAATATGAAAGAGAGGCTATCTGAGGCACTATCAATTTTAAGCTCAGCCAGAATTAAAGTATCATCAGAGCGACAAATAGCAATTGAGACATTTCAGGCCAATTTCAATGAGTTTATTTCCGACTCCTTGGCATTTGAGCAAGACAATGCTGAGTTTGAGCTGCATAAACTACAAAAGGATCAAAGGTTCTTTGCTATGAAGAAGAGCCAGGAGACTCACATCTTCTATAAGCAGTTGCTGGATGACCTCCTCAAAGAAGAGAAAGAGCTCAAGAGAAAGACGGAGGAATTGATGTCTTGGAGGGACAAGCTTCTCTCAGACTGGGAGATCGTGCTGGTTGAGTCTGAAGAAGCGAAGTCGGGCTATAAAGATGAGCAGAAGAAAGTAGTAAAGGCTGAGGAAAAGAAGAGAATAGCCGAAGAAAGAATGTCTAGATCAACCACTGCTTGGTTGAATTTGAAGGCTCAGTTTTGTTAAAACTGTAAGGCTTCAAATAGGCTATGAACCAATTGTTCACTTAAAGCATAAAAAATTTGTTTTAGCTAGACTACTTTTTCCAATTTTTGGTAGAAAATTTGCTTAGATGGGCTCAAGTGGTTGATCCTATGTCATGTTATTTTAGACAGCACGTCAGTCAAATATATGCATAAAATCTGTACGTCTATAGAGTCAGATTTTGATGTCTTCAAATGAATTATGTGGTCTTTGCGCATTTTGCTGTTGGAACTTGGAAATTCTCACAATTCTGATGCACTTTCCTGACTGTTTTGGGATGTCAATATGCGATGATCAAGTTGTTCCTTTACATATCGCATTCCTGATAGGACTCCGCATCGGGTGGTTCTAGTGATGAGGGTGTTCTTATATCCACATCTCAAGAGGCGGAGCCTATATGCATTTCCTCGCGGTCTTGATTGATATTAGGAGAGTTTACCCTGTCCTTAGTAAGGGATTTGTTCCCTTGCATTTGAGTTTGGGATGAAAAAACAGAGGATACTGTCTAATGGTTAGGATTGTTCTTACAAGGAGAGAGCCACAAACAAGTGACTCCTATGTTGGGCAGGTTATTGATATTTAAAGAAGAAAGATAACTGATTCTTTCAATTTGCCTAAACAAATAGCAATGACAATTTAGGTTTTGGTTGAGAGAACCAGAGCATAATGTTATATCCAAAGTACAACTTCTGTGTCCTAGCTAGAGGTAGACTCGAGTCATAGATGTAAAATTATAGTAGACATATGCCAAGCGCCATAAATGACGACGACTGTGTTGTGAAAAGAAAAACAACTTGTAACGTTCGGTCTAAAATGATAAGATAACTTTTTGGTAGTCTTGTTTGGGAAAAAATCTCCCATATGCAAGTCATTTTGGATGAACTTTTATGCTGCGGAGGACATGCAAGGAGTATAAAAAAATTCTTGTAAAATTGTACAACTAGGAAACATAGAAGCTTTGAATGAATGGGTAAAGAATGCTGGAAGGAACTCTCACAGAAGACTTTCGTGATCATTTGGAACCCTCAACAGGCAAGAATTTTCTTAACAGCCCTGGCCAAGTGCCATGGGTCCGTGCGGTGCCTCGTGAGCCAGCCTTTGCTTCTAAGGATTATTCACATGGCTTGTATTAAGCAACGCCTCATTGTGATCGACCACATCATGTCTCCTTTTTATTTCAGTATCTTGTTTTCCGAGAGGACCATGGGCTGAAGGTCTCGATTCAACACTGTAACCGTTTTCGGCCTGGCATGGTCATCTTCAGGAGAGCGGCATAATGCACAAGTGGCTAGCCTCGCCTTCGGACATTTTCCGTATGATATCCCTTTCATCAGTAGATTTATAACACCAGGCCAACGATCAAGTTCTATTGTTCAAATCTCATCCCTCATGCTTCCCCTGTATCCCAAAGTTTACTTCCATGCTTTTTCATGGGGATAAGTACACCGTGAGTATTATAACTTTTGTACGGCGTTCATTTGAATGGTATAATTTTTTTTTTCCATTTACTTGAGTGCCATATCGGAGTAAAAACGTTCACTTGAGTGCTATTTCCAAGCGATCATCGTACGTGGACTTTTTATAATTTTTTATTTATTTTTTAGTGACACATGGATTTTTTTACATTTTTTTAAAATATTTGATGGAATTTTTTAAATTTTTATTTATTTTTATTTTAATTATTTAATAAAAAAAAGCCCTTCAATTTCCCATTGCCGGCTAGCCCGGGAGCGAGGGTCGCCACGCCCTCAACCGGTGGGTCCTCGACAAACGTTGCGGCCTCGTCGGCCATGGGTGAGGCAACCCCGGCCCGGACCCGACGAGGGTCATCGTGCCCTTGGTAGTGATCAACAAAGCTCCCTCGATCGCGGTCAAGGGCGCGACGGCGGTCCCTGTGTCTAGGCGAGGGCCGCCTCACCCATGGTTGGTGGGGCCGCGAGGGCCCTCGCCCAAATCTGCGAGGACCTTAATGCCCTCGCCCGCCGCCGCCGGGGCTACGACGGCGGTCGTCCGGGGCCATCGTGGTCCCCCCTGTTGAGGGCGAGTTGGCCGTGGCCAACGAGGGCCCTCACGATGAACCTCGCCGGCCAAGAGGGGGAAACGAAAAAAAAAATCAAAATAACTAAAAGAATAAAGTAAAAATCCACATATATATTAAAAAATTCAAAGAAATTAGTTCAGCGATGCCACATCAGAATTTTCAGCATCCATGTAGGATTTCCAGCGGCGCAAATCGATGATGACACTTAAATGATCATTTTTTTAAATTTGTGACACTCAAGTGAGCGAAAAAAAAGTTGTGACACTCAAGCGAATGCCATACACAAGTTATTGTACTCACAGTGTACTTATCCCCTTTTTCATGGAATGGGAAATACGCGGACCATGGAATTCTCCCACTTGATTTTAACAACGCCCTCGTTGATCCGCCAAAATGTTACATGACGAAGATATCAACCTAGAGGGGATAGTGCAGCTGTTGGCACCACCATCACACCTGATGAAATTAAGGCCATCCCGAAGGCGCAGCCTCCTCGAAATGGACGGGAGAACAAGTAGGATGTATTTCCATCCTAGGGAGAGATAGCCACGCTCTTCGATGAGGATGAACCGGTCGACTCCGAGAAGGTTATTCCCAATGAGCCTTTCGTAGGCGTCATCATATCCGACTAGACAAAACACAGCCGGTTCAACCAACCCTCCATCCAACCAAAAACAAAAAACAAAAGAACCAACCCTCCATGTTAGGATCGCGGATTTGTTAGTTTTTTATCATGTATATATGCTTTTACCACCCTACCTGTCACCAGTCTAGGAGTACATAGGTGATGTGGTTACCATTTTTTGGAAGCTCACAGTTATTGAGCTGTTGGCCTAGGGCAGTACATGTTGTAATGCGGCTCGCTGGTTTGAATAAAACCAACATATGTTTATTAAGGATGTGTGAAAGTATACTGCCAGTCCTATGACAATTCCAATATAATCATGAGGACTGGAATTTCATACGCTTCCTAGTTTCAACTCTTGGAAAGCCGGGATGGCCCAATGATATGAGGGTATTTCCTGGAGCTTGCTCATTAAAAAAAAAAAAACATTGTTGCAAAATTGTTTTGAAGGACACAATTTTTGCACCCTTTATTTGTCATATTAACCTTTCTGCATCGTGTCTTAGGCATAACATTTTTCATATTCATGATAAAAATGCATATGACTTGAACTCGCTAGAGGACGATTCTTCAGACTTAGACAAAGACAATGATGAAGGGGATTGAATTCGAATGGAATTGTTCTGAGGACTCAAAATCCGTTAACAGCTGAGCCGACATTGACGGTAAATTTGGGCAATGAAGACTGTGTCAAAGAGGTCAAAATTGGGGCAGGATTGCAGTAAGCAGAAGCCACCATATTGATCGGCCTTCTTCGAGAGTTTTAAGATGTGTTTGCCTTGATCTAGCTATCGTGTAGCATACCCTGCCGACTAATCCAGTGTACCCCTAAAGAAACAGCCGTTGAGGAGGACAAAGCTTGAGCTGTCTAAGAAGATCGAGGAAGAAGTAATGAAGCTTATGAAGGTCAACTTCAATGAGGTCACTCATTATGTGAATTAGATAGTGAATATTGTCGGGAGAGTCAGAGTGTGTGTTGACTACCGTGATATGAACTAGACCAGTCCGAAAGATGACTTCTGGCTCCCGTATATTGATGTGCTACGTGATAGTACAGCTGAATTCAAGATGTTTTCCTTCATAGACGGTTTTTCTGGCCACAACCAGATTCGGATGAGAGAGAGGAAGACAAAGCAAGACTTCCTTAATAACCCCGTGGGGCATCGAGATCGATAAGTTGGTACGTCACTCTAATTTAGATTGGTAATATAACATAAAAGTTAGTAAATCCAAAATATTCATCAGTCATCTGAATGAATTTTGGTAAGTTAGTACAAAAGGTGGTAATGCGCAAACTACATGTCAAAACTGTGGATAATTCCATAAAAATGCTGGTAAGTTACGAATAAGTTATCTGGAGAAGAAAATCACTAGTCATTTTTATTTTTGGGCAATAGTTCTTTTCACACTTGATGTTGAATTTCACCGGAAAAAAATAAAAAAGAGCGCATTATTTAGGCACGGAATAGAATTTTGTCATTACACTCACATGTGGCTCACATCTTTTACCTTAGCAATGTTTATATTAATGTGAAGAATGGTGGATGGGATGAATGCGAATGTCTTCTTAGAATGATATATTTTTCATATAGTGTTTGGTCAACGGAATATGCTCACTTGATGAGGCTTAAGGAGCCGAAAGAAATATAGTTTCTTAGGAACTATTACATGTGGTTCCAGTGGTTTGAATTCTGCTACTTCTTATTATATACCGTTACTTCGCAAGTTCCTTTTATTAAGCTATTCCGTTTCTCAACCGTAGTGCGATTTGGTGATGTTCGTACGGTCTATCTTAGTTATTCAACTGAAAAGCCCGTGTATAACTCATATCAAAGGTTCATTTCGTGACGGCTGAAGTTTTTTCGGTCGATCATCTTTCACGAACAAGCCATAAGTTCTTTTCACCGATGCCCAAAATAAGAGAGAACCAAATGATGAATGGCATTTACAATTTCGAAGGGCGAGTATGAACCAAGTTCTTTATGTTGGACATGGCTCTTATGTTCGCCAACGGGCCATTGAGCCTTTTCCCAATTAACCTTGAAATGAAAACCCTTCGCCCTATAAATTGAAACGATGTACGGCTTGGAGTAGGATGTAAACTCTTTTCCAAGTCCCATCATCTAAATTAATCAGGCCAGTTAAGTTGGATAAGCCCAATTAGTATACCGTTAAGTAAGTCCAAAATACGTTGCGTGGACTGACTTTGCCAGTGCTATGTTGGAACAAAGTAATTGAACTTAAGTTCAACTAATTGCGGAGAATAGGAATGAAAAAGTAATTGAACTTATGTCCATATGGACATGCTTATTCGAACAATATTGATGTATTCGAAAAGTTGTGCAACGGCATATCCTGGATCAGATTTTATTACAAAAGCAAACGAAGCCAATATTAAGGCATGACAAACTCGCGAGAGCCCTCATGACATGATTGTTTCACCAAAGAAAATAGAAATGACAGATAATTTGAAGCAACATTGCAAAATCACACACCAACACACAGTTACATAAATAACAAGGGGCTCATTGAGCCTTTGATTAATCAGACGACAGGGGTTTCGATCCCACAATAAGCCTTGACCGTGTACTCGTGCTTGCGACCCTCCTCGGACACGTAGAAACTGATCAACCCCACGTTGTCGAATGGATTATACTTGAGAGGGTGGTTCTCATCGACGAGCTCTCGAGGCACTTGAACCATGCCGCTGAGGAACGAGAACAAGGCCAGCGTGTACCGGGTCGTGCTTGCCTTCATGGCCACTCGATGATAACATGCACGTATCCTGTCATTGCTCCATGCCTGGTCGAGAGCCGACACACGGAGAATTAGAGTCGTTGCTAATGTTTGAAAACATGCATCGAATCAATCAGATGATTAGGTAGTGAAAGGCCGAGCTATTTACCATGCTCACATCGCCCGCCATGACTATGAAAGCGTTCGGAGGGAGGTCGATCCCGATCCACTCGCCTTCCTTGGTCTTGATTTCCAAGCCGTTGATGCGGTTCTGGTTAAGTATAGACAGGAAGGTCTTGTCGGTGTGGCGGGGCAAGGCGTTGTCGCCCTGGTCGCTGGTCTCGGGCGCCCTATACTTCAAGATCCGAAGGAGGTAGCTAGTGGAAGCGACATGAGAGTCATAGCATTTCTCCAAGCCGTAATTCTCGAAGATCATCCTCACCACCATATGATCTAGCTCCGCGACTTTCATGGAGTAAGAGTACGCGACCTCGCTTATCACATAACAAACCAATTCGTTAGTTAATCACATCATAAAGCAAGCAATTCGGGAGGAATTTTTCCGTAAAACGGAGCCAATCAACGGTTAGCAAGGTACCGGAAGCGGTGATTCCCATCGGGCCACATGAGCTCGGTGAACTTGCCGACTTCTTCTGGATCCGTGACGTTGTCGATTCCCATGGCTTCGAAGAGGGGAATGGTGGGTATTTGGCCGGCGTAGCCGAACTGAGGCTTGTCAACGACGTTCTGGCTCTTGATCTCCGTGGGGAGGGCGAACAACTCCTCGGTGGCCTTTAAGATTGCACCGTCGAGCTCCGGAGGGACTCCGTCGTACAAAGCTACGAAGCAACCGTACTCTTCCAGGCCATGGCACACTTGTTTCATCGCCGAAGCCCATGCGCTTGTCCCTTGTTTCAAGTCCTTGTGGTTGAAGTCAATGAACGGAACAACGGGAGAAATAAGAGAACCCATTGATGGTGAAGGTGGGTAGGTGACTTTGCCCTTCTACAGATATGGTGTATATGTTGATGCTTCCCCTTGTTCGTTCCATGTATATATACTGTCATATGACGCGCGAACGGGTTTCTTCTTTTATTTTTATGCTTAATTTACACAAGCCATGTCACATCACGATTGAATTTTTTTTTTTTTTGGTCAAACATCACGATGGATTTGTTTTTTTTTTTTTGGTCAAACATCACGCTGGATTTTTTTTTTATTATTATTTTGGTCAAACATCACGTTTGATCTAGTTATTTAGGTTATTAGTTTATTGGTTTCTGTATATCTGCTCATATCGCTGGTGATTCGATAGCTTATGTTGAAAAGGAAAACATTTCATGGCATACGCATAGGAAACGGGGTAATTGCGAAAAAAAGAAAGCCAGTAAATTTGTTGTATGGATGTCAATTCAGTTTTAAAACTTTCGATTTAGCCAATTTAGTTCTAAACATTTTGATAATTTGTCAATGTAGTACTTTCAACTTATTTTGGTCGAAAATTACTTATCCGTCGTAAGTGGTACTGTTGAAATTGACGTTGACAATTTTTGCAAATTTTTTCTATATTTTATACTTTTTCTTTTTTCCTTTTCTTTTTTTCCATTGCGGTTGACGAGGGCTATCTCACTCGTGGTTAGTGAGGGCTTCAGTGGCCGCTTTGTGAACAAAAAAATGTAAAAAAAAAATCATAAAGTCTTAATAAAAATGCAAAAAATGTTTACATTAGCACCGGCCATCCGACTATGCCACGCAGGACAAGTGGCGTCTACATCAGCAGTTCTTTGCCATAAATTAGCGGGAACGACTTCACTGTCAAAAAGTTTAGAACTAAATGGGCCAAATTGAGAGATTTAGGGTCGAATTGACATCCGCACAATAAATTTATGATTTTTTTTTTGTAGTTTTCGCCATCCAAAATAGATCGTGAGATTTGTCATGTTTCTCTCCATTCAAGAAGCTGCAAGAAGAAAAAGAAAGAAAAAGGAAATTTATTCTATTGTTCAATTTCTCAAAATAAAGATTTTATTTCTCCATGCTGCTAGTTTATGAAAGAGTCGGCAAATATAAAATAACGGTAAAAAAAAATTATCACTCACTTGTTTTTCCATTTAATTGTTCGTAAGAAACTTTCGTGAAATATCTTTTTAATAGTTCGTAAATTACCAACTTTTTTTTATTGTTATCAATTTGTTTTGTTAGTCTTTCTTTCCAACTTCTTAAATTTATCAAATCTTATATGAATTTACTAGCCCCTATGCGACCGACTATTCAAAAAACAAAATTTCTAATCAACTAGTTTTGGATCACCAATTCTCATTTAAGTTACTACCACATTTGTTGGTTTCTTAATTTGATGCATCTGTTTGGGGTTTACCAATTTTTGTTCTTCTACAGATGACATAAATTTATCAACTTTTATGTGAAATACCAACCTTTGTTTATATGATTTACTGGATTTTCTCCCTTCGTGTTAACAACTAGTTTTGGATCACTAACTCTCCTTTGAATTGATTTCTAAACCAAAACTAGTAAATAAGTTTAGTAGGAGAAAATTTGATAAATCACTTAAACTAAATATAGTAGAGAGTTGGCAAATTTAAGGCATACTTAAGAAAGATTTATAAAAATTGGTAAAAGATAAGAAAAGTTAGTAATTGAAAGAAGAATTTACTCGCTGAGTGAATTAAATGACAATGCTAATCGTTTGCTAACTTACTCGAAAAAGAGTTTGGAAGTCACTCTAATTAAGATTAGTAACTTCTAAAAACAATTGAAAATTTTTAGACTGTTACGAAAGAATGCAAAAATAATAACAAAAAAGAGTTTGCAAGCGGTAAGAAAAATTTGGCAAATTAAAAAATAAATAAATATTCTTCTAAGTAACTCAAAAAAGAGTTGATAACCCAATACTAAGTGATACCTAATGGAAGAAAAGATGGTGAGTCATGCTCATCTAGGTGATCATCTTTAAAAAAGTTTGTAAATGCAAGGGGTCATTAAATAAAATAACAAAAATTAATCAATCCACAGAAAAATTGGTAAATTAAAAAAAAAAATGATCGCACGTTGATATATAACTCCAATAAAAATCAGTAACCCAAAATCAATTGACAATTTAATTTGACAGAAGTTGGTACTCACTCTAATTTAGATTGGTAATATAATATAAGAGTTAGTAAATCAGAAGTACTCGTCAGTTATGCAAATGAATTTTTGTAAGTTAGTACAAAAGATGGTAATGTGCAAACTATCAAATGAAAACTGTGGATAATTCCGTAAAAATGCTGGTAAATGTTTTTTTGGCAAGTTCATTATGTTTTCCGGAGAAGAAAAACACTAGTCATTTTTTTTTGGCAATACCTACTGCTGTATAATATTTCTTTCTTTATAATTGATAGGATGTTATGAAAGGTGCGAAGTGCTAATTATAATGGAATTATTTACTGGACGTAGTTCTAATTTAAGAGTGAATCAAAATAATTGTAGCGGGACTTCCACACTTTTCTGTTGTTGGGGAGTATGAACCACACCCCAACACTTTTCACACTTGATATTGAAGTATACCGGCAAAAAAAAAAGAAATTTGAGAGTATTATTTGAACACGGAATAGACTTCTGTCATTACACTCACGTGTGGAAATTGGTTCCAAGACCTCGTAATAGCGCGCCGCTGTCATCTATTCGTGTTGCGTTCTGTAGGGGAAATGAAAAGCCACGTTAATACAACAGAGGTGATGAACCGTGTGAGGTAACTCCACTAATTATAATTTATCCAACTATTAGCTTAGGATATAATTAAATGATCTTCTAGAAGAAGAAGAATTTTTCTAACAAACATGGGAAAAGACTACTAAAAAGGATGAAATTAATAGACCTGGAAATGACTAATTAAAAAGATGAAAAAACACAACCAGAGGAAGACAAATATGGAGTTGTTGGGAACTAAAAAAACAGAAAGGAACGAAAGAAAAGACAAAAAGCATGTGATTCGGAATGCGCGTTGACTTTTATTGCATTTGTCTGCTCTTCCTGTGATTTTGTATTTTATAAATGAGACAAGTCCACTAAATATCCTAAAACTTGTCAAGAAAATATAATTAAGTCCTAAAAAATTTTTAAAAATGTAATCAATTGTTAAAATTTTTCAAATTGGTACAATTAAGTTTTTCCATGAACCTCACCAGCTTTTTATCCGGGTTGGCATGGCCTGGATACCCTTGCCCAGGTCCGGCAATGGGCGGCAACAGCCACGCCTCACCGACAAGGCCTTGCCCTGCTCTTCTTCTTCTTCTTCTTTCCAGTTTTAGCTTTTTAAAATTACACTTTAGTCATTTTTAACATTTTCAATTTAAAGTAAATAAGATTTGGAAAAAATAATATTAAAAAATTCCACGTGGGAGAGAGAAGTTAATTTCAAAATCCCACGTCAATGTTTTCATTCTCTCGTTGTCATATATTTCTTTTGTAATTTCTCTTTATCAACAATGGGAATATGCATTGATTACCACTTATTATAATTCAACTTTATAAATAGCAGGAACTCTTATAAAAATTTTTCATTACGCGCACAAAGTTTGCAAATTTCTATAATTTAGGCAAATTTCCAAATAAAGGCCTAAAATACTCTCGTCTATTCAATTTTCTTTCATTCTCTCACAGCTAATCCAAGAGATCGAGGTAATTGACATTTGGTTGGGAAGTGGAGCAAAACACAAGTTTATAATGCACACAATCTGTCAAACTATATTGGTTTCATGTGAGATTCGCCAAATCCAATGGATCTTACAGGCCAAAAGTACCGACTTTCATCTTTTTTTATTTTTTTTTGTAAAAACCAATCTCACCACTAAAACTACCCCACAGCATGAAAAATGAGGTTTACTATATAATCTAGGGTTTTTAAATAATCTAGGGGAATTGGAATGGGGATTGAGTGATCCGAAGACTCACGAAATACCATGCGAGTTTGATGAACATGATAAATTCTAGCTCTTGGTTTGAGAAAGTGATCCGGTTCCAAACCAGTTTGCACACGATTGATGGAATTTGAATGAGTAAGTGGTTGACAGTTTAATGATGAGGAAGATCTTGAATGGTGAACTCTATGTTAATAGGAGTTGGTAATAAACTTATAGTGTTTGCAATCTCAAAAAGTCTTTTTCTCTCCTAGGCGCTCGAAGATGCTTGGAATTGCGATTTCTTCAGCATTTTATGGATCCTATGCTAAGTACCGAGATCCAATGGCTGACTCATCATCTCACAATGAGGAACCAACTTTTTTCAATTACGATGTCCCTAGCATGCATCATCATCAAAGCATTGAGATAATGAAAAACCTAGACTTTAAGTCTCTCTGAAAAAAGACAAATGAGGATTAGTTAGGATATAAGTAATTGGACATTGGAAGTCTGCAAGAAGAAAACGAATTTTCTTAATATACCAAGAAGAAGACTAATTAAAATTATTGAGAAGACGACCAGAAGAAGACAAATATGGACTTGTTAGGAAAAAAAAAAAAAGCAACGAAAAGGAACAAAATAAAAGACTGAAGCATGAGAATATGAACGTGCATTAAATTTTCTTTCATTCCCTCGCTGTCATACATTTCTTTTGTAATTTATCTGAATCAATAATGGAAATATGCATTGATTACCGCCTGTTATAATTCAACTTTATAAATAGTAAGAACTCTTATAAATTTTTTTATTACGCGCATGAAGTTGGAGGGCTTACGTAATTTAGGGAAACTTTCAAATAAGGGACTGAAGTACTCTCGTTTATTCAATTTTCTATCATTCTCTCACAGCTAATCCAAGAGATCAAGGTAGCTGACATGTGGTGGGGAAGTGGGGCAATTTTCACAATGTATCTGAATCACACAAGTTCATAATGTACATGATTTGTCAAACTATTCTAGTTTCACGTGAGATTAACCAAATCCAATAGGTCTTACAAGCCAGAAGTACCGACTTTCATCTCACTTTTCGTAAAAGCCAATGTCACCTGTAAAACTACCCCACAACACTGAAAAATGGGGTTTACTATATAATCTAGGGGTATAGGAATGGAGATTGAGTGATCCAGAGATTCACGAAATACCCTGCAAGTCTCATGAACATGTTAAATTCACGTTCTTGGCTTGAGCAAGTGATCCAGACCCGGATCGGTTTGCCCTTGATTGATGGAATTTGAATGAGTATGTAATTGACGGTTTAATGATGAGAAATGCCTTGAACGGTGGACTCTACGTATATAGGAGTTGGTAATAAACTTAAAGCTTTTGTCAATCTCAAACGTCGTTTTCTCTCCCAGGTGCTAGAAAATGCTTCGAATTGCAATTTCCTCAGCATTTTATGGGTGCTATTCTTAGGACCGGCATCCAATGGCTGACTCATCTTCTCACAATGAGGAACCAACTTTTTCAATAACGGTGTCCTCGCATGCATCATCATTGAAGCATTGAGATAATGAAAATCCTAGACTTTTAAGTCTCCGAATAAGACAAATGCGGATTAGTTAGTATAGCAGTAAATGGGCATATGAAGTCTGCAAGAAGAAAAGTAATTTTCTTTAAATACCCAGAAGATGATCAATTAAAATTATTGAAAAGACGACCAGAAGAAGACAAATAAGGACTTGTTAGGAAAAAAAAAAAAGCAATGAAAACGAACAAAATAAAAGACTGAAGCATGTGAATATGAACGTGTATTAAATTTTCTTTCATTCTCTCGCTGTCAGATATTTCTTTTGTAATTTCTCTTAATCAATAATGGGAATATGCATTGATCACCACTTATTATAATTCAACTTCATAAATAATATGAACTCTTACAAACTTTTTATTATGCGCCTGAAGTTGATGGATTAATCTAATTTAAGAAAAATTTCAAATGACGGCCTGAAGTTCTCTCGTTTATTTAATTTTCTTTCATTCTCTCACAGCTAATCCAAGAGATCGAGGGAGTTAACGTCTAGTTGGGAAGTGGAGCAATTCTCATATGTATCTGAATCACACAATTACATAATGCACGTGATCCATCAAACTATATTGGTATTATGTGAGATTCACCAAAACCAACAGATTTTACAAGCCAGGAGTGACTTTCATCTCACTTTTCGTAAAAGCCAATCTTACCCCTAAAACTACCCCTTATCACTGAAAAATGAGGTTTAGTATATAATCTAGAAGTTTGTAAATAATCTAGGGGTATATGAATGGGGATTGAGTGATCCGGAGACTCACGAAATCCCCTGCAAGTCTCATGAACATGTTAAATTCACGTTCTTGGCTTGAGCAAATGATCCAAACCCGGATCAGTTTGCAGTCGATTGATGAAATTTGAACGAGTAAGTAGTTGTGGGTTTAAAGATGAGAAAAGTCTTGAACGGTGAACTCTACGTATACAGGAGTTGGCAATAAACTTAAAAGTTTTTGTCAATCTCAGAAAGTCTTTTTCTCTCTTAGGTGCTCGAAGATGCTTCGAATTGCAATTTCTTCAGAATTTTGTGGATCCTATGCTTAGGACCGAGATCCAATGGCTGACTTATCATCTCACAATGAGGAACCAACTTTTTCAATTGCGGTGCCCCTAGCACGCATCGTCATCGAAGCATTGAGATAATGTAAAAACCTAGACTTTATGTCTCTCCGAAAAAGACAAATGAGGATTAGATAGGATATAAGTAAATGGACATTCGAAGTCTGCAAGAAGAAAACTAATTTTCTTATAATACCCGGAAGAAGACTAACTAAAATTAATGAAAAGACGACCAGAAGAAGACAAACATGGACTTGTTAGGAACAAAAAAGCAACGAAAAAGAACTAACTAAAAGACCGAAGCATTCGAATATTAACGTGTATGAAATTTTGTTTCTTTGTTTCATTCTCTCATATATTTCTTTTGTAATTTATCTTAATCAATAATGGGAATATGCATTGATCACCACTTGTCATGATTCAATTTTATAAATAACAGGAACTCTTATAAATTTTTTACTATGCGCATTAAGTTGAAGGATTTATGTAATTTAGAGAAAATTTCAAATAAGGACTCGAAGTGCTCTCGTTTTCTCAAATAAGAGTCTAAGGTGGATCTTGTTTTAAATAAGAGCCTGAAATGCCCCCATTATTTTAAATAAGGATCTTATTAAGGGTATTTCGTCATTTCCCTTTTTCTGTTTTTTTCCTTTTTTTCTTTCTTTTTCTCCACTTTTTCCGTTTCTTTTTTTCCTTTCTTTTTTTCTTTCTGCCTTTTTTCTGCCAAAGCTTCTCGCTTGTGACCAGGCCGGCACCGAAGAGGGCAGCCCTCGCCGGCCTCACCCTGCCCAGGCGAGAGAGCCGAGGCCCGCTCGGCGTTGATCCCATGAAAAGTGACCGCGAACGCATTCACTGTGGAAATGTGACGAAGAGAAGATGACATTTGCATCGGCAAGAATAGCGTTTGTGGCCTCCTCGAAATAGATGAACCATCACCCCATATTTTCTTTGGAACTGAGGTGGGCGAAAAGACCCAACACCCGATTTACATCTCCACGAAGCTCAGCCACATCGACCCCAGCGCCCTCAAAGAACTCTATGCCTCCTGCAACCTCTGCGTGCCACCGGTCCCCAATGTGGGTCTCGGCCGCTGAGTTCGAGGGGACGACGTCGTCTGTCTCGACAAGCTCCGTCGTCATGTCCATCTTCTGCAGGGACGAGGATTTGTCATCGGACGTGGAGCAGTGTGCGGTGGTGTGGATTGGCGGTTTGGTGAATAAGATGTTGCGGATAGTCTGTCCCTCGGATGGCTGGTTGGTGGGATTTGGCCGGTTTGTTTCGGATTTGGAGTTGACTGTGTCCATGTACGACGTCATGGCCCGAAGAGGGCCGCCCCCGGCTTGCCCAGGAGAGGCCGGTGAGGGCAGCCCTCTCCTCGCCCAGGCGAGGGCCTAGTTAAAAAGATGAAAAAGCCAACCAGAAAAAGACAAATATAGAGTTGTTAGGATTGGGATAAAAGTAAGATTTAGAGTTTTTTTATGAGACAAAAAAAAAAGTTCTGGATATAATTATCGCAAATGCTAAAGTTAGAGATTTTTTTTGGGAATTGAGCCTATAATTGTCGCAAATGCTAAAGTTAGGGTTTTTTTGGATAGTGAGCCCCGATTCATTTAACATCTTTAATTCGAGGCGAGTTTTATTTGACGCATTCAAATTCAAGACATATTTTAATAGTATGCACACACAACTTGGGAACCCTTGCATCGACCATGCGACAGGGTGGCGCTTGGCGTGAAATTCACTAGGCCAGCCTTCCTTTCAAAAGATCGCTCCCATGACTTGCATCGTGGAATGCCTCATTATGACCAATCATTCAATATCGCCCATCAACTTGGCCACCTTACCATCTCGAGCAAGATATGCGAACATAACTTGTTTCCATGATCCAGTTTTTATCTTTAATATCACATCTAAGTTAAAAGGGAGAGCGGCCTTAGCTCTTGATCAGTTTGGACATCTCACTATCTGAGCAAAGGCACTCGTCTCGATTCAACACCAACTAGTTTTCAATTATTTGATGATCATTAGGAGAGTGACATTAGCTCTTGACCAATTTGTGCATAAGTGGCTAACCCTGCCTTCGGACATCTTCCATGTGATGGTCCTTTTGTCAATCGACTCCTAACATATACTTTCCGACACCACTCTAATTGTCTTCGATCCATAATTATCTTGGATTTGGTGAAACTATTGAGTTTCTCCAACCTTCAGAATTTCCTTACCCAAATCAAGAGGACTAGTATCCAGATATAGAGAGAATGATAACTAAAGCATGAGTTATAGTGAATTACCAAGAAGAAAAAAATAGACCACAAAGGCTTAAAAAGAAAATATTTCTTTTTCACCAAAGAATGAGGGAAAAAGAAGATGATTTGCAGAAACGTGCAGTCTAAGAAAAGGAAATGTTTCCAAGAACAATGATATGCAGAAATAGAGAAAAAGAAAGTGAATCTAATATTATTTAATTAATTTCTACCTAGAGTAAAAAAATAGGGAAGCATAAAAAACATAGAAAATCATCATGCAACTTATACTACGGTAGATGGAAAACCCAAAAGACCAATCCATCCTCTTTTGGTCGGATTAGAACTAAGAGAGAGCACTACAGCATATCTTCAGTTATGAAAGGGCAAGCTGATACAATAGGCATTGCGATGCGAAGAGCTATGGTTACCTGTCCAATTTCTAATTAATCAAGATAACCATTCGTTTCCGTAAGAGAAAAATGATGATTGGCTATGCTTTTTTAAGCGTGCATCATGTCATCATAAGGTGGTTCATATGACCGTTTTCAAAGTAATACTAATGGAAACATAAGTTAAGACCATTGATTTAATTCTCAGTACACGAAAATTTTTGGAAATGTTTTAAGTTTTCATCACTCCATATTCGTAACATTTCTGCAGATGAAGCGTTGGGAAAAGTGCATTGAGAAAAGCCTACTAGCACTGGAACTAGAAGCCCCTATAAAATCAGAATCAACGGATTGGTATTGATACGGCCTGTACGTGACCTGTTTAGACATAATTAATTAAAAATATATGTTCACTAGAAGTCTTAAAACTTATCATGAAAGTATAATTGAATTGTAAAATTTGTCAAATTAGTGTAATCGAGTCCTTCGGTTAACTCCGTCTAAATTGGCTAATGGAAAATGCTGACGTGGATCGTTTAAATATTTTCTCTCTCCTACATGGTGATGATCATGATGTCGTTTTGGACCAAATATGATTTTTAATACAATTTGTATTTAAAATTACTTTTAAAAAAGGTAAAATTAAAAAAAATAAAATCAAAAGAATGAGAACCAGTGCAGCCCTCGCCGCCACTGCCCCACCACAGCCAGGAAGGGCCGGCAATGATGGGGAAGTGGTCGGCGGGGGTCTCGGAGCCCCAACCAAGGTGTGGCGACCCTGCCAACTGCAGGCTAAAGTCGGCTGAATTTCATGAAGAATGGGGTTCTGCGATTGCCTCCTGTGTATCGGTTCCTCATCAAACCCCTTTTTGCCTCCCAACGATGGACAAAAATTCTATGCTTTTCTCAACAGTTCCGCCTCACACAAGTACTTTCCTCTTCCCTGCTCAAGAACTCCAAACCATGAACAGGAAAGGACCTGGATGAAGGGTTCTGCGATTGCCTCCTGGGTTTCGGTTTCTTACGAAACCCTTTTTTGCCTCCCAACAATCGATGAAAATTTTATGGTTTTCTCAACAGTTCCGCATCAAATTCACAAGTACTCTCGTCTTCCCTGCTCAAGAACTCCAAAACATGAAAAGGAAAGGATCTGGGTGAGGGCCAGTTGGCCCTCACCTTTGGTCAGCAAGGGCCGCCGGCCCATTGCCGGGGATCGGCAACCACCACCAACCGCTTCTCCACCATCGCCGCCCCTTCCCAGCGGCGGTGAGGGCTGCAAAGCCCTCGTCGCTGGTTCTCATTCTTTTTTAATGTTATTTTTTTTTTATTTTACCTTATTTATTAAATTATTTTAAATATAAATTGTATTAAAAAATAGATTCGAACAAAAACGACGTCGTACATCAAACTGTTAGTTTGTGAGAGAGAACCAGCCTACGAAGCCAGCCAGCCCTGCTCTAGAAGATATTTCCAATCTTATATCGACCAATTGCTTTATATAAGTAGTAGTTCATCGCCACATAAAAGAGGGAAGGTGTTAAAAAAAGCCACATTAGTATTTTCCATTAGTCAAATTAGATGGAGTCAATGAAAGGACTCAATTGGATCAATTTATCAAGTTTTAGGACTCGATTGCACTTTTTGCAAGTTTTAGGACTCAATTACACTTCCACGACGGAGTTTTGGGATTTCTAGTGAACATATCCATTAATTAAAAGATTATCCCTTCAGGCTTTTCACTAATAATATGCTAAATTGATGATATTTCCTTAGTTGTGTCACGCCTCAATCCTCGTGTACGTAATTCCTTGCCGACTATCACTGCGGTCGACCATGTGAAGGCACAAGTGACGAGCTCCTTTGCAACAGTTTTGCTAAAGGATGGTTCAATAAAAAGAAAAAAGAATAAATCATCTCGATTTACTTTTGGAAATTGAAAAGCGAGCTCAAGGAACCGGCATAAATCTGCGACCACGATCGATTTCAAGCCCTTCGGGAAGGAGAAAACTTGCTATCCCTCTCCCTTTGTCGAGCCATCGAAGATTTGAACTTCAAAGGTACTCTAGAGAGTAACAAAAATGATATTTGATGTAATCTAATTATATTAATTTGTTGTTTCGTTTAATTTCAGGTCGTTAAATTTCGAGTCTCGTGCGATTAGAAGGGAGGCTTGAGATAAGCTGTATGCATGCGGTTTTTCAATTGGCAATTTGTGTTTGTTTCATCACATCATGATTTGTGATTAGGATAATTGGCTTATTGTGAGAATGATGGAATTCGTGTTTATGGATTAGAAAGATGTCAAAGTCGAGTTTGTCTAGAAGAAAATTAGTAGGTTCGCGGGTATCCTGGAACTGGATTCCGAAACCCGTGATAGAGTAGGTTCCGGATTCCAAGGTATGCGGGATAGGTTCTAGGTTCCGAAAATTAAGGAACCTGTACTAGCGGATAGGTTTCGGGTTTCGGGTGGAACCTATCCAGAACCTGGAACCGCTCACCCCTAGTAGTATACCCTTATGTCGACACAACAAGAACATGACCATGAACACGAATTGCCACCCTGGTCATCAACAATCCTTTTCTCCATTTTTATTTTTGTATGAAAATTTTGCGGCATTCCCTTTCTTCAAGTATTTACGCAAAGTGCTTTATGAGTGAAACACATATAGGTACGTTTGATGGTGTTTACTGCCTGACATGCTTCGGCATGTCAACTATGCTCCCTTGATGCCCTTGTCTCATCCTTTTACATTACTAGAAGTGACCAGGTTGCTCCTCGACAAAGCTTATGAGTTGCGTGGGCCTAAGCATTGTAACTGGTAGAGACAAGATATTTACCAGTTGGCAAGAAACCTTCAAGCCGATGGGAACACAGTTGCATCAGTCGACAGCATATAACGCCGGTCGAATGGACAAATCAAGAGACTCTATTGGTGTTTGGCGACATACTTGAGGTGCATGCGTTTTGCTAGGCCAAACTGATGGCATCGATGGTCATCCTTGGTTGGATGGTGGTACAATACCACCTTCGGCACTGGCATCCAGACAACCACATTTCAGACTTTGTATGGTTCTTCCCCCGCCAACTCTAGGGCTCGACATTCATGTGTTAACTGTCAAAGCAGTAGCCCCAAAATGAAAACTTGACCAAGCCTCAGAGTTGAATGAAGCAGTATGCAGATAAGAAAATGGCTGATAGGTCTTTGGAAGAGGGGACATGGTATACTTAAAGCGACAACCCAACAAGCAGAGATCCTGACAATCTCACAAAGCTCATTCCTAAGTGCAGTGGCTCTTTTCCAGAATGACTCATGTGTTCTTGGCTCAATTGTTAGTGACATGAGCTTGTAATAGATTTCAATCTAGATTCTGATAGCCTCAAATTATGACGAATACTGACATTTTATATTCACCATATTTTCTCATAACATTTGGATCTTTTATCGAAATGGTATATATATATATATATATATATATATATGTATATATAGGTTCATCACACATTGTGGATTCTACAATTTCTAGTAAGAGTGTGCCAACTTATTATGCCTACAATCCTTTGATCATGTACCAAAATAAGTGTTCAATTTCAATCTCAGTCGTGGATTTTAAAGAAACTTCGGCTAATCCTGTATGTAAATAGTCCAATTTCCTTTGTTTGTGACCGTTCTACATTGCTTTTGAAAGCAATTGTGCGCACGATGGGGTGCGATTGGGCCTGCACGATGCAGGCCCAACGTCGTCTGGTCGTCATTCGAGTGTGGCCCTGCACATGCTTTTTCCTTAATAGAAGTGCGAGGGATGTGATAGGACAGATACAGCTGGATCATGAGAGTTGTGTGAGGGAGTTTATGTTAGGAATAAGTTCACCAAAGGACTATGGCAAGGAAGATGTCTGAAGGCAAGGTTGACCACTTGTGTACAAACTAGTTGGGAGCTAATGCCGCTTACCTAATGATGATTACAATAAGTGGAAACCGTTGCAATGGGGCATACCACGACACAAGCTTGAAAGGAAGGCTGGCCTACTGAATTTGCACGCCAGGTGCCGCACCGTCGCATTATCGATGCCGGGGTTCCCAAGTTGTATGTGCATATTATAAAACTATATCTCGAGTTTTGTCAAATAAAACTCGACTCCAATTATCGTTGTCAAATTAATCGGTCACGTAAAAGTGAAGTGCATGAGCTCCTATCATCGAAATTACAAAAAGAAAATAAAAAGGATGGGCACATAATTTCCTTTAGCTACTAGAGTCGGCCAAGGTATGGAGGAGATACATAAAAGACTCATATCTTCGCGGCATAATAGGAGTTCATTCAAAATAGGCTTCATAAGGAAATTTTTTCCAAAACAGGACTATTAAAAAGTAATGTTTTCACTTAGATCAAACGTCACAAGTTGTTTTTCTTTTACGACATAGGTTGTTGTCATTTTCGGCGATCGTCGAATGCCACTGTCGTCACGCATACTATGATTGATATGAGTGTATGACTCAAGGCTGTTGGAGTTGGCAAATACTTGAGAGACCCTTGTTTCTCACACCGGGTATGCCCACGTGAGCTTAGGGAAACCGAAACGTTACCCAACGACATGTGACCCCTGCGCGCGGGATGCGGGGGTTTGGGGGCAGTGCCTCCGACACGGGATGTTCCGCTGTCCGGTCACCGGGCGGGGGTTCGAGGGCAGCGCCTCTCGATGGGGGTTCTGCTGCCCGGCCCGGCGGACAACCGCCCCCTCACCGGTGAGCGGGTTGGGGTTCGGGGGCAGCGCCCCCGAAATCTCTACGGGTTTTGACTTTTATTTAAGCTGGCCCGTATGGATGGAATTAAGAGGTTTTAGGTTTTTTAGCCAGTTTTTGGGGCATATATATTTTGCTCGGTTTTATCATTGTACTAGTTGAATTGGCTGTAAACCGAAAAATATAGTGAAATCTCTTTGCAAGGCGTAGCCCTAATCTTGGGGTGAACCTGGATAATGTCGTGCGTCATTCCAATTTTTCTTGATTTTCTGTGTGATCGTCTGATTCGGTTCCGATAAATCCCTTCGGAGGCTACCTCCAGCTTGGGCACAAAAGTTATACTTCGGACAAAACTCCAAGAACGTTACAAAATCAAATGAGATAACTATCGGATATAACATTATGTTCTAATTCTCTTAACCAAAACCTAAATCCTCTTTCATTGCTACCTGTTTAGGCAAATTGAAAGCATTAGTCACTTTTCTACTGTGCATATCAATAACCTGCCCTACACTAGAGCCACTTGTTTGTGGCTCTCTCCTTGTAAGAACACTCCTCCTAACAATTAGACAGTATCCTTGTTTTGTTCATTCCAAACTCAAATGCAAGGCAACGAATCCTTTACTTAAATGCATCTAGTCTCTGCCTCTTGAGATGTGGAGACAGGAGCACCCTCATCACAAGAGCCACCTAATGTGGAGTCGTATCAAGAAGGCTATACGCGAAGGAACAACTTTATCATCACATATTGACATAACAACAGTCAGGGAAGTGCATCCGAAGTGGGAGAATTTCCAAGATCCGAAAGCAAAATGAGCAAAGATGACGTAATTCATATGAAGACATCTAAAATTGAGTCAGTAGACATACATATGTATGTATATGTTTGACCAACGTGCTGTCTAAGCTAACTTAATATAGGATCAACGACTTGAGTCCCTCTACGCAATTGCTCCTTCGCAATTGGAAAAAGTAGCCGAGCGAAAATGCAGCTTTTATACTTCAAGTGAACAATTGGCACATAGCCTATTTAAAACCTTAAATTTTAACCAAACTGAGCCTTCAAATTCGACCAAGCAAAGCTTGATCTAGACATTCTTTCTTCAGCTATTCTCTTCTTTTCCTCAGCCTCTGCTACTTTCTTCTGCTCATCTTGATAGCCCAACTTTGCTTCTTCAGACTCGACCAGCAAGATCTCCCAGTTTGAGAGAAGCTTGTCCTTCCTAGACTTCACTTCCTCCGTCTTTCTCTTGAGCTCTTCCTCTTCATTGACGAGGTCATCCATTAACTGCTTATAAAAGAAGTGAGTCTCTTGGCTCTTCTTCATAGCAGAGAACCTTTGATCCTTTTGTAGTTTATGCAGCTCAAACTCAGCATTGTCCTGCTCAAATGATAAGAAGTCGGAAATGAAATCATTGAAATTGGCCTGAAATGTCTCAATTGCTATTTGTTGCTCTGACGATAATCTGATTCTGGCTGAGCTTAAAGTTGATAGTGCCTTGGATAGCCTCTCTTTCATATTCAATCTAAAGAGATCCGAAAGGCATTCCTTCAAAGACTGCTTAGCCTTCTCAACTTCTTCTAAGCTAGGAATTTCAGCCATCAAAGCACCATCTTGGTGGCACGAAGTTGATCCTACACTAACACCGTTAATCTCAGCAGCATTGACAAATTCCTCCAGACTAGTAAAATAGGATTCAAACTTATCAGTTGGCTGAATGTTCACTGGAGGAGTAACTGTTAACACGCAAACTTCGGCTTTAATCACCAAAGTGTCATTTGCTAGGTATCCCCACCTAGGATTACAAAGCTCAGTCAATGAGATGAAACTTTTGAAACCCCAGTCAATCTCTCCTGCAGTGAAATTATGTTGCGTCTCTGCAGAGTTCAGAGTTCAGGAGTCAGGGTGACGAATTCAAAAACTTATTTACAGCACAAGAGCATGACATATGGAAGAAACGTTGGAGACCATCGAGAACTAGAATTTTGTATGTTGGTCAAGCAAAACATTATCAACAGAAGAAACAAACACCTCCCCATGATCAGCTTAAGCAACCAAATCCATACGAAAGTCAATAAAACTGACAATGCACAACATCTGTAAGACCACCATATGTAACTACATAACTTAAATTGTGGCTCCTCTCTTTTTCTGGACCAACATTTGGATCATATAGGCACAGCCAAGCCCCGACATCATCCAATGGACCAGTCGCTTAGTAACTTTCTCTCTCAGTTCGATATCACTCTTTCTACTTCTTCTCACCTATTCTTTTGACGTCTCAACCCTTCTTCTTCAAGTCATATCACCGATTTCTGAAAAATCTAGATGCACAATCAATCAAAGAGAAACCTATCACACACTCGGATTAAAAACAAAAGATTTCAAGGAAATTTTTATTTAATCCAAGAACAAACCTTTTCTAATAGAGCGAACATGATTGATTTGATTGATCACACTCAAGCTTAACTCGGCATTTCTGGTCCACCCGTTCGGCAACGTCGCAGAACCAGCGACAGCAAGGTACACCGACAAATGGTCCGTTTCGTTCCCCTTAGGGAAAACCAGAATTCTCCTGCTCAAAAAGGATCGGACCACGCAAGAATCACTTGGCAACACGACGAACACGGGACCATCAAGAAGAAACAATGCAAAAACAGAAAAAAGAAAAGACTTTGGGATACCATTTACAACCAGAAACTGTAAATGCTTCAGAGTAGAGCTTCTTCCCATCCTGCTCACTGAAGTTGCTGATTTTCCACGTGAATTCTCCCCGGTTCACATCGTTTTGTGTATCCATTTGTCTATATTGGACTGCTGTTTCTGCACGATCAACTTTCGCAAACAACACAGGATGTTCTCCTTAGCCGGCACTCTAATTGTGTCGCACGTTGTTGAACCCTTCGACTTCAAGGTGACGGCACGTCGGAAGCCTCGGGCTTTTATAGAAGGAGGAATTGGGGGAAAGCAAGAGCCGGAGAGAGAGAGAGAGGGGGGGAGAGGAGAAAATTTCGCCGTGAAGTTAAATAAGAAAAATCGGGAGTGGTTTTTTCAGGTTCAGAGGAAAATCAAGAAAAATATCGTCGTTATCTCTAATTTATAAATATCATAGTAATCTCTGACAAAGTTAACATAATTGGATTCCGACTGGTCGTGCCCAAGTCAATTTCGTGTCAACCTCTAGACAAGATTAGATGGATGACAGTACAACGGCTATGACAATATATTTCAATTGGACTTGACGATAATTTGTTCACGAATTGTTGCAACTTCTAAATAGATTTCATGAAAAGTTGAGGATATTTTGTCACATTGGTGGGTTGATTTCGTGTGAGCGAGTGAATTTCATGTCACAGCGAGTCATGCGCTGATGTTGACCCATAAGATTTAATCATGTCACTGAGGTCATGTTGTGTCAACAACATTTTTGAGGTACAGTCGCACACCAACCAAGTCATGTAGATCTAGTGTCCGACTTATTTCCTTTGATTGCTTGCTTTTTGCAACAAAGATGTGATATTTTACCATGTTTGGAGCATGACCGTTAGAGATAATGTGTTCTATTGGCCGAGCGCAGGCCGTTCGCGTAAAGCCTCCTAGGGAGAGGTGGTGGTGGTGTGGTACCCAAGCAAACCATAGTGAGTGACGCATTTTGTTGGGTGAGCATTGGCCATTCATGTAAGACATGGAGAGAGGCGATGATGGTTAGGAGAATCCAAGGAAGAGATAGAATGACCCGCAACGAGGGGCATTGTTGAAATCAAGTGGGGGAGAATTCCACAGTCGAACTATTCTCTATTCTATGAAAGAGCGTGGAAGTAGACTTTTTAATATAGGAAAAAGCATGAGGGATGAGATTTGAACGACACAACTTAATGGCGGGCGTGGTGTTAGAGACTTCGTGTTAGAAATCTATTGATGAAAAGAATATCGTGCAAAAAGTTGTCCGAATGCGAGGCTAACCACCTATGCATTATGCCACTCTCCTAAAGAAGACCATAGTAGGCCAAAACCGGTTATTGTGTTTAATCGAGATGCATGCCCCTCTTAGGAACCAAGATACCCAAGTTAAAAGGGAGATGTGGTACAGTCGATCACAATTAGGCGTTCCATAATAGAAGCCATGGGAAGAATCCTTAGAAGCAAAGGCTGGCTGACCAGGCAGCATATGGTCCAATGATAGAGATCAATTGGCCCAAACCATTACACCCTGCACGAGAGGGGAGGATCCTTCACTTATTTGAATCATCTAGAATAGGATTTCACGTATCAATTCACTTGCTCGAAGTCATTCCTTTCATGACTTATTTGTATATTCATGGTCTTGTTTTGAATTCATAAACAATCTTCTTTTCTTTGTTTTCTCTCTCCTTTGTTTGAACTTCTCATTTCATACTCCAATAAAATCCATTTAATGCTAAATAATAAATTTCTACTTTCGAATTTCATCTTAGCATTCAAATATAACTTAAATAGTGACTAAAGATTGAATCATACATATGTGATTTTGAATGTAGATTATTTATTGTTTGTGGAGTCTTATTTCCCACTTTCAAATCCTCATGATATGAAAGAGTTGATCTCTTAGAGATAGTCAGCTAGGGCTGTGAAAGAAAATTTTTACCCTAGGGCTGTGAAAGCAAATTTTTACCTGTGAAGGGCTTCCAAATGATCACAAAAGACTTCTGTGAGAATTACATTCCGCATATCATTCTTTTCTCATTCTCTAAAACTCGTAACACAAGAACGTTCCATTTTAATTACCCATCATCAAGTTCAAACCATCTAGTTTTCCTAATTGGACAATTTCACAAGAAAGTTCTCATCCGCCTTGCAAGTCCTCCGCATTGTAATTAATAGTTCATCCAAAATAGACTCCCTACGGGAACATTTTCCCAAACAAGACTATCAACAAGTTATCTTATCATTTAGACCGAATGCCACAAGTTGTTTTTCTTTTACAGCATAGGTTGTTGTCATTTATGTTGCTTGTCGAATGCCACTGTTACGTTTACTATGATTTTACATTGGATATGAATCTATGACTCGAGTCTACCTCGAGCTTAGCACAAAAAGTTATACTTCGGACAAAAACTTCTAGAATAAAAGGTCCCACAGTGAAATGAGATAATTACTGGTATAACGTTATGTTCCAGTTCTCTCAACCAAAACCAAAAATGCCTTTCGTTGCTATTTGTTTAGGCAAATTGAAAGCATCAGTTATTTTTCTCTTTAAATATCAATTACCTGCCCAACACTAGAGCCACTTGTTCGTGGTTCTCTCCCTGTAAGAACGCTCCTAACCACTAGCTTCTCCAATTTGTCGAAACCTACTTTTTCCTATGTGGCACTTCGCATCACGTCCCTCACGCTTGTCCCGCTATTACAGAGATTACTTTCATGTGTTCATGGAAGAAGTAAACAGAATGATTGAACCGGATCATGAGAGTGGTGTCGGAGAGTTTATGTTAGGAGTCCGATTAACGAAAGGAACGTCGCATGGAAGATATCCCACGGCTTGATAGCGACAAATGATGTCAGACCAGGGCCTCAAGTTGTATTGTGCAGACGTTATCTATTACCATGTCTCGGGCATGACCGGTAGAAACGATGTGTTTCTAATGGCCGAGCCGAGTGTAGGCCATTTTCGTGAAGCCTAGGGAGAGGCGGTGCTGGTGTGGTACATGAGGAAACGGCAGCAAGTGTCGCATTCTGTTGGGCGAGCATTAGCCATTCATGTAAGATATAGAAAGAGGCGGTGATGATTAAGAGAATTCAAGAAGCGGCAAGACGACCTGCAATTCGACAGGGGAAAAAAAAATCGTGCAAGGAGGGCGTTGTTGAAATCAAGTGGGGAGAATTTCACGACCCGAATTCCCCATTCCGGGAAAAAGCATGGAAATGAACTTTGTTACACAGGGAGAAGCATGAGGGATGAGATATGAACAACGCAACTTGGTCGGGGGAATGGTGTCAGACACTTTGTGCTGGAAATTTACTGACGAAAGGAACATCATGCTAAAAATGTCCGAAGTTGGGGCTGGCCTCCCGTGCATTAGCTGTAAGGAATTTATGCGACTCTCTTGATGGTGATCGCGGTAGGCCGAAGTCGGTTGCCGTGTTTAATCGAGACGCATGCCTTCCTCGGGACACGCGATACCTATGTTAAAAGGGTGGTGTGGTGTGGTCGATCACAATAAGGTGTTCCATAACACAGGCCATGGGAACGATTCTTATAAGCAAGTGGTTTGGTGAGTCGGCTCACTAGGCACCGCATGGTGCCATGGCCAAGACCAACTGACTAGGAAAATGTCCAAAAAGTCCTAAACGCATTGCACTTTTTCCCATTAAGTTCTAAACTATTTAGTTTTACCAATTGAGTCCTAAACCTTATAACATTTTGCCAATTTAGTCAGTCTAGCCAATTTTAACCAGAAATCATTGACTTGGATATCGATGGTGCTACGTAGGATGGCCGGCATCGATGTGGACATTTTTTTTTAAAAAAAATTATTTCTTTTCTTGCTTTTCCTTTTCTTTTTCTAATCAAGTCCGACAAGGATCATCGGCGGAGGCTCGCAGCTCGCAAGAAAAGTGTCAGAAATAGCACATAGGAAATCAACGACTTGTCCAACTCACCGGATACGCAATTGACTCATACAACCCATTTAAATTAAGGGGTTCACACGACCTGTGGTGACTCGTTTCGATACGATTAATTAAAAAATTATTAGCCATGCTCTTCACTATTAAGATTTTAAAATGGTGAATTCCATTGGCTATTTTCATTTTTTTTAAATTTGATTTGAAGATATTTATTAACGGGTTAATTGCAATTCGTAAATAGGCCATGAAAAATTGAGGATATTTCATGTCACTTTGGTGCGTTGATTTCGTGTGAGTGAGTTAATTTTGCGTCAAGACAGTCATGTACTCGTGTTCCCTCGTCAACTTGATATTTAATCACGTTAACACCAGTTGCGTTATTCCAACCGGTTAATTTTTGGGTCATGTTCCTGAGTTGGCTTGCTTTGCAGTGTACCCCTTATGTCGATATACCACAAACATGATTCGCGAACACGAATTATTGGGTTATATATCTATTTTCATTATCTTTTAGCATATACATCGATAAATATTGCCACTTTATTACAAATCATTGAGAGCGTCTATTGTTTTTGTAGAGGAACAGTATGATCTTAGTTGATCAAATGACTTCAAAACCCATAAAACTAAGAGAGAACGTACAATAATTTGAAGATTTTGAATCTGAAACCAATGAAACAGAGCACTCTGTTCCCAAGTTCCAAGAGCAAAAAGTTTGCAACCACCCCGCAATTCATTTAGATAATTAGAAAATGGCTATAAATGAAGATATTTGGCATAACATTGTTCTAGATAATATAATCTGGCATTAATTTTTCCGAATCACTGTTTCATATACTTGAAATCGAATGACCACTGAAATTTCTAACAAAATAGAGCTTCCGAGTCAGACCAAGCAGTTGGACCAAAAAAAAAAAAAAGTCAGACCAAGCAATGTTTGATCTGGACATCCTTTCCTCGGCTATTCTCTTTCCTTTCCTAAGCCTTCACTACTATCTTCTGCTCCTTGTCATAGCCCGACTTCGCTTTCTGCCGACTCGACCAACAAAAGTTTACTTTGGCCAAAACCTCTAAGAACAAGAGGCCCCATGTGCTTTGGTTCATTC
Source organism: Rhodamnia argentea (assembly GCF_020921035.1). NCBI lineage: Eukaryota > Viridiplantae > Streptophyta > Magnoliopsida > Myrtales > Myrtaceae > Rhodamnia > Rhodamnia argentea. The sequence continues at coordinate 12,012,198 of NC_063156.1, forward strand.
ATTATCCTCGTTAAACAAAGTAAATATCGCACAGCGAAATGAGAGCTCGATTGCATTTGAATATGCAGTCCCAATACTCCTAAGTTCCTAACCCAACAACGATTATGTTGTGGCCAAAAAACGCCAAAAAGAAAAATTATGGATCAGCTGAGGACATGATGAAAAACCAGACAACAAAAGCTCTTTTTCCAGAGAACTTTCGGGTATAACCTTATGTTCTGTACCTCACAACCAAAACCGATGACATCCCCAACACTAGAGCCACTCTCCTTGCATGAACCCTCCCAAACATCAGATAGTATCCTTGTTTTGTCATTCCAAACTCAATTGCAAGGGGGAAATCCCTTACTTAGAACAGGGGTAGACTCTCCTAATGCAAATCTCCAAGAATGTAACGATACCATAGGCACCGACCCACGAGAGCGGAACATCCTTATTACTAGAGCTACCCATTGCGGAGTCATATCAAGAAGCATTTATGTGAGGGAACAACTTGATCATCACATATTGACAGAAGAATAGTCACGATAGCACATCAGAATTCATGAGAATTTCCAAGCTCCAAAGGCAAAAAGCACTGACGACGCAATTCATATGAAGACATCAAGCACTGACTCTATAGAGATACATATGTGTGTGTGTGTGTATTTGACTCACATTCTGACTAATTTAATATGATATAGAATCAACCACATAAACCCCTCTAAGCAATTGTTCTGCTGAAACACAGATTTCATACTTTGTGTGAATAATTGCTCCATGGCCTATTTGAAACCATAAAAGTTTTAGCAGAATTGAGCCTTCAAATTGGCCCAAGCACCAGTTGATCTAGACATTCTTTCCTCGGCTATTCTCTTCTTTTCCTCAGCCTCGGCTACTTTCTTCTGCTCATCTTTGTAGCCCGACTTTGCTTCTTCGGAGTCAACCATTAAGATATCCCAGTCTGAGAGAAGCTTCTCCCTCCTAGACTTCACTTCCTCCTCTTCCTTGATGAGCTCATCCATTAATTGCCTATACAGGATGTGAGTCTCGTGGCATTTCTTCAAATCAGCGAACCTTTGATCCTTCTGAAGTTTATGCAGCTCAAACTCAGCATTGTCCTGCTCAAATGCTAAGAAGTCGGAAGTGAAATCATTGAAATTGGCCTGAAATGTCTCAATTGCTCTTTGTTGCTTCAATGACAATCCAGTTCTGGCCGAGGTTAAAGTTGACAGTGCCTCTGATAGCCTCTCTTTCATATTCAATTTAAAGAGATCCGAAAGGCATTCCTTCAAAGACTGCTTAGCCTTCTCAATTTCTTCTAAACTAGGAATTTCAGCAGTCAAAGCACCATCTTGGTGGCACGAACTTGGTCCTACACTAGCACCATCATTCTCAGCACCATTGATGAGTTCCTCCAGACCAATAAAATAGGAGTCAAAGCTATCAATTGGTCTAGCCAGCCGACTATTTACCAGAGGAGCAACTGTTGAGACCCAAACTTCGGCTTTAATAACCAAAGTGTCATTTGCTATGTATCCAAACCTAGGATTATGAAGCAAAGTCAATGGCATGAAACTTGCGTAACCCCAGCCTCCTCCTCTCTCGTTGAAACGACGTTGCGTCTCTGCAGAATTCAGGAGGCAGCGCGACGAATTCAAAAACCTCCTTACAACAGCACCAGAGT